>NC_136732.1:22414000-23080250 GCF_936440315.1 Barbus barbus
TAAGTGGGACGGTTCAACTCACAACATTTTTTTTTTTTTCCAGTCGACAAGTTGATGTTTCAGTGCGGCGTTTTTGAAAGACTGCAAGCTGAAACTCTGAACTGACGAAATCACACAGGTTTCTTAACTAAATATGGATGAGCTAAGGCATCAAGTTATGATAAATCAGTTTGTTCTTACAGCCGGATGTGCAGCAGATCAAGCAAAGCAGCTTCTACAAGCTTCACACTGGCAGTTTGAGGTATGTTTGTTTGTTAGGACACATCAAACTGAAAGTCTTGTGGCACAGCACAAATCACTATGATTAACTATAGTTTATTAATAGATTCACATAATTAATATTCATGCGAGACAAGCACCAGACAGCAGTCAATCAAAAAAAAGACATTGAAATGCATAATAAATTATTTTAAACGGGATAAATATGGGCTTCAGCGAAATAAAAAGTCTATAAAGTTATGTTTAATGTTCAAAGCCCTCCAAAACACATTTGTTTACTTCCTCGAGTATTAATGAATTAACGTGTTACTTATAACTCTTTTATTATGGTGTTGCAGACTGCTCTCAGTACATTTTTCCAAGAGGCTAATATTCCATACAGTCATCAAATGGTGAGTATACTTTTGTGTCGTTTATTGATAGTTTTTCATATCTGTTATTATTACTTCCGCCATGTTGAAACCACGAGTCAGACAAAAATAAACACAGGCTGACATGTTTCTAGACAAGGCTACATTTATGTCATTTAAAATGAGCAATTTTGTCGTTTAAGCACATAGTCTCCCGTAGATAGTTAATTAAATATGCTAATATTTAAGATTAAATAATCTTTCTGGACTCGTGCGACTTGCGTTTTTGCAAACGTGTCCAAAGTTGTGGGGGAGGGCGATTCCAGGAAAAAGAGAGACGGCGCTGTTTACACCGGCACTAAAACATTAATGAGACCGGTACGATAGGAACACACTGTAGCATGTTCAAAACCTAACTGGCTTAAAAACACATTTTTAATTTTTTAGCAGATATTTGAAATGAAAGGAATTTGTTTGGGATTGCTCAGAAGTAGTAATACTACCGGTCACATGCAAAGCGAATCAAATTTAGTTAACCCTTGGAAAGCACCTCATTTGCTTCTCATTTACAAATGCACATACTAGTTTTTGCTAATTATGTATATATTGTCAGTGTCTTACACTACATCTAAGCAAAGAACATGAGGGGGAGGGGGAGGGGGGGTCAGATATGGATTAAAGTGAAAATGAGACACAAGGTAATGTTATGGGATGTCATTTTTGTTGGACAACATGGGCATGTTTATATTTGCTTAAAATATTTGGGCCCCTGAGAGTGAGAGAAGACGGGTGATTTATACTGCATGAATGATCTGTGTGTGACTTGTGACTGGAAAGCAGAGACAAGTTACTCTTTCGAATGACAGTATTGTTTAAGCTCTTCTCAAGAATAGCCTTTACACATGCAGCTTTCAGTTTCAAGGTCTCATTATTGTCGTAGTTAAACAGTAAGGATGTCCCAGGGCGTGTGAGGGATTTTTGGTGCAGTTGATGAAAATTGATTGCTGATATCCACCAGCTGATCCATGATCCACGGATAGAAAATAATGATATACTTGTGATTTACACATTTACAAAATATTTTATCAGACATGGATTCTTTTGAATGACTGTCAATGGACAAATGTGCTTTTTGGCTGTGTACCATCTACAGAAACTAAACCAAACCCTAGTGAGTATTTATGAAAGCCCTCAGGGCTGCTGAGTTATATAACTGCTTAAAATGGATTTAACAATCAACAATTTACTAAATAAATGGTCTTGACTTGAAATATTAATTTGCACTTAAATGATTTCATCATTTTTATTTTATTGTAGGATGATATGAGAAACTAGCCCAGGTATTTAGGAAATCAGTTGCCCGAGAGAATCAGTTATAGTGCCAATAAATATGTTGGTAAAATTAAATTTTAAATGCATTTGAAAGTCACTTATGTTCACCCAGGCATTATTGAAACACAATGCAGTAAAAACAGTAATATTTAAAATTGTATTACAATTCAAAATGGCTGTTAATACATTTTCAAGTTTTATTTATTCCTGTGGTCAAAGCTGAATTTTCAGCATCATTACTCCAGTCTTCAGTGTCACATGATCCTTCAGAAATCATTATAATATACTGATTTGATGCCCAAGAAACATTTTTTACTATTAACAGCATTGAAAGCACTTGTGCTGCTTAATAATTTTGAGGAAGCCAAGATGTATTTTTTTCAGGACTCTTTGATGAAATCTTTTGTAACATTATAAGTGATTTTACTGTCACTTTGGATCAATTTAACACATCCTTGCTGAATAAAAGTAATAATGTATACAGTTTAGCATTCATTACAAAACAATATTTGACTACAGTGTTGTGATTGACCAACCTTATATAAAATAAATATACTGTATATAAACCGTATATAAAAAACGGGTCTTGGATTCTTTAAATTCTTTTTGTTTTGATTTGTTTTTAACAACAGGCGCACAACATGTCGCAAAAGACGTCATAGGTGTTGTTTTCCACTGATTATCTTCCTGAAGCTGGCCCCTAAAAGACTGAATGTTGCTATAGTGACACTTGTGTCAGTGTCACTTAGACAGCCATCGGAAAAGACCACTGGAACCAGCTGAGCCCATTCAACCTGACTTGCTGCAGTTTGGAACTGAACTGCTGGTTTGTTTGGCCAGAGGAGAATTGGCCCCCTGACTGAGCCTGGTTTCTCCCAAGGTTTTTTTTCTCCATTCTGTCACCGATGGAGTTTTGGTTCCTTGCCGCTGTCGCCTCTGGCTTGCTTAGTTGGGGACGCTTCATTCCAGCGATATCGCCGACCTTATTGCAAAGACACTATTCAAACTTATTGACACTTTATTTTCCTTTTTTTGATATTGTGCAGTGCTTTGACACAATTTGCATTGTAAAAAGCGCTATATAAGTAAGGTGACTTGACTTGACTTGACTCAGTGCATCAAGTCTGTTGTTTATTCAGGAGAGGTGGCCAATCATTATTGTATCATGTCCTCTGTGTCCAAAGGTCTATAACCTCAGTCACTAACACATTTCAAGAACTTCCTTAATTCCTTGTTTCAGAAAGTGACTCTGTTGCTGGAATTCTACAAACTCTCCATTCAGTGGACATGGTTTAAAAATCTGCTTTATGAAACTGACAATTGTGGGTTAAACAATCCATTACCCGTACCAGTTTTACATCGGTTCTCTCTTTGTTTCCAGATGTGCACTCCTGCCAACACACCAGCGACACCCCCCAACTTCCCAGATGCCCTAGCCATGTTCTCTCGTCTTAAAGCCTCCGAGAGCTTCGGCAACAGCAGTCCCATCGCTTCTATGGCCACGTCACCAGTTCCTCACAGCAACTGGGCTATGAGCCCTCCGGCAACCCCTGGTCACCAGGGTCAATGGACTCCAGGTCAGCTCATGCCCCAAACGCCCTCACCAGGCTGGCCGGCAGCTGTGACTCAGCAAGCCTCCGCTGAGCATGCTAGTATCATCATGGAGGCCGAGAGATAGAGACTGCTTTAATTAGCCATCACACCTTGCAGGAAAAGGAGGATGGACCTTCCTCTTGAAGACTTCGGCAGTTGTGGAGGTAAAACAGTGCGACGAGAGCACTGGGTTGCAGTGAACGCTGGTGGAACAGCGTGTGGCCTCTTCTCTGAGGTCACAGGAGATCTGGGACTATTTTAAAATGCTTTTCTTTTGGCGATAACCAAAAAAGATGGACAGAATGAGTAATTATGTAGCATATTCACAGAAAACCTCAGACAAATGAATGTGTTACTGAATATTATCAGTTCTCAACTAATGGTGAATACTCTATTTTGCACTGTGTACTAAACACCTGCAGTGGATCTAATAGTTACTCACCGTCATGTCATTTTGAACCTTTTAACTTTCATTTTATGGACAAAATACATCTTCAAAATATATTCTTTAAGGTTCCACAGAGGAAAGAAAGCCATACAGGTTTGTAATGACATGAGAGTGAGTAAATGATGACAGAATGATTTTTTTTTGGCTGAACTGTCTCTTTAATCAACAGGTTTACTGCAGAAAACACATGCCCCCGGTTTCACAGACAAGGTTTAAGACTAGTCCCAGACTAAAATGTCTGACTTGTTTCAACTGGAAAAAAACTTGCACTGATTGATCTTAAAATATATCAATGCCTTTGTTTTGTCTCAAGATGGACACCAGTAATGTTTTTTTCCAAGGCAAGTTTATAAAAATTACTTAAATGCCATAATTGAACTATGGCCTAATACTGCCTTAGTCTAAGCCCTGTCTGTGAAACCAGGCCATGATCTTTTGAACTGGTTTGTAATTTTCGACTTCTTTATGACTTTGTAATTAACTAAATTGGCATTTTATATTAAAATAGTGGTATAAGAAGTGTTTTATACCCAGAACATTGGACTCTCTGGTTCTGCTCAGCACTTAGAGGACATTTATTTTCTCTATTCACTTTTAAATATATTGAGCAAGAATATATTCCTCTGATTTCTTTTCACCAATCATCTCCCTGTAACTGTGTTCACACTGCCTCCACAATATTTGTGGACTATGTGATGGTTATTATTTCCTATTTGTTGTGTTTTTAAATAAATATTGTGTGTATATATATATATATATATATATATATATATATATATTTGCAAAATGCTTGGTGGACTTTCTGTTTGTGTTGTAAAATATTTACATGATTTTTTTTTTTTTTGCCCGTCTGCTTTCCTTGCAGTGTAATTAGTGTCAATGTATGTACAACTGACCTTTGTATCCTGTTATACCATGGTAAATGATTACATGGACCCTTTGATCAAGCTAAAGTTCCATACATTGAACATAATTACATTGATGTTGAGCTCTCATTTTTATATATTTGAGCTTAAAATATACATTTATTACAATATACATGTACAATTTTATAATACTATGAGTTTGTTTTATGTATGATATATGATGGTGTATGATATATTTAAAAGTTAGTTAGTACATATATATATATATATATACACACACTCATTGGCCACTTTATTAGGTACGCCTTGTTAGTACCGGGTTGGACCCCCTTTTTCCTTCAGAACTGCCTTAATTCTTCGTGGCATAGATTCAACAAGGTGTTGGAAACATTGCTCAGAGATTTTGGTCCATATTGACATGATAGCATCACGCAGTTGCTGCAGATTTGTCGGCTGCACATCCATAATGCGAATCTCCCGTTCCACCACATCCCAAAGGTGCTCTATTGGATTGAGATCTGGTGACTGTGGAGGCCATTTGAGTAAAGTGAACTCATTGTCATGTTCAACAAACCAGTCTGAGATGATTTGAGCTTTGTGACATGGTGCATTATCCTGCTGGAAGTAGCCATCAGAAGATGGGTACACTGTAGTCATAAAGAGATGGATATGGTCAGCAACAATACTCAGGTAGGCTGTGGCGTTTAAACGATGCTCAATTGGTACTAAGGGGCCCAAAGTGTGCCAAGAAAATATCCCCCACACCATTACCCCACCACCACCAGCCTGAACCGTTGAGACAAGGCAGGATGGATCCATGCTTTCATGTTCTTTACGCCAAATTCTGACCCTACCATCTGAATGTCAGAAATCGAGACTCATCAGACCAGGCAACGTTTTTCCAATCTTCTGTTGTCCAATTTTGATGAGCCTGTGCGAATTGTAGCCTCTGTTTCCTGTTCTTGGCTGACAGGAGCAGCCCCCGATGTGGTCTTCTGCTGCTGTAGCCCATCTGCTTCAGGGTTCGACGTGTTGTGCGTTCAGAGACGGTATTCTGCATACCTTGGTTGTAACGACTGTTTATTTGAGTTACTGTTGCCTTTCTATCATCTCTAATCAGTCTGCCCATTCTCCTCTGACCTCTGACATCAACAAGGCATTTTCGTCCACACAACTGCCGCTCACTGGATATTTTCTCTTTTTCGGACCATTCTCTGTAAACCCTAGAGATGGTTGTGCGTGAAAATCCCAGTAGATCAGCAATATTTGAAATACTCAGACCAGCCCGTCTGGCACCAACAACCATTCCACGTTCAAAGTCACTTAAATCCTCTTTCTTCCCCATTCTGATGCTCTGTTTGAACTTCAGCAAGTCGTCTTCACCACATCTAGATGCCTAAATGCATTGAGTTGTTGCCATGCGATTGGCTGATTAGCAATTTGTGTTACCAAGCAATTGAACAGGTGTACCTAATAAAGTGGCCGGTGAGTGTATATATATATATATTATGCACAAACACACATATATATGCGTATGCATGCAGAGAAGATGTCAGTTTCATTGAAAGTCACTGTATTTGCCTTACTCACATGAACACAACTGAGATGAAGGGTGAAGCATGCATCTTATGTGAGACCAGCTGTTTAATCTCAGCAGGGTGAAGACCATCTGCTATTTCTGTCACTTGGCTGTGTGTGTTTGTGAGTGTATATACACACAGTCAGAGGTATGAGTGGAGGACTGCTGCAGGCTGGTCGAGCATTATACAGAGCAAGGGTATTGATAAGCCAAACCACAAACCTCAGCACCACACTTTCAGTACTATATCTCTGTTTCGCTCTCAGTCCGTTCCTGTGTTCATTCAATTATTGGCATAAAAAACAATATAAGATTACTACTGTCTCTTCCTCTGCAGGAAGAAATATAGAACTGAATGTAATATGTTTTTAATTAATATTAATATGATCCTAAATTATATTTATGTGGTTATAATAAATTTATTACCACTTTTTAAACATACACAAAAAAGTAATTTCCAACTTCAGCTGTTATAAAACTTGAATGTTTTGGCGCTTAAGTCTGTCTTTTTTTAAAGAAGGCACTTGGCAGATTATTGCTGAAGTGAAAAAAAAACTAAGAAGTTAAAGTTTATTGCTATGAAAAAAGCACAGCACTATAGAAAATACTATTTTCAAATTTTGTATGAAATCAAAATATATATCTAGCAGAAGCTTAGTTTTTAATTCTTGCATGTTTTCAAACTTGTCTGAGAGAAAACAATGCAGTATTCCAGTTTCTTTTTTGGACAGTGCTCTCTTGTCATAATTATAGGGCACTATAGAAAACAGGAAATGTTTGACTGGCAGCTGTGTGACTGATGTGAGATCAAAATGTGAGTCAAGGTCATCTATGAAGCAGAAACATAAAACAAGATTTAAACAAAACAACCAAATAATGAATGCATATATAAAAACTTTTTAAACAAATATATTATTTTGATGATACTTGATTGGGGCTTATGAAATCTATTTCTCCTGACTGGTATCAAATCCAGGAGAGAGTTAACAAGGCAAATTAATAGGCTATGAGCACAAAAATTAAAACAAACATGATTCAAGTACACAATGACACACTGTGTAACCCCCCCCCAAATAAAATAAAATAAATAAATTAAATAAAAATAAGTAAATAAAAATAAATAAATAACAAACATAATATAATAAAACAGTTTGTTTATGCTATTCTGTGGACCAATGAATTTCCACTCGTGACCAGTAGAGGTCGCAAAGTGTTTGTTTTTGCGTTTTCTGTGTTTTATTTTTGAATGTTACATGAAACTCTCTTTCAAGACCCGTCAGCAAACTTTGGAGACTTAGAGACTGAATTACTTGAGGAGTAATGAGGTAGGCTGTTGGATTCTTGTTCGTTGGTATATTAAACGTTTAATAGCCTAAATAAATTATGGGCAGGGCATTTAAAATATATAAAGATAATAATAAAATACAAAGATGTCACAGCAATGGACATAATTTGCTCATTGCTAGTCTGCAAAAAAATCAACGACCTCAACACAGTACAATACATTTAGTTGTATTTGATCCCTCTGTTACTCATTTTATCTCATCTTGGACCAATCGTTTTATGTCACAACATTCTATAAACATGATTGCTTATCTGCAACATTATCAACGTTATATTTCAATTAAAAGCGTCAGCGGAAGTCCATGTGTATTTTTATGTAAAGTTAGTCAAATACTCTTCCCTGAGTGGGAAGGACAAAGTCTGGCCTTATTGTGAAAGTGTTCGTGGTTTCAAGTTTCTGCCATGATCCTGCTTGTTCTCAGGTCACATATATCCTAGTTAATCACTGCACAGTTTAGCTAGCGGGCATAGCTCAGACATATATTCATTTGTATTCAAACTTAGTCTATTAACGTGAACATGTGCAGTCTTGAATGTGAGGTAGTGGATGTTGAATGCTATGATTCATGGGGCTTTTTGCTGAGTCACATTTATTTCCTGTGTAATGTATTTTTTGTTTGTCTTAGACTTTCCTATTTCGAGAAATTGTGCACTTGAATCCAGTCAGCTCACTCTTATACTGTTAAATAAATGCCATTTTTACTTTGGTGTGAGACGTGTTTATTAGTCTCTGGTTGAGTTTTCAGTCAGTCCTGCTGCTCTAAACTCGTCCCTGTAGAGAAGTTGCTACAGCAACACTCTATCCTTGCACATATTTTTGGCAGTAAAACCAGTTCAGGTCACTGTGTAAAACACAGGCCTACACAAAAGACAGCTCATTTGACAAATAAGTCATAGTTTCAATGTGTTTTTCTGAGGGTAGCTCTCCATGTGCTAAATAAGGTAGAGCCAGATACCATTTGAGCAATTCAAATGATCTCATTTAAGTAGAAATTAAGCAATTTGTGCTTGCATTGTACAAAATGACTAACAAATGATTAGCAAAACCTCGTCTGGACAAAGAATTTCAATGAAGACGTGATAGTTGTCATAGTCATGCAGATACTATTTTTTCTGACAAAGAAGAAAGAAAAAAGGATATTTGAGGCAAAGGTTTTTGAACAAATCCTGTATTAATAAAATAATAAACAAAAACAAGCATGAAAAAGCAATGCTACCATACATTCAGAGGAAGAAACACAGACTTATACTAGAACTTGTGTGTCCTTCCACATTATTCAAAGACATTCAGACGTGATAAAGTAGTCAGAGTATGAAAAATGTCGATAACACTTTACAGTAAGGTCCCATACTTTTTACCATTGTCATGTTATGGCTTTTGCGTTCACTTGTTGGTAGTGTTCAAAACCATATTGTGAAGTGTTACCAACACTGTGAAGCTTCAATCAACAACGTCAGTACCATTCAAAGTACCATAGCTATGAGGAATTGAAAAATAAGCATGTGATCATTGCTTTTCCACTGACCTCATCGTGCCATTAGCTGAAGTGGAAAGGAGAAAAGGAAATAAACACAACTTTCAGTATTGAAAAGGAATTTTTTATACACTTGAACACATATGAAGACCCCAATGAAGGATGTATAACACCCTTGATTAGTACCTACTATTATTTGAGGTAACAATTTTTCCTTTTATTTCATCAGCATTATGGAGATTCTGTGCAGTCTTTGTGATGAAAGTTGTCGACTACTGACATCAATATTCATTTTCTCAGTTCAGCAATCTTTGTTTTATCTTCTCCACTCTCAACAACTGGATTCTTGTTAATGTTAATGCATTAGCCTGCAGTTACTAGGTTAATTTGGCTAGCACTTATTAGTTAGTTAAGGTTACAGTTAGGGTTAGTTGAAACAAACAGCATATTTGAAGCGTTCATAACATGCTCTTGATCGCTTATGCACCACAAAATTTTTTTTTTTTTTATCAAGCCTTATATTTTATCAAAATCCATAGAAAAACATTCCGTACATTTAATAGTAAAAAGCTTATTGATCAAAAATGTCCCAACCTCAGTATACAAATAATGTGAGGGTGTATAACAAATAAATTCACTTTAGGTATAAAACTATGGTGGATGGATAAAGCAGTTAATGGGTGAAAATGTAAGTGAAGCTTTACATTTAGGACAGTACAATTTGTAAGGAAAAAAACAAACAAATTAAACATTAATGTTGTTGTTATTACATGTGCATGTAATGCAATATGACATTAATTTCTGTAAAAAAACAATATTACAGTACATACTCAGTACCTAATTAACATAGACACCAATGAAAATACAAAAAAGGTATGAATAGCTTTTCAAAATTAAAGGAAAATAATGTAGTGTTGTACAGTTATGGGATTTCCACAAAAAAAGTGGTTATATTTAATGACAATTATGAGAATCATAATCAGGACCAGAACAATTAGTAGCACACATAAAAATAAATCTAATTTCAAGTTGAATATGGTGATTTAAAAAAAAAGTGCTGTAACAGTTCCCAGTACTGCAACACCCCAAGCCATGCAAAATCACGTCAGTTCATTAAAGGAATAGTTCACCCAGTAATAAAAAGCTGCTTTGCAAGTGAAAACAGTTCAAAATGGTTCTAAACAAATATGTTGGTGCATTTTGAATGTGAGATAACAACAGCAGACAGACTTTTTCACTGGAGGAAGTGTTGTTATAGATTATGGACTCTATTAATAAAAGTTTTTTTTTTTTTTTTACCAAAACGCTTGGATTCGCTACAGGAGGCATGGTTTTTAAGGATTTGTGTGCTTTATTTTACGTGTTTTGGACTGTGTAACAGAAACACCTGCCGACTGCAATGAGAGCTTATAAGAGCCAGGACAATTTTGAATATTACTCAGATTGGATTCGTCTGAAAGAAGAAAGTCATATACACCTAGGATGCTTTGAGGGTGAGTAAAACATGGACTAATTTTCATTTTTGGGTGAACTACTCCTTTAATATATATTTTGGCCAGCAGCGATGGTTTAGAGTTAAAAGCATTAAAGATGCAAAAAGACTTAATAGATGGATTAAAAAAAGATTAATAGATGGACTGGATTATTGTGAGGTTTTTATCAGCTGTTTGGACTCTCGTTCTGACGGCAGCCATTCACTGCAGAGGATCCATTGTCCAATCTGTTTTGATGAAGAAACAAATTCATCTACATCTTGGATGGCCTGAGGGTGAACTATTCCTTTAAAAATAACCCATAATAATCAAGTTTTTTTATGATCTCCCTGAGGAGAGTGTCCCACTTTGAGGTTATCTCTTGTCCATCAAATGACAGAATTATTGGAAAACTTAAACTTCAATATCAAATAAGAGAAGATTAACACCACTGCCACCGCCACGCCGGATAAAACAATAGCCCAGAATGTGGTTCTGCCTGTAGGAGAAAAGACAATAATGATTTTACAAACAGATGAAACAATCAGCAACAGAAGCGTGACTCTGTTGATTGTATAACACACACACACACTGGCGGGAACACAGCACCAGTGTACGGGAGACTACAAGAGACCATTGAGGCACTATTCCTCATTTTGCATAAAAGTGCCTGATTAATCATTAAATGCAAATGCGAAGCTTATTCAAGACCACAAAAACACCCTGTAGATAAACAATGAACTTTGGGATAAGTCAGTACGGTGAGTTTAAGATAATCGACTTGTATAAATAAGCTAAATGTCACAAACACATGCATGTTTCCTTTCTCATTTTCAGGATTGTCATCTCAAATGGAATAGACACTACCCTGTATCAGAAGTCATTGTTATGGAGTGCTGCAGGGATGACAATGTTTTAGGCCAAAAACAACTAGGTTAGCACTTCTAGTTCAGTTGTCCAGACGTCAATGGCTTTTTGGTTAATTGCCTGAAAAAAGATTTGTGTTTAACACAAGCTCAAAATATATTCATGTTTATATTCAAGATATTTCTGTTCATGTTTTATATTCATGTTATTCTACAACATAGAACATTAGTGTAATAAGCCCTTGTGATTTTTAAACCTTCTATTTGTCTTGAAAAGGGTGGTTGCTACCCACTTTTATAGCCTCATTGTGTTTATAATCGCACTCTTGCGCACTATTTTAACTCAGACTTTCAGGGAAAATGTTTTATAAAGAGACTAAAACTCGTTAATTAAAAGTTAGAATTAAAAGTCAATTATATTTAAGCTTCATAAAGTTATTTTCATTTGTTAAGGTTATCATGATGAACAAGATGTGAAAGTATCATAAAATTTTGTTGGTCACAGAGCTTATTTTCTGCAATAATCCAAAAACCATAAGAAAAAATCCTATAGTGTTTTTCTCAAGGGAACCAGGGTAATGATACCTTCTGAGTTGGCCTACAAAAATATGTCATCACTGCAGAACTATATTGAACACAGAACACGTTTTTGCTTTGAACAATGCAAGATGTGGGCAGTGGAATGGGAAGAAACGCAAGGTCTTGAGATGTGATTTTTTTAAGTTATGCGCCGCGTTTCTGAACACCATGTCATGCGAGATGCTTCAAAAGCTCACATTTACATATAAAAACATGGAAAAGTAGCGAAGTGGAATGTAAAACCACATTCTGTGTGAACAGACTATAAGGATGTAAAAAACACTAAATCAAATTTCAAACTGAGAGAAACAGTGAGGCAAAGTGTCAGATTAATGTTTTGATTAAAACTGACCTGTAGATTTGACGATGAACACTTTGCTGTCTCTTCCCAGAGCGTTTGTGGCGGTGCACGTGTAGTTTCCTGGACTGAGTGTGGAGGACTTGAGCACCGAGGAGCTGATCTTCTCTTCCAGATGATCTGAGTGCCATGTGTATGTAGGAGCCGGGTTTGCCTTCACTCTACAATCTAGTGTAGCCTCATCGTCTTTTATGATGATCTCTGTTGAACTGGAGTGTAGTGGTTTATCTGAGGAGGACAGAGATACATTTCTCAGAACAACAGCATCATGATGAGCAGCTGTTATTAACAGATCACTAAAAATACTGTACAGCTGAAACCTTTTTATCTATGTTCATTCAATTCATATGTAATATTTGATCAAATAATTTCAATTAACATGGAGATCTGCGTGTGATGAAATAGGACAGTTGCACATCCTTCACTAAAAGGCCATTCAGAAATATCAACTGAAATATATGGGTAGCTTAGCAATAATAAACTTACAGTGTACTTCAACATTAAGAGGATTTGATGAATTTGTAGGAGGAGGTTGAGGTCCGTCTGCTCCCAGATCCAGCTCTGCTTCACACCAGTATTGAGCTCCATCATCAGCTCTGTCTGGACGGATCAGGAGTGTGACAGTTTCATTCACTGGAGTCTCACTAGTGTCAGTGAAGGTGGTTTGATCCAGCAGAGTCTGTCCTCTGTACCATTTGACTGTGAGATACTGAACAGGAGCCACATTGTGAACGTCACACTGGAGCTTATACTGCTTTCCCTCCATCATTGGTCCTCTGTGATCCACAGTGCTGATGGACACATTGTCTGGAGTCTCTGTGGAGGAAGACTTACACACTCTGAAATCTGCTGTGATGAATTACATTTATTAGATAGTTCTCAGAATGAAAAGAAAAAAAATATCAGTAACAGAGAAACTCACTGTAAACAGTGACTGGGAGCTCTACAAGACACTGATCCTTATCGCCTATTTTATAGTTTATGTAGCAGTATGGCTTTATGTCCCATTCTGTCAGTTCTGACACTCTCCATGTGATCAGATTCTGGTTTGTGTTCTTGGGCACTGCTCCCTCACTGGCTTCCCATCCCATCCCTTGATGCAGGACTGAAGTGTTACAGGTAACTGCAACAGAACCGCCGTACCTCACAACAACTCTCTGTGGGTTGAACTGAAGAGGACATTCAGCTTGTGTACCTGTTAAACACATTGAAGAACACAGAATTGCATATAGGTATTGTTTACCTGCAGACTGAACACAGATAACCAATTATCACATATTAAGACTTGCAATAAAATGACCAGTCTAGATTCATGGTGAGGATTTAGTATTTTATTGAGTTCATTGACCAACTGCATCAAACAAGAAATACAAACTGCAAACAAACAAAAAAAAAAAATCATGTTTTTGGCTATTGTAGAAGGTCGGTCTATGATGGCTCATGACTCTTTTAAAACAAAGAGGCTCATCCATTCTTACCATCTGGGAAATTAAACTAAGAAATTTACTGACACAGCAGGGTTATTCTAAAGCATGTCCCTCACACAGTGAGGGCATAACCTTTTACCATGTGCTATTATCTTTTCTAAAGACGTCAAAGAAAACTCCAGTACATTTATTTCCAATTTTCATTTTATTTCTCCATAAGTATGCATTTTGTCCTGTCCTGGCCCCGCCTTCTCAACCTTTCCTTTCTGTTTTAGCAATCAAGAACATGTTGCCACCGGAAATAATCATTTTATTGATCATTTAGAAGACAAATGTATTTACTTTTTTAATCGTTTCCACAGCTTGTGTCAACCCTGTTTTTTATTATGCTAACATAATCATTATCGGTTTCTCTCGGACAGGCAATTGTTTGTTTTTTTGTCGCTTATTAAAGTTTGTCAGGACTAACCCCGTGAATACCTATAACTACTAACTTTCCTATCTGTTTAAAGGACATATCTATACAAATCCAAAGTTTACAGGAACTGTTGAAGAGTTTGCCAGCACTACAAATATTGAGTTGGCTACTCAAGCACAGGTAATATTACAAGCGCTACTGTAGATAGAAACGTGACTCTCTTTAGTAATAAATTAACTCAAATATGTCAACATTTTAACGCAGAGACAATAGAGGTCAACGACGCTCGGAATGACTCACATGAAAGTAAATGTTTAAAACACATTCAAGGTCGTATGTTAGTAGTTAATTATTGGTTTCGCTTCATGTATCGAAAGAATAAAAGGGAAATAAGTTAATACAAACCTGTGAGAGTCGCAAACGCTAAAACTGCCGATAGATAGACAAGTCCACAAAAACATTGCTGCATATTGTAAGTGTTTGAGGGTACCGTAGATTAGACAAAGGCGTGCGAATAAACAAATGGGTCGTTTCTGCCTCTGCTTTCAGATTAGTGACTGTCCAGTGGCTCCTCCAGCGAAACCCCACCCAAATCACGAGTGGATATGGTTTCCAACACAAGCGCCTATCGGCAGTTCACACTGAAGAACCTACAGGCACAAACATGTTTCTGAGGGAAGTTAATCCTGTGGCTAAACCGTTTCAAATCTCAGACTCCCTAAACACACGCATTATTAAAGGGATACAAACCTTCTTACCGACAGAATACGACATTTTCACCTACTGAAGAAACAAACAAACAAAAAAAAAAAACAGGTAAAACCAGCCTGTTGGGTGGTCAGCTGGTCTCCCAGTGGTCAAAATCCCTCTAAAACCATGCTAAACCAGCTACAGCCAGGCTTGAAGCTTGGGCTGGTTTAAATTGGTTCTTTAAACAGGACAGTGTTGAAAATTGACTGTTTGGTTAGCACTCCAGAAAGTTATTTAATCGAAATAAATATCTCCATGTTGGAACAGTCGATGCATCGTCCCTGCTGTGCAGCAAAGCGCCCGATTATGTTTATTCTACCTAAGAATATCATCAACACTGGCCATAATGTGTGTGTGTGTGTGTGTGCTAATTATTTGAGATATAACAAGATTAAAAATGCTAATTGTGAAAGAGAAACAAGGGTGCATCTGTTTCAACATACCTGCTCGATTTACTGTTATAAAAAAACTATTAAAATAATTAAAATGATAAAACACCAAATAGAAAAGCACCTGAGGTAAATTAAAATAACGTAGTTGTTATTAATTATGCAGTTGTTATACACAACAGATCTGTATTTAACCTACTTCTGTTCAATAGCCATATTTTTTGCAGAAGATTGAAAATGATTCTGTGAAAAGAATATTTATTTTATTATAGATTTTTTTAAACAAATTCATGTTTCCTAAAATGTTCTCTATACAAATTCAAATGTCACGTGCTTATAAGGACAGATCGTATAAATTCCATTAACAAAATTTAAAACCCACCAGAGTATGGGTGAGATTACATTCATATAGAAATTAAACGCATAGAGATTCAGTGACAAAATAAAAAAGATGGAAATTCTGCCATCATTTTTTTTCATCCTTGTGTCGTCCCAAACTTAAGTGTTTAGTGGAACTGAAAAGGCGATTTTTTTTTAATAATCTTTACACAATCCTTTTCCATACAACAGCAATTGATAGTAATCACACATATCAAACTCAAAACAAACATCCATATTGCTTTAGAACAGTTATATGGGCTACCTTTATGATGATTTTTTAAAAAGCCTTTAGAACAACATGAGGGTGAGTAAATGATGACAGAACTGTCGTTTTTGGTTAATCTATGCTCTTAACATCATTATACAGCTTGAGCCATAAAACTGGCACACTTATTTTATGTTGAGCATCACTATGAGGCCTGAGAGAATTTTCAGAAATTCATCCAAGTATTTTCCCACAGGTTCAGCATGAGAAACCTCGCACCCAAGCTTTCACTTCTTCAGTCACCGTGTGCTATATTTCCACCCTCTAAAGTGTGGCTTTTACCAAAGGAATAGAATCGTCAAACAAATACTTTGTTTTTTTGAACGAAGTAACACTCAATTATGGTGTCTTTCACAAGTCACTTACATATAATCAGACTGAGCAAGCAGGATGCCTATTTGGCATGCTGTCTGAAGGGAGGGCTGCAAGCTCCTAGAAAACTCCCCCATATCCCAAGCTAGGATAGGAATATTTAGTAGTGAGGTGTTGGGGTGGAGGAGGGATGCTTGAAATCTGTCATGAAACAGAAGTTGGCTGTATATATATTTACTATTGTGCTTAATTTGTTGATTATCTGAATGTGCTCCTCCCGAACTTTGTTGATTAATGAACATTCACTTATATTAAGATTGTCGATTCCTGAAAACGTCCACTGCAGACATCAGGTCCGTTCATTTGAAATCATTCAGCATTTCTTTGTCATCTGTTCTGTCACATATTTTCTTCTGGTTCATTAGATTGCTGAAAACTAAAAAGTTTATCTTGTGATGTAATTAACAGTTGATAAAAAACTGGATCTAGGAGTGGAGTGAATGAACAGGTGCTCCCATAAAATAAAAATAATGAAGCCATGAAGAAACTAGCCAAAAAGTAGAGGGCTAGAGACTTCCAGTGTAAAAATCCCTTTGTGGACACTGGGACTCGGTAGACACGCCGAACCCAGAGCTTTTGTAACCTAAGCAAGGATATTGCTCTGAGAGAGTTTCTTCATAGGAATAGGGTTGTGTTTGCCATTCTGTGCTATGTTTCCATTTTGTGCACTAGGCTTGGCATCCTTCAGGCTATAGTGGCCCATCTTGGCTGTTTTGTAGTAGATAGAGTAGATGAAGATGAAGATGACTGAGATGAACGCCACAATGACTGCAATAAGTCCTGCTATTAAGGGCAGGTAATCCTCTGTGTCAAGAGAAATAAAAGCACACCAAAAGATCAGGAAAAAAACAAAACACTGCTAAAATTGCAGAAAAAAAACAATACTTCATGATTTTCCATATCAGAAGCAAACAAGCAAAATAAAATGATTAATCATAGCAAGTGTACATGTGTAATCAAAATATTTAAATGCACTCTAATCACATCATTAAGTGTCTCTTACATCATTTTTAATGATTTGGTACATTTTTTTCTTTGTGATTTATTGCATGTTTGGACTAGTGTGAACATCTGAACATCATGCATTTTATTTTTAGACATGTTTGGCCTGATCAAAATTACAGTTTTGAAACATCCCCATATTTTAAAGTAAAAGCAACAAAGTAGAAACAGCTGTTGGAAATGTAAACCAAAACATATGCAAAAATGCATAGTTACCTTTTAATACCACTTTTACATGTCGGGTGTCCTCGCCAACAGAATTGTTTGCAGTGCAGTACAGATCCTCAGGTGTTGATTCGGTTATATTAAGTTTTTCACTACGTTCTGTTTTATTTGTGCCGAGTCTCCAGCTGATTGTTGGTTTTGGGTTTCCCTCAGCTTCACAAACAAGCACCTCTGGATAACCTCGAAATACAGGCACTGTGGAGGGCAGTTTTGTCACATTGATGATCGGTTTATCTACAGGAAAGAGCAAAAACAGGTTTCACATGATAAAAATGAAGACCACCTGCAAAGTAAACCTGGAGAAATTATTGTACATACAATGTACAGTAATGTTGAGGTGTTCTGATGACATTTTTGTATAACGTTGAGGTCCTCCTGCTTCCAGTTCTGCTTCACACCAGTACTGAGCTCCATCATCAGTTTTGTTTGGACTGATCAGGAGTGTGGCAGTTTCATTCACTGGAGTCTCACTAGTGTCACTGTAGGTGGTTTGATTCAGCAGAGTCTGTTCTTTGTACCATTTGACTGTGAGATTCTTTGAGTTGTTTTGACTCAGTTTGTGCCATCTCACAGCAACAATCTTAGATGGATACACATTCTGAATGAAGCACAGGAGCTCATACTGCTTGCCCACTATCATTGGTCCTCTGTGTTTCTCAAAGCCGATGGAAATACCTGGAAGACACATTAAGCATAATAGAGTAGCTGAAATACCAAATACTTTAAATAAGTGCAAAATACAAATTATTTTAATTTATAGAAAATAAAAACCATTAGAAATTAGTGTGGTCATTCTGGTCAAACAATTAATTTCAACTAATCGCGTCCAAAATAAGTTTGTGTTTACATAATATATGTGTGTACTGTGTATATTTATTATGTATAAATAAATACACACTTAGTATATATTATGAAAATGTTTACATGTGCATGTATATATTTTTATACATATAATTGTTTTTCTTAGATACATGCATGTATGTGTAATAAATATTCCCAGGACACACATATTTTATGTAAACAAAAATTTTATTTTGGATGCAATTAATTGTGATTAATCATTTGATAGCACTAAAGAAATTATTTTTTAAAACAAATGCACACTGTTGTTGACTGGTGACTGTTGTTTTGGCACAAGTTAGGTTTCTAGCTGGTACTGTATGTTGCAGCTATTGCTTTTTGACCACCAAGGTCAAAAACATCAGCCATGTTTCAGAACAGAATCACCATCTTATCTATTTTTCCAGCACACTTAAGCAAATAATAATGTCAAGGCCAGTACAGTCAACTTACTATTTTGTATTGTAAGTGTGGTATTTCCAGCAAATGCCAGCGGGCTATGATGTTTTGCACTTCATGGACATATTTTCTCTATTTTATCTACACCCCTTCAACAAACTCTTAAACCAGCCTACACTACCTGGTTTTACAACAAACAAACAAACAAAAAACATGGTTACTATAGTTAAACCATGGTAACAACAAACCATAGTTTTGCTACACTAACCATAGTTTAACCATTTGTAGTAAAACTGTGGTAACACAAATGGTAGGCCTAATCAATACCCCAAAAAACATGGTTACTACACTTTTGCTACAATAAAACCATGGTTAATTTTCGTAAGAGAGTAATTTCCTCGTAAATACTAGCTTTAGGAGACCCCTAACTTAAGTCTAACGGTAACTAAGTAGCCTACAGTTAATTTTAACTCAACAGTATATTTGCAATTGCTGACAGACTACTTTTATGACCGGCTGTGGTTAAACTGCTAAATGCAGGCTGATATGATAACAAACACGGTGTATTTATCTTGTTTGGCAACGTTATTCTATCGCTATTTAAACAGTGTTACTCGAAAATAAAACACCGGGGCCTTTTAATCTCTCTTTAACTTCTTTAACCCCCCTTTCTCAACTGTAACACGGAAAACTGCCCTGAAAATATGTAATTTTTCCACCGGATGGTAAGAATTCATCACTCGTTATATAAATGTCCTACCATCCAGCGCGCACCGCAGCGAGAGCAGATCCAAGATGAGACACGTGAAGAGGACACGATCGCTCCGCGCCGTCATGCTTAGTTGTGTCTGCACTGTATCGAAACCGTTTTAACCAGCTAACTGTGTTCAATCGCTCAAGCAGTAACACAACACACAGTCTCGGACCATTAATTTATCGCAGGAACCACTGCCCGATCTGAATCTGCCCTCGCATAGCTGCCTGTTTTAGTTAATGTTATCCCTCCCCCACACATCTATATTCATTTGCACCCTGTCAAGACAAAACCGGGACTGGAAATGGAGACAACTCATTCACCTATCTTTTAGATAAAGCCGTTTTGAACATCGCATTAAGTGTTTAAAGGCCTCCTTTGAAAAACCACAGCTCTTTACTTCACTCCATTTCCCTTCATTGTCAACACATCCTCGAGCTCAGATATGAGGGTGGGTCTATATAAAAAACATGCGGTTTCATATCACTTCCCACGATGCTTTGTGTCATACTGGACACCCACCGACACTGTCATGACTAAAGCATACTTCCCTATACAGTAGGCTATGCAGAAAAGACTGAACACATGAGATTCTGAGAGTGTCCTTGTGACTGAATTGTAGCAGTTAACAGAAACAGATCTGTTGTACCAGCATGCAACCCTCAGCGGGTCGAGTTGAATAGGGCATTCAGTATCGTGTGCCTTACCAATAACGAAGCTATAGAATCAAACAAGTGGACAAGAAGACACAACTAGTAGTTGAAACTAATTCCAAGTAACAGTTTCACCAGCTAAAGTAGGCTAATGAATAGTACTTCTGACAGGTTTGAAATGATGTACATCCACATGCAATGAGTGACAGGAATGGTCCACGAGTTTGCCACCAATTTAAAACCACACAACTAGTCAAATTCAACTATTTTTACTTTCTTGGTAACTTTTTTACAGAATGAACAAGAGTGAAATACAGCTGTAAATAAGGCAATTCGTATGACAACAGTAACTTGTGAACAAACTTTGAAGTTGGCTTGAGAAAGTTTGACCTGTTTGAAGTGGTTTTAAAACATGTAGTTTGAAGGTATTCAGCTGAATAAGTCTGAAGTTTGAATAAACCACATTATATATTTACATTTAGTCATTTAGCAGATGCTTTTATCCAAAGCGACTTAAAAATGAGGACAATGGAAGCAATCAAAATCAACAAAAGAGCAACGATATGCAAGTGCTATAACAAGTCTCAATTAGCTTAACGCAGTATATAGCAAGATGCTTTTTTATTATATAATAAATAAAAATAAATAGAAAAACAATAGAGCAAGCTAGTGTTAGAGGTTTTGCTTTGTTAATTGTAAAATAAATAAAAAGAAAACAAATAGATAGAATACAAAAAGATTAGAGAAGCTATAGTGTTAGTTTTTTAAAGGGGTGGTTGATTGCGATTTCACTTTTTTAACGTTAGTGTGTAATGTTGCTGTTTGAGCATTAACAATATCCGCTAAAGTTGCAGCACTCAAAGTTCAATGCAAACGGAGATATGGTCTTTTAAAATTCTGGCAGTTTAATGCCTACAAAAATGGCTGGTAGGAACTACAACGAGTTACTTTCCGCGTTCGTGACGTAACAAAGATAAACCCCGCACCCGGGAACATGCAGCAAAGGGGGCGAGGCCATGCTGTGCTGCTTTAGAGAAGAGGAAGAGAAAACTAGGGGTGCACGTAAAAATCTATTCACATATGAATCGCGATTCTGTCTTATAACGATTCTAATGGATTCACAAGTTTCAAAATCATATGTTTTAAAGCAGCGGTTCTTAATACTGATACTCGCTTCGCCCTGCTCTGCATCTCTCTCTCTCTCTCTCTCTCTCTCTCAGACAGATTATCAGCTCAGTGAATAGAGTCTGGGAATGTGTCGTCACATCAGCAATGCATTCTGGGAATTTAGGTCACGGGAGCTACAGCGGAGACTGGATAATATAGTGAATATAGACATCGATATTATTTAATGTTTCTATTATTCTATTTAAGATAGCGTTGGAGTGGTTAAGGCTCACTTTACATCATTTGCCATAGCCCTTTGCACGGCCGGTGTGAAAAATGTGCTTTTTTCAGCCTTAGAAATTTCCAGACTCTATACACTTATTTTCACATAGCTATGAGAATTGTAGGGCTGCAACTAACGATTATTTTAATAATCGATTAATCTGTCGATTATATTTTCGATTAATCGATGAATCGGATAAAAAACCAAAAACAAGGCATTAATTTCCAACCCTTTATTCAAAAACAGAACTAAAATATTTAGAAAGTGCACAAACACGTTGCTCCTTGAACATCCCAGAGCTGTTATAATAATAATAAAATAAAATAAAAATGGACTAACACAAAAAACATACACATGTATGCTTTACATCTGCCAAATATATAGACTTTTTTTTTTAAATAAAGTGCCACCTGAGCTGCCAGAACAACAGGGGCGTGTCTAGAGCATTTTAAATGGGGGGGCCAGTCTGGGGCACTGCCTCAAAAGAGGGTGGCCGGATACATGGGGTTGGATACATGATGTTAATAGGCCTATATATAGGCTATTAATTGCACAGTGTGAGATTCATTGGTACTCACAGAACTTTGTGAGATCGCGATGAACAAAGAGTGACAGCTTTATTGGTTATAAGCGCTCTTTGCAAGCTTTCTAGGCAATCCATTTAAAATGTAGAACTTTGTTTTTTGCCCACACACGTTGCAAAGTTTTGGGAATGACATCTGCATATTTATGCAGGATTTGCTCTCCAAGTATCAGCATATTGATAGTAGAAGGGACAAAATATGTGAAAATGTGCATTTAAGAGAGCACCCCCACTTATTTTAGAAGCAGCTTTGGTGATTATTTCTGGAACCTGGTTGATATGCTTCTATAACTATATACAAAAACAACAAAATACAAATGCACTACATAAAATCATTTAATAAATGCATATTTACAATTTAAGCACTTAACTAAAATAAGTATTAATAAAATTAATAACTAGAGAAGGCTAACTATATTCAGCTTGCTTCCATTTAGTGAGAAAAGCCTACTCTTCACTTGAATTAGAAAAAAAAAGCTTTTCTGGTCTTCAGTGATGCGAGGATAACGTTTGAGCATACACACAATATCTGAGTGAGACCCGAGCCAATTCATAAAAGAACAATGTAGATTTAAAAGCACACGTCCAGTTTTGTGCGAGTGAAGGAAATCCGCTTGCGAGTGGAGAGATGCGTGCTCGCGCATTACATGATCGCGTAACATTATGCGCTCTCGACATCTATCATTTAGATCACGCTAAAATGCCTAAAATTAATAAAGAAGAGAAGTAAGCGGCCCTAGGTAGCTGACTACACATGCCAAGATACGCCAGATGCAGTTAGAAATTTACTAGAGGGGGCACCTAACCACGTAGACACGCACCTGCAGAACATCTCGGTTACGTATGTAACCATGGTTCCCCGAGTAGGGAACGAGATGCTGCGATGACGTCATCGCTTTGGGAACACCCTCGGTGTGACGAATGTCTGAAGCCCTTATACCATCACGCCAATTTATTGGCCAAATAGCGCATGGCAACGCCCCTACGCATACGTACCGTATGCTATATCAGCGTTCCGCGCGCTATTTCATCAGATTTCCAAATGACGAAGGAAGCGCTATCAAGGTACGGAACGGCCCTCATCGCAGCATCTCGTTCCCTACTCGGGGAACCATGGTTACATACGTAACCGAGATGTTCCCCTTCCTAGGTTCACTCAATGCTGCGATGACGTCATCGCTTTGGGAACGCTATACCATAACGCCTGACGTACCTTAGATAGCTGGAGACCAAGGAAGCGTCTGCTCAAGCGGATAAGACCCGGGAGCCAGGAGCCATCCTCACATCCAAACTGTAGAACTTGATGAAAGTGCTAGGAGAGGACCAACCTGCCGCAGCACAAACATCCTCTATTGACGATCCTCTCAGAAGGGCCTGAGAAGAAGCCACTGCTCTTGTGGCGTGAGCACGTAATCCCAGAGGCGAAGTCAAGCCACGCGCCTCGTAGGCAAGCGAGATAGCCTCAACTATCCAGTGTGACATTCGCTGTTTGGTGACAGCGGAGCCTTTGCTCTTACCACCAAAACACACAAACAGCTGGTCAGATCCACGCCAATGAGCTGTGCGGTCTACATAGATTCTTAATGCCCTCACCGGACAAAGATCCATGTTACCTGACCCCGCGTCAGCATGGGAGAAAGCCTCCAAAACCACTTGTTGGAAACGAAATGGATTCGAAGCAACCTTAGGAATATAGTCCGGCCTGGGTCGCAATAAAACCTTCACTAGCCCTGGGGCGAAGTCCATACACGAAGGGCTGATAGATAGAGCCTGTAAGTCCCCTACTCTTTTGAGGGAGGACAACTTGACTGCCACAGACTCCAATGGCTCAAAAGGATGGCCCGATAGGCCTTCCAAAACTACTGAAAGATCCCAAGAAGGTACTCGCGTTGGGCGGAAAGGCCTAAGCCGTCTCGCACCCTGCATAAAGCGTGATACCAAAAGATGACGACCCACTGAAACACCTCCTACAAGTGCATGTCCCGCGGATATGGCCGCTACATACACTTTGAGAGTAGCGGGGGTCACTCCTTCAGAAAAACGACTCTGAAGAAACTCCAGCACTGAACCAATGGGGCAATGAACTGGATCCAGGGCACGTTGTCTACACCACGAAGTAAAGAGTCTCCACTTGAAAGCATATAAGCGTCTCGTGGAGGGAGCTCTAGAATTAATAATAGTGTCAGTAGTCTCAGCTGAGAGACCAGAACACACTAACGCATTCCGCTCAGGGGCCACACCCATAGCTTCCATAAATCCGGCCGAGGGTGCCAAATCTTGCCCCGAGCTTGAGTCAACAGATCGTGTCTGAGGGGAACCTCCCAAGGAGGGCCGACCGACAGACTGACCAGATCTGAAAACCACGACTGGGTAGGCCACCACGGAGCCACCAACAACAGGCGCTCCACTCTGTCCAATCGTATCCTGAGTAGAACTACTGGGAGCAGCCGGACAGGGGGAAAAGCGTACAGACTGGTTCTGGGCCATTCGTGGGCCAAAGCATCCAGACCCAGAGGTGATGGGGGAGACAGGGAAAACCAGAGCGGGCAGTGCGTAGTCATGCTCGAAGCAAATAGATCCACTTCCGCTCGTCCGAACTTCTGCCATATGAGATTCACCACTTGAGGGTGAAGTCTCCATTCCCCGTCGTTCAGTCTCTGCCTCGAGAGCAGGTCTGCTCCTGAGTTCAGGTGACCTGGGATATGGACTGCTCTGACTGACAGGAATTTGGTCCGAGCCCAAAGAAGAACACACCTCGCCAGCCTGTACAGGGGGCGAGAATGTAATCCCCCTTGACGATTCAGGTATGAAACTACGGTCATGTTGTCCGTCCTGACCAACACATGACAGCCTGTCAACTGTGGTAAGAACCGCCTGAGAGCCAGGAAGACTGCTAGTAATTCCAAACGATTTATGTGCCAACTCCGCTGCTCCTCTGACCAGAGTCCCCGGACTGGGCACCCTTGATGGACCGCCCCCCAGCCCGTCAGTGACGCGTCTGTCGTGATAGTCTTGCGACGAGGACACGTTCCCATCTGGACTCCTTTCTGAAGGAAATGGGGTCTTTTCCACGGTTTTAGAGAACGAAAACCTCTGCGTGTCACCGTAATTCTGCGTAACGGATGACAATGAGGTGAAATGTCCTGGCTCTTGGTCCACCACTGAAACGGTCGCATATGGAGCAGGCCCAGCTGGACTACAGGGGACGCTGCCGCCATCAGACCCAACAACCTGAGACACAAGCCTACATGGACTAGACGTCCCGTCTTGAAATGACTGAGACAGGTCTGTAATGACTGCACACGTGCGGGAGACAGACGTGCCTGCATCGTGCGAGAATCCATGTCTACCCCCAAAAACGTTGTTTGCTGGCGAGGCAGCAGAACACTCTTTCGTGGGTTCGTTCGTAGCCCCAGACTCCGTAGATGATCGAGCACCGAGTCTCGATGTCTCAGTGCCTGATCCTGGGATTGAGCTAATATAAGCCAATCGTCTAAGTAGTTCAAAATTCGGACGCCCCGGAGCCGTAACGGGGCCAGGGCTGCGTCCATACATTTTGTAAATGTTCGGGGGGCCAGAGCCAGTCCAAACGGAAGAACACAGTACTGGTAAGCTTTGCCCTCGAAAGCGAACCTGAGGAACTTCCTGTGTCTCTTGACGATCTGGATGTGAAAGTAGGCATCCTTTAGATCGATGGTCACAAACCAATCTCGGGGTTGGATCTGAGACAAAATGGACTTTACTGTTAGCATCTTGAACTTGCTCACTCTGAGCGCAAGATTCAAACGACGCAAGTCCAGAATTGGACGCAAACCACCATCTTTTTTGGGAACAGCAAAATACCGGCTGTAAAAACCCGACTCCATCTGAGTGGGGTGTAATTCCTCTATAGCCCCTTTCTCCAGGAGTAACACGATTTCCTGACATAACACCGCGGCCTGCCCAGGACGTACAGTCGTGGGAAGAATCCCGCTGAAAGGGGGTGGCCCTTTCCGAAATTGTATGGTGTAACCGTGTCGAATGGTGCGTAGAACCCATTGCGAGACGTTGGGCAAGCATTTCCACGCGGCCCAAAAGTCTGCTAGAGGTTTTAGATGCTCTATGTCTGGCTGTAGTTGAGCTACAGGTGTCAGGACATCTGACTGCGGAAAGCTTCTCGCGTCCGCGAGAACAGGTAGCACAGGTGGAGCTGATAACAATCTCTCCTGAGTTTCTTGCATAGGGTCCCGAAGCAACTGAGTGGCGGGAACCTCTATAACAGGGTGTCCGAGAGCCCTGTCGGGCCGGCCCAACACCCCAAGGGTACGGGCTTTGAAGGCCGTCATAAACGGGCCATGCTCGCATGGCCCTTGGGCTTTTGCTCGAACTCTGAAGGCTGTGGCGCGCAGAGTGTCTGAGGAGGTGCTCGCCTTGAGGACCCAGTCTAAAACCGCCCGAGGCGCAGAAAGCGGCGGAACAGTTGAGATCTGAGTCGGGAGGCCACATTGAGAGAGGCGGATACGCTTGTGCGGTCCAACCAAACTCTCCGAAGGAGGGCCTGGCCTCCGAAGACGAGCGAAGGAATCAGGAGCTGCTACTAGGAGCCTGAGAACGAGAGGCCATGGCCGTCGAGCTCAGGTCTATCCGTTTGCGCTGACGTGGGCGAATGGGTGGACGAGACCTAGGACCCCAATCCTTCCGAGGGGGTGCCATAGGCGATGGTTCCCTACGCTGAACCTCCTGATGACGGTGTAGAGAGGATGAACGTGAACGAACCATGGGTGGTTGACGTTCTGCTTCCCTGGGCCTACGTGGAATGAGCTGGCGAAAAGCGGCAGACTGTTGTTTTGCTGCCCGAAACTTTTCCACCACAGTGGTGACTGAATCTCCAAACAGGCCGTCTTTCGAAATGGGAGCGTCCAAGAGAAAAGTTTTGTCCTTTTCTTTGATGTCCGTAAGAGTGAGCCAAAGGTGGCGCTCAACCGACACCAAACCTGCCATAGACCTTCCCACTGCTCGAGCTGTATGTTTGGTAGCTCTAAGCGCCAAATCCGTAGCTCTCCTGAGCTCCTTAACAGCCTCAGGAGTGAGGCCTTCCCCTTCATCCAGCTCCTTGAGGAGCTCTGCCTGATAGGCTTGAAGCACACCCATAGAATGTAGCGTGGCCGCGGCCTGCCCAGCGGCCATGTAAGATTTCCCGATTAAATTGGAGGTTATCCTACATGGCTTGGACGGTAACATAGGGCGCGCTTTCCAAGACGGAGCGGAATTAGGCGCGAGGTGTGTCGCAAGCGTCTCTTCGACAGCAGGCATTGCCCCGTAACCGTGATCCGCCATTTTGGATACGGTGGCGAAATCAGCGGCGGCCGCATTAGTAATCCGCGCCGAAAAAGGCTGTTTCCAAGACCTCGAGACCTCTTGGTGGAGGTCTTGAAAGAAGGGAAGAGGCCTACGGGGCTGGGATGGAGTACGACTAGTTAAAAATCGGTCATCCAGTTTAGATTGGGCCTGGTTTTGCGTCGGCTCACCGTCCCATTCTAGCCCCAATTTGTCGACCGCGCGCGTCACAACGTCTAAAAGTTCGTTGTAAGAAGGGGAATTGCGTTTCTCCTGTCCGCTCGGAGGGAGAGAACTGCAGGATTCCGCCATTAAATCCTCTGAATCGGAGGCCGCGGTGGACAAAACATCATCGTCATACGGGCTACAACCAAAGGAAACCGCGCTGCGGGCCTCCAGGGTAGGCCGTAAATCGTCATTGACGAAAACAACCGGCTCGACATAACGCTCTTCTAACTCTAGAACGTGGCCGGGAGAGAGCGCGAGGAAAGGAGAATACTCCGTCATCCCGCTCTCCATGGGCTCTAACTCGCACGCGTCACCCCAAGCGATTGTCTCATGCGGCGCCTCGGCAACCGCAGAAACGGATTGGCGGGGGTTAGACGCAGGGCCTTTCGAAAAGGCCGCGAGCCTCGAGCGTAATACTTTAAGCCGCAGGCTATCACAGTGATGACAAATGGATAGGCCGCTAAGCGCCGCTTGGGCGTGATCACGGCCTAAGCAAAGCACGCACCTGTCATGTGTGTCTCCCGCTGTGATGAACCTTTCACACGGCTCGATGCACTTCCTATGACTCATCGTGTCCGCTAAGAGGAGTAAACTGCTCTTATTTCCGAGGAAATAGCTGAGAACACGAAGTAGTATGCTTCCCAACGGGCAACAGATGATTCGCTTCCTGAAGGAATTGAAATCTGATGAAATAGCGCGCGGAACGCTGATATAGCATACGGTACGTATGCGTAGGGGCGTTGCCATGCGCTATTTGGCCAATAAATTGGCGTGATGGTATAAGGGCTTCAGACATTCGTCACACCGAGGGTGTTCCCAAAGCGATGACGTCATCGCAGCATTGAGTGAACCTAGGAAGGGGAACAATAAATAATTTATAAAAAATAAAGAACAATACAAATCAGAAAATTTAACAGGATTTGTTTGAATGTCAGAACTTGTTCTCTACACTACACTGCAGACGCACACACTCGCAGATGCACACACTCGCAGACGCACACTCGCAGATGCACACACTGACACACACACACACACACTTACTTTGTTCAGACACTTTGCATTGCAGTTAACACACTTTTTCTGTTTATTTAGTGTGAAATGCTCCCACACCTTGGATGACTTGGGTCGCACGGATTTCTCTGCCTCCCATGTATCTTTCCTCTACCTCCGCTCGTTTTTTATTTTAGCTCCGCCCTGTCTATGAGGCGCCGAACTCTGCTAGCATCCGTGCGCGAGAGAGACCGAGTGTGTTCACTCCGCTCCATGCTCAACTAATTTTTTATTTATTTTTTTTTTATAATCAAACGTCTCCGCGTCGCGAGACACAACGAATCGATTATGAAATTTGTTGCCAACTCTTTTAGTAATCGATTTTTATCGATTTAATCGATTCGTTGTTGCAGCCCTAGAGAATTGTTATACATGGACATGCGTGTGGTTGCTGTACTGTATTCAATTTTTAATCAGGATGAAACCGTATATTAAAAGCTAACAGAAGCAGTAGCATTTCCAATAACAGCGTATCTAAAAGTATGAGACAACAACAAAAATTTTGTCATTTTACATTTAGTCACGACAAACATACCATTAAGAGCCATATTTGCTCAGGTTACACAGCGATCCTCTTCACTAATATCCTCTGCGTCTCAATCGGGCTTAAATTGATAATAAATATAGACGACACCATTGATTGCAATACAACCGGAGCACATGCGCGGGACGTTTCGACGCGCTCTAGAGGCGGTTTAGCCAATCACAACACACTGGACCAGCTAACCAATCATGTATTTCTGAGGGAGTGGCTTCAAAAAAGCAGGAAATGATCATTGCATTTATCAGAGAAGGGACAGAGCGGTGTGGAATAAAGGCAAATTATGTGAAAAATAATGTTTTTTTTTAAGAAAACAAAGCATTAACACATGTTAGACTGCACCCATAAACACAATCAAGCCTTGAAAAAAAAAAAGGTCAACCACCCTTTAATACTAATTAAATAAGTCTAAGAATAAGTCTGAAGCAGTGGTGGAACGTAACAAATTACATTTACTCGCGTTACTGTGATTGAGTATCTTTTTTGTGTACTTCTACTTTTTTAAAGTAATTTTTAAAATCTGTAATTTTACTTTTACTTAAGTATATTTTGTTTGAAGTATTGTACTTCGCTACATTTTAAAACACATTAATTACCGCTCCCTGGAAATTAAGCCTGCCTGGTGATGTTTGTTGTTGGTTTGCGAAGTGTGTGCCCTATCCAACCCCATCTTCTCTTCCAGATTTCTGCTTCAACAGGAAGTTGGTCGGTCCTTTCTCATAAGTTGGTGTTACTGATAGTGTCAGGCCAGTGAATGTGGAGAATTCTTCTGAGACAGCTGTTGATGAATGTCTGGATTTTTCTGTTGGTTACTTTGGCTGTCCTCCAGGTTTCAGCCCCGTACAGCAATACTGAATTCACGTTAGAGTTGAACAGTCGGGTCTTGGTGGTCAAAGTCAGCTCTCTGGAAGCCCAGATGTTCTTCAACTGGATGAAGGCGACTCTTGCTTTACCAATTCTTGCCTTGACATCTGCATCTGTTCCACCTTGCTGGTCGATGATGCTGCCCAGGTAGGTGAAGGACTGCACTTCCTCCAGGGGACATCCGTTCAGTGTGACTGGGCTGATGTCGCTGATGTTGGTCTTGAAGATCTTGGTCTTCTCTTTGTGGATAATGAGTCCAACCTGTGCTGATGCGGCAGCCAACACACTGGTCTTCTCTTGCATCTGCTGTTGGCTGTGGGAGAGGAGTGCGAGATCGTCGGCGAAGTCTAGGTCATCAAGTTGACTCCACAAGGTCCACTGAATCCCATTCCTGCGTTCGTTGGAAGAAGTTTTCATGATCTAGTCGATGGCGATGAGGAAGAGGAACGGGGATAATAAGCATCCCTGTCGGACTCCAGTGTTCACCCGGAAGCTGGTGGTGAGCTGTCCTGCATGGATCACTCGGCAGGTCATGCCTTCGTATGAGCTCTTGATCAGGTTTACCATCTTAGATGGGATGCCATAGTACCGGAGGAGCTTCCATAGGACCTCTCCATCCACACTGTCAAACGCCTTCTCGTAATCGATGAAGTTGATGTACAATGATGAATTCCACTCCAAAGACTGCTCGACTATGATGCGCAGTGTTGCACTTTGGTCTATGCATGATCGGTTCTGCTGGAAGCCAGCTTGCTCATCTCGTAGTTGTGAATCAACGGCATCCTTCATCCGCTCTAGGAGGATACGATTGAAGACCTTGCCTGGCACTGACAGGAGTGTGACACCTCTGTAGTTGTTACAGTTGCTGAGGTCACCTTTCTTTGGAAGTTTAGTTTCCCTGGAAATTGCTGCAGTAAATAATGGGCAGGAGAACAAACTGGCGCTAAAATCAATTAATGGTGCAGACACAGCTGAAAACAAAACCCCGTCGTATTCTGCTGAAGTTGAACTCGAAGGAAATTAAGTGAACCCCTATTTATGCTCTATTATGCAGTGTAAGTGTTTGCCTTGGGAGACCAAACTAGCAGCTTATAAAATCTCGACATCAACCCTTCGCAAGGATGTAGAGGTAAGGTAAATACTTACATCGTTGCATTGGTGGTTAAAATGAAGCTTTGACAGTTTAACAAGAGGTTCTGCACAAATTAGCCAAAAAGACAGTAGTGCAGGGTGTGCAATATACTGTATATAGTCTGCGATAATATTGTAATTGTTGTTCCCCTTCAATTCGATCACTACATTGCTGTGGCAAATACATTTTCCTCAAATACTACTGAAGCCTAATTGAATCACGTCAGTGAAACTGGCCAATGGCGTTCAAGCGTGCAAAATATGAGAGGGAATCCCACTCTATATAATACAGTGCTTGTACGTCATCCATTCAGAATCTTTTTCTTCAGCCAACCTTCTACAAGAAGCAAGAAGCCTATCAACAAGACTACTCACCGTGATCTACATGCTGCAGCGGACACGCCTTCTCTTCCCCTGCTGTGTTCTGGTGAGCTTCGGAATCAAGGATGACTCGCGATTGCCTCTCCTGTGAGGAGCCAATCGAACTCTCTGATGGCCACGAATCGTGCGTCTTCTGCCTGGGTTGTGCCCACGCAGACGCGGTGCTTGGGGGGGTCGGACTGCCCCCACTGCGGGAATATGAGTCTCCGGACTCTCAGGCTCCGTGTGGCCATCGTCCAAGGCGATGAACTCGCCCAACTAACTCTGCTGCGCTCTTCCTCTGCAGCCTCTTTCGAGCCAAGGAGGAAAGTGCCGCGAGTTTCTAATGCGGATCTGTCAGGATCAGGTGACGAGCCCGCGCCGGCTCAGTGCCCACGCGCTCCTCACCCCCCTGCTGCAGGTCACCCTCCAGTGCACTTCATGACCGCTGATCTCCGCCCCTCCCCCGATTCCCCGAGGTGCACAACGAGATAAAGTCGTGGAACGCACTGCTCACCAGCCGTCGCTGTCGATCTCTGTCCTTCAGCCGCGGCGAACTGGAGAGTGAGAAACAACGCGTCTCTCCCCTCTAAACCTTGCCGCGCCACTGCAAACCTCGCCCGGCAAGGCTTTCTCTGCGGCAGGCCAAGCAGCTTCAGCACTGCACATGATGGCGATACTCCAGGTATATCAGGCCAAGTTGCTCAAGTCTCTGGATGAGGACGGGCCGGACCCTGAAGTGTTTAAAGAGCTCCGACGCACCACGGAACTGGCCCTCAGAGCGACGAAGGTGACAGCTCGAGCAAACAGCCGCAATATGGGGAATCTTGTGGTGCTAGATCGTCACCTGTGGCTTACTCTGTTAAAGGACTCAGAGAAAACGGCCCTTTTAGACGCTCCCATGAATCCCTCAGGTCTCTTCGGAGCTGTGGTGGAGACGTTCACGGAGCACTTCGTTGAAGCGCAGAAGTGAAACCTCTGGCGCGAAACCTCCTGCATGTTCCCGCTCCTCCTCAGCGTAGTGCGCGGGAAGACCGCATGCCACTTCTGCTGCTGTTCGGCGCGAACAGTAGCCGGCGATGAAGTCAAGATAATCGTGGCCAAAGCGCCATCAGGGCTCGAAGGGCCAGAGACCCTGCCCTGATAGAAACGGCGGACCACCGGCACTGGAATCGAAGCCGTATTCCTGATGCAGTCTCTCGGAGGAGGAAAGCTGTACCTAGCGCCGAAGACGAGCCACTGAAGAAGTCCGCTCGCTCCGCTGTGTGTGATCACCACGCCCCCTGCCTGTTGCGGGTGGCGAGAGCAATTGTCATGTTTGTGTTTTGACTGTTGCACTATGCAGCGTAAATCGCTCGTTCAAAATGATTACACTGAGACAAATCCTGTCACATATCAGAACAGGAGATTGGTTTATCTCCGTGGATTTAAAGGATGCTGTAAGAATTACAGAACCTCAGACACTTTGAACTTCTGAGATGGACAACACACACACAGTGCATTAACATACAGACATCTGTCTCCACATCCCACTGAGAGAAAATGCGGGAAAACGCCTCTCTGAAATATGCATCAGTTCCTTTTCATCCCCTCTTCCCCTCACCCACCCTTCCTTTCACTCAGCTCACTCAGAATGGTCAATAGCAGAAATGTAATGTTCTGCATTAATGCAAGTGTTATTTACAGTCATGTTTGGTATCATTTGAATTGTCTCAGGGCGACTGGTACAATGGTCTCATTCTTATAAGAAGTAAACTAAAAGGTAATACAGATCCTAAGAGTTCAGAGATATTTTGCATACTGTAGAGGGTGGTTCAGTTCCCAGTGGTTTTCATGCAAATTACCTTCTGCCTCAAAAGGTGCTAACTCGGCTTGATCAAAGCAAATTCAAATTGTTAGTTCCTGTCTCCAGTTTGGGGGATGTTTATCCTGGTCTGAAGTACTTAAGGAAATGTGGCAAAAGGATCAGGGCGAATTCTGTAGCCAGAAGCCCGTAGTGTGGTGTGTCAATACTCACACTATGTATTTCTATAAAGTCAGGTTTGCATTCTTTACTCATAGATTTATCTTTGAGAATTCGATGTTTTGTATTGATATGATTTGATCTCTTTGAATTGCTGTGGAATTGAGATAATACATACAGTATTTACCTGACTGAGAATAAATTGTTACATTTGACCTTATTCTGTTTTACTCTGTAATTATTGACTCTAGTAGATTACGTTGCATCCTTGTTAAAGACATGAGCAACCGAATGAACGAGTAAATATAAAGTCAAGAGTTAACTAGAATAATCAAATATCAGAAGAATACAAATTAGAAATAGATAAGCAATCAATTTGTATTTCAAGCTAAATACGAGGTCATAAAAAATGGAGTCAGATTAAATGATAAAATGGAGTCAGATTAGAGTTTAACTTAAATTGAAGAGCTTTGCACACCGGAAAGACTGAACACGCAGGAAACCTTCATCCACCATCGGAAACCTTCTTTGGGCCAGATGGGTGGACCTTACAATGCTTATTTTCACATTCAGGTAGCCCGCGCCACAGGCGCTTCCTGAGATTTGCATTTGAGGGGATAGCTTATGTCTCGCTTATGTTGGCTTATGTCTGGCCCCTCGTACGTTTACGAAATGCATGGACGCTGCTCTCTCTCCTCTGAAGCAGAGCGGAATGCGCGTCCTGAACCATCTCGACGACTGGCTAGTCTTAGCCCAATCAGAGAGTGTGATGCTAAGCGACAAATTCAGACTCCTCGCTCATATTCAGAGCTTAGGGCTGACTGTAAATATGCAAAAGAGCATGCTGGTACTGAGCCAGAACATCTCCTTTTTAGGAGTGGAACTGAACTTGATCAATATGCGAGCATATCTGTCGGAGGAGCGCTCACAAAAACTGATCAGCTCTCTCGCAGTCTTCAAATTAGGTCGTTCTTCCCCGCTAAAATGCTTTCAGAGGACGCTTGGCCAGATGGCTGCTGCCTCGTGTGACGAGTCGGCTGCCCCCCCCCAATATCATCACCACCCCGTCCCTTATTCGCCGCCCGCCACACTCGACAGTGTGCAATCTAGGGCTCCTACATATGCGACCGCTTCAGCTCTGGTTAAAGAGCCGGGTGCCACAGAACACATGGCGCACGGGCACCTTGCGCATCAAAGTGACGTGCGACTGTTTGCATACGCTGACCCCTTGGTGCAATATGACTCTGTATCGCCGGGGTGTTCGTATTGGCCAAGTGATCAGGAGAAAGAATGTTACGACAGATGCATCGAGCACGGGCTGGGGAGCCGTATGCGATGGGAGACCAGCCTTCGGGACATGGTCAGAAACAGAGAAGTCATGGCACATAAACTGTCTGGAGCTCCGTGCTGTACACCTAGCGGTCGAGTGCTTTCTCCCAGACATTCTTCAAAGCCACATTCTCATCAGGATGGACAGCATGACAGTGGTAACATTGCGGTAGCATCGCAAGGCGGTGTGAACTTGCGGCCACTGCTGCGGCTGGCGAGAGACCTCCTTCTGTGGGCAGATCGACACCTCCTCTCCATTCGGGCAGTACATGTGCCCAGACGCCTGAACTACGGCGCGGATTTACTGTAGAGGGGCGGGGTAATCCATGGGAGTGGAGATTACACCCTCTGACAGTCAAAATGATTTTGAGTGTATTCGGCAGGGCGGAGGTGGACCTCTTCTCATCAGCGGAGAACACTCACTGTCCGCTGTTTTATTCACTGACACACTCTCCCCTGGGAGTGGATGCACTAGCTCACAGCTGGCCGAAAGTACGCAAGTATGCCTTTCCACCAGTGAAACTTCTGCCTCGCGTGCTTTGCAAAATCAGAGAGGAAAAGGAATCTGTTCTGTTAGTGGCACCGAAATGGTTCAATCAGCCATGGTTTCCAGAACTGGTGGAGATGCTGGTGATTGAAAGTGTATGTGGCCGCTATAGCAGCCTTTCACACGCACATCGAAAATCGCCCGATTGGCAGAAATTGTTACGTGTAGTGGTTGTAGACAGGCGCACGACTCAGGAGTGAACGAAAACAAATAATCTTTAATAGCATCAACGCACTTTACATTCAACTTAACTTAAGAACTGACAAAAGACAAGGGGAGAACTCAGGACTTATAAAGGGATCGATCAAACAAGGAAACAAGATAATTAATCAAACACAGGTGATCACGATCATTAATTAACAAAACTAGGACACAAACTAAAACAGGAAGAACCAAATATGGGTAAAAAGGAAACTAAACAGAAACAGATACGTTACAGAAATGACCTGAATCATACATTTTTTTGAAAGGAGCAAAAAGGCTGAACCCTCCTCGCCCTTCTACTCTACCCACATGGGACTTGGCGTTTGTGCTTGACGCTCTCACGGGACCCCCGTTCGAGCCCATACAATCAGCGAGCTTACGAGCGCTCTCTCTCTCAAGACAGCGCTCCTGCTCGCGCTGGCCTCTGTTAAGCGAGTTGGAGACCTGCAGGCGCTTTCAATAGACCACTTGTGTATTAAATTCAGGCCAGGTGATTGCAGACTCACCTTGAAGCCTAGAAAAAGTTATGTGCCTAAAGTGCTTTCGACTCCATCTAAAGCGCAGGTCATAACACTATTTGCTTTCCGCCCTGAAACACCGACCGGGACGGAGCCGCTTAATACACTACTGTGCCCTGTACGTGCGGTGCGCACTTATATCGAGCACTCTAGACAGTTCAGTCTCCCGGAGCAGCTATTTGTATGTTTTGGTGGACGCACAAAGGACTGCCTGTGTCCAAGAAAAGGCTGTCACACTGGATCGTCGATGCAATTGCTTTGGCATACAGCTCTAAGGGCACGAAATGTCCGATAGGGGTTCGGGCCCACTCAACCCGCGGACTCGCGTCATCCTGGGCCTGGGCAAATGGCATGTCTATTTAGGACATTTGTATGGCGGCAGGCTGGTCGTCACCCAGCACTTTCGCAAGGTTTTATAACCTAGTCGCTTGCCTCGCATGTGCTGTCACCTACTCAGCCTCAGCTATGATCTGAGATGTGTATCAGTGGTTTCGACTAGGTCGTATATACCATGTATTGACGCACCACCAATTCAATGCTGTCCCTAATAGTTTATCACAATAGTTCACCACGTCTTTTAGGACTTGATCACCATCATACTCTGCTTATTGAGCACCGTTTGCATTGTTTTATTTACAAAATAAAATCCAGGCCTGGTCCTCTCTCGTCTTCCTCTGTCGTCACTCCTCCTTTTATCCTTCCGGAGCTCCTCCGTGGGACTCGAGACCGGTGAGTAGCGCAGGTGTCGCTCATTATCATTCACTACACCGGCCTCGTTCCGCTCCCACAGCTCTCGGCCCCGCCCCACTCACTACTACAACCATGTTGCCTGTTTTTGCTCTATTTTGACAACAAAAATAATTCCAAATACAGGCACAGCACTGTTTTGCGTCTCTGAGCAATGTCGGTGTTTCGTTCTTGAATGAATCAATCAACCGTTTAAATGATTTGGTTCAATCGCAATGACTCAATTATTAACAGTGACTTTACTGACATCTACTGGCAGTTTTAATTTCACATTTAAATATATTTTCATTTATTTTTTTTATAATTTCAAATGATTATTCTACATTTTATGTCTTATATATCAAAACATTATTTGTCACTGCAGGTTAAATGCATTCATGTCCTGCATTAAACACTGTGTAAATCAGATGAAGCTTCTGTGTTTCTTTTGCATTACAAAGATGAATTTTGTTGATACTGATTTCATTTGCCTGGAAACAGCGCAAATGTCTTATTCTAAATAACTGATTCCTTTAATTAAAAACAACTATACAACTATAAATTTCTTAATATGAAATTTTAATGGTATGACAATTAGACTGTACAAAAATTGAAAGCTACACGCTAATACTATACTCATAGTAACGCAATGCTGATGTTGTTAACATTAATAATTTTAGAACAAAGTATAACAATGATAATACTTTGCACAGTTAGATGTGATACGTTCTAACTGATCTTTAGATTTAATCACCATTGGTAGCACGATTTATTGTAATGCTTTTTTCCTCAGTTGGGCAGAACAAACGTGGCAGACTTGTTACTTGTTCAGATGATAATATAAGGTGACAATTCTGATTTGGGTCATATATTCTAAGACATAGGCTAGGATCTGTGATTGCGAAGTACAGTTAACATTCACACCGGTGCAGTGACTGACAACTACACATTCACCTCAAAACATTCGATTCATCCGCGCTGGAGCCGTGCCGGAACACCGGATCACAACCCTGCACACGAAAGATAATTCCGCAAGAAACTGCAATTCCAGGTTTTCAAACAAAGAGGTAAAAGTTATGGACTGCAGCTTTAAAGTTCAAGTTCAAGTTCAAGTTGAGCTTTATTGTCATTCCGCTACATGTGGGGACATGCAGTGGAACGAAATGTCGTGTCTCGCAGGACCACGGTGCTACATAAATACAGACATTACAACAATGAAGTAAAAAAAAACACTATAAACCTATACACTACTAACAGATTTAACTATAAGTATACTATATATAAGTATTTACCCTATACAAACTAAAAGGATAAAAATACAACTATACGAATGCTTCACATAAATATTACCCTATACAAACTAAAAAATAGAAGATAAAAAATACAAACTATCCGAATGCTTCACAAATACTGTACATGTGCAAAGAGAGACATTTGAGTCAGCAGCTGGTTGGGGAACAGTGCAGGATGATTTGTAGTGCATGAGCATGTAAACATACATATATTGCTGAGTTTTTTGTGAGATTGTGCACACGCAGCAGTGTGTGTAAGTGTCCATAGTGCACATAGTGTAAAGTGTAAGTGTCCATAGTGCACATAGTGTAGAGTGTGAGTGTCCATAGTGTAAAGTGTAAAGTTAAATAAGCTAAACGATTAATCGTGATTAATCACATCCAAAATAAAAGTTATTGTTTACATAATAAATCTTTGTGTACTGTGTATATTTATTATGTGAATATAAAGACGCACACATACAGTATATATTTTGAAAATATTTACATGTATATATTTATATTCATCCATCTATCCATCCATCTTCTTCCGCTTATCCGGGGCCGGGTCGCGGGGGCAGCAGTCTAAGCAGAGATGCCCAGACTTCCCTCTCCCTAGACACTTCCTCCAGCTCTTCCGGGGGGACACCGAGGCGTTCCCAGGCCAGCCGGGAGACATAGTCTCTCCAGCGTGTCCTAGGTCTTCCCCGGGGTCTCCTCCCAGTGGGACGCGCCCGGAACACCTTCCCAGGAAGGCGCCCAGGAGGCATCCGGAACAGATGCCCGAGCCACCTCAGCTGACCCCTCTCAATGTGAAGGAGCAGCGGCTCTACTCTGAGCTCCTCCCGAGTGACCGAGCTTCTCACCCTATCTCTAAGGGATCGCCCAGCCACCCTGCGGAGAAAGCTCATTTCAACCGCCTGTATCCGGGATCTTGTCCTTTCGGTCATGACCCAAAGCTCATGACCATAGGTGAGAGTAGGAACGTAGATTGACCGGTAAATCGAGAGCTTCGCCTTGCGGCTCAGCTCTTTCTTCACCACGACAGACCGGTACATCGACCGCATTACTGCAGAAGATGCACCGATCCGTCTGTCAATCTCCCGTTCCATCCTTCCCTCACTCGTGAACAAAACCCCAAGATACTTAAACTCCTCCACTTGAGGCAGGAACTCTCTACCAACCTGAAGTGGGCAAACCACCCTTTTCCGACTGAGGACCATGGCCTCGGATTTGGAGGTGCTGATTCTCATTCCAGCCACTTCACACTCGGCTGCAAACCGTCCCAATGCCTGCTGAAGGTCCTGGCTTGATGAAGCCAACACGACAACGTCATCTGCAAAAAGCAGAGATGAAATTGTGTGGTCACCAAACCTGACACCCTCCAGCCCCTGGCTGCGCCTAGAAATTCTGTCCATAAAACTTATGAACAGAACCGGCGACAAAGGGCAGCCCTGCCGGAGTCCAACATGCACCGGGAACAAGTCTGACTTACTGCCGGCAATGCGAACCAAGCTCCTGCTTCGGTCATACAGGGACCGGACAGCCCTTAGTAAAGGACCCCGGACCCCATACTCCCGGAGCACCCTCCACAGGCTGCCGCGAGGGACACAGTCGAATGCCTTCTCCAAATCCACAAAACACATGTGGACTGGTTGGGCAAACTCCCATGAACCCTCCAGCACCCTGTAGAGGGTATAGAGCTGGTCCAGTGTTCCACGGCCCGGACGAAAACCACACTGTTCCTCCTGAATCCGAGGTTCTACTATCGGCCGTATTCTCCTCTCCAGTACCCTGGCATAGACTTTCCCAGGGAGGCTGAGAAGTGTGATCCCCCTGTAGTTGGAACACACCCTCCGGTCCCCCTTCTTAAAAAGAGGGACCACCACCCCGGTCTGCCACCCCAGAGGCACTGTCCCCGACTGCCACGCGATGCTGCAGAGGCGTGTCAGCCAAGACAGCCCCACAACATCCAGAGACTTGAGGTACTCAGGGCGGATCTCATCCACCCCCGGTGCCCTGCCACCGAGGAGTTTCTTGACTACCTCGGTGACTTCAGCTTGGGTGATGGACGAGTCCACCTCTGAGCCCCCAGCCTCTGCTTCCTCAATGGAAGACGTGACGGCGGGATTGAGGAGATCCTCGAAGTATTCCTTCCACCGCCCAACGATATCCCCAGTCGAGGTCAGCAGCTCCCCACCTCTACTGTAAACAGCGTTGGTAGGGCACTGCTTCCCTCTCCTGAGGCGCCGGACGGTTTGCCAGAATCTCTTCGAGGCCAGCCGATAGTCCTTCTCCATGGCCTCACCGAACTCCTCCCAGGCCCGAGTTTTTGCCTCCACAACCACCCGGGCTGCATTTCGCTTGGCCTGTCGGTACCCGTCAGCTGCCTCAGGAGTCCCACAAGCCAGCCAGGCCCGATAGGACTCCTTCTTCAGCTTGACGGCATCCCTTACTTCCGGTGTCCACCACCTGGTTCGGGGATTGCCGCCTCGACAGGCACCGGAGACCTTATGGCCACAGCTCCGAGCGGCCGCTTCGACAATGGAGGTGGAGAACATGGTCCACTCGGACTCAATATCTCCAGCCTCCCTCGGGATCCGGTCGAAGCTCCGCCGGAGGTGGGAGTTGAAGATCTCTCTGACAGGAGACTCGGCCAAACGTTCCCAGCAGACCCTCACTGTACGCTTGGGTCTGCCGAGTCTGTCCAGCTTCCTCCCCCGCCATTGGATCCAACTCACCACCAGGTGGTGATCAGTTGACAGCTCCGCCCCTCTCTTTACCCGAGTGTCCAAGACATACGGCCGCAGGTCAGATGAAACGACCACAAAGTCGATCATCGACCTACGGCCTAGGGTGTCCTGGTGCCACGTGCACTGATGGACACCCTTATGCCTGAACATGGTGTTCGTTATGGACAAACTGTAACTAGCACAGAAGTCCAATAACTGAACACCACTCGGGTTCAGATCAGAAGGCCGTTCCTCCCAATCACGCCCCTCCAGGTGTCACTGTCGCTACCCACGTGGGCATTGAAGTCCCCCAGTAGAACGACGGAGTCCCTGGTTGGAGCACTTTCCAGCAACCCTCCCAGAGACCCCAAGAAGGCCGGGTACTCTGCACTGCCGTTCGGCCCGTAGGCACACACGACAGTGAGAGACCTATCCCCTACCCGTAGGCGCAGGGAAACGACCCTCTCGTTCACCGGGGTGAACTCCAACACATGGCGGCTGAGCTGGGGGGCTATAAGCAAACCCACACCAGCCCGCCACCTCTCACCATGGGCAACTCCAGAGTGGTGAAGAGTCCATCCTTCCATCGTCGAGGCCCCCGCCTTCGACTGCTGCCCAATCCTCTTTGCACCGGCCCCTTACGGTCCCTCCTGTAGGTGGTGAGCCCACGGGAAATAATATATAAATATTTTTAAAATATAAACGTAACATTTTTCTTAAATATATACATGCATGTGTGTGTATTTATATATACATAATAAATATACACAGTACACACACATTATGTAAACAAAAACTTTTATTTTGGATGCGATTAATCACGATTAATCATTTGACAGCACTAATTAAAATATAATTTAATTCAGTGATGCAAATCAGAATTTTTATCAGCTGTTACTCCAGTTTTCAGAGTCATATGATCCTTCAGAAATCATTCTAATATATTGATTTATTACCAATGTTGGAAACAGTTTTGCTGCTTAATATTTTTTGGAACCTGTGACATTTTGTTCAGGATTCTTTTATTAATAGAAAGCTAAAAAGAAGAGTATTGATAATAAATCAACATATTGGAATGATTTCTGGAGGATTATGTGACACTGAAGACTGGCGTAAAGGCTGATGAAAATTCTGATTTGCATCACTGAAATAAATTACATAAATTTTTAAAAACCTTTTGAACAGCAGTGTGTGTGCACACATTACATAAATGATCTATATACCTAAATAAAAATAGACTATAGATATTCATATGATCCAAAGTAACTAGTAACTAACTACTTGAGTAGTTTTTTTATTCGACACTTTTGTACTCTTACTCAAGTAACTATTCAGACTATTACTTTAATTTTACTTCAGTAAATATTTCTATAAGTACTTTTACTTGAGTACAGTTTTTGGGTACTCTACCCACCTCTGGGTGGGGGGCTATTCATACACAGTTGAGCACTACAAACACACACCCTCCCACCACACACTCGAACACATTCATGCACACATATCTGAACTCATACAATATACATGTATACATGCTTACACTTTATATAACCTAATAAATAAAGAAAGACTGAAAGCATTGAAATAAATGATCAAATCTGAAGACGATTTAATATTTCTGTTCAATATAACCATTCAAGTGTAAATTATAGCATCATTTTAATAAAACATACAAAATAAGGCACAACTTATATATAGGCCCATATGCAGAATTATACCCTTTGGTGCATGACATCCTCTGTAGTGGACAGATATATTTTCTGTCACAGGAAAAAAAATGTATAAGAAAAATATTGTTCAAATCTGGACGAATCTATTTCTGATCCTATTTCAATATATATGTATAAATATATAAATATTTTTTGCACCTGTCTGGTTTTCTGAGAATAAAATTATTTAACACTTATTCCATAGGTACATGTTGCATCCCCTTTTCCTGCCGCCATTTTGAATCTATTATGCAATATCTCAAAACAAAAAAATTTATAAAAAGACAACAATTAAAAGTAATCGTAGACAACACTTGGGGGGGTTCGCCAGTTGGTGGTTGGGACATGATGCTACATCTTAAATGGTTCAAAATGGCTTCCAAATATCTGTCCACTGTAGTGATCACTATGTATCAGAGGGTTAACTAAAACATTCTGAAAAGATATTTAGGCTATTGTGGAATACATCAGCCAGGTTTAGAGCCATATAAAACAAAGAGGCATATCTATATTCAGTCTTCGCAAGTGACACAAAAACTTTAGTGCAGTACTGGTAAAGTAACAGGTCTGGCCCTATGCGTTTCCCAAAAGGAATCATTGCTAAGATCTTTAGCTAATTTAGCTAGTAGCTACTGCAGTCACAGTACTTAGTACAGTTTTTACCATTTTAATTATTTTACAATATTAATGAGTGAAAATAGAAATGCGGTGAAATTTTCTTTAAAATAAAAATATATGTCATATGTTAGTTAACACTTGTGCTCCTATTAAGACATGTAACTTTGTGAATTCCATATAAAAAATAAAGATTATATTCTACACAAAAAATAGATTCTATTTACAGAGAGGTCTGAGAAAATTTACATCAAGTTTTAAAATTTACATCATGATGATCATACAGCTTATGCACAAGAAAATTCCACAAAGTCCCCGCAAAATTACAACCTCTAGTACTTCAAGTGTCTTTCTCAACATAGTTGTAATACAATATATATATATATTCAGAATGATCTATATGCCTGAAACACACAATATAAGTATGGTATCTTTAGAAAAACATACAAGAATCCAATAAAAGCCTAATAAGGATGCTACTCGACCATTTTTAGTTGCTCAACAAGCTTGTCAGCTGGATCTTAGAGTAAAGTCAAATAACACTTATCCGTATGATTTCTCGTCACAATCTGATCCGACTCATCTGACTGCGGACAGTGAGGCTCGGCAGATGGATCCAAAATTAGGCAAACATAACCAAAGCAGAGATATTGCTCTGACAGAGATCCTTCACAGGGACTGTTCTGGCTGCGCTAAGAGTTCTTTATGTGCTTTAGGCTTCTTCACATCATAATGGCCCATCCTGTTTTTTTTGTAGTAGGTTAAGTAGAAGTAGATGAAGATGACAAAGATGACCACCACTACAGCAACAATAATGCTTAATATTATGGGTATGTAATTCTCTGTGTCAAAAATAAAAACAAGTATATGAGTAAATCAGCAATTTAGTGAATGAAATCCAAGCAAGCAAAACTTGAGATAGATCTCTATCCTGCATCATGCATGCTAATCTAAATAAATCTAGAAAAACCCATGCAAGACAACAATGACACATGCCATAACACTTAAAAATAATAAGCCATAATGTGATCACAGTGACACAAACACTGCAAGCAGAGCATTACAAGTAGTGTAGTGGAATGTAAAACCACATTCTGTGTGAACAGACTAAGGATGTAAAAAAACACTAAATCAAATTTCAAACTGAGAGAAACAGTGAGGCAAAGTGTCAGATTAATATTTTGATTAAAACTGACCTGTAGATTTGACGATGAACACTTTGCTGTCTCTTCCCAGAGCGTTTGTGGCGGTGCACGTGTAGTTTCCTGGACTGAGTGTGGAGGACTTGAGCACCAAGGAGCTGATCTTCTCTTCCAGATGATCTGAGTGCCATGTGTATGTAGGAGCCGGGTTTGCCTTCACTGTACAATCTAGTGTAGCCTCATCGTCTTTTATGATGATCTCTGTTGAACTGGAGTGTAGTGGTTTATCTGAGGAGGACAGAGATACATTTCTCAGCACAACAGCATCATGATGAGCAGCTATTATTAACAGATCACTAAAAATACTGTACAGCTGAAACCTTTTTATCTGTGTTCATTTATCTGTGTAATGAATTTGATCAAATAATTTCAATTAACATGGAGATCTGCGTGTGATGAAATAGGACAGTTGCACATCCTTCACTAAAAGGCCATTCAGAAATATCAACTGAAATATATGGGTAGCTTAGCAATAATAAACTTACAGTGTACTTCAACATTAAGAGGATTTGATGAATTTGTAGGAGGAGGTTGAGGTCCGTCTGCTCCCAGATCCAGCTCTGCTTCACACCAGTATTGAGCTCCATCATCAGCTCTGTCTGGACGGATCAGGAGTGTGACAGTTTCATTCACTGGAGTCTCACTAGTGTCAGTGAAGGTGGTTTGATTCAGCAGAGTCTGTCCTTTGTACCATTTGACTGTGAGATTCTGAACAGGAGCCACATTGTGAACGTCACACTGGAGCTTATACTGCTTTCCCTCCATCATTGGTCCTCTGTGAGCCACAGTGCTGATGGACACACGGTCTGGAGTCTCTGTGGAGGAAGACTTACACACTCTGAAATCTGCTGTGATGAATTACATTTATTAGATATTCCTCAGAATGAAAAGAAAAAAATATCAGTAACAGAGAAACTCACTGTAAACAGTGACTGGGAGCTCTACAAGACACTGATCCTTATCGCCTGTTTTACAGTTTATGTAGCAGTATGGCTTTATGTCCCATTCTGTCAGTTCTGACACTCTCCATGTGATCAGATTCTGGTTTGTGTTCTTGGGCACTGCTCCCTCACTGGCTTCCCATCCCATCCCTTGATGCAGGACTGAAGTGTTACAGGTAACTTCAACAGAATCGCCGTACCTCACAACAGCTCTCTGTGGGTTGAGCTGAAGAGGACATTCAGCTTGTGTACCTGTTAAACACATTGAAGAGTATTCTGTGATGGACAGTATTTTAATCACTTATACTGTTATAACAAACAAAAGTCATGTTACTAATCAGACAACACATCGGTAAAAATGCCAGAGATTTTTTCCTCCAAACATTAACATATTTTCAGTTGACTTGACAAACTACACCAAGTCACAATATACTACACAATACATGTATACACACAGTGCCTTTAAAGTAAAGTCACTGCCTTTCAATTGTCATTTTAATGCACTTAACATAAAATTTTAAATTGCATGGTTTGTTTTTATAAATCTGACCTTAATTTAATCCAGCTAATCTTAATGGTAAATCAATGTTTTATTTATAATAAACTTTCTATAGGCCTTTTAAAAGTAACATCTCAAAGCTCTTCACAAGAATAAGATCAAATAAGACACAATTATACAAACAATGCATTAATAAAAGTGAAATACAGACAAAGATAAAATGCTAACTATCAAAAGTTTAACAAGTAAATAAAGAATAAGACAATTACAAAATAATCAGGTAAAAGCTACCCCCCAAAAAATAAGATTTAAGGGAAAATTTAAAAATACTAAGGGAATCTGCTTGCCTAATCTCGGCAGGCAAAACATTCCAAAGTCTGATAGATTTTGAAAATAAAAGTAAATGGAACAATTAAAAGGCCAGCTTTGCAGATGCTGGTGTGTAAGGGGCTAAAAGATCAGAGATAATGAGGGGCCAAAACATGCTAAACTTTATAAGTAAGAATTTTAAACTCAACTCTGACTCTTTAAACTCTGACAGGGAGCCAATGTAAAGACTCCAAGACAGGAGTGATATATGATCCTTGTTCTGTTTCCAGACAGGATTCGAACACTGAATATTTCTTATACATCTATACATTTTCAGCTGGTTGGAGTGTTTTGTTTTTGCGAGTAGTAGCATGATAACAAAACATAATAAATTGTTACATTATTACAAAAAATGTTATATAACCTGTTTATCATATATCATAAGTGTATGTATGTGTGATCATGCAAAACAGAGTTCAGATTATGCTTTACAGAAGTATGGCTGCAAATATACTTTCTTTACAATAATATTTACATTATTGACAACTTGGCTCTGTTGTAGCCAATAAATATATATATATAAATAGATCATGTGTGACCTAGATGGGGTCATCATAAGAGGCAGGCCATGCGAAGTAAAACAAAATGTAGAAAGACCCGGAGTGGGTTAAACACGATTTTTGACCACTTAATTTATTCTTTGGAAAACTCTTCTCTGGAGTAAATTTAGTGTTTTATTCATTTTAGTTTAATTTCAATCAGTTTATCACTCATCCTTTTCAGTGGAAAAATAAACAAGAACTTAAAAGAAGATCAAGAAGTGAAAGTGGAATGCGTACCAAATCAACACTTCACAAAGCAAGTAGTGCACACTCCAGCCAAAAGCACATTCAACTCCTAAACACATTCTAGCTAAACTCTGCAGGACACCGGCCCTCCAGAACCGAGTTTGGACAGCCCTGCTTTAAAGAGATTTGAAAACGCGTATTGCGCCCTCATCTGGTAACTTTGGCTATTTACAGGTGATCTTCAAATACTGGAATGGGTCAAAACGTCCCGTGCCAAACGCAGATGAATGACTCTACTCGAGGTGTAGACAAAACCTAAAGTAGTCCAGTCTTTAAAGCACTTATACGAATTATATGGTTTTAGTTTTATAGGCACACAAAACCGAAAGCTGGTGTTTTCACCAGACAATAGGGACGCGATCGACTGATGAAGTAACCATGGCAACAGGGTTGTTCAGCTTCTCCTTTAGGACGTAATTAGGCTAGAAGCTACTGGGGGCGGTACATCGACTAAAAGTTATTTTAAATAATCTGACTCCTCTGAAAGTCATTATATCGCCTGTTCGCACCCTTATCTGTGAGCTAACTCAGAACAGACGGTACTTAGACATACTGGACGGGCAAACACAACCTCTAGTTAGTTATAAAAGATTGTTTCGTGATAATACTTTTAATTTGACACATAGTATCAGTCTCAGAGGCACTATTGTCAATGGACATTTCCATATGCAGTAGGCTACCACCATGCGAACTGGCGCATTTATTCTCGGCATTTTGTAGACTAATCGAACGAAATATTTTGAAAACACTTACCTGCGACTAATGAGAAGTACAGGAAACACAATCCGAGTAATGAAAACGACCCCTTCTGCATTTTAAAACAATGCTAAACTCCAGTCCTGAGCTTTAGAAACGGTATGTCCTTCTCTCTCAGGAGATCTGAGATACACTTCACCCAGCGATGGATTAAAAGTGAGGAAGACCACGTGTTTGGCCAGCAGAACTGCCCTGTCCCTGAGTACAGATGATGTGAGGAGGAGGATTACTGGAATCATATTTCACATAACTTTACTTCCACTTACAGATTCACGATGACCCATGATGACTATGACACACTGGAATTCACCGAGAATTCAAGTCTTTTTTTGTACTGTATTAAAAGGGGAGACTGGGGCTAGATTTTTGTAGGCTGTGAGTAAAAATTGCTTGTTATCTTTAGCAGTGGTTTTGTATGTTAGTAGGCTAACACTAATTTCATAACTCTATTAAATTAATATATTTGTTCATTTTATAACCAAATACGCTTAAACAGTGAACACAAAAAAACTGACATACATTCAGATGTTTGCTTATACCTCATATAATGTGAAAACATGTCTCACCAAGACTCTTATAGCATAAGTACACAGAGAAAATGACTTTCAATAAAGAAAATAAAAAAATCACTGGAGTACAAAACACTTATCTGGTCTTCCCTGTTTATTAGATCCACTTTATGACCAGTGTTGGGCACTAACTAGTTACAAGCAACTTAGTTACTGTAATAATATTACTTTTTGCAGTAACTAGTAGTGTAACTAATTACTAATAAGATTTCAGTAATAATATTATAGTTACTATCCATAAAACAGCTTAGTTCCTTTTGATGCCTCAACCCCGCTGATTTAAAATCTAACAATCAAATCATTCCTAGATTTATTTTCATAATTTTCACGACTCGATGTGATGCATGTGATGTCTCCAGTGGAGAAGGCAAGCTTGGAATATGGAAAAGCTTACATTCAGCAGATAGAAATATTGCATTATATTGATTTTCTCAGGAAAAAAGATGATCTGAACACTGTTGTGTAAGTTGTGGCTTTACTTTACTCTGGCATTACATCCCACCCACATCCCTCTGATCAACATGTACATTATATTACTATAATTAAACATCTTTTTGAAAAATCAAACAGTTTCTTACAAACTTATGTGATTTGATAAAATACATAACGAAATATAATTGTATATGGGTAAAGGAAAAATTACTTCAAGCTGCACATGACAATGAGATTGATAGTGACATTCAAGTAGAAGTGTTGTATTAATCACTATTGAGTGTTTGTAATAACTTCTGACTGTTATCTAATGTGGATTTTGGTCAAATGATGAGGCAGAAATATGTTGTTAGTAACATTCTAGAAGAATTATATGTGGAAGATATAGTTACAACTTCTGTGGGGCTTGAAGAAAAAGTAATGTAACTAGTAGTGTAACTAATTACTGTTGCCAGAAAGTAACAAGTAAAGTAACAATATTACTTTGGAAAGGAGTAACTAGTAATGAGTAATATATTACATTCTTTGAGTAACTAGCCCCACACTGTTTATGACAATGCAGAACTGGCAAAACTTTTATTCAAGTTTTAATAAATGTTGAGATGTTCATAACATGTTTGCATACTGAATGTGAAATGTTCTTTAAATCAGTGTTGGCCAGACAGAGAGTTGCTTCAGTTTTTCTGATCTATTGTCGAATTGTTCTGTGTTTGTTTTAATAATGAATTAATAAAGGAAATTCCCAAACATGTTTCTGTCAGTTCTGGTTAATTTCTATGGGTCCATGATAAAAAAAAATAAAAAAATCATTTTCCACAAGCATCCGGAGAGGGAATGGGGGGAAATTGAGTTGATCCTGATAAGAAGCAGGAAGCACCAACGTCTCTGAGATTGTGCGTATCTGGAGTATTGAATTCTCACTGAATAACAGAGTACCCTGTGTCTTCTCAGTGAACTGAGGCACTCATAGCCTTACAAGTTTTAATACCTAACTAATCATCTCAAAAGTAGGCTTTAATGTCAGCATTTTTCTTTAGGTTAAAACATGTCGGTGAAGGGACAACTCATAATGAGACTTCTATTTTAACAAACAGCATAAAAATCTAATGAGACTTGCAGCATAACTGCAATATTTATTTGTTTGATGTCAGGGAGAGGAGGGCTTTATAGTCTGAGGGGGGAGAATGGAATGCATTGAGACAGCAGGATAGATAACACAGATCAAGAGAGAATACCTCTGAGTTTCTACAGAAGTAACAGCACACCAGAAAGGGAGCTGTTGTAACACATTCAGACCAACAGCATGATTATGAGTGTGATAATGGTTTTATACAACACTTAAATACACAATAGAGTGACTTACTGTGACATAGTGAGTGTATGTAACATGTAAGTTAAAGAACCATACCACAATGTCTTAAGATAACTTTATCTGTCATTTTTTTTTTCACTTTTTCAGTCACATGGAAGGTGTACATTTCAATGTGACCGATGTTTGTTAGTTTGGTGTCTTGATCTCTGTAAAAACTACAATTGGTCCAAAATGCAGCAGCTAGAGTTCTTACTAGAACCAGGAAGTACGACCATATTAGTCCAGTTCTGTCAACACTGCACTGGCTCCCTATCAAGCATCGTATAGATTTTAAAATCTTGTTAATTACTTATAAATCCCTGAATGGCTTAGCTCCTCAGTACCTGAGCGAGCTCTTATCACATTATAGTCCTCCACGTCCCCTGTGATCTCAAAACTCTGGCCATTTGATAATACCTAGAATATCAAAATCAACTGCAGGCGGCAGATCCTTTTCCTATTTAGCACCCAAACTCTGGAACAATCTACCTAACGCTGTTCGGGAGGCAGACACACTCTGTAAATTTAAATCTAGATTAAAGACACATTTCTTTAACCTGGCTTACACATAACACACTAACACACTTCTATTATTGAAATCCATTAAAGGATTGTTAGGCTGCATTAATTAGATCAACCGGAACCGGGAACACTCCCCATAACACATGATGTACTCGTTACATCGTAAGAAGAATGGCATCTACGCTAATATTAGTCTGTTTCTTTCTTATTCTGTTTCCCAGTCCGTGTCCGGATCAGATGGTGGATCAGCGCCGGGAGATGATGTCTCCCTGATCCCGGAGGCCGGGACACCTGGATGAGCCCCGGGGACATATCCCCAGTGAAGACCTTGACTTAAATGCAATAAAACTAAAACTAAAAAGAAAAGAAAATAACTAAAAATATAATAAAATACCTAACTACATAATACTATTATTGTTAGAAATTGCAACAATATAAAATATAAATAAATACATTTATACATTTAAAAATTTTATTAAAACAATAAGTAAACAATAAATAAAAAACTTTCTCCTGGCCAGAGGAGAACTGGCCCCCCAACTAAGCCTGGTTTCTCCCAAGGTTTTTTCCTCCATTCGGTCACAGAGGGAGTTTTGGTTCAGAATCAGAATCAGAATCAGAATGAGCTTTATTGGCCAAGTATGTTTACACATACAAGGAATTTGTTGTAGTGACAGAAGCTCCACAGTGCAACAGAAGGACAGTAACAGGACAGGACACAGGTAATGAAACAAAATAACAGGAAATAGCCAATGACCAATGTACAAAGCAGCAAAAAATAAAATAAAAATACACAATATATAATATATAATATAGGCGACTATGTATGTACAGGTCAAGTATGTGCAAATTAGAAATGAGAAAATAAAATAAGTGAGTGTGGTGAATGGATAATGTATTAGTTGTGTGTTCTACGTTTATTTATTGAGTGTTCATGAGATGTATTGACTGTGCCAATGCACAAGTATGTGTGGTGAATAAATAATGTATAATAGTGTTGTGTGTTCCACGTTTAGTGTCAAGTGTTCATGAGATGGATTGCCTGAGGGAAGAAACTGTTCCTGTGTCTGGTCGTTCTGGTGCTCAGAGCTCTGTAGCGTCGACCAGATGGTAAAAGTTCAAAGAGGTTGTGTGCTTGATGCGAGGGGTCCAGAGTGATTTTACCAGCCTTTTTGCTAACTCTGGATAAGTACAGTTCTTGGAGAGTGGGGAGGGTTGTACCAATGATTCGCTCAGCAGTCCGGACTACCCTCCGTAGTCTTCTGAGGTCAGATTTGGTAGCTGAGCTGAACCAGACAGTTATTGAGGTGCAGAGGATGGATTCAATGATGGCAGAGTAGAACTGTTTCAGTAAGTCCTGTGGCAGGTTGAACTTCCTCAGCTGGCGAAGAAAGTACAACCTCTGCTGGGCCTTCCTGACAATGGAGTCAATGTGAATATCCCACTTCAGGTCCTGAGAGATGGTGGTGCCCAGGAATCTGAATGACTCCACTGCAGTCACGGTGCTGTTCATGATGGTGAGTGGGGGGAGAGCAGGGGGGTTTCTCCTGAAGTCCACGATCATCTCCACCGTTTTGAGCGTGTTAAGCTCCAGGTTGTTGAGACTGCACCAGACAGCCAGCTCCTTAACCTCCTGTCTGTAAGCAGACTCGTCACCGTCCTGGATGAGGCCGATCAGTGTGGTGTCGTCTGCGAACTTCAGGAGCTTGACAGAGGGGTCTTTAGATGTGCAGTCGTTGGTGTAGAGGGAGAAGAGCAGTGGGGAGAGTACGCAGCCCTGAGGAGCTCCAGTGCTGATGGTTCGAGTGCTGGATGTGAATTTGCCAAGCTTTACTAACTGCTGTCTGTCTGTCAGGAAGCTGTTGATCCACTGACAGACGGAGGTGGGGACGGAGAGCTGAGTTAGTTTATTTTTAAGGGTTTCCGGGATAATGGTGTTAAAAGCAGAGCTGAAGTCCACAAACAGGATCCTCACATAAGTCCCTGGTCTGTCCAGATGCTGCAGGATGAAGTGCAGTCCCTGTTTGCTCTGTAGGCAAACTGCAGGGGGTCCAGTAAGGGTCCAGTGATGTCCTTCAGATGAGCCAGAACCAGTCTTTCGAATGATTTCATGGCTACAGACGTTAGTGCCACAGGTCTGTAGTCATTAAGTCCAGTAATTTTGTGTTTCTTTGGGACGGGGAAGATGGTGGAGCGTTTGAAGCATGAGGGGACTTCACACAGCTCCAGTGATCTATTGAAGATCTGTGTGAAGATGGGGGCCAGCTGCTCAGCACAGATTTTTAGACAGGCTGGTGACACACCATCTGGACCAGGTGCTTTCCTTCTTTTGTTCTTCCTGAAGACCTGGCACACATCGTCTTCGCTGATTTGAATTGTAGGTGTGGGGGAGAGAGGGGTTGCTGGAGGTGTGAATGGTTGTGTGGAGGGGTGTTCTGGGCGGGTGTGGGGTGATCGTTCAAAACGACAAAAGAACTCGTTTAAGTCGTCTGCCAGGTGTTGATTCTCCAGAGTGCTGGGGGGTGGTGTTTTGTAGCTGGTGATGTCCTTTAATCCTAGCCACACTGAAGCCGGATCGCTGGAAGATAATTTGTTCCTGAGCTTGTCAGAATAATTCCTCTTTGCCAGTCTGATCTCCTTTTCCAGTGTGTATTTGGCCTGTTTGTACAAGACTTTATCCCCCTTTCTGTGAGCATCTTCTTTCATTGCTGCTGTCGCCTCTGGCTTGCTCAGTTGGGGACACTTAATTTGAGAATGAGAGAATCAGAATGAGCTTTATTGGCCAAGTATGTTTACACAGGGAATTTGTTGTAGTGACTGAAGCTCCACAGTGCAACAGAAAGACACCAACAGGACAGGACACAGATAATAAAAGAATAACAACAATTAACCAAATGGGCAATGTACAAAGCAGCAAAAACACAATATATAATATAGACAACTATGTATGTACAGGTCAAGTATGTGCAAATTAGAAATGAGAAGATAAAGATAAAATTAGTGAGTGTGGTGAATGGATAGTGTAGTATAGTTGTGTGTTCCACGTTTATTGTCAAGTGTCCATGAAATGGATTGCCTGAGGGAAGAAACTGTTCCTGTGTCTGGTCGTTCTGGTGCACAGAGCTCTGTAGCGTCGACCAGACAGTAACAGTTCAAAGAGGGAGTGTGCTGGGTGTGAGGGGTCCAGAGTAATTTTACCAGCCCCTTTGCTCACTCTGGATAAGTACAGTTCTTGGAGAGTGGGGAGGGTTGTACTAATGATTCGCTCATCAGTCCGGACTACACTCCGTAGTCTTCTGAGGTCAGATTTGGTAGCTGAGCTGAACAGACAGTTGAAGTGCAGAGGATGGATTCAATGATGGCAGAGTAGAACTGTTTCAGCAGCTCCTGTGGCAGATTGAACTTCCTCAGCTGGCAAAGAAAGTACAACCTCTGCTTGGCCTTCCTGACAATGGAGTCTATGTGAATGTCCCACTTCAGGTCCTGGGAGATGGTGATGCCCAGGAATCTGAATGACTCCACTGCAGTCACGGTGGATCGATAATCAATTTCTAGTGATTATCGTCAATTTGATTTAGCAGATACTATTTAAACTAAACTGATCTAGACAATGACATCTCTGAATTCAATAATGAAATGCCTTAACTGAAAATTGAGTGTTTAATCTTATTTTTAGACATTACGGTCACTGTATCCTCCAATTTGATACTGTTAAGTGCTTTGACACAATATCTGTATTGTTAAAAGCGCTATATAAATAAAGGTGACTTGACTTGACTTAAAAAGGAAAAGGACTTTAAACAAAAAGGTTTCTTATGTGGAATCGTGAAGCACCTTGATTTTTTAACATCTGAACAGGTTTCGAAACTCTAGGTATAATATATTTGCCAATTTTTGTAGTTAAATGTAGACATCATATACTAAATGACTGAGCATCACACACTACCAGACTTTAGTCGTTCTAAACACAACAAACTCACACAAACATGAGCCTTGTTGCTAGAGAATGTATATGAAATGAAAACAATTTGTTTTAAAATCAACTCAATACTGAACATGTTTGATATCCTCAGACTGGTCAAATTCATAGTCTACAAACCAGGGCAAAACCCTGTTTTTTTCCTATAGTGTATTCCAGCCAAAACAAATATGTCCTTTTAAGCCATTTGAAGGTCATTGCAGATACAAACAGCCACCATCAGGGTCAGAATTTTTGTTTCCCACAGCTTTGTGTGCTTCTCTGCTCTTGTTTGTTTTTGCTTAGTCCATGTAACATTTACTGCATTTATCCCACACAACTTTATAAACTTCATGGTTCTTTATATTTAGTCATTTAATGTTAAGACAATATGAAGCCCTCTACTGGGATGGTGTTTTTTGTTAAGGCAAGTGTCCATATTATATACTTATAATACACTATAGACTTTAAGGATTCGTTTTTGACAGGAATGAAAATGAGGCTGTGAGGGACTGAAGTTCAATGTATTGTTCTACTGTTTAACTACCTACTGATTGTTCAGCTGACTAAACATCTTCTGAAAAACTTTCAGTAGACAAAAACGCAGTAAAACCTAAAGTTGTGAGCTGTTGTGTGAAAACCTTTAGGAAAGACCTTTATACAGGGTGTGCCATTTTAAAGACTATCCCTCACAGCATCGTTTTCATCCATGTTGAATTCAAAATGGCATCTAACCTGATTGAGGTCTATTGCTCATACAGATTTCAACAAAACATTAAGTATTAAACTTGGGCATGTAACTCGCTCTGCTCTGTTTGAACAGCAACAATAACTATTTTAGCATCCATGGCAACAGATGATATATTGCTCTGTTTATCAAAAGTGCACTGCACTTATCATCTGCTGCTTTAATTCTCCAAGATGGCGCCGCTGTGTTCGGACGCCGTTAGGTTCGCTCCACTGAGAATTTGCTTCTACCTTCTTTTTTACTTAGTTTTACTTTCTCTTTTTACACATCTCACGTCGGCACTGATCACCTACAACATAGAAACACTTTTGGACATTGGAAACCGCTACACCAACCTGTTTCAGGACACTTTATCCACGAATCCTGCGTGGCCTCTGGAGATTCTTCGGAACGCGGAGATAAACAACACGCCCCCGAGGCGACGGATCAAGAAACACCGCGGGAAGCGCGCTGGAATTCGAGTCAGACTCAGGAAAAGGGCTCACAGTCCTCCTCTCCCAAGCATTCTCCTCGCTAATGTCCAATCCTTGGAGAATAAGATGGACGATCTTAGAGCCAGGATTAGTTTCCAACGGGACATTAGGGACTGTAACATCCTTTGTTTGTCAGAAACGTGGCTTTCGTCCTCGGTCCCGGACACTGCTGTAATGCCGAGTGATAACTTCTCTGTCTTTCGGACGGACAGAACAGCAGAGGCCGGTAAATCCAGGGGTGGAGGAGTATGTTTCATGATCAACAAGAAATGGTGTGACCCCAGGAATATCTCCATTCTGTCGCGTTCCTGCTCGCCTCATCTGGAACATCTTTCCATTATCTGCCGCCCATTTTATCTGCCCCGGGAGTTTTCATCGATCATTGTTACTGCTGTGTACATTCCACCACAGGCGGACACTGGCTTGGCTTTGTCTAAGCTTCACGATGTGCTCAGCGGCCACATTAACAAACATCCTGACGCTGCCTTCATCATCGCGGGGGACTTTAACAAAGCCAACCTCAAGCAGGTCATGCCGAACTTTTATCAACATGTATCCTGTCCAACTAGAGGACCAAACACACTGGATCAGGTCACACTTTATATTAGGTGGCCTTAACTACTATGTACTTACATCAAAACACAAGTACAATGTACTTATTGTGGTCATATTGTATTTCAAAACACTTTTGCTGTTATTGAGGAGGGATATGGGTAAGGTTAGTCACAGGTTAAGTGGTATGGGTAGGTTTAAGGGTGGGTTAAGGTGTAAGGGATGGGTCAAAATTGTAATTATACATGTAATTACAGAAATTAATTACAGTTGTAATTACATATAGGTATTTTGAAATATATAAGTACAATGTAAAAACATGTATGTACACAATAAGTGCATTGTATCAAATTATTAATTTCAATGTAAGTACATAGTAGTTAAGGCCACCTAATATAAAGTGGGACCCTGGATCATTGCTACACTCAGTTCAAGGATGCCTACAAAGCCCGCTCACTACCGGCTTTTGGCAAATCGGACCATGCCGCCATCTTTCTAACACCGAGATACAAACAAAGGCTCGTTCAGGAACCTCCGGTGCAGAGAGTAGTGACGCGCTGGTCCTCCCACTCAGAGACTATGCTGCAGGCGGCGCTTGATGACGTCGACTGGGACATGTTCCGGGCGAGTTCTTCTGACGTCAGCGAGTTCACGGATGTAGCACTAAGCTTCGTAAACACGCTAACCGAGCAAGCTACAGAAACAATAACGATAAGGACATTCTCCAATCAGAAACCGTGGGTGGACAGAACAATCCGTGCCACGGTTAACACACGCACCGCCGCTTACAATGAGGCTCTTCTGTCTGGGAATACGAGCGAGTACAAAGCATCGTGCTATGCTCTCCGACGCGCAGTAAGAGCCGCCAAACACAGACACAGAGAGAGAATTGAGTCTCATTTCCAGCTCAACGACTCTCGACGGATGTAGCAGGGACTGAGGACCATCTGTGACTTCGGAAACAAATCCTCCGCGGAGGTGAGAGCAAATCTGTTGCTGGCCGACGAGTTAAACATCTTCTACGGCCGCTTCGATGGCAACGGCGGCGGCGCGTTTCTGCCGACCAGCGCGTCTGGAAGCAACAGGCAGAGCAGCGATGATCCTGTAATCACCGTGTCGGAGGATGAGGTTCGGAGGGCGCTAAAGAAAGTGAACGTCAGGAAAGCAGCCGGACCTGATGGATAACCGGCCGTGTTCTGAGGTCCTGCGCCGATCAGCTCGCTGGTTTGCTCACTTCTATCTTTAATGAGTCCCTTGCTACCGCCGTGGTTCCCACCTCATTCAAAAAATCCATCATTATCCCTGTGCCAAAGAACAATAAACCCTCTTGCCTGAATGACTATCGCCCAGTTGCCCTCACATCTATAGTCATGAAGGTTTTTGAGAGACTTGTAAAGAGCCACATTTGCTCCTCCATCCCTGATACTCTGGACCCTCTTCAGTTTGCCTATCGCCCAAACAGATCCACGGACGATGCCATTTCTCACGTTCTCCACTCTTCCCTCACACACTTGGATAGCAACAATGGAAATTATGTAAGGCTGCTATTCATTGACTATAGCTCAGCTTTCAACACTATAGTCCCCATCAAGCTGGCATCTAAACTCACAGACCTCGGCCTAAACTCCTCACTCTGTGACTGGATTCAAGACTTCCTCACCGGCAGACCTCAAGTGGTGAAAGTTGGCCAGTTCACCTCAAACTCCATCACTCTGAACATAGGAGCCCCACAGGGCTGTGTCCTGAGTCCCCTGCTCTACTCTCTCTACACGCATGACTGCGTGTCCTCTCACAGCTCCACATCTATTGTCAAATTCGCTGATGATACTGTGGTTCTGGGCCTCATCTCCAACAACGATGAGACCGCATACTTGGACGAGGTAGAGAGACTCACATCATGGTGCCAGGACAACTGTCTCTCTCTGAATGTGAGCAAAACTAAAGAGCTGATCATGGACTTCAGGAAGAGACAGCAGCAGCCCTACACTCCTCTTATGATCAGTGGGACCCCTGTGGAGAGGGTGAGCAGCTTCAAGTACCTCGGTGTAAACATCTCCGAGAACCTGACTTGGACTACACACATCCAAACACAGGTTAAGAAAGCCAGGCAAAGACTGTACCATCTGCGACAGCTGAGGAAATTCAGGGTCTCACCAGCAATCCTGAAAACTTTCTATTCAGGGACCATAGAAAGTGTATTGACTCAGTGCATCTCAGTGTGGTATGGAAACAGCTCCAATCAGGACTGCAAAGCACTACAGAGAGTTGTGCGCTTAGCTGAGCGCATCTCAGGGTCTGCTCTCCCCTCTCTGCAGGACATCTACCTCAAACGCTGCAAAAATAGAGCTGTCAAAATAATCAAGGACTCAAATCACCCTGGTAACCAGCTATTCACTTTGCTTCCATCTGGTAAGTGCTTCCGTAGCCTGATGACAAAAACTGAGAGACTTAGGAGGAGCTTCTTCCCCCAGGCCATCAGGCTCCTAAACTCTAACTCTGTGTCATAACATCACTTGACTCCATGTAAATATCACCATATCAATAAGCTATTCATAATTTTTCTCTACCTCATATTGCTGCTATTATATACCCTGTACAACTTTTTTGCACATTATTTTGCACATTCCTCTTAGTACTATTTAAGTCAACAACATACTGACCTGCACATTTATATTTATATTTTTTATCTATCTTTTTATTTTATTCTTTTTATTTTATTTTTTTTATTTTTTTCTACTTTTCTTCTCTTAATATTCGTATACTTTATAATTGCATTGTCCTTGGAGCGGACCTGACCTACATTTCACTGCTGGTTATACTCTGTATAATTATGTATGTGACAAATAAAACTCTTGAAATCTTGAATCTTAAATACTCAAGCTCTTTAATACTGGGTAAAAGCAATAGCAACACAGAGCACTGTGACTTTAGCATTATCACAGGAAGCACTACTCACATTTTCTTTAGAGAAATGTCATGCTGTACACTCATTGACTAAGTAAGGGATAATCAACGGCTAGCCGTGCTTTAAAGGATTTTAATGCACGACGTGAAGTACATTAAACTCCTTGCCGCTGATTATCCCGCTTATTCCATGGTCATTTGCCAAGTTATAGACAAGTTAAAACTAGCATTGCTCTTTGCAGCGAAATATTTGACCGGAAGGGTAAAAATTAGTTATTTTCATCAATTGCGGCTCGTTAGCGCCCGCTTCAAATCAGACACAGAGATGAAATAGTGCAGTAAGACTACATTTATTTGAATGAATTATAGCATGTATTTCAATTAATTGTCGATTGAGAGAAAGAGAGAGGACAGTGTGTGTACCTGCTTGTTGCATCTGCGCGTCTCTCTCTACAACCCTGATAGCACACGTACATCTCCGAGACGTCTATTTGATGTCTGATTTACATCTGCAAGACGTATTATTTAGGGTGTTTGCTCATCTGCAAACGTCTATAGGACGTTTCCTTTTAGAAAGAGCTTTATTGCCAAGTGTGTTTGCACACACAAGGAATTTGTCTTGGTGTTATGAGCTACCAGTACAGAAAGTACAAACATAGTGCAGACAACATATAATTAAGGTGATAAAGAACACTAATGAAGAGAATATACAATAATTAAGAATAACAATAGTAATAAAAATAAAAATATACAGAAAAGAGACTTTACCATAGACAGAACTGTGAATGTGCATGTGTCCTATGTACAGATGAAGGTTTGATGGGTTATTTACAGATGTACAGTACCGGGGTGTGTTATGTGTTGTTAAGGTGGGATACAGCCTGGGGGAAAAAACTGTTCTTGTGTCTGGCTGTTCTGGTGCTCAGTGATCTGTAGCGCCGGCCAGAGGGCAACAGTACAAAGAGAGAGTGAGCTGGGTGTGAGGGGTCCAGAGTGACTTTCTTAGCCCTTTTCCTCACTCTGGAGGTGTAAAGTTCTTGGAGGCTGGGCAGAGGGGCACCGATAATTCTCTCAGCAGTCCTAACTGTCCGTTGTAGTCTTCTGATGTCTGTTTTGGTAGCTGAACCAAACCAAACAGTTATAGAAGAACATAGGACAGACTCGATGATTGCAGAGTAGAACTGTTTCAGCAGCTCCTGAGGCAGGTTGAACTTCCTTAGCTGGCGGAGGAAATACAGCCTCTGCTGGGCCTTTTTCGCAATAGAGTCAATGTGATTGTCCCACTTCAGGTCCTGGGAGATGGTGGTTCCCAGGAATCTGAATGACTCTACTGAAGTCACAGTGCTGTTCATGATGGTGAGTGGGGGGAGAGCAGGGGGGTTTCTCCTGAAGTCCACTATCATCTCCACAGTTTTGAGCGTGTTCAGCTCCAGGTTGTTAAGACTGCACCAGACAGCCAGCTGCTCAACTTCCTGTCTGTAAGCAGACTCGTCACCGTCCTTGATGAGGCCTATGACTGTAGTGTCGTCCGCAAACTTCAGGAGCTTGACAGAGGGGTCCTTTGATGTGCAGTCATTCGTGTAGAGGGAGAAGAGCAGTGGGGAGAGAACGCAACCCTGAGGGGCGCCAGTGCTGATGGTGAGAGTCCTGGATGTGAGTTTGCCCAGCCTCACTAGCTGCTGCCTGTCTGTCAGGAAGCTGGTGATCCACTGACAGATGGAGGAGGGCACAGAGAGCTGTCTCAGTTTGTCTGAGAGAAAGTCAGGTATGATGGTATTGAAGGCCGAGCTGAAGTCCACAAATAAGATCCTTGCATAATTCCCAGGTTTGTCGAGGTGTTGCAGGATGTAATGCAGTCCCATATTGACAGCGTCATCCACAGACCTGTTTGCTCTATAGGCAAACTGAAGAGGATCCAGCAAGGGTCTAGTGATGTCCTTCAGGTAGGCCAGGACCAGTCTCTCAAGTGACTTCATGACCACAGACGTGAGTGCGACAGGTCTGTAGTCATTAAGTCCAGTGATTTTGGGCTTTTTGGGGACGGGAATGATGGTGGAGCGTTTGAAGCAGCGGGGAACTTCACACAGCTCCAGAGATCTGTTGAAGATTTGTGTAAAGATGGTGGCCAATTGGTCAGCACAGACTTTTAGACAGGCAGGTGAAATACCGTCTGGTCCTGAAGCTTTCCTAGATTTCTGTTTTCTGAAGACCCGGTACACATCCTCTACACAGACTTTAAACGCAGGTAGAATGGTGGGGGAGGGAGTAAGGGGGGTTGCAGGGGGGGAAGGTGAATGTGTGAAGTGCAGATCAGAGCGGGTGCTGGGTGTCAATCTGGCCTTTTCAAATCTGCAGTAAAACACATTGAGATCGTCAGCCAGTTGTTGATTCTCTGCAGACTGTGGGGGTGGTGACTTGTACATGGTGATGTTCCTCAGACCAGTCCATACCGACGCCGGATCGTTGGCTGAAAGTTCTTTTTTCAACTTCTCAGAGTAGTTCTTTTTAGCCACTCTGATCTCCTTTGTTAGTCTGTTCCTGGCCTGGTTATACAAGATTTTATCCCCACTTCTGTAAGCGTCCTCTTTGGCCTGACGAAGCTGTTTGAGTTTCCCAGTAAACCACGGTTTATCATTATTGAATGATAAGAATGTCCTGGTGGGGATGCATATATCCTCACAGAAACTGATATATGATGTTACAGTCTCTGTGAGTTCATCCAGATCGGTGGCAGCGGCTTCAAAAACACTCCAATCAGTGAGGTCAAAACAAGCTTTTAAATCTTGCTCTGCTTCATTAGTCCATCTCTTAACAGTTCTTAATACAGGCTTAGAAGATTTGAGTTTTTGCCTATAGGTCGGTATGAGATGAACCAAACAGTGATCAGAGAGCCCCAGAGCTGCCCGTGGGACAGAGTGATATGCATCCTTAATTATTGTGTAACAATGATCCAATATATTGCTGTCTCTGTGGGACATGTAACGTGCTGTCTGTATTTTGGCAGTTCGCGGGAGAGATTTGCTTTATTAAAATCTCCAAGAATGATTAAAAAAGAGTCCGGGTACCTTTGCTCTGTTTCAGATATTTGTTCAGCCAGCTGTTGCATCGCGATGCTCACGCACGCGTCCGGGGGCACGTACACCAGGGTTTCCGTTGTCCGGTAATTGCCGGACATTGGCCGGAAAAAAAATGAAATGTCCGACAAAATTAAATCTCTCCGGTCAAAATGGCCAAATAATCCCGCCCCACTAACACAATCTGAATTTGAGAATAAGCCTAAAATGTATAAAGCAAAAATACACCGACCTTTGGCTATGCTATAAAGGAACAGGCTCTACCGTTTGAAAGTTATTAAACAACATCGCATGCTGCATTTAAAATAAAGCGCACGCCTAAGGGGCCGCTCACATATCGCGTCTTTTGCGCGCTCAAATTCGTTATTTCAAATGGAGACGCGCGGTATGCGCGCTCATAATGGAATCGTTTTTTCCAGGCGCGTCCGCGCCGCATCGAGATAAAAACATCTCAACTTTTCAGAATGCCGCAAGCGCACCGCAGGTCATGTGACAAGAACCAACCAATCAGCTTCCTCACCTTTTCCGTTACTTTGAAACCTCAGCAGCGTTTTTGAAGTATGGTGTGCGTTTTTTACTTTTCTTAGTAAATAAATCTTGTAACAGAGTCTGCGGACACCGCTCCTCTTATCGATGCCATAAGCCTGCGACGTGATGCCCTCGCTGTCATGACAGAGCTCCGTGGCTATGGAGGATTGCATTTCTCACAGTGCGAAGTCCTCATATGTGATTTCAACGAAATGTATCCAGAGTGGACCAAGCTCGCCAAGATAGCCTGTGTAGTCCCTGAGTGTTCCTGCAGAGAGGGGGTTCTCGCTGCAGAATCGGATCAAGACGAAGCAGCGAAGTCGCCTTGCGGAGAACAAGGTTACGCGCCTTATGCGCATTGCAAGTTGTGGAGAGACTCTGGGAAGTTTTGATTTTAAGTCGGCAGCTGCACAATTCAGCACTGCAAAACAGCGTAAAAAGTAGCCTAAAATGACAGTGTTATAGGCCTAGTCATTTGTTTGTTCCAGTTAATTTGACAAGGAGTCATTTCACGGTGGCCAATTTAAATGTTACCAGTTAAATGAGACATATTGAGAGTGTATAATTAAGTTCGCTTGAGTAAAAACAATAGGCTACTATTCAGATATTTTATGTGGGGAAGGGGGATTGGTTTGTTAAACTATGAATGTGAACCCATAGTAAAAACAATTGGCGTTGATTGACGCCAATCGGACGTTCATGTTTTTTCCATCTATTTGAAAGTTAGGCTAATAAACATGTTGCATTCTATACGGCCTGATTATGTCATTTGCTTCCAGTTTTCCTCAACTTGACTAATTAAGAGGCGATATTTGACCGGCACATCACCAAAATGTCCGGAAAACGAAACCTCTGCCGGTCACTTTGACCGGCACCTTTTTTTTCTAGCGGAAACTCTGACGTACACATTCACGAGAATGAAGGAGGAAAACTCTCGGGGTGAATAGAACGGCTTACAGTTTATGAAGAAGGCCTCCAAATTAGGAGAACACATCTTCTTCAGAGTTGTTACATCTGAACACCAACCTTCATTTATGTAGAAACATAGTCCACCACCTCTCGTTTTCCCCGTTAGCTCCGTGATGCGGTCTGATCTGAACAGCTGATATCCCGGCAAATGAAGCCCCAGATAGCAATTACATTTGGCCCGGATCCGTTTTAAGCCCCTTGCCTCCGTTTCTATCTTAGAGACGTTTTCTGATTGTGAACCAGATCCGTGCCAGTTAGAGGTTTTAGCTTAAAACATTCTACTGCCATCAGTTCAGTATTTATATCATTTTACAGATCTGGCCCAGATCACTTTTTCCATAGGTAACCGAAAGACATTAGCTGTGTCTGACACTGATTTGGTCCAGATCTGCAATATGAATCTGAGCCGATACTGTTTTCACATAGGCTACACTGGTGTGGCCCGAATCTGTGATACATATCTGAGCCGACTGCATTTAAAAAAGGGCTAAAAACTGCTCTGGCCCATATCTGCAAAACGGATTTGAGCCAACACTGTTTTGACAGAGGCTACCTGATGTGGACCACATCCTAAATACTTTTCTCAAACTGTGTGATTTTCAAAACAACATGGTTACCTGTCTGCATATTTTTTTCTATCTAGAGCATGAGATAAATGCATTGTCATTAAGCTGAGCAATATTATCAGTGTTTAAAAACTATACAGCAACATTCCCTGCAAACACGTCCACTTGGGGCCCACATGGGACTCACTTGGGCTAGTTGGGCTTCGGCTGGGCATGGGCTCAGAGTGGGCTTTGTTGTTGGGCCCCACATGGGCAGTAGATGGGCTAAACTAAGTGGGCTCCAGCTGGGCTCCACTCCTAAGATATTATGTTTTCTATATAATAGAAATAGAAATAGATATTAGATATAAATATATAGTATTTATACTATTATATAATATAATATCTTATATTTCCAATTTCTGTAGCTTTTGCATTTTTAGTTTTTGTTATTTATTATTAGATATTATATATATATATATTTTAGATATGTTTTCATATATAATTATTCAAAATTTATTATGTCAGACATGGATGCTATTTTTAACAATAGCCACTGGGCTAGGTCCACTTTTTATACGAATTTTATTAGACTATTAAGCTATTTAGAAGCCATAGCAATTTAATAGTGGTCTTACTATACGACTTTCAACAGACAAGTTTGCCACAGCAGGTTTCCCCACAAAATGTTCAAACCCTAAAGTAAGAAGTGCGTACTCTGTGCAGCGCACATCCAGAAAGCTCCACCCCCACCACCGAGCGAAAGAAGTTTGCCCAGCAACAACTTTGCCGCCTTTGAGTCTGCTGTCAGTTAAGGATCCATAACGGTGTCGTGTGGACAGAAGACAGGTAAGAATCTGCCTTAATGTATAATAAACGGGATGATTTTACCGTATGATGAATGTTAACCAAAAACTTTTTTGTAAAGTATTAGTTAAGAGGCCAGGAACTAGCTTTTAGCGAATATACCGTAAACCAGTGAGGTAAGTTAGCTTCGGTAACGTAAATTAAACCTGGTTAAAGCATGGCGTTGAACAGACGAGTTTAATTTATTAAGTCAATATCATGCATATGTTGAGCTTATTTTGAGTGGTTGACTTGAATATTTTGTTTAGAAGGATTTGGTTGTGAACTTTGTTAGCAAGGCAGTCGAACAGGCATAACGTAGTTATTAGCAAGCTGTTAAAAAAAAAAAAGCTGTAAAATGCCCATTTCTCCGCTTTTACTAGCTGGTGGCATTTTAATGTTTGCACTTGTTGCATTTACAGTTAAAGCAAAAACACAGATGAAAGTCCATTTGAATGTCAGCAATGTTTTATCGGCTAGGGTGTCGTGGCACTTGTTCCCTCCAGGATTTGCATCCCCTGGCCGCGGGAGCACGCAGAGAAGCGGAGTTTAACGTTAACTGCTGCACAACGAATTCACCTCTTAAATGGAACAAATAGCGACGTGGAAGGGGTTTCCATAGTAATAAGAGACTAATTTATCTACATATATATGTTTATTTGTCTGTTACATTAAGGCGACGTGTGAATTGTTTAATGCGTCGTTTAATATTGTGGATTGATCGACATGTGTTTTCCAAATTTCCATATTGCCATGCACCTTAGCTACATAGGCCGACTGATACAGGAGTTTTCCTGCATTTTTTCGCGGCCGCCAAAGCAAAAATGTTTGTCCCGCCAAAGCCTTATTTCGGGACTCGGTGATCGGTGAATGACTGCTGGGCGAATACGAGCAGAGAGAGAGAGAGAGACCCGGTCGCGCGTGCGCGCGCACTCTCACCGTTTTCAAACAACACGAGCGCTGTCTTGCTCTCTCTCCCTCACGCATAATAATCGAAATCAATTGACACACAATAGTAAAAGGTTAGGCCTTAACAGAGAATATTGAGTTTTGTTTTTATAAAATAGCCATACCACTGTGCAATAACTCATAATGCGTGTCTTTATGTACATGACATTTAGTCAGTTAAAACACTGTTTCAAGTCTCACGAGCCTTAACACATACCACAGTAACAGCTTGGTTCATTTCGAGTCGAACATGACGAAAGTAATAATTGCGGTTCAATCAAGCGTCAGGATAATTTCAGTAACAGAAAAAAGTTCAGTAACAGCTCGTACTGATTCAAAAGTGTGTTAGAATCTCTAAAAGAACCGGCTCATAAGAGTCATTTAGGACTCGGACTACACTGGTTGAGAATAATAAACTGTATTTTATTAAATATGTTAATTTATCATCAATCCGAAATGTGTGCCATTAAGGCCAGCAACAACACACCCCATATTTGCATATTACAATTAATTTTCAAAGAAAATTGTAATACAAAAAAAAAATAAAAATACTTTTCATGGGTACTTTCATTGTGTAAAGTTTCATTTTGATAGGAGTAAAGGAAAAAAAATAGCCCCATTGGGGTGTATTGTTGCCTGGCCTTATTGGCACATATTTCGGATTGATGATAAATGAACATATTTCCTCAACTAGGATTTCTTAGGACTTTTAGTATGTTGTTCTGGGCACCTCATATAAATGATCTATGCAGAAAAAAAATTATTTTACAATTAGTCTGTCGTAAAATGCTACTTTGCCTGGACTAAAAATAAATTAAGTAATTGTGATTATGATTTTTTTTAAATTCATGGCCAAAGTATCATTACTGAAATCAAATATACATTCATTAAAGAAAAGGAAGAGAAAATATATGATATAACTGATAGAAAGTGGCAGGGACATTAGCCTACATAATTTAGAAATACATCTGAATGTATATGCCTCCAACCTTACACTGAACAAAGACCATAACCACTATTATTCTCATGTAGCCTACCCCAATTACAATTTCAACCTTACAATTACAATTTTGTTATTGGTATTTTACTTTAATTTTCTTGTAAACAAAAGTGAGTCTCCTGAGTCAGCCCTAGATAGATAGATGGATGGATAGATGAATAAATAGATATAGACCAATAGAGGGATAGAGAAATAAATGTTATACTTGTTACCAAATCTTTATTTTTGATAAACCAGACAACTTTTCCAGTCACATAATAAATAAAATTAAGTAACACAACAACTTACAACATACTTTCCATTTCTTTTTCCAGATGCTGAAAACATGATGCAAACTGTTGAGACGAAGGTATAATACTCAGATTTTCATTCCAGTCCAAACTCCATACTTTTTTAAAATTATTATTATTACTTTTATGGGGATATTTTGTGTGGAATAGTATCTGCTGATATGAAAAGTTCACTGTATATCGTAGTAATAAATATAATTTATGACAGCCATGAAATATTGTTTACTTTTGTAGGATATCAGAGACTGAATCAGACAATTTTAAGATGCGTCAGGACACTGAAACATGAGAAGCTGAGATTCCAGAAAGAGAGGCTCCAAGAAACAGGACGTCATAAATCTAGTTTGGGGCAAGCAACTCCCAACTAGCAAGCCTTTTTCACCAAACAACTTACAACACTGAGGACAAAGAAACACTTATTGATAATTCCAATTCAAGAAGGAGACTGTCAAATTTGTTGCAAGTAATCAAGACTGATGTTCACATGTAAACCTGTGATAGAAATTCATTAGCTACAGACTCTTTCGGGCGTGTCTCCCCCACATAGAAGACAAACCAACATTCCTGTCTAAAGAACATTCCTTCGTTCTCCTTAGAACTATACAAAGACTTTATTTTCCATATGCACATAAAATCATCCTAAAAGGACATTTTTATGTTGTACCCACATATCATGTTTTAATCAAATAATATGTATGTCTTTTTAATCATTATTGAATAGCTCGAGCCTTAAAGATAAATATTGCATATTTAGTATGTATGAGCTCGAAAATCCATGATGTGAATGTTTCTTCCAATCAATTCTTTGTCAAAGGCATCATAGTCTTATTATGAAATCATGTTCAAAAGGGTATACTTGGCCAAAGCTTGTAAAATTCGGACCATGTGACTGATAACAGGCTGATTTATGAGGTGAAGAACACACCCTAGCTAAGCAAGGACAATACCTAATTGGTCAATACGTGCAGATGGGACGGTCCAGAAGCTGAGTTTAAAACCTCAGGACATCCTCCATTCTAGCTCTCTGTTACATCACTCTCTATCTCTCTGACTCTCGGACCCTTGTCCCTCTCACCGCGTGCGTGCCGCTCTTTGAGCATGCTCAGGCCTCATGTGCCATAATGAGAAGGAAAACAACTTAGTCTCATTACATCATTTTATTTTACTATTTTACGTTGGTTTTCTTTTCTTTCCGTGGAGTTTCGTGTGTTAATGTTAAAGCTTCGACTGCACTTCTTCAAACGTCCAGCAAGCCAACGCCCAAGAGACATCACTTCAAAGACTACTGAACTTCCAGCGAATCAGACACTTCGGGAAACCCCCCCTGTCTGCAACGAGGACACAACCCGTTACACAGGCAAAACCAGCAAACACACCTCCAGATTCTAACAGGTTCTAATTGGTGTATTTAATATAAATTTTAGCCTCATTGAGAAACTCAAAACGAGGGTTAAATAAGTGATTGATGGTTGTTCAGGTCTATTGCTGTAAACTTGGGATTTCACGTTTCATTCTCTTAAACTCATCCTTTCCTCACTCTCTCTCTTTCTGCAACGTGTGAATGTGTGAATGCTTGTGTTCATGTGTTAGATTAGTTTATGTCTTAGGTTTATATAAATAAAATCTGATTTATATTTTAAAAGAGAAGTATCTTGTGTTTTCTGCTCACAAGTTAATGCCTTAATCTGTCGATTTCGTTACTGTGCTAGTTAATAGTGTTTTCACTATATTTGGGATTTTAATATCCAGTGCAGAGTTTGTTATACGGCTCGTTCAGTGAATCGCCGTAACACTGATTCTGTTCGAATCCCTATAAAATCATAAATGATTCCCTTTGAGCTAAATTAAACTATTTGTTTAAATTACGTATTAATATTAATATTATAATGTAATTAACCCTACATTTTTTATTGGTGGAGGTTAATATTATATGTAATAACCTTACATATTGGTGGAGAATGCGGGCAGATTAATCTAAATTGTGAGCATAAACCAAGTATTTAATATTTTTCTATTGCCGCGGATGAGAGACGAGACTTGTGTGTGTGCGCGTGCGCGTGAGTGACGTCAGCTGCGCGCGCCCCGCTTGAATGAATGAGAGACGCGTCTGAGCAGAGACTAGTGTGTGTGTGTGTGCGTCAGCTGCGCGCGCCCCTCTTGAACAACACAGAGAAGGCTGTAACTGAGCAAAAGTGCTTCTCAAACTGCAGTAAGTGAACTTAAAGTTAACATCTGAGATCGTACAATAAGGTCGAAATTGAGCGTGTTCCTCTCTTTCTGTAATGCCTTTTATTTATAGTTGAAGTGATGTCCTGCGGGTTCCAGGTCAGTCAGTAGCTATTCTCCTGAATCTCAGTCTGTTAGCAGAACGAAGCTAAACTGCAGTGATTAAACGGGAAATAAATCAGTGGATAAAGAATAGTTTTGAGCGTGTTCCTCAATCCTATTTATCAGAGCCATTATTATTCATAGTTTGATTAGCAGTGCGTGTTCCATTGTTAAATCATCTATGACTCCCTCAGTTAAACATTAGACAATAACGCTTGTCTGTTTGTGTAACTGTGTGAAGTTAATCTCGCTCAACACTGCGTGTGTCCGGGAGATTTTAATGGGAGTTTTTAAAAGCTTTATCAAGTAAAGTTTAACTTTGAACCAACAGCGAAGAAAACCTGTTGTGTTATGTGTCCAGAGAAACTGGCACGGCTTCTGATACAGTACTGCTTCCCTGCAGCAACAAGCTGCTATTTTAATAAAGTTTAACTCTGAACGAACTGAGAGTTTAAGCGCCACATCGCAGAACAACTAAAAGCGGTGTTGTTTATTTGTACAGTGTTGAAATGCGCTGACATTTCATGTAACATGCTTAACTGTACTGGCAAAGCAACGTTTGTTTTGGTTTCCACAGTTACGATCGTGACACGGAAGTCTTAACCTACTTCCGGAGCAACTTTGTACTGCGCACGCGCAACACATCGATGCTGATGTAAACAAACTCGTGTTGCTAAGCTAACGAAACGGTTGTTTACCTGGTACAAGTCTATGCTAAAGATTAGCCTCAAAGGTTAGCAGTTAGCATTAACCTCCGGTGGTTTAATACAGTGTGTGTGTTTGGAAAGCTAAAGTGGTTTAACCCTTTAAACACCTTTCAACTAATAGACTTGTTGGTCTTTCTATTTCTTATTTCTCTAATTTCTCACTTCTTACCACTTATTTGCATTTTACTAGAAAGGGAAAATACGAGTTCACAATTATTAATTGTGCCAAATTCAAAATTTAATTAAAACATTAAATTTATTTGGAATCATTCAAATTTCCCTCAGATCATTTCATATGATCAATACTTCTATTATTCTCTTCTGGGCCTAATCATTTTAGATACAAATAAGTCTTGAACTTGGAACGTTTAAGTAAACTTATTCTATCTAATTGATTTATTACCCATATTAATAGATTCTATTCAGACTTATACTCACTCATTACTTTATTGCGTTTTATTTCCTCATTCTTCCTGTTTTGGTTATACGCTTAGCCACTATTTTTATTTACTGATTTTCTCCTTTATTTAATTTCATGCTTTTGCTTATTTTATTACTTTTCATTTTACTTTGTCTCACCTGAGCTTTAATAGGAGACAGTGTTATCCCTCACTACGAGTTCAAATAAATTAAAGAGACACATCTCTTGCACCCAAAATTTTATTTTTGTTGATTAGTTGTGGAGCAACTGACAACAACTCGTAGTCGGCATAACTGCTTGCTAGTGGACACCATCCACTCGATTTACTGTCTCTTTCTCTTCTCTCCTGTTCTCTCCTGCTTTCTTTCATCTTCACTTTTCACATTTGTGGGGACCTGTAAGAACCATCAATCAATTCTAGGTGAATGAGATGCACAATCTTGTCAAAAAGGACTAATCATCTTTACGAATTTGATTGTAATCGTTCTTCCTAACCTCCCTACATTAAAAACGCAATCAAAATTTTAACATCTCATGCAACGCTGAGATCAATTTTAATAGAGAAGTTTTGAGCAACCGTTGCCTTCGCAGCCTCCCTGGTGAGCGGTCCAACTGTAAGGTGTACGTTGTCAATCCTGTCAGACTAAAAAGAGATATCAGAATTATTATTATATTCATCTGTCGAGAACAGAGATTTAATAATATTGTTTGCCTTCTTGATAACATTTAATTGAAAGAAAAATTTTTAATAAATAATTTCTCATTTGAAAAAAAAAGGGAATTGCTTATTTTAATTGAATTTGCTTTTCACCTGTTTTCTCTCTTTCCCCTCTTCCTCATTAGAGTGACGAAGTCTTCACATCTTTAGTCTACCACCTAGACACTGCGACCAACACAGTCATCACCACCACACTACATTAGTGGTTCAAAATCACTGACACAACACTTAGTTGCCTCACCTACACATAGGCTTTTACTCCACACAGATCTGTGTCAGTCTCTCTTCTCCCTTGCGTGCCAACATGCCGCAGACTGCAAACCCCTTTGCACAAGGGGAAGATGGGAACACTTGGCTGAGAGGCACGACAGACAGCCTCACCCCCAAGACCCTTGAACTGTTATTATTTCTAATAATAATCCTAAGCCTGAGAAGATTCCTGACACAAGATTCAAGCCAGAACAACAACCACGAGGAGCTAGTCAAAATCTCCAGCTCTCTAAGCTATGCCTTCACAACCCAGCTGAAACTGAGTGACAAGCACGTCACCCACCTTCAAGAGGAGCTGACACGTGTTCAACGCCGCATTGACAAGCTGGAAGTGAAAGTTCAAGATCAACACAAAGCACCCAACGAGAGGGAGCAGGAATCAACGAAACAAGTTAAGGAGCTCCAAGCAGCCCTGACAGCAGCTCAGCTCGACCAACAACATGCAAAGGCTGCCCAGAAAGACCTGGTAAACAGACTCCAGTATGCTGAACAGCTCCTAGAGAAAGCCAAGCATGACATCAGCGACAAGAATGCTGAAATCAGTGCCTTGAAAGACCACCTTGAAAGGTACATTTCTAAAATAGACAATCTGACCCAACAAATAGACGATACCAACGATCAGCTCTACATGGTCAGAAAAGAACTTAAACATGCTGATGAGCAGAAACAAGAGCCAAGGCGAGAGAAACAGCTCTCAGCCTCACCTCTGCTGAGCAGAGCAGAGTCCCACATCCAAGAACTGGTATACAGCGAAAGAAGCGAAGAGCCACAACCCAAAACCTCACCTGCCTTCGCCACAGAACTCTTTCCTGTCAACGAAAGTAAACCTCCCATCCAAGCAGACCTCGGAGCTGCACATGGGATGACCATCAAAGACCTCGACAAGCTGTCTAAAAACATCAGCAAGTTCGACCCGAACTCCACAGAGGGCCACACCATCCAGGCCCATCTTCAAGATATCGACTTCTATCTGGAAATGAGACCTCATGTGACTGACAGAGACAGGTTATACCTCCTTAGAGCCACATCCAGTTCTGAGGTACGAAACTTTCTAGATCGACAGCCCAGTCGAACGAAGTCAGACTACCAGCTACTTCGTGAAGTCCTGATTAAAGAGTTTACAGACTATGAATCTGAACATGGACTTTTGACTGCCTTAGAAACCAAACAAGGTCGACAAGAGGCTCCACAAGCTTACTACAACCGACTCCGACAAGCTTACTTCGGTGCACACAACGAACCTGACCTTGAAGAGGATGTGAACTTCAAAAGCCTCTTCCTAAGAAATCTGCACCCTGGAGTCAGCCACCATCTAGGCGTCATGGCCTGTCCAGGCTCCATGACCATCCAACAGTTGCGTGACCTAACACAGAAGGCCTACAACAAGCAGAAGATGGCCTCAAAGAAAGGTAACACAACCTCCACACTCTTGAACTCTGTCAACAAAGACTCAAGCTTTGCACTGGACGACACCCAGTTGCATCACGACACCAGAGTCCTCCATCAAGAGCACAGAGAACGTGACCCCCATGTCCACGACAGCTATCAGCCTAACCGCTGGAAAAATCCATGGGACCAGCCACGCTTCTCAAGAAACCACAACAACTGGAAACCTAACCAGACACCCAAAGGTAATCGCCTGACTCATCCAAGGGCGACTCGTGTGGGTAAGCGACAACGAAACCCACCTCAGCACCACTCAGACATGCACAGTGCTGAGTATGCACAAGAACAAGACAGCTTACCATCAGAAGACATGGAACAAGTCATGAAACAACTGAAAGAGTTCCTTCAAGATAAGCTGAACATGGATGACTACAAAATTGAGTCATGCTCGCTGTGACCAGCGACAGAACGGAAGGCCGGTGATCACATGGTACAACACCATATCAGAGATGACAAGCACCTGTTCAACAACCACCCAGAATGAACAAGTCTCTCACGGCCAACCAATGATGAAAACTGAGGTACCAGAGAACATCACCTCAGTCACCCATCACTCACTAGTAAACTGCTAAATGAACTAAAACTTCAAGAACCACATTCACGTCTGTGCAACAGCAACCACCAAAGCACAGAAGGTCAGAAAGTCTGCCACATCCAGAAGGCAGCACAAGAGGAATGCAACATAGGAGACGAAGTTTGCATCCCAGCTTCACACAGCCATGCCAAACTACCTCTGACTGTCTGCTTAAGAACTTCCTGCCTTGCTGGACTGACCCCCATTAGATCATGGACACGCCCTCATCCACGCCAAGGATGTAGAGAGCCAGTCTTCACTGACATACCAGAAAAGGGGGAAGACAACACAGACTGAAACAGATCTGACCACACCTACACTACACCACTAACACACATAACATTACCTATACCCAGAGGTAACCACATCTACTGATAACACATTCCACAAACATATTCTTCTCACAAGTAGAATATACACATTAGAGCATAACATGAAGTTACATACAACACCATGAAGAAACATGCAGCTATCCTCACCATAGGTAGAGCACCTGACACTAAGTTAGGGTACATGACTCCCTAGCTGCACAGGACATCCTAGCTCAACATAAGTTGCAAACCACTCTAGGAAAACCCACAGCAGCTTTGTTTGTTTTGTTCTTCTTTCACCTATACTTTTCCTTCCCCTCTTTCTTTAGTAGGTGAAACACCTAGACACCCTGCAAGGGTCAAAGGTCTGATATTAGGATTGACTCGTCACACCTAATATCCGCAAGCCACTCTAAACTGAATGGAAGCCAGAGAGCTCCATGCACGATAGGTCAATTCATTTTACCACAAATGATGCCACCAGAAACTAAAGGTGAACATTCTTAAGTTAAGACAACTTAGAAGGAACAAACAAATTTAATCACAAAACTTGATCGAAGAATCAAAGTATTGAACCGAATTAGAACAACAATTTCCAAATTGAACTGTTCAAATTACTAAACTACATTGACTAATTGAATATAACCGTCTGTACCTCAAATAACCTGAGGACCTGCACCAATACAGTAACTGTCATGGAGGTGTTGTCTTGTTGTTTGCTGTGTTCTTGTCTGCTTCTTCTGCCTTTGTGTTTCCAGCGCTCGACGACGTCTTCAACTAAACACCTCGCCGATCGAAAGGGGGAGATGTAGGATATCAGAGACTGAATCAGACAATTTTAAGATGCGTCAGGACACTGAAACATGAGAAGCTGAGATTCCAGAAAGAGAGGCTCCAAGAAACAGGACGTCATAAATCTAGTTTGGGGCAAGCAACTCCCAACTAGCAAGCCTTTTTCACCAAACAACTTACAACACTGAGGACAAAGAAACACTTATTGATAATTCCAATTCAAGAAGGAGACTGTCAAATTTGTTGCAAGTAATCAAGACTGATGTTCACATGTAAACCTGTGATAGAAATTCATTAGCTACAGACTCTTTCGGGCGTGTCTCCCCCACATAGAAGACAAACCAACATTCCTGTCTAAAGAACATTCCTTCGTTCTCCTTAGAACTATACAAAGACTTTATTTTCCATATGCACATAAAATCATCCTAAAAGGACATTTTTATGTTGTACCCACATATCATGTTTTAATCAAATAATATGTATGTCTTTTTAATCATTATTGAATAGCTCGAGCCTTAAAGATAAATATTGCATATTTAGTATGTATGAGCTCGAAAATCCATGATGTGAATGTTTCTTCCAATCAATTCTTTGTCAAAGGCATCATAGTCTTATTATGAAATCATGTTCAAAAGGGTATACTTGGCCAAAGCTTGTAAAATTCGGACCATGTGACTGATAACAGGCTGATTTATGAGGTGAAGAACACACCCTAGCTAAGCAAGGACAATACCTAATTGGTCAATACGTGCAGATGGGACGGTCCAGAAGCTGAGTTTAAAACCTCAGGACATCCTCCATTCTAGCTCTCTGTTACATCACTCTCTATCTCTCTGACTCTCGGACCCTTGTCCCTCTCACCGCGTGCGTGCCGCTCTTTGAGCATGCTCAGGCCTCATGTGCCATAATGAGAAGGAAAACAACTTAGTCTCATTACATCATTTTATTTTACTATTTTACGTTGGTTTTCTTTTCTTTCCGTGGAGTTTCGTGTGTTAATGTTAAAGCTTCGACTGCACTTCTTCAAACGTCCAGCAAGCCAACGCCCAAGAGACATCACTTCAAAGACTACTGAACTTCCAGCGAATCAGACACTTCGGGAAACCCCCCCTGTCTGCAACGAGGACACAACCCGTTACACAGGCAAAACCAGCAAACACACCTCCAGATTCTAACAGGTTCTAATTGGTGTATTTAATATAAATTTTAGCCTCATTGAGAAACTCAAAACGAGGGTTAAATAAGTGATTGATGGTTGTTCAGGTCTATTGCTGTAAACTTGGGATTTCACGTTTCATTCTCTTAAACTCATCCTTTCCTCACTCTCTCTCTTTCTGCAACGTGTGAATGTGTGAATGCTTGTGTTCATGTGTTAGATTAGTTTATGTCTTAGGTTTATATAAATAAAATCTGATTTATATTTTAAAAGAGAAGTATCTTGTGTTTTCTGCTCACAAGTTAATGCCTTAATCTGTCGATTTCGTTACTGTGCTAGTTAATAGTGTTTTCACTATATTTGGGATTTTAATATCCAGTGCAGAGTTTGTTATACGGCTCGTTCAGTGAATCGCCGTAACACTGATTCTGTTCGAATCCCTATAAAATCATAAATGATTCCCTTTGAGCTAAATTAAACTATTTGTTTAAATTACGTATTAATATTAATATTATAATGTAATTAACCCTACATTTTTTATTGGTGGAGGTTAATATTATATGTAATAACCTTACACTTTTTACATTAAACAAATTAAATATTACAGATATGCATGTTATATAACGTATATTTCCATTACAGGTTTAGGTCTTAAATGTCAGAAAAGGTGGTATTAAAAAGGTCTTAAAAAGTTTCACTTGTTCATATCTGCAGATACCCTGGTTATAGAAGGATGGGCCTATCTTCATTTTGAGCAAATGCAATATACGTCTGCCTGTTTTGTCATCATGTAGGCCTAGCACTGATCCAAATTTCTCATTCAACCTAATCAGTAATGCTGTTTTCCAGGTGCAGTGCGCAAATGTGCACTGACAGCAACTGCAACAGAAGCTGAAATATGGAGGCATGCTAAGGTGGTTTGCCCTTTCGGCGGACAGGAGAGGAGGGCGCCAGGAGAGACTGGCACGTCAGCAGCAGGAGCAGCAACAGCAACAGCTGCCACAGCACCCACCTAGTGATTTTGTTTAAGTGCATGTTTTTTTAGTTTTTTTGATGTTGTGTTAATAGCCTGTGTTTTTTTTTTTATCCATTAATTCTTTGTTTGTTGTTGACTGTGTTCTGTGTTAATTGTTGACTTTGTTCATGACTTTTTTGTTTGTTTTTTATAATTAAATCTATGAATTTGTGGTCATTAATTCTGTGTTTGTTAACTTTGTTCACGTTGTTTTAGTATGCGTTTTAATCATTAAAACTATTTATTTCAGCTATAGCCTATAGGCCTACGCATTGCTCCAACTGAAACTAGCCTTCATCAAGTCAAGTCAAGCTTTTTATTATAGCCAAGGCCTTATAGTGAAAATGCTTTTCTTACTTAGTATTTTTGTCTTGTTTCCAGTCCAAATATCTAAAAATTCTTAAATCAAGAAGCATTTACTAGAGAAGTAAAATGACATAAGAAATTCTGTTTTGTTTTAAGATAAAAAGAAAGTAACTTTTGCTTAAAACAAGCAAAATTATCTGCGAGTGGGGTAAGCAAAATAATCTCATTTTCCATTTGAAATAAGATTTTTTTTTGTTTTCCATTCTTATTCAATTTTTTTGCTTGGCCCACTGGCAGATAATTGTGCTTGTTTTAAGCAAAAATTACTTAAATTACTTTCTCTTTATCTTTAAAAAAAAATAATTTCTTATGTCATTTTACTTCTCTAGTAAATGCTTCTTGGTTTAAGAATTTTTAGATATTTGGACTGGAAACAAAAATACTAAGTAAGAAAAGCATTTTTTGAAGTGTGGACATTCCACAGACTGAAAAATGTAGGCCTATGCCTAGGTAGCATAGGTTACTATGATACCCTAACTGACAAAAATGCCGAAAATAAGGCAAAAGGACGATCCAGTGGTGATTTAAGCGGAATCGTAACACATCCGGCACAGCTCCGGTAGGCGGAATCGTTTCACGCACCCGTTACGCATCTGTAACGGGATGATCAGGCGGTGCTGGATCGGCGCTGGCACATATCCGCAACAACCCCTAAAAACAGACCAGAAACGGCTTCGGCCCGATCAAGAGATCTTTAACAGACATCTTGCAGACGTACGTGTGCTAGCTGGGAAACAATTATTTCAAAAACAGCGATTTTATCACCTCGTTGCTGGGGAATATAATGTAGCGATCTAGTATCTATCTTTTATTTTAGTAATAAAAATAGCTGGGAAGCACTGACAACAAGTTTGTGTGTGTGAGCGAGTGATGTGTGGTGCATCAATTAAAGCAGCGCATTAATATGGACCGGTGAGTAAACTGACCTGGAACTACCTGTCTCTTACAAAACTGTCCTGTGGTACTACATACATTTACCACACAACAAATGAGCAGAGCTAAATATGACAGGATTACCACAGCACTTTCTGTTGTACAGTATCACAAGAATTTACCATTGGATGGTGTATGTGGTTTTTGTATTGTAATTCCAACACAAGCTAAATATGACAGGATTACCACTATAGGCACTTTCTATATAGCATGAACTTACTACAGAAAATACAATGTGTTGTATTTGTATGGTTTTTGCATTGTTTTTGTGTGAAATTTCCAAAACAATGACATCTAGCTGGCAGAAATATAATGCAGGTGAGTGCAGTATGTGAAAAAGTAATGTGATATTTTTAAGGTTACTATAAGATCTGAATTAATATATGATAAAAATGCCAAGCTGTAATCAACTGCTAAAGTATTTTACAATATAAACAATTGTCTGATCTCACTTTATCAAACTTGAAAATTTGATTAAACAGCAAATTAATTCCCTAGCACAGATTCAGTACATTCTCACAAAAATGTTCGTTTTATGATTTAAATTTAATTTATGACAGATTTATGTTATATTGCAACTATACCAGCTATCATGTAATGACAACATCAATATTTCTAAGATATGAAATATAGTCCAGTATGTATTGTATATATATATAGTACACAAAATAATCAATTATTATAATTATACACATGGACATAATAACATTAATAATTATATTATGCACACTGCCATTTACCCTTGTGTTGCTTGCTGCCCGTTTCCATGGCAATGGCGACTCTCAGACTTTGGCGCACTTTTGGATTTTGAACCGTGACGTCAAGCCTTTCTCAACCGCTAACCAGACAAAATGTCGCGAAGAAAACACAGTCGAAACGGGTCTATCGAGTTCACTGCAGAGTTCACTCACGACGAAACATTCAGGAAGAATGGTATTTCTCCGAGGAAGTGATCGTCAGGTGACCCGCTGTGAGAAACCAGACTCTCAGTTGTTTTTCTGGTGAGCAGATTAAGTGCTTCTGCTGTACTTTTAGGTGCATATGTTATGCTAACCGTGTTCTATTTGTCAGTTTAATTTACCACGCGAGCACATATCACTCTATTAAGATGAGAGAGTAACAAGTATCAATATAACGAAACTTGATTTAGACCGACTGGAAATAACATACAGCTCTTCATAAGAGTTATTTGTTCATAAATTGGACACTGAAATTGCCCCAAAAGGCCCAGCTCAATAGTGTCATGTTCGTAAACTGAACTACATCAGTACATATAGCAGTTTTCATGATTTAATAGATTAATAAAACTAATCGGTGTAATACACTACCATGTGTTTTCTGTCTGAGTTAAACAAGTAAAGAGTGCTGCTGCAGAAATCTGCTTTTGTTCTGTATTGTACTGTACGTTACATGTATTTAGGAAAGAATTGTCATTCAGATTGTCTATCCTAGCTTTTAATTGTTATATTGGTTTTACATTTAAAAGGATATTAATGAGTAAAACTAAAATCTCAGCTACTAAGTTCAATCAGCTGACAGCCCTATTGTTGCCGTGTTTTTATATTACAGAGTCAGGCCTGGATAAAAACCTGCTTAAAGAGAGAGATAGATTAACTGGGAAGATAAAGCCTGGTGCTGATGTACACGGTAGACTAAATGAAGAATTGTAAACCGAAAAAGCTCAGATGAAGCTGAAACGAGTGTCAGCTCAGCCTCAGTAAATATGCTCTTTTTGCCAGTCTTTTATATATATATATATATATAAAAAACAGAAACAAAGACTGGACAGCATTTAATGCAGCAACTAATTAAACACAAGTCCACAAGAAAACAGGTGAAAAATAGTAGGCTAAATACTATAAAACCATCAATTCCAGTTTTTCAAAACACAATACCACAAAAGACAATGAATGTTTATGCTGCTTATGTATCTTTTCAAGGCCCTGTAAATGAATCAGTTCAAGAGATGCAAAGCAGAACAGAAGGACTACCGGAAGAAAACAGCGGCTCAGAGAGGAACTTGAAAACTGTAAGGGACAATTAGTGGACTGATATCTGGAGTCACATCTTTCAGGTATTTATATTTTATCTAAACAAAAACTTCTCACAAAATTAGGAATATTATAAAGCAGTTACAGTAAATGGTAAACAATATGCTCTCTAAGAAGTTTATGCAGTTGTTATAGAGCCAATATTTACCTGATCTTAAAAATGACTTTGATCTGTCAGTACAGCCAGATTGATCATGTTAAATAACCAGTTCATTTAGATGTTACCACATAAAGTTCTCCAGTGAAGTGCAGACATGATGCATGTGTTGTAAATGGCAGCTTTATTGATTGCACTCTGTATCATTTTAAACATAGTCTAAAGTCTCTAGTATAATATATGTTTTTATAGAAAATTTCAAAGCACTTTATTTCTCTAAATTGAGATAAAAAATAATTAGTTCAAATGTTGTTTCAGAGATTCCTGGATTCTCAATGAGCTGAGAAGGCTAAGGACAGAGGTACGACCTCAAACTGAAAGTGAGGTAAATAGAAAATTGTATTTAGAAAAAAATCTTAAGTATCAATCTTCAAATTTGATTGACCTGTTGGTGGTCCAAGACATTTCACTGTTTGTATTACTCTGTGTTCACAATAGTCCAGATTATGTATGTGGTGCACAGTAGAAGCAGGTTGGTGAATGGATTGATCTGAATTGAGAAGCATATTTTTTGAAAGCCCTCAATGCTCCTATTTAGTGAGTAGGGAGCAGAAAAAGAAAACCTAGAGTGGAGTATATGTGTTTCTCACATTCTAAACACACTCATCCACATCAGGGATTTCTTTGATGCATGCAAATATACCAGATTTACAGTAATTATCTTTGGAACTATTGGTGGAAATTAAATTATTGGTGCAATAACAATGTTTGAGTTTTCCTTCTTATGGCCAATAATATATCATCGGCTGATATGTCATGCATCTCTACTCACTATTAATTACATTTTTAATGTACTGTTGTAAAAGAGAAATATCGCTCTAACACACACATTGGTAGTTTTCAAACCAACCGAAAGGACCGCTTGTCATTTATTTATTAATGTATATTATTCATGTCCATTTTTTTTTATTTTGCAGAAAAAAAGAGATGTGCTTTCCCTATTCTCAGCCTCAGACATCACGCCCAAGGACTGTTGGCTAAACGTCTGATACATATGGCACACAAAAGTGGAAACACTTCAGGAGTTTCGAAGTCGTCATCGGATTGGTTGAATTATACAGGATTTCTGGGAGACGTGTGTGTCGCATTCTGTAACATTCCACCTGGAAACAAAGATGCCGTGACGCCGAACTCCTCACGAAAGGATCAACTAACCGCTGGATTTTTAAAAGTATGTGAAATATTTAAAGTTCCTGGCATAGAATCTTTAAAATACATCCCAAGAGTTTTACACATTTCCACGCCCCGAAACTTGACGTTGAACAAAATGAACTGTGGTTGTTTGAGATGTCGGTCAAGAGGCCTCATGGGACACAAGATCCCTGAGAGAGGCTGCTCACAACAAATTATCAAATGAGCGAAAGCTTAATTGTGAGATGTTAATGTTTGAATACTGTGAATTTGCATTTTCATGCTGTTTAATTGTGCCTTATATTGTTTTATTGTGTCATATACCCTAGTTTGTAGTGTACACAGATGATGTTGTTACACATGCTGAATAAATGTTGAAATTTAATATGGCAGATGTAGTATGGTGTGTCCCATTTTTGTATTTTTAAGATTATGACTACTTTAAGTATGCTAGTAATACCACAGGTCTATGACAGAACAACTATGGTTTTCTTGCAGGAATATCGTAGCAAATTAAGTGTTACCATAAAAAACCCTGCAAAATTATTACAGGAATACCACAAAAATATAACAAAAGGACCACAGGACTATTACAGGAAAGCCAGGTATTACTGCAGAAATATGACAGTAGTACCACAGGAATATCATAGATATATTACATACAGTACAACAAAATTGCTGTGGTAAAGCGTCCATAAAACAACACAATACCACATAATTACCACACAATTTTTGTGTAGTACTTTTATGTAATATGTTTACCAATTTTTGTAAGGGGTGCGGTTAAACGAATTTAATCAACACCTGCCAGCCAATCAGAATCGAGTATTCAGACAGACCATGCATGGAATAAAAATGCATTATCCTAGGTCTTACACTATGAGTTGTTTTCATTCATCCAGAGCATAATTTATCTTTTCCAGGAAAAGCCCTATTTCCACACTCCAGCATGTCCTTGGGAATGTCCCACTGCCCCCACACATAGTTCCTGTTAAATGGACTCAAACAGGAATGTCATGTTGGCACTTACAGATAGGCCTAATGCTCTGCTGTATTTATATCAGAGGTGGAAAGAGTACAAGTACAAGTAAAAGTACCATTACATTAATTAAATTTGATTTACGTACAACTGTAAAAACAGTTTAGATATAACCCTAATTCAACACAGCTGATCTAGCTAATCACTTATTTGTGAGTACTGGCACTTCTGACATGTTGCCGGTACTCAGAGTAAAATCGTCAGGGTCTGGGTGATTAGGCTATATCAAGCCAAGTCAAGACTGCTTTATTGTCAATTCTTCCACATGTACAGCACATACATACAGAGAATTGAAATTGCGTTACTCTCAGACCCTTGGTGCATACAGTTAACATTAAACACGTTCAGATACAGATACATACAGTTTAAACATATGTACATACAACTATACAGATATACAAATGAGGACATTGTAGGAACATATGATCCCATATATGATTAGAAATGATATAGAAACTATGTAAATCACACTACCCAGGCGGGATCACCTCTCATCTCGACCAATCACGTGAATGAACGCAAGCAGAGTCGGTCTTGTGTGCTGCGCGGAGTAGTAGAATAATAATTAATTATTGATTACTAATTTGAATCTGTAATTTATAACGAAAATCATATCTGAAAATGAAACGAAACAGGCTTTTGCAGTTACATCATTTTAAACCGTAAACTCCTGGAAAGTCCAAGGATCCAGTGAACGAATTCAAACAGTAAGATCAAAACAGGCTAATGGCGATTTTATTAGCGATTACGGAGAGAATAGTAACTTATGTCCAGATGTCAGTAAAATTATTGTTTTCAACGTGTATTTGGCTTAAAAGCAAGAGTGTTAAATGAACGGTGGTCAGAGACATAGATATATAGAATGTCATTATATATATATCTATGGTCAGAGATGTAGCGATTCTGAATGGATCCGTATATTAAAGGCAGGCGATTTAATGGTCTTTGGCGTCTCCCTGTGGTCCTGTTTGGTATTGCAGCTTGACTTGTGCTAATTTTGATCGATTGTGGCACTATACATACATTGTGAATTATTAAAAAAGTACTTATGTATTTAATATAAATAAATAAATAAATGGGGGGGGGGGGGGGGTTTCGGGTGAGTACCGGTGTTCTGTCGATTTCTGCTACCCTGTCAGTGTCACGAATCCCACAAGAGGTCGCCTCTCCATCATATTGGCTCTCACACCACACAGATTGTCATATATTTCCCTGAACTGCATTTCCCAGCATTCATTGCACACAAGTACACACAGCTGTCTCAATCACACGCTCACATCTGAGAACCATCTCACAATCACACACCCTTTATAAACCATGGACTTCTTTTCACAGCTCGCCGTGTATTATTCTGCGTATAGCACTCCCCAAGTGTTAGCTGCCTTACCGAGCCATTCTGTCTAGTCTAAGTTTATTTTGTTTATAGTCTCGTTTCCTGTTCCAGCCCTTGTATTGTGGATTTACCCTTGTCTCACCGTTTCAGACTCTGTGTTTACCTCGTTTAGATTATTGCTCAGGTTATCGGACTACCCCTCTTCTCAAGCCCTCTGGATATTGTTCACCGATCGAGGACCCACGCATGCCCTAGGATTAGTCTTGTGTCTTGCCCGTGCCATACCCGTTTGCTGGTGTTTTGACCCTGCCTGTGTTTTGACCACGTCTTTGTATAATAAAAGCTTGCAAATGGATCCGCACGTCTCACGTCTCGTTCACCCGTTACAGTCAGATTTTCCTACCTCCCATTAAAATGGTAGGTAGTACAATTTGACAACGAAAAATTCTACCTGTTAAATTACGATTTATTAATGTCTGCACCTACCACAACCCTAAACCTACCCTTACAGTAATGAAAATACAGTAATTATATGTTATATTCACGGTGGGATACAGCTACCGGAAACCAACAATACATTTTTTTCTACCTATTAGATTGTGTTTTATTAACGTCTACATCTACCCCAACCCTAAACCTACCACTTACAGTAATGCAGATGCATTAAATATTGTTTTTCAGTATGAGAAAAAGGACGAAATATTGATGTGCACATGCGCAGTAAGCCCGGTAGGAAAATCTGACGGGTAGGATAAAATGTCAGGACACCGGGAACTTCTTTTTTTACACTTCAAGCACTGTCTAGGCTTATTTGAAAACTACATGGTATGTGTGTTGGAGCAGGCAAATTAAACCAGTTACCAGGCAAATTAAACCAGTATCAACAAAATTAATGTTTGCAATGCAGAGGAAACACAGAAACTTCATCTGAAGTGGCATTTAGATGTATTTACACACTGTTTAATGCAGGACATGAATGCATTTAGTCTGCAGTTACAAATGCAGAAATAATGTTTTGATATATAAATAAAGATATATAATATATAAATCAAAAGATACTTTAAATGTTAAATTAAAACCGCCAGTAGGTGTCACCAAGTCACTGTTAATAAGTGAGTCATTGCAATTGAGTTCAGGAATGACACTGTTGCTCAGAGACGCAAAACTGTGCTATGGTGGCTGTGTTTGGAATTATTTTTGTTGTCGAAATAGAGCAAAAACTGGCAATATTGTGACTAAAACGCAAGTATCTTAACTTCTTGTTTTTTGAACTGTTGTTAAAAATCTATATTGATCTGCTGATTTTTGGAGAAACAAACGTCACTCTTCGTGTGATATTGAGTTACTATATGATATAAATATATACATTTTCTGCCCCTATATCTTCAATTTTGTGATCATTTTAAATGCATTTTAACAAACTGAATCCCGCAGTGAAAGAACGCACTCTGAATGCGCGCGCACTAGTCTAATCTACTAGACTTCACGGCACTGTAGGAGTGTTTTGTTTGGCTTTTGGCTAAATGCTGATAATGTCAAATCGCACATAATTAGAACAACAATTATGATATTATCGCAGACTATATATATCGCACATTATGGCAGACTATATATATCGCACACCCTGCACCACTGTCTTTTTGGCTCATTTGTGCAAAACCTTTTGTTAAACTGTCAAATCTAAATTTTAACCACCAATGCAGTGATGCAAATATTTACCTTACCTCTACATGCTTGAGAAGGGGTGATGTCGAGATCTTATAAGATGCTAGTTTGGTCTCCCAAGGCAAACACAGCTTACACTGCATAATAGAGCATAAACATGGCCAGGGGTTCACTTCATTTCCTTCGAGTTCAACTTCAGCAGAAAACGACAGGGTTTAGGTTTCAGCTGGGTCTGCACCATTAACGCCTGCATCTTTCTTGTGATTTTAGCGCCAGTTTGTCTCCTGCCCATTATTTACTGTAGTAGTTTCCAGGGAGCGATTTGTTTTTTACTCAGTAATTAATGTGTGTTAAAATGTAGCGAAGTACAATACTTCAAACAAAATATACTTAAGTAAAAGTAAAATTACAGATTAAAAAAATTACTTTAATAAGAAGTAGCCTACACAAAAAGCTACTCAAACGCGAGTAAATGTAATTCGTTACTCTCCACCTCTGATTTATATACTTACATTGTTCTTGTAAACTTTTTCCATACTGCATTCATGGAATTAACTGAGGAAAGAAGGATATAGTCAGACTTGCTGGAAAAGTTGGACTGCATACAGAGATTTTGCAATAGGTCTAAGATGAGATGAGTTTCAGTTGCTCCCCTTGGTGAATGTCAAAGGGAAGTTTCATTCCCTGTTTCATTTAAGTCCATGCTGTGATTTAATTTCGCTCAACTAGGAATTTGTGCTCACACAGTAGTAAACATACACCAGGAGCAGTTGGGGGCTCGGTGCCTTGCTCAAGGGTCTCACCTCAGTCGTGGTATTGAGGGTGGAGAGAGTGTTGGTTATTCACTCCCCCCACCTACAATCCCTGCCAGACTCAAACCCACAACCTTCAGGTTACAAGTCCAACTCTCTATCCATTAGGCCACGACTCTATCCATTAGGCCCTCAAAGATCCTTGAAGTAATAAAATATATAGGAAACTGTTTTTAAGCCCATGCTGTGATTTCATTTCCCTCGACTTTTCAGGACATACATTTGATTTACAGGTTTATTGTTCTATACAACCTTTCCCTTTATCATCTTCTTCTTTCTTATAAAAAAGCATCAAACAAGCTTGGCTGAGCCAAGAAAGGGGGCTTGCTGAGAGGTCACGTAATTTCTGGTATGAACTCATCTCACTTAATAAAGGCCATCCTGCCAAAATCCCCTTTCACTCTTAATTTGATGACTCAAATTGAAAACGTGATTGTCATGATATTTTATTTTACATTTTACACTGCAAGCACAATCCTGTTTGATTTCCACAAATGAAGGGAATTATTTTTTGCCATCAAACAAAGAACAAAGATGTCAGCATAGGCAATGGACAGTGGTGACGACAGAAATGAGATTCTGCTGGTTGGGGAGATTATGTTAATTTATCACAGTTTTACAGTACACTGTAAAAAGTGATAAGTTGACTTAACTTAACAAAATTGAGGAAACCCCTTGCCTTAAAATTATTAAGTAAATGATCATTTAAAAAAATAAGTTAAGTGAATTGTCAAGTACGTGGGCCTTAAAATTATTAAGTAAATGATCATTTAAAAAAATACGTTTTTGTCAAGTTCAAAAAGTTTAATTATTATTTACTTAATAATTTTAAGGCCCACGTACTTGACAATTCACTTAACTTATTTTTTTAAATGATCATTTACTTAATAATTTTAAGGCAAGGGGTTTCCTCAATTTTTTTAAGTTAAGTCAACTTATCACTTATCATCAACTTATTTTTTGTCATTTTATCAAGTGAAAATTTGGTCAAAATATTTCATACAATTACATTTTTTTTTTACGATGCAATTATGAGAATAGTGCCTTAACATCTTTTCAGTTTCGTTTTCATATGTTTCAGTTTAAAGACTCTTTTACATATATTCAAGAAATGTATTTGATTTTTTTTAGTACATATTGAAACTAAAGTGTTTTTGCTTTATATCTTGATTAAAATCTTATTAAAATCTAAAGCATTATTTTGGTGCTTTTAGTCTGTTATGAAAAAATAAGGAGAAGTCCCTGTTGCAGTATCATGGTACTTTGGGGACTTTTTCAAAAGTTGTTACACTTGTTATTCCAAGTGAAAATTTCTCAGGCAAGATTTATTTCTGAAAATCACTTTTTTAGCTTCAAGAAGTAAAACTGATTATTATTTAATAAACAATTCATGAAACAGCAAAAAAATCAAATGTAACAGACAAAATTAGTGCTTAGACTAAGAAATATTCTAAGTAATAAATAGTATAAATGTCTAAAGTTTTAAGCGTAAATGACAATCTTCCCCAAATTCACATTTATGAAAGATACCATTGTCTTGAGAAGTTCACAGTTCATAACCTTCATTACAATAGTTGGTTTTCTGAAAGGGGTTTTCTTGTGTCAGATGCTACCCAGCAGCTAGAGCAAAATATGATCTTTCAGTTTCACAAAACATGAAACCAGCCTGAACTCTCATAGCCTTATGTACAGCTGCAGTTCATATAACCTTCTGCAAGGATATCCAGAACAATGGCGCCATCTAGCGGTTACAGTTAAAAATGTACATTTTTAAAGCTTCATAGCTGTATTTCTATAGTCTTTGTTTATAGCCTACATCCTAAACCTACGTGGACATTGTTCTGATACTTTAAATTGTGTTTTAAGCCGATGGGGAATTCCTAATGCTAAATGTTTTTAATTACCCAAAAAATTGCTCTTCATAGATCCTAACTTGGGTCCGTTTGTTGTTGCCATACCTTCAGTTAGTTGTTTTACCCTTTACCAATTAATTTATAGCATATATAGGCACCTTCCCCCTTAAGCTGTAATTTTGCCAAACAAAGGTGTAAAAAATATTATTTAATTGTGTGCATACTGTGCAGTACAACAACAACAAAAAAAACTGCTGAAGCCGAATCACGCTTTAAACTCGAATAATGGCAATAAACGTCAATGTTTTGTTTGCACTTTAGCTGAAATCGTAGACAAAACTGAAAGCTACAAGTACAAGAAGAATACATTATTTTCACGACACAAGATGGCGCCAGTACTAAGACTCAACACAGATTTACGTGCCATTTTTTTCCACAGAAAAATGAACTTTCTGTGATTTGGTTCATTCGGTGGGTTTGTCCAATAGTATAGGGTGATCCAAACATCCAACAGTTTCATGTTTCTCCAGGATTTAGGAAACATTAGCAATAGCAACCACAAGAACCTCAGACAACCATTCTGGTTGTGAAAGAGTGATTAGGCTAATGAGGACATGATTAAGTATGTCAAACAGACTTCTTCAGGTCTTTTCGGTGAGCTTTTCCATGTCTTTAATGTTATGCTCTACCTCAGTGATGCAGAGAGCTGATGGCTATCTGAGCGAGAGACTCAAAACCCCTTTTGCCATCTTTCGTGATTCAACCATGACAAATATTTTCAGGTTTTATGGGCAAGTTCTTTAGACTAATTCATGCGCATTCTATAAAACAGACTTATGATTGACTTACAGTAGGCCTACTGAGATTATGTGCAGAGGATTTTAGCAGTTTCCACTACTTACAACCCCCACAGTAGTTCAAACTGATTATATCTACTAGTGGAAATATAGATACGTTTCACAAGTTTTACCCAAAATAGTAATTAAATGCCTTATTATTGAGGAGGACATTGTGTCACAGGACGCTGAACATGTTGAACTGTTTTTATCCTTCTCAATACTTTTAGAGTCATTCTATAGCCTAATTAGGGGTGGGATAGACTGAGTACAGTAGAGGCACTTTCTGCTTTTTTACATTTTCAATCATTCTGAATGATTTATAAGCTTGTTTCATCATGGGGACCTAAAAATATTCTCATAAGGTGAATTTACTGGTATTACTATACTTGTGGGGACATTTGGTCCCCATAATTTAGGTAATACCAGTACACAAACACACACAGCCTTTGTATGCATTTTATTTTCTATGATTGAACTGTTACTGTATAAAGTACATAGCAACCTATAAAGGGTGTCTCAATTGTACCTACTTACCACCTTGTATATTTCTTAAAATGTTATGTAATCCTTTTAATATTCATGTTAGAAAATATGTCCATTAATAATAGACAGCTGAAATATCACAAATATAATTTTTTAACAGAATTTGCGTAGCATATGTGTAAATGTAACTTATCCTATTATCATAACACTATACAACTAAACAGCATGTGAAGCAATAGGACACCAATCCGGGTACAGTTGATACACTGTGTCTCAACCGTACACCACTGACACGCTCACATCTCTAGATTATGAAAAGGCCTTGCATGGCACAATGTCATAAAATATGTCTATTTTTAGAGCATAGAGTAATGTTTGCAATGATTAAGTTTAACAATCATAAAAGAATAATAAGCTATTCATTGTGGAAGGGACATGGTGAAATGAAAATCTTACCTTGGAAAAAAAAACCTTTGCCAATATCTTCGAAGTGGAAAGATGCACACATTTCAAATTTCCCACGATCAAAGAGAACACTAAAATACACGTGTGGAGAAAAAAAATCACAGCTCGGGGGTTCTTGTGTACGCAAGTTATTTAAGGTGTTTCAACTGTACACATGTCTCAAATGTCCTCAGTCTACCCTACATGTCATGTCCATGGACTCTATCAGTTTTACAAATTTTTCATGAACTTTTCACTTCAAGATCACTTTTGTTTCAGGGGACATTTCTGATTAATTTAATACAAAAATCCAACAGATATCCATCTTTTATCTTGCAAAAATGGCATATTATTCTATACTGGAATTTGCTGTTTTTGTGCTGTCCGATTTGGTAAATGTGAGGTTTTGCTATTCAGATTAGCTCTAAAGTTTCTGTATATATTTCTTATAAATATTTGTCCAAAATAATCATTAAATTATGAGAAAGGTGTTTTAAAAAATATTTTTCTCATGCATCTACGTTAAATCATCCATTTTGTGTATGTCCGAGAAATCGGTGTCAACTGTGTTACTCCCTATAAATAAATCCACAATGTTTTTTTTCCAAAGTCACATGTCCAAAGTGATGTATTTTCTTTTTTGGAGGGAAATTTGAAGACAATGTGGTAAGTCATAACTTCTCCTTTTCAATATTTTGTCTATATTATTGTCTGCACATAGAGTAGATTAATTGACTGTCTATGTTATCAACATGTTCTGGTGAACTTGCATCACATGTCAAATTTATAAATATGTAGAGAAAGAATATAAAACATAAGTTAATCAAGGTCATGTACTAACTAATCCAAGGTCAGCAGTTTACACAAGGCCCTAAAATGGCCGAACACAGTTGACAATGTTGGCAATTCAGTGTCAAGTTATGCTCACACTGAATGTTGTTGATAAAAAAATATCATACCTATCATATCATATCATAGCCATACCTTCTATGAACTCAGTATGCATATTATTATATTCACATTTGTCAAGAGTTATAAAGCATTCAGAATTCCTCATGATTGACTTGACATGATTGACCTATAGAATATTATAGATCTATTAATATTACAGATCATATATTTTTTCTTAGTTATGACTGATAAAATGTTATGTTATTGAGTAAGTCTTTACAATTTGTCAAACAAAGCGTCATGATGCATTATAAAACTTCATTTACCTTTGCAATAATATAATATATTCATTAACGTTATAATATATATTATTATAATGTGTGTGTGTTTTAAAATGCTTTATGGATACTAAGTTCATACCTGTCAACTGTGTTACTTTGACAACTGTGTTATGTGTGGTTTTTATTTTATAAGTCTTTTAAATGTGAACTAAACCGTCAGAAAAAAAGATGGGGATATCTCTGGAGATGGAGATCTTTGGTAAGGATTGGCAATAACACTAAATTCAGCATACTGTGGATTTATGTTGAAGAAAAGTTTCATCCTTCATGATAGCATCCCACAGAACGCCCATTATGAAGCCCCAAATTCATATTTTCAAATCAGTTAGACAGATAACCTCAAAAACCCTGGTGAATAGACTCAAAAACCTTCAAACAAATGTGTTATGAAACATGTGGTACTTCATTCATGTTTCATTTGACACAGTATTTGTCTGTAGCACAGTTGAAAAAAAAATTATATTAAAAATGTAAATTTTCATTAACATATTTAAAAAGTCATTAGAACTTAAGCTTGCCAAATAATTAAGTTAGCACATTAAGGAGACATATTATTCAACCACCTAGCTTATTTATAAAAAAAGAATACTGATTTTCTGACTTTTTGGCTGACATGAAATGTACCCCTAAATATAGAATGACTCTTAAACTCACAGAGAGTCTCTTTAACTTTTGCTTGTTTGTTTTGGGTAGGCTCTACAGTGTGTGTTGCAGATGGACATACTCTCACGGAGTCTCTCCATCCCGTTCATGCGAGTTTTACTCTCACACCACGCCACAGAGTTGCTATTTTGTATTTTTATTTTTTTTCCACATTCCTGAAAGTATCTTAATGTCATTGTTAGAAAAGGCCCAACTCAGTTTGATTTTAAGAAAAACTCACTGATACGCCTCCCTACAACCATTTCAAAGTTATGAATATACAGTGCCCTCCATAAATATTGGAACAGTATAGACAAAATTGCTCTGTTGGCTGTGGAGTCAAGACATTTGCAAATATGATTAAAAGATGAATATGAGACAAAACTACAGAATGTCATAATTTATTATTAGCCGTTTCAACACATACCTGTACATGTTTTACCAAATAAGAAGAACAGCACTTTTAGAGTTCATCCCACTCATTGATGTGAGCATAAGTATTGGGACAGTTGAACATAAGGCAGATATAAAATATTAAAAGCTATTATTTAGTGGCAGATCCCTTGCACACAATCACACAAACCCATAGACATCACCAGACTCTTGGTCTCATCCTGCTTTTCCCAGCCTTTAATGCAGCCAATTCCAATTGTTGCTTGTTTTAGGGAGGTTCTGCCTTTACTCTCCTCTTCAGCTGGTGAAATTCATGTTCAATCAGATTTAAATCTGGAGATTGACTTGGGCAATCTAAGACTTTCCATTTCTTTCCTTATAAATTCCTTGACTGAACTGGCAGGATGTTTTGGGTCATTGTCCTGATGCAATATGAAGCACTTCCCAATGAATCTGGTGGCATTTTCTTGAATACTGGTAGGCAAGATGGTTTTGTACCCTTCCAAATTCATTCTGCTACTGTCATCATACATTAAGTCATCAGTAAAGTTGAGAGGGCCTGTTCCAGAGACAGCCATACATGCCCATGCCATGACACCACCTCCACCATGCTTTACAGATGAGGCTGTATGCTTGGGATCATTTGCAGTTCCCTTTTTTTCTCCTAATTTTTGCTTTCCCATCACTTAGATAAAGGTTCATCTTTGTCTCATCGGTCCATAAACACAGTTCCAAAACTCTTCTGGCTCACCTTTGTGCTTTTTTGCAAACTCTAATCTTGCCTTTCTATTTTTGGTGCTGGTCAGAGGTTTGCATCTTGCTGTGTAGCATCTGTAATTCTGTGTCCAAGTCTCCTGAGAACAGTAGATTGTCAGAGCATCACCCCAGCTTTCTGGAAGTTGTTGGTGATTTTACAGACACGTCTTTTAGGATTCATTTTCACAGCTTTTATGATTTGTCTGTCATCAACTACTGTTGTTTTCTCAGCCGATCAGGTCGTTATTGGTTGCTGGTGGTTTCCAAACTCTTGATTTCTCCATGCTCTTTGTTTTTGCTAGAGCTCTAACTGACTTACTCTTTTCTTTTAGCATCCAAATTGCTTGCTTTTCTCTCAAAGTCAGCTCCCTCGTCTTCATCCTGGTTTGTGTGTGTCATCATCGAATGCAATATTCAGAATACAGAAGTAATGGATATAACTGATACGACACATTCCCTGCTTTTAATATCTGAAGAATTAATGCAACAGGACACAGCTGATCACTTAGAAAGACCTGTGAGGCAACGGATCCAATACTTGCTCACATCAGATAGAGGGATGAAACTCTAAAAGTGCTGAACTTCTTAGCTGGTAAAACATCTATGTGTTGAATCACTACATTCTGTAGTTTTGTCTCATATTCATCTTTTAATCATATTTGTAAATGTCTTGACTCCACAGCCAACAGAGCAATTTTGTCTTTACTGTTCCAATACTTTTGGAGGGCACTGTATGTAAAGATTGAATGAAAGGTGCTGCTTTTTATCAGAAGGACTAACATGGTATGCCAACAGGCTAAATGTTTGTGGCTTTGGTCATTCCCCAGTGGCCCTTTCCAGCCCTGCGCTGAGGCAGAGATTAAAGCCAACGGGCCTGTTTTTCTCAGACTCAGACTAAATCCCACCCTCTCTTCTTCCTGTGAGAACACTCTGTCTCAGACAGATCTCGCACTCTCTCCGAGAGAGAAAGCAAGGTCAAGCGGACCTGCACTTGAGAGCTGCTGTGGATTCTCCCTTGGGGAAGATGCAGCACCTGTCTCTGATGATACAGCCCTCAGAAGGATCATGGAAATGGGTGTGGGAGAAAAGCCAGAACAGCATCACCTAAAGATCAGCTCGAGGCCTGTTACAAGAGCAATCAACTTTGGAATTGGAGGAATTTGAGTGGACGCTTTTCACAGCTCAGATACCCAAGCCTTGTCTCCCAGCCTCACATCGCCCTCCCTGCAGCCTTAATAAAACAAACAGGTCACGTGGTCAGGTCACATTCCCATGAGTTTATCTGACGATTAGAGATCTGGCCCGTTGACAATCCATTAATAAAGAGGGCCATCCTTTTAAAACTACATCTACACCTCTTTTGGTTCACTTTGTGGTGTAAATGGCATGGGAGTCGGAATACAAGCTGTACCAGATTGAGAATAGAATTTCCCTCTCTGTCCCTTTGACCTTCAGCCGTTCTGTTCGGGGATCAGCAGCTTGTGATTGCAGTGGGAGACCAGTATGTAAAAAGGGAAAGAGACTACAGACTCAAACCTTTCCCTCTCAAGGGCCCCCAGGGCGTCGTTAGGACTCCCGCAAGAGGGGTACTTCCAATGCTGGGTACGGCCATTGAAGAGTGCATCTGGAAAGCATTAGTCTATTATTGCCCATGCAGGGCTGAGAGAGAAGGCCTATCTCGTGGGGAGAGTGCGACCCTCTCCCGTCATTATTCCACTGCAGCGTGGGTCTGAAATAGCGTGAGGTCAAACGTGTGTGGGTGAGAGGCAGCTAGTGTACGAAACAGATGAAGAGATACGCATACGTCTATGTATGACTCTTTGTTCAAAGGACTGGCATTTTCATTTTGGAGCAGGAAGTGGAAAGCGGCATCCTTGGCAACAGAGCTCTTCCATCTGGACCACGAGCTCGAACAAGATGGCTTTGTATGCTCGACTCACCCCCACCGAAAAGGAGCCACCCGCTGGCATGACGTGCCAGGTGCTCGGCCTTCACCCTCAACGACATCAGCTCAGCTGCGACAGGACGCCCCATACAGAGTCTGTAACTGGGCTTATTTCATTGAACGTTGCACAGACAGTGCATTCATGCGAGCGATTTGGCCTTCATCTGATTTGGATTTGTCAAAAGGCTTAGTATTCTCTCAGTTTTTGTCCCGCACCATCTGCATCAAAAGCCTTGAGCCTGAGGGACGGATGGTAAGACACTACAGCGCCGTTCATTATTTCAATATATCCATCAGCAATATGGACCCTCCCTCCTCTAAGGTGTCGCTCAAGGACCCATCTGCGACGACGGACGGTCACAACTTGATCTCACACTCAATGTTACTGAAAATTTCCACCCCATAATGTGAAATCACACTGAGTTTGGGCTGAATGCCCAGAGCCTGGACGATACGGTCCTCACCGTCACCTCCAAACCCCCCTGCCGAGCCCAGTTCCGTCACTCCTCCGCGGCCCCCCTCGTTCATCCCCTCCATCTCCTTCCCAAGAGTCTCTGACTATACCAGCCCCCACTCTTCTCTGGCCTTGGCTGGGCTGTTATTGAGCGGGAGGCATTTCACAGACACTCCCTCAGAGACTAGTGACCTCATCACCAGGCAGGAAGTCAAGGGGTTCAAGTTCTCCTTGTGAAAGAAATCCCACACTTCCCTGAATATTTCATCTGGTGGTGGTGGGGGCCAGTAGAGCATTGGGAGATGGATTCGGGGGTGTTAGAAAGCCTCAACTTTTTATTTTCTCACTTTTGCCACATCGTCAGTGTTGGATGCTAATTTTTTTTTCTTCACCTCATAAAGAAAATAATTTCAACACTGGGCTCTGTAGCATCTGGAAATGTGGCAGCAGATGCGGTGAGAGCTAGAGAGGCCTGTGTAAGAGGAGAATGACAAAGGAAGGCCAGAAGACATGTTGTAATGAAGTCGTATTCTCGACGGATGCGTTTCTGAACAAATCACTGTGTATTCGCGCTGCACTGATGGAGCATGTCTGATCTAATAATACCCTAATGAGAGAAACAGAATATCTAGAGCTTCATATTGCTGATGGTGATCAAGACTATTTGCTTGTGTTTCGTTTGTTTCTGCCAGGGGACCATGCCTCAGAAATGTCATTGGGGCACCATCACACTCGTTGGAAATGGACCTAGTTGCATCGGTTTAGGCTGAAATGCACTAAAGTCTGATGGGACTATAGATGCAGAAAGAGAATACTGGATAAAGAGAAAAACACACATGCAAACTATTTACCAAAGCACATTTTTATGCATTTTATGCATGAAAGCTTTTCTTGGCAGATTCATTGGAACCCAGTTGGGAAAAGATTGAAAACACCCCCAACTTAAACTTTTATTTAACACTCCCTTGAGTTGTATTTTGCCTTTAAGCATCCAGACTGATTTTTTTGTAAGTTTAAAGTTCTCTTTAAATTGAAGATAACATTACAATGATTAAACACTATGTTCCAAATCCAAGTAAACAGTTTAATTTGTTTGTAAAAAATGGAGAAGAAAAAAAAAAAAAAAAAGCCAGGGACGTGAATATGCTGAATAAAGGCAAACAGATATCGCGAACAGGAAAGAGACAAAGGAGTTTATTGATCTCAAATGAGTTTCCAGAAGCTTTAAGGAGATTATGATAATACTTTCAAGACAGATCAACAAGGCAACTGGTATCCAAAGCCTCGGGTTACACTTTACCTTCTTAGAGAAACAGCTCAGATGAACGCACTAAGCCACAGGTTCTTTTGCAGACACCTGCCCTTTATTCGATAATTCACCACAGCCAGGCAGTGACGATTACATGCAGGCAGGTTTCTATCAGCCTTTCCGCTGACGCTACAAGAAACCATACGCAAATATATGAATTCACACTTCCCCTGAAGCGCAAGCCTAGTCTAGACCACTCCTACATGCTTAAAAAAAAAAAACCCTGCCAGAAAACGCACCAATTGAGAGAGAGAAAGCGAAAGAAGAAAAAATGATCTTAGCTTGCCAGGATTGGTCTGAGCTCAGATACAGAGAAAATAATGAAAAGACAGTTTATTGACATTAAAACATTACATTATACCTCAAAACCTTAATATGTTTTATATGTTATCCAATGCTTATTCTTAGAAAACACACACCGTTTGAAATGAACATACATATATGGCATACCACACCACAACTGTACCACACACAGCGTGACTACAAAAAGTGGGCTGTAGACCAAAAACCAGTGAAAGAATTCAGTATGAGTAGCATCTTTGATCGGCAGAACGATTTTTGGTGTAAAAAAATGTATAAAAGACTTTCTGTTAATGAGACACGGGGAAAAACCCTCTGTCTGCATAACGCATCGCATGTGGGGGCTTATTGTGTTGTGAAGGACTTTCCAACTAAGTTTCTTCAGTGCTGTGATTCAGTCAGTTGCGAAAATGGGATATTCAAAAAAAAGCAGTGCAAAAACTGGCTTAACATTCTGAGATAACCCATAAACCCCACAATGAGATCATTCAGCGCGTATAATCCAGTGAACAATCTAAAATCATGATGGACTGTGCTGCCCTGTGCCCAGGGAGTCTGGAGCTGGAAATTAGTGAAATGTATTAGACATTATTGCCGCTCAACTCATTACACTGCAGCTGCTGTCTTTTAGTCTCTCTCACAAGGCGTCCTTCACAAATCCATGATCTTACTAGGAAAGTAAGAGCAGCACTGGGCCAAGGACAAACACATTTGCACATTTTGGACTAGTTTACCAGTGTGATAAAAACTGAAACTGAACATTTTTGTAACATGGGGGTGGTGAATGGAAAAACAGGGGAGCGGGAGATGAAGGAGACCAAAGAGATGTGGGGGCTGGGGAAGAAAAAAGTGAGATGGAAAAAGAGATGGCTGAATAAAAAGGAGAAAGTAAGAAAAAAGGAACTAGAGAGACATGAATCATTAGAGAAGAAAGGAGAGAAGGAGGAAATAACATGGTGTTTGTGTGACTGGAGATGGGAAGTTTGATAAGTTTAGAACGGCTGACTGATAGAGATTGACGACTCTATGTTGAGGCATCATGCACCTTTGTTTTTTGAAGGGGCTCCAGTGGTGGTCTTGACTCATATGTGGGATAAGACATGACTAAAGAAAAAAAACATGAAATTTTTTATGCTAAAACATTTTGCAGTACTCCCTGTTAGAAAAAAAAAAACTGTAGAAAAAGAAACTTTTCCATTTCCCTCAACCCTAAAAAACAACATAATACACTGTGTATTTCAAAATATAGGTAAAACATACCTATAATACAGACAATTCTTTCATATTAACACAGTACATTGAGCCTATTTTCATGCTGCATTTATTTGATAAAAAAAAAAACTAAATAAAAACTGTAATATTGTGACATTATTATTCTGATTTACACATTTATTACACATTTACTAATGGGTAGTTGACGTATCAAAGTGTCCTATGGTGTGAAAAATGTAAAAAAAAAAAAAAAAAAAAAACCCAAACCTCTCTCATGCTATTTGTAACTCTAAGAATGAAGATACATTTTATCCCTTACACCTTAACCCACCCTTAACCCTACCCATACCACCAAACCTGTCCCTAACTTACCCATATCCCACCTCAATAGCAGTCAAAGTGTTTTGCAATAAATATGAACACGATAAGTACATTGTACTTATTTTTGATGTAAGTACATAGTAGTTAAGGCCACCTAATATAAAGTGTGACCAGTTTTTTTTTCTACATTTTTGTTGTCACACCCAGTGTTGGTAAGTTACTCCAAAAAAGTAATTAATTGCTAGTTACTAATTACATCTTCAACAGTGTAATTAGATTACTGTACAAATTACTCTTTCCAAAAAGTATTTAAGTACTTATTAATCATTACTTTCTAATTCCTATATCAACCTCGACAAGTTAATTATTGATACAAGGATAGACATGAAATGGTTATTTTAATTATTTCATATAAATAATACATAACTACTGTACATAAATTATTCTGGTCACACTTTAAATTAGATTTAAATTAAATTTCCAATTCTCGCTATTAACTATGACTTTTGCCTCAATATACGCCTAATTACTGCTTATTAATACTTAGAAAAGTAGTTGTTGACAATTAAGTTTAAGAATTGGGTAGGATTAAAGATTTAGAATAAGGTCTTGCAGAATAAGACATTAATATGTGCTTTAATAAGTAATAATAAACAGCCAATATCCCTGTAATATTCATGTTAATAACCAACTAGTTACTAGTGATATTCTTATTAACTCACCAAAGTATTTAAAGTGAGAAGGGTACAAAAAAAGCATGAATTTTAAGGTGAGATTTTAAATTTTTATGATAAATCCACTATTATATTGTATTGCATAATTATGTTCTACAGTCCATACACAGTAGTAAGGTCAATTACATAAGAAGTAACTATTTAAATTACAGAAAAAATAAGAGAAATGCCTTACTTTACCTTTTCAAGGGAAAAGCAATTCAATTACAGTAACTAAATACTTAATAACTAGTTACACCCAACACTGGTCACACCATAGGACACAGTCCAATTTTTATGTGTCAACTACCCTAATATATTTTAAAATGGAATTTATTCCTGTGATGGTAAAGCTGAATTTTAATATGCTGATTTGCTGCTCAAGAAACATCTGTTAATATTATCAGTGTTGAAACAGCATGTTTTGAAACAATTAAACATTTTTTAAAACAAAAAATGTCTTTCCTGTTACTTCTAATCAAATTAATGTGCCCTTCTTGAATAAACATATTAATTTCTTTAAAAAAACCTCAAACTTTTGAAAAGTAGTGTAGGTAATAAAACCAAATAAATATATGCATTATATAGAAAAATATATTTGAACACATTGTTTCCTCCCTTGAGCCTTTGTTTTTTGTCAAGATAGATAGATAGATAGATAGATAGATAGATAGATAGATAGATAGATAGATAGATAGATAGATAGATAGATAGATAGATAGATAGATAGATGTGCAAATAGTGCAAATATACTTGACTCAGATCAGAATGGCCATAATGCCTCTGGCTGTACATGCATTCCCCGGGTGCCGCAGCATAAATGGCTGCCCACTGCTCCGGGTGTGTGTTCACGGTATGTGTGTGTTCACTGCTGTGTGTGTGTACTTTGGATAAATGCAGAGCACGAATTCTGAGTATGGGTTACCATACTTGGCCGTATGTCACTTCACTTATTTGTTTGTTGAGGGGTCACAAGTGTGAGTGGCCTTAAAAGATGGAACATCATGGCACTCTGCTATGTGGGAAACGAGAGAGGGAATAGTTTGTTTGGGATAATTGGACTGCGTCCCTCAGCTGGAGCTCATGATGCCTGTGTGTGCAAAACGAGGGGAGTTTGCTGGGCCTTGGTTGTGGGGTAAGTCTGGTTCCCATTAGACCAGAGGCCCGGGGGTCGGTTTGTTTGCACAGGCAGTACGTCCCATAGGAGAGAGGGGGCAGGCCAGAGCAGCTCCGCCCCACTGGGCCACGTAACAGAGAAAATCAGATGCAAAGTCTCATACTCTTTCTCTACCACCACCTATCCACCCTTCCCCCTGTGCTGGTAAGAAAAGAACTGCGAGAAGACCTCAGAACTGTGTACGGATGTTGACTTTTTTTGGTTATGTATGTAATTTCAGCCTTGTGTTATTGAGTGCACATGCTTTGATAGATGTGTCATTCACAGTTGAACCCTGCCCATTACTAATCGCCTTCTCGAAGTTTAATCTGCATGTTAGGACAAGTTACGGTTCACATGGGCTTGGCTTCCACAGTGTGTCATTTGAAGGTTCTTCTATTATCCCTGTGGAAACATGCACACCTTATTTAATCACGCAATTCCATTAAAATCAACCTCAGCCTTCCTGGATTTCCAGATGCATCTAGTCCTCCTTCATCTCTTGCGTATGGAGCTGCTGCCATCACCTTTTTGTCCCATCAGTGAGGCATACCAGAGCTGGTAAAGGGAGCAGAAGCTCTGCTGATAACAGGCAGTAAAGTTGTAAAGGCACCATGGCCATGGACCGACACTAATGGCTAAAAGAATACGGTCTGTTTTTGAAGGGGTTTGACATTGACACCTCCGTGGCAGTTTGGCTAGGGCTATAAAAAGCTTTACAGACCGTAACACTGAAGATACTAGACACGCTAGAGCTTGAGGAGGCAATTCAGGCGGGGAGCGTGTAAAAGACATCCCGTTCCCCTCTTGAAACAGGGGTGGAGGGCTCTCAGTCTCACCCCAAGTTCCTCTGTCACAGGGGGAGGCTGATTTATAGAGTCCACTTCAGCTTTCCTGGAATCCAGATTCTTTTTGGAGGAGCGTGGGGAGGCTCAAAGGGTGAGCACACACTGGAGAAAGAAGGAGGCCATATTTCTTTTTGGCTGTTAAATCAATCGGCTCCCAGATGCGTGAAAGTTTTTCGAGGCCTACTGAGTGCACAACAGCCTCTTGTCCACTGTTTTTGGGTTACAAACCAGCCGTTTCCTGATGGATCCATTTTCCTCACCAAGTTAAGCCTTGAAGAGCCAAAGAGATTGTCATTTGAGATTGGAGATCCTAAGTGTAAACTCTAATATGCCTCAGGCAGTGACCCATAGTAGTGCGGAGAGCCAGAAAGGGCGAGGTATAGGTCTTTGTGGTGAAAGGTTTGCTTGTTTAAAGACTGACCATTATCTTCTCCTGAATTGGAGTCATTTGTTTCGAGAGCATAGGGAGTCAGCCACCCTTGAGACGGAAAAGCAAGAGGAGTTGGATGTTTTTGAAGGACAAGGGGTGTATCGTCAAGAAATACAACCGAAGCATGACCTGGCAATGGGATCACTTCTCAATTGTGTGACAATGACTTAGAAAACAATACCAAAGGACATTCCTTATTTGGCTTTTGAACATGGTATCAAGGAAATGGAAACCACCACGGTTCTTTTTTTGCAAGAGTAAGAACAATCGCTTTGTGTTATGCTCTGTCCTTTGAGATCTCAGGCAAAAGAAGAAGAATAAATATTATTGTCAGCATTCACGCCAACGTATGATGCAACAAAATAACAATCCCCCATTTTTAATCACCCATATTCAGTAATCTAAGGCGTTCCGCTGTTTCAACACGGACTCTCAGCAACAATCTGCTTTCACTTAGCACCAGCACAGACAACCCTGTCAGAATTCCTGTGCGAGATGATTAAAAGTGGTCTTCTCTGGGGCTATCAAGCGATGGTGGTCCTCCATTTATGAAGCATTCTTCACAGCAGCTGCAACATGCCAAACTCAAACTTTTAGATAAACTTTGGAATTTACTCAACTCGGCAGTAGACAGTCACAAAGAAGCTTGTGTTATGATATAAACACAAGACACACACAGACACATAAATACAGAGATTTAGCCAACAGACAAAGAACGACAAGGCTGGTATTCAGCAAAGACTTGAGCAGACCAGGCTGATTTAGGTGTTATCCCTTGTTTTTCACTTCACCCTTCCTAAAACCTGCCAGATGTGAAAACTCACATTAGTCTACAGGGATTAGTGCTCTGCCTCTTTTCCCTGCACACTTGGAGTCATCAACAACGGTTTAGATTGTGCAATTGTGCAATTTGACTATATTATTTTTCCCCAAACAATAGCAATCAACATGGTCTTTAACTTTAACTAAAGTTTGGTACGATTAGCATGTAAATCATCATGGCATCTTGATCATAGACTATCAGGTTGACATTGTGGTCCTATCAAATAATTAATCATAGGAACAGCTCTACGTTTAACTCATCGTCATCATCTATTCAAACGAGATGAATGTTGCCACAATCTACTAATCTAACATTAGTGAGGAAAAGGGCATTGGTGAAAGCTGATGTTGTCCACTCTTCCTTAATTTTGTTTCTGTTACTCCAAATAGAGCAAATGCAAGTTAACTTTTTGCTATTTCAGTTTTATATGTGGAACCTAACTGCCAAATGTTCAGAAACTAAACTTTCCCTAACACTGGCAATAATTTCGACTTCAATAGCTGGCGTTATTGCACTGTTGATTGGATCTAGCCAGTGAGTTATTTTAGTTTTGATTGGCTGTGGTCTGTGAAGTCATATTCTAGTTATGGTACAGCTGTAATAACATCAGCAAACTTTTCCAGAGCTGTGTCCACTCCCTGCTACACATAATTCAGTGTTCATAGAAAAAGTCTTCTTTGAAATGAAAGGTGATCAAAGATCTTTTAACATTCACACTGACTATTTGCATTTTTGGATACCCTAAAACCCTTAAAGCAGAAGTATGATACCACTGAATGCTGATCTGTGCAAAATAAAGATGCCATTGCTGAGTGGTACGCTTATCTGGAAGTGCATTTGCCCTTAGGCAATACTTCATGATATCATTTTTTCCCCCTTCACAATCACACTTATTGTGTAAAAACTAATGCATGCTGAGCCCAAAACCACTGGTGCAATAGACCTTTTCTCAAGTATCTGCACTAAAACACCGCAGGGAACGTAGTTGGCAGCAAAGCATTAGTCACATCTCTGTCAGACTGTCTGGATCCCGAGGAGGTCTTCGGTGTGTAGACAGATTTGCTGGAACCTCTGTCAGGATAGCGTGACATTTAGAGTCCAGACACCACGTAGACTCCTCTTTTCGGTGCCTTTGTTATTTTATGATACTTATAGTCTTTGCAAGAATCAAAGAGGTTTTATTGGAATGCTAAACAGGGGGTTTACATTTACAAAGCTTTACTAAATATTTCATTTAATTGTACCCACATATACACACAGCAGAGATATCAATATTAAAGGAGTAGTTTACCCAAAAATGAAAACCTCACACTCATGTTTTTTTCAAGCCCGTTGGATTTTCTTACTTCTTTGGAACACAAAAGGAGAAATATTACTGTAGAATGTAGATTATGCCGGTCGCTGCTTGCTCGGCAGGACTGAAGATTTCAAGGTTCAAAATGGATACAAATGTATAAAGGTTTGTAATACGGTGCTTTTGCATCATTTTTGAAGCTTGAAAACTCAATTTCCCATTATTTGTGACTGCACTGTTTAAAGTTATTTGATGTATCAGATTAGTTTTCATTTTGTTCAAATTGTGCAGGTCATCTTCAGCTTGATCTCTGTTTAAATGGTTTCCCTTTTCTAATAGAAAGACTGGATACACTTTGCAGCTTGGTCTACAAATGCTGAGGAACTCAACAATAATAAGACTTTGTGTATGTTAGACTTAGACCAAAACTCTTTATGGTAAATTGTGTTAGACCTTACATTTGCCCCAAATTTTAGGTTGAGGTCAAGAGATAGTTTACCCAAAAATGAAAAGGAGATAGTTTTAAAGAGATAGTTCACCCAAAAATAAAAATTCTGTCATAATTTACTCACCCTCAAATCAAAATGTTACAAACCTGTGTGAGTTTATTTCTTCTGTTCAGCACAAAAGAAGATATTTTGAAGAATGTTAGTAAACAAACAGTTGCTGGTAGCCAATGACTTCCACAGTATGGAAAAAAGTATCATGGAAGTTAATGGCTACCGTTAACTTTTTAGTTATAGAATTTTATATTAATGATGCCATAATTTTCATTTTTGGGTGGACCATACTTATAACTAGACAGGTCTGTTTTTAATTTATTACCAACACTTATGGAGTGAATTCACTTTGATGCACTTTCATAATTTGAATGAAATCATATCCATTTCATTTTAATTATTCTGTGAGTAATAATTCACTCAATGATTCAGTCATTCAGTGTTGATCAAATTAACTTTAACTGCTACAATGAAAAAAGCTAGTGTTATATGCTATATGTCAGCATAGCATGCTTTAATACCTTTTGTTTTTACTAAATATAACACATGGGAGTATCAGTAAGCAGAGATCTTTCACCGCACACACATTAGTGACACAACACCATATTCACCATAGCCACCCACAGCCTAAGCATAAGCTCCACTCATTAGCGCAAATATAACCACAAACACTCCAACACAACAGAAACTATTTTTAATCCTGATGTAACTAAGCATGAAACACTGACAAATCTTTCCCTTCACTCAGAAAACACATACATTAGCATTTAATTTCAGTTCCAGTTCAGGGAACTAGAAATACACTGTCTAGTTTCAGTTTGAAAATTATGTATGAAAATTTTTTATAATTTCTCAAATGTAAGTGAATTGATTATAATGAAATTAAGTTGAAGTGATGTTCAAGAACTTTGTTGCTTTGGTGCATTTTAATTAAGAATACATTTTGAAACTATTTAGGAACTGAATAGTCACTTTTTAGTCACATAAAACACACAAAGTATGTCAAGTGTATATTTTCTGTACTGCTTTGCCAATTAAGCTATAATTTCTTAACCACAGCCTTCTGCCATAATGGTGGCATTTAACATCAAGCTCGTTTTGACATAATTGCAGGTGTGTGTATGTGGGAGTTGGGGGCCACAGAGTGAAGATGGGTAACATCAACAGCCACAGAATAAAGCCCCTGTAATCGACTGAGTCATATCCCCCTGCTATCAGATGACCCCTGACTTTGACCTCTGACTTTGAGCTTTGCCCTCAGGGCGGCTTGATTGAGGGCCAATAAAGGGTAAAATGTGAATTTCTGTGTTTTTAAACAGAGTGTTTTATATTTATAAGAGTTGAATGATGCAAAACACATCTATGTGATGTTCTTGTGATTTTGCTGCTGTATGCATGACCTGCTCTATGAAAGCCTGTTTCACCCTCTACTGATCCACCTCACTGCATTTCCTCCTCCGCCTGCACGAGGATAACCTTGTGTCCAGCTATTCCCTCATTTCCTTCCCAGCTTTCTTTGATTCTCTCCTCCATCACTTCTTTTTCTGTCTCTGACCTCGCTGGAGTTCTGGGTCAATTTGCATGAATGCTTTACAGTTATGCCTCAGTTTGCATACTGCTGTGCTTCATTAAGACATCAAAACATTGGATGCATGGTGCATCTGTGTTCGGTTTGTCCAAATTAGCTTCTCGAAGAACCTTTCAGAACCTTAGAGCGGTCATTTTATCTTCTGAAAAAAAGAGTGAAAACATGTCCCACTGGGAGTATTTTGGATTAGCACACGAGTCTCTGTTGAAGGGATTTCTAATGGTAATCCATGTAGAGAGGCCACATGAGGATCTCCGTTATAGATCATTTGTTTGGAAGATCAAAGGGGTCAAGAGTGCCCCATATGTTAGGTACATGCTGTGAACATGATCTTGCATGGCGTACAATCGCCCTTGGGCTCCTTTGCTTATGGAGAGCAAGTGTAGTGCAAATCCATATGGAGGGACTGGAAATCTGCATGAGATATTTTGATGTCTCTAATATCTATATGCAAGCATCCTGCTGAATAAAAACAACTTAGACCAGCAGCAGTGTTGTCCCAGGTGCTTTACTCTGGTTTTTATTGGTTAGTTGGTGATAGTTTTGCAATATCTTGTGTCCTAACTCTAAAATTAACGTGTGGCATGTGAATTTGAATCTCTGAACTGTAGATCAGGCCCTTTCTGACAGAGCATGCGGCGCAACTTCTTGTCCAGGCCCTGGTTGTTTCTAGACTGGACTACTGCAATGCTCTTCTGGCTGGTCTGCCATCAAACGCACTCAAATCTCTACAAATGATTCAGAATGCAGCGGCACGACTGATCTTCAACGAGCCCAAAAGAGCGCATGTTACACCTCTCTTCATCTCCTTGCACTGGCTACCAGTGGCAGCTCGCATCCAGTTCAAGTCACTGATGCTTGCGTACAGATCTACCACAGGCTCGGCACCCTCCTACTTCCACTCACTATTACGAACCTACATCCCCTCCAGAAGTTTGAGATCTGCTAGTGAGCGACGCCTTGTGGTACCATCACAGAGAGGCTCAAAATCACTCTCCAGAACATTCTCGTTCACCATTCCTGGCTGGTGGAATAATCTTCCCACCCCTATCCGGAACGCCGGATCTCTGGCAACCTTCAAGCAACAACTGAAAACTCATCTCTTTCGGCAGTACTTGACTTCATCCTAAACTCAAAAAAAATAAAAATTTCCCTCTATCTTTCTCTCCACCTACTAGCTTGTACTTATTTGAACAATGACTGAGACTTGGTGTTACGAGCACTTCCTCTGTCTGACTGCCTCTTCAAGATGAATCGCTTTTTGTATTCCCCAATTGTAAGTCGCTTTGGATAAAAGCGTCTGCCAAATGACTAAATGTAAAAATGTAAATGTGCATGTCACAGCGACTTGAGGTTGTGTATACATGAAGTGAATAACCACAGACCAGGGTCGTGTGCCACAGAATGGAATTTAGAATGCTTTTTAAATTCCTGGAATTGAATTGAGATAAAGGAATTCACCTGAGGAAGTTGAATTACTGTAAAATTGTCATTTTTAACTAGAATAGAAAGGTTGTCAAGACAAACTTTGATGGCTTGACAAAGCTTTTGAATCTCTGAACTGTAATTCTATACACTTCCTGTTATTCCAAGTCCAGTTCAAATTCTTTTGAAGTGTGGCCAATTCAAATCAAATTCCAACTCATGAATTAAAAGGAGTCAAACTGGCTGTGAGCTTGAAGATACACTACAACAACATTAAATGGGTTCTTTATACTATAAATTCATTTTATTTATGTATTTTACTGTACACACACACACACTGCCATTTAAAAAGTAACATTTTTAAAAACTTGAATTGCATTTCTGTTCATCAACATTAAAAATTTCGGTCACACTTTATATTAGGTGGCCTTAACTACTGTGTACTTACTTCATAAAATAAATACAATGTACTTATTGTGTTCATATTGTATTGCAAAACACTTCTGCTGCTATTGAGGTGGGATACGGGTAAGGTTAGGGGCAGGTTTGGTGGTAGGGGTAGGTTTAAGGGTGGGTTAAGTTGTAAGGGATGGGTCAACAGTGTAATTATAAATGTAATTACAGATGTAATTACATACATGTTTTTACATTGTGCTTATATTTTTTAAAATACCTATATGTACACAATATTGTATCAAATTATTAATTTAATGTAAGTACATAGTACTTAAGGCCACCTAATATAAAGTGGGACCAAAATTTCTTGAGCACCAAATCAGTATATTAGATTAATTTCTGAAGGATCATGTAACACTGAAGAGTGGAACAATGCCTGCTGAAAATTCAGCTTTGCACCACAGGAATAAATAACATTTTAAAAATATTCAAATAAAATATTTTACAAATGAAATGCAGCTGCAGCCTTGGTGAGCATAATAGATATATTTTAGTTATTTGCGCTGACCAAAAGATGATTTAAATCAGAACTGAATAAAATGAATAAAAGGTAAAAAAACACTTAACTTAGTAAACAGATGGCTGAAGTAGCTATGTAACAAATTCTAAAACAAAAAGGCTGTTTTTCAGCTGCTATTTGCAATGTGGTGTGATTATAATGGGAATGATTAAGTGCTCACGTGCAGTGAAAGCATGGCGTAACCCTCGCCATTAACTACCACTAAAATAGGAATGTTGTTCCAGGACCATCAAGGAAGTTGATCCATGAACACATTCTACTTAAAACCACAGTCACTGAAAACTTGGCTGGTGCATCAGCATGGTTTTCTGGTGAAGAGGGTTGTCCAAGGAAGTCTTGCTGGGTAAGTTAGTTAAGAAGCTTGATAGGAAAACCAGCACCCATTCTGGAAACCAACATCCAGAACACAACATATGCTGGTGACCAGCTATGCAGGTCTTTTCAGCAAAGCAGAACACAGGAACCAGACTCGAGTACCTTCTTCTGATCCAGCACAAGTCAGATAATGAATGTGATACCGAACGTCTGTCAGTGTTGGGTTTCCAAGCCAAAGGGGCCACAACCCTGATGGATGCCATATGTTACAGGTCAAAATAACAGATTTTGCCTTCAGAATTTGTGAAGATAAAGTATCGGCAAAAAAGATAGTGTCTCTTTTACTACCCATATGTCTATTGTTGTATTACCTATTCCTCAAACTAGTACAAACCAGCCTTGTTGTACTTTTCACACGTTTTAAATCCCCGATACAATCGACTGCAAGTCCTGACTGGCTGGGACTTCAAAATCCTTGCTAAATCACATTATAGGACTCATATTACCATGCAAATGACTGGCCCTCCAAGGGAAAACATGGTCTTCTCAGTCATATAGTTAATCAAGAACAGCGCAAAAATGGACTTGTGGATTAGTATTGTGTTGTGTTAAGGACACTTGAGTACCCCTCTGTAAATAAAGGTCTAATCTCCAGGAAGCCACACAACCCTCCCCCTATTCTTGACCCCCCCCCCAACACACACACACTTTTTGGGTCTTACGTACAATTACATCTGTCTGTATCTGCCTTGAGTTACAAACAAGTATGTTCACATAATTAAACTCAATGTAAACATTATACACAAAGAGCACACATATTGGAGCATGGGAACTGACTTGTGCTCTGCTATAATAATATATCAGTGAGGGGAGCTGCAACTAGTGATTATCATATACAATGGTTTGGATGCAGTCGCTGAAGTCAAGACAGCGCGGAAAATCGTTGATAAGGAAGGTCATCACCTGCTAGATGAGTTTGTTCATTCGGCCATTGACAAACAATCTGGTCACGGATGCAGCTCTGCAACGAACGAACGCTAAAGGTGCATAAGCACTCTTAAAACAAAGCTGGGATTTTAAAAAAGGAAAATGAGTAGGTGATAAAAGGTAGGATAGAGTGGGGGGGTGTGAGGGATTTCAGCTTGTGAGCTCTGTTAGACATGTGGCGCTGCTGACACTTAAGCCACTAATGGATGATTAGGAGAGAAAAGAGATCAGCCATCCTGACTCCAGGTGCCATTATTTACTCTTTCAGTAATGGCTGAAAGGGAAGGAGTGGAAGAACAGACACCTCGCCATCGAGTGTTTCTGTGTAATAAATGTTCAAATTCAAAATGGTGTCTAAATGCCGTAGACACCGATGACAATAATGATAACTCTAACTGTAAAGTTTTAACAGTCGTGCTAGTTCTATGAGAATACTGAAGTCCAAAACACAGTGATAACAACGCAGAAGCATTATATCACTGAAATCACTTTCACAATAATGTTTTTTTATGGCTAATGATTGATAAAACATTGACAGCCAATCAGAATTCAGTTTTAAGAGCTTAAGTGAGCGTTTCAAGGAGCAGATGCTAAAACTGCTGTGTGTACTTATGGCTTATAATAAACATAACGTTATCATGTTTTGGTGTAGACATTATAGTTATCATTTTTGGTGTGAATGGCCCTAAACTGTCCACAAAGTCATGAAAAGATAAAGTCATGACACATATTGTTGACTACCAAGTGCTGGCTTAAGAATTTAGCTAAACAAAGCCTTTCATGAAAACCTATTAATAATTTTGGTTAAAGTTGCTGTTTAAAATTATTTAGTTACTTGCTCCTATGCTAGTTTAATATAAAGAAACAGCTATATTGTAAGGTCAATATTATGATGCTTATTTTGAGGCTAAGTGCCAAAAGTCACTTCCAGTATACTATAAAAAAAGAAAGAAACGTTGAGCCAACTTAAAATTTGAAGGCAACCAGCTTCAGCAGATTTTTTTGAGTTTTCTCAATTTATTTTTTAGGAAAGTTTTCAACTTTTTGTTGTATAAACTTAAAACAAGAAGTTGAGAAAACTCAAAAATCTGATGGAGCTGGTTGCCTTCAAATTTTAAGTTGGCTCAGCTGTTTTTTGGGGGGGGGGGTTTTACAGTGTATACACTGTCTTCAAAGTTTCAGTGTTGATACTGTAATGTGTTGATGCGGGGGTTGCCAGGTCAGAAAAATTTCCAGCTCAACGCTTACTCAAAACTCACCCAAAAGGAAAGAAAACTAGCCCCCTTTTTCCCTTGTCCAATCAGAGTTGACAGCTGCAGGGTTTCCAATAAAGGCCTTTAAATATATGCTTTGATTTTGTTTATTGTGTGTTTTATTTTTTATAGATGAGTTTAGCTAAACATGTTTAAAAAGTCAAGTCAAATTTAGGCGATTTATTTAGCTCTTTTCACAATATACATAATTTCAAGGTAGCTTTAAAGAAAATCATGATGTTAATGTTTATTATTTATTTATACTTTTATACCTTGTAATAGCAGATTAGGGATTTAGGAGATTAAAGTTCAATGTCTATAAAAAAGTTGTAGTTTTTAAACACGTATTGTCCATTAACTTCCCCTAATTTGTTTTTAACAAATTGTAGATTGCACTCATCTTCATACATTAACTTTACATACTCCTGTTGCCAAATGCCAAACACAGTAAACCTGTCTTAAATTTTAAATGTGGGCAAAACTCACGTAATTTATGTGACATCAAGCATGCCCCTCAGACTCACTGCTGGTATACATTCCAAGTATCAACACAATTTAGGAAAAAACATATATTTACATTTTTTGTCTACAGAAAACATTTTGGTGGCTGCGATACATTATGTGAAAAAAAAAGCCCAGAGGCTCTCTAATTTCTTCCATGACTGCTTTTCAAAATAGCCCAAATGTGTAAATATGTTCTTCTCGCATGCTACTTTCATGTGTGGTGCAAAATAGGCCTCAGAAAACTAAACTCCTTTTCAGAAAACGGTGATGATTTGTTGTTATACGTTTGTAACCCGATCACCGCATTCCTTCTATTATTTCTGTGTTAAACAAATTTGGCTCCTTTTCCGGTTATAAAATTAATTTTCAAAAGAGCGAGTGTTACCCCGTAAATGCTTTGGCCCTGCAACTTAAATTTCTGATGTTCCATTTAAACCCTGAGTTGGTCGGGGTTTAAATATCTTGGGATTAATGTCACCAGATCTTTATCATCTCTCTTTTCCACCAATTATACCCCTTTGCTAGCTCAAACTAAATCTGACTCTCAAAGGTGGCACAATCTTCCCTTATCCTTAACTGGAAGAATTGACATTGTGAAAATTAATATCCTCCATAAGTTTCTATTTTTATTTCAGTGTATTCCTTTGATTTTGCCCAATAGTTTTTTTTAAACCCATTTACCAAATTGTTACTCCTTTCCTGTGGAAAGGTAAAGTGCCCAGAATTCGTAAAGTATTACTCCAAAATTGTAAACTTAGTGGTGGGCTATCTTTACCTAACTTTAAGTTCTATTTCTGGTCAGCTGATATTCATAAGATAATATATTGGTTCAATTCGTCTGATGCTCCCTGGTGTAGATTGGAGGCTAAATCATGTCTTTACATTTCTCCATTGTGAAAAAGGCCCAGCAGAGGTTGTACTTTCTTCGCCAGCTGAGGAAGTTCCACCTGCCACAGGAGCTGCTGAAACAGTTCTACTCTGCCATCATTGAATCCATCCTCTGCACTTCAACTGTCTGGTTCAGCTCAGCTACCAAATCTGAACTCAGAAGACTACAGAGGGTAGTCCGGACTGCTGAGCGAATCATTGGTACAACCCTCCCCAGTCTCCAAGAACTGTACTTATCCAGAGTGAGCAAAGGAGCTGGTAAAATCACTCTGGACCCCTCACACCCAGCATACTCCCTCTTTGAAGTGTTACTGTCTGGTCGATGCTGCAGAGCTCTGAGCACCAGAACGACCAGACACAGGAACAGTTTCTTCCCTCAGGCAATCCATCTCATGAACACTTGACACTAAACGTGGAACACACAACACTATTATACATTATTTATTCACCACACATACTTGTGCATTGGCTATTTGTATATTATTATTTTATTATCTGTGTCCTGTCCTGTTGCTGTCTTTCTGTTGCACTGTAGAGCTTCTGTCACTACAACAAATTCCTCATATGTGTAAACATACCTGGCCAATAAAGCTCATTCTCATTCTCATTTACAGGCCCTGCATACTGCCCCCTTACCTATTAATCCGTCTTTACTGATAATTTAGTGGTCTTTTTAAGTTTATCTCTGCCTCCTCCTTAATGCTATAATTTATGAATCACTAATTTCCCCCATCAGTTACTGACCCTGTTTTTCTGATGTGGCGTAACAAAGGATTAAGATATTTCAGAGACTTACTGTATATAAGGATTGTACCTTCTGTAGTTATGCGGTGTTGTCCTCTGAATTTGAACTGCCACAGTCCCACCTCTTCTGCTATTTTCAGGCCAGGCACTGATCTGTTTCTTTACTTTCTAACTTTCCTTGCTTACCACCTAAGTTGGTATGGGAGGATTTTCCTGTGATTAACACTTCTGAAAAGGCACTTATTTCCAGGACTTATTGTCAACTTATTGACTTAGAAGATTGTACTATTGTTAAAACTAAAAGTGCCTGGGAGCATGAGTTGGGTGAAGAGTTTGAGGATGACTCGTGGATGAATGCTGTTAATAGAATTCACTCAAGTTCAATATGTGCTCGACTTTCACTCATACAGTTTAAAATACTGCATAGGGTTCATTACTCCAAAGCTCTATGCGCTCCACAATTTAATAAATAGCAACCTTTTATAACATATTTTTACTCCAACTTTGCCCATTGATTAAATTTATTTGAATTTCTAAATCATCATGTTTCCCCCTCCAGACCTTTAATTTTCTTACTTTCTTTAATTTCTTTCTTTTTTGTTGTTGTTGTTGTCATAGTTTAAAAAGAAAATGTGGACTGTCTTCACTATGTCTGCTGTCTTAATAATAATGTTTGTTCTTTCCACTCAATAAAAAAAAAAAAAAAGACAAGAAAAGAAAACGAAACTATAGTTGATTTCTATAAAATGTTTAAACATTTTGGTTTTGCTGCACACTTTACATTACCACAGCAAACCTGACAGAGCAAAGATTTCTCAAACAAACAATGTAACACGAAATGAACAAATCGATGAGTGCCACTATGACTGTAGACTCATCACAAGACGTCAGACTCACTGGATCACAGGACTGCAGAGCACATGACAGAAAAGAGAATCGACAGATGTTCTAAAAATATACGTAGTCTGTTTTGAAGATGTAAAAAGAGGAAGGGTACATCAATCCGCCAATGCTGGAGGTGTTCTCACTCTTTTACGTAGAGGAAATGAATGTGAGCACAGTTCTGTATTTCATGCCTGGATAATGTTTCTTCTCACTCAATATGTATTAAATATTCTGTTTAACTTCTGTTTAGAGTGATAACTGATACAATACTATTATAAGATATAGGTTAATGCACAATCAGCTGATCCACTTTGCATCAAGGTCTTGATCACCATGTCAGGGTGTATTTTGTGATAATTACCAGCTGACTGTACATTATTCACTTCCTACTTACATTATAAATACATAAACGGACTTGAGATATTGATTTGAGTTTGAATTATTTTATGTGGCAAGAGACCGCACAATGCTAGAAGAGACTAATACAGCAAAGCTATTTAGTTGGCACAATGGTCAATTATAAAGTGTAATAAACAACCTTTATACAAAAAATATTTGACCACAGAATGCAGTGACTGACCAATCAGAATTGAGTATTATGGGATAAAAAATTTAGCAGATTTTTCTTTATTTATTGTTTGGTTGTGACAATACGTGTATGTGTCTATGGGTTAATGTTTATTAAATCTGTCAGTTAATAAAGCAAAAATATTTCACAGATAATATATTAACAGCCTGCTTAATGTAAAAGAAAATTATTTAATTTTGGAAACAAAATGTTGTCTCGTAAATCTTAATATTTGTCTCACCCTTGTGAAAAAGAAGTGCACTTAAGTATACTTTTATAAAGTGTACTTATTGCAGAAATAATATAAAGATTAAAAGATCACACATAAGTGCAAAATTAAATGTTATTTTCGATGCTTAAATACATTGTAATTGTAACTAACTTCAAATGTATCGCATTTTTAAATTATATTAAATGCAATAAGTTTTGAGTGATTTTTTTAAACCACTTAAGTGGTACTTTTTAGTACATCTTTATGTGTACTATCATAATTGTTTCTAGTGTCTTTAAAATATGGTTAAAGTGTACTACTAATGTACTAACAAGCAATTAATGTTAACTAAAATATACTTTAATGCCAGCTAATAATACACTTAAGCATGAATGAAATGTAATATTTTCGACCACCTAAATGCATGTTATTTGTAATTGAAACATCTTTCTCTTCAGGTGCAAAAATAAACACAACAACATTATTTCTAGAGGTTGCTGATATATTGAATATTACTGGTGGTTATAATATCGATACATTAAATATTACAAGATCGGATCTTTGAGTTTTTTTTAGCAGTAATGAAGTCTCATCTGTAATCATCCAAACGCGCCGCTCCTCTGTTCTTGGTTGATCAGCGAAGCTCCTTCACGTGTCGCGATCACAGAAACATGGCTCGCACTGTAAATGACAGCACTCACCTTTTACTGTCTGATAATCCGGGGCCTGATGTCTTTCAGTCATCATTAAACGGGTAAAGATTGTGTCTATGTTCTCCAAAAGTATTTAGTCTATAACGGTCAAGTTTAGATAGACACGATTAGCATTAATGTATAAGGGCTGTCGATTTAATTTGTTAATTTTAATGGGAAAATAATGGCAAAAACATTTTTTTTTTATTTTAAACATGACATTGTGTTTTTGCTCAATTTTCCAATGGAAATATTATATATAAACCCAGAGTCTAGTAACAACACACAGCAGCATCCATCCTAAATTCTATGTGATATTAGTACATTTCAATACTATTTAGGGCAGATAGGGTGGATAGTATGCACATTGATTGGGACGCAGGCAATTATTCAGTGGTCCTTTCTTCATTAGGGGAAAGGGAAGTGGTGTGTGGCCAAGTATGGTGACCCGTACTCGGAATTTGTGCTCTGCATTTAACCCATCCAAGTGTACACACAGTAGTGAACATACACCCGGAGCAGTGGCCAGCCAATGCTGCGGCGTTAAAACATACGATTCCATTGAGTTTATAAATGCAATGGCCAATCAAAGGCGTTCAGATACGTTTGGCGCTACTGGGTATGCGCACATAAATACAGCGTAATTTTAGGAGTAAGTAAGTTTAGGGCTGGGGTAGGTGTAGATGTTAATAAAACACAATCTAACAGATAGAAAATTAAATTAGAAACATCTAAACTTTTCAGAACCAGCAAGTGTACCGTGGGTCATGTGACAAGAACCAGCCAATCAGCTTCATCCTTTCCCGTAACAAACAAAATTAAAAGCTAAGTCAAGATGGAGAGACAGCTGATCATAGCTGTACTAGGATAGCCATTTTTTTAAATAAATTTAGTTGCAGAGCTACTGCAAGGGATTTTTAGTGCTGGAAATCCATTTATTCTTTGCTGAAACCGCCGCGTCTTCATGGAGAGCACAGGTCATGGTTGCTTAGCAACGGCAGACGCCACAGGAGCGCGAGCATAGAGCGCAGCTAAAGTGCTTCGGAAAGAAGGAGAAAGCCGTTTTTAGGCGCGACATGCGAATGTGGTTTTGTTTTGAAGGAGAAAAAAGCATAATGCTGGACTCGATGGAGACCAACGAGAACATTTGGCGAGTCCAATAACCAAGTCCGAGAGCAAACACCAACGAGTCCGAGACAATAGAAAAATGTCTCGAGTCCAGACTCGAGTACTACAGCCCTACACTGTATACTGTGAAGTGTAAATGCACATGAATTTTGTTCAATAAAATAAAACAAAAAAACAAAATAAAATAAAAAAAGGTGTAAAAGGTCTATGGCTTCCGGTGCACCACCGGATGTAGTGTCTGGCGCGCTTTTCGATTATTATAAGGTCATTATTAATCTCTTTATCAACAAAGATGTCTGGAGTACCTAATCATTTTAGAAGACGTCTGAGTGGGATTAGGGATCGCATAAATGCCCAACTTGACAGTTTACTCGACTCATCACCACCGGAGATGGAGAACAAAGTCTTGTAGACAAGTAGGTAAGGAACGGCGGTAAAGTTATTTTAATGTTGGGAATTTCGTGTTTAGAGCCCAAACCAACTCGATAGGCGGGCCTATAAACAAATGCCTTTTGCATAGCACAAAATGTAATTGAAAGAAAATATATTTATTAACTCATGACATATGATAATAAACTAATAGTAAAGTGTTCCGAAAAAATATATTTTTTGACATGTTTAGGTTTAGCATTTGTAGTCAATGGTTGTTTTCACTTTTATGTTTATTGCCCTTATGTGAAATTGCTATACACAGCAAAAAATCCAGAGTGAAATGAACTCTCCTGGGAGTACATGTGAGACCACACTCGAGTGTTAAATTAACACTGAAGCAGAGATAAAGTTAATGAGGTAATTAAGAGATTCATTGAGTGGTGATTGACCATTATTTAAGACACCTGATGTTAACGAGCAGAATCACCAAAGACGAAAATCACAATTTATGTGTCACCATTATAGTGGTCAGCGTTTACTTTAGTTGGGCTCTTGACCCTTACATTTTTGAAGTTAGGTTTTGTTTGGCTGCCATAACTGAGTTACAACAGAGAGACAAATAAAAAGACTTGATTTGGACTTGATTTGGACTTGAGCCTCGTTGGACTCGGTCTTGACTCGGTCTTGACTAGTCCTGGTCTTGGACTTGTCTTGGACTTGTCTTCGACTCGACAAAGCTGGGCTTGACTCCAGCTCTAATAGTGTTTACTTTGTAAAAGCTCTTCTTGCCATCTTCGCGGTCTTGCAAACTGGATGCTCAGACTTGCCGTAGATTCCTTGTTTTTTTACGGTGCAGTGTAGCCTAGTCTAATTAAAATCAAATGTATTTGAATGCAAATTAATTTAGTTTAGATCTGTTAAACTTTTGCTTGCAATTAATGCAATTAAATGTGTTTAAGTGAGAACAACATAATGATATTGAAATTGTTCTGTACACAAATGTAAAGTACAGTACTATTACATACAAATACAGTACTCTCATAAATGACACTGTATGTCAAAGATTATGTCGACATAGTGCAAGAGCTGGTGATGAACATTTCAACAATACGTTTTACTGGAGTATACTGTATAAGAAAGTGTATTTAAGTTTAGAAGGAAAATACATTTCAAGTGCATTAATGCACATAGTATATATTATAGACTAAATACATTTCAAATGCATTAACAAATGTAATTTTGAAGAACGCACTAAAGTTTAAATTAAAATCAATTGTTTTACGTGCTTTAATATATTGATAAATATATAAAAAATAAGTGCACTTATTTAAAACACAATAAAATCATAATTATGTAAAATGTATGTTTAAGTAATACTTAATTAGACATTATTATAAAGTGCATTTTTAAAAAGTGCACTTAAGTATGTTAAGACCTATTGTCATTAAAGTGTACTCTCTTTAAGTACACTTAAGTGGCCTTTAATTTGGATTAGATTATATTATGTTTATATTATAATACTTTTAATAATTGATGTATACAAAAAGTACACTTTTACTGCAATTAAGCACACTTCCTTTTCACAAGGGCAGTATAAATATTTTTGTACATAAATATAAAGCTTTTATTATTATTACAACTTAATATTTTAGGAAGGGGTCCCTTGCAAGAAGATCATCATATGTAGTTTGCATCAAAAAGTTTGAAACCTCTGTAGAAAATAATAATAGTATTGTACATTCTAACATGAAAGAGTTGCATAGCGAGGTTTTCACAAAGAAAGAAAAACTATTAAATTACATTTTAAAGATATATGGAATTATTTCTATATGTTCCAAACAATATTTTAGCCTTTCAATGCAAATGTAAAACAGGAAGCTAGATGCAATGACTTTTTCAACATAAGACACAATCTAAAATTAGCAGCATCCTCTCTGAGCACGTAGCGAAAGCATATGCGTGTCAAGCCCCCGTGAGAAAGACTCAAATGTAGTATTTATCAAAAGCTGAAATAAGAAGTGATTGACTACTCCAAATAACTCCTGAAGCACTGATGGGAAAACACCAATGAAAATTATTCTAGATAACACTCTTGTTCTTCTTTACTAAGAGGAACTCCGCCAATGACCGCCAACGTCTGTCTGTCTGAAGGGTGAGGCACTTGCAAAAGACGTTGGCAAAAACCACATCAAAACCGGAACTCTGGGTAAACCTGATGGTGGAAACCAGAGTGTGGCAGGCCAAATATGATGTGTCAGAGCTTGACTGAGCATGTGTGAGGTACATAAAGGCATGGAAATGGAAGTTCGAGCTTGTGGAGTTATTTTGGGGGAGTTCCTGAGGTGAGTACCAGGAACATACATAGATCTTCCTGGCGGTGGAAAGGGATGGGGGAGGTCAAAACAGCTGCCAGATGTGGAGGAGTCCCAGGAGCCCTGTCACCATAGGCGTAATTTACGGGTGGGACGGGTGGGACATGTCCCCACCACTTTTTACCAGGCTCGATATTGTCCCCACCACTTTTTACCAGGCTCGATATTGTCCCCACCACTTTTAAAAAGTAACTGAAAAATAGATTGCGTAAGGTATGTATTAAAGGAAAAGCACCATCTACAAATCGTCACTCTTCATAATCTAATTCATTCATTTAACAAATTTTTCCGCCTGTCAGAAGCTTTTCAACATCCTCAAAGATGAATATTAAGTCTCGTTGTGAAACTATCGCGAGATACGCGATATGCGTCATGGGATATGTAGTTTCCTTTCCCTATAATTAATTAGTCTACAGATCCTGTACCTCTTTTAAAATTTATTTGTAGTCTACAATGTTAATACTGTATTTTAGTCTTAAGGTCTCTGCACACTGAGTCCGAAATTTTCGCATGCGTTTTTTCGCATTCGCAATCTTAAAAATTCGTCACGCACAGAGACCTTGCACACTGAGTCCGATGCGTTTTAATTAATCCGTTGCGAAAGAATTCGCAAAACTATACAAAATGTCTTCAAGCAGCGAGGATGATTTTGTTGGCCTCTCTCTTTTTAAAAAAAGAAAAAGAAAAAGGAAATATTGGGTCCATCCAATCTTTAGATTGCGCAGAGATGAAGGAGAGTTCCACCTCCTTATCAAAGAGCTGCGGGATTATCCCGAGAGATTCAAAGTTTATTTCAGGATGTCAGTGCCTCAGTTTGATACTTTGCTAGCGATACTGAATCCACATATTAAAAAGAAGACCACCAATTTCCGTGAACCAATTTATCCTGAACAGAGACTGTCTGAGGTATGGATACACACACACACACACAGACACAGACACACACACCCCGAACTGCGGCATCGGAAAGGTGCGTGCCAGGCATAAAAAAAATAGGCAACAGCAGTTCTTTATATTCTGTATCTTTGTATTCCGCAATTTGTTTGTCATAAAGTGCTCTGTGCTGCAAGACGAAGTGTATTAATTTGTCTGACACCATTTTGGCTTTCGCTTGTACGGTGGCTCTAAATGGTCAAAACAACTTCTCAAAGCATCTCAAAATGCTTTATACGGATGCGAAAAACGCAAAAAATCGAACCCGATCCGATTTTTTTTGACGGACGACAATTTCGGAGGCAGTGTGCAAACGTGTTTATTTTCGTATTTATTTTTCAACGTGCGAAAATTTCGGACGAAAAATTCGGACTCAGTGTGCAATGGCCTTTACTGTGCGTGGCTGCTTCACTAAAAAGCTTCTTATATCACTTCCACACTTTCTTTTGGACATTTTGTTGATGTTTTAACATTTATGCTATAGGTAGCAACATTTACCGTTAACTAGCCTTTACATGTGGGGTGGGGGAGGAAAAAATAGAGCTTTTATAAAAACGTCATAAAAAAAAGATTCGTCAAAACAATTTAATTTATTTAATTATTTAATTAATAAAGGTAGTTTAACTATTTCAAACACAAATGAACTCTCATTCATGTTTTACACAAGGTTTTGCGTAGTTCAGGATTGGTTAAATTATTTGATTGGATGAGGAAACATTTTGTGGGCTTGTCTTGACTCTTGACGTAATGTTGATTCTTCGTTCAGCGCGTGCATTGATCACACCTACTTTTAGCAAGTTGTCCTTTTAGCAAGTTGTTCCACATTGTGAATGTTACGTTTTGCTTATTTGGATGTTTATAGACATATTTGTGAATGTGATGCATGTGTGGAAATTAAGTGCATTTCCAACTCTGAACTCAGTCCCCAAGTAAATTCGGTTATTAAATAAACAAATAGCAAAACGTTTTGTGTGGTGTCCCCACCACTTTTCAAAGCAAAGTTACGCCACTGCCTGTCACATTCTCACACACAATGCACGGCTTGTGAAGTCGCCACAGGAAGTGAGGTCAGGGTTCCTGACACCTCCTCCGAGCTGACAGAAATGTAGAGTTCAAACCAGAGTCGTCTGGACTTTTCTGAGACACATCGATCGGTTTGTCAAAGCATATGGCGTTGAAACTTCTGCATCAATACTAACTGACGGTTCATTTCCTTTACGCACATGCACATTATTTTACTATTTACAATGGCGAAATCACCTCACTCATAAACTGAAACAGGAATCACTTTGAGGTGGATGCGTCGTTATTCTTGATGACTCACTGATTTCCATACATGCTTGAGGGGCTTATCTTCGCAACAGGATGAAATGAAGCACATGGTCCTTATTAAAATGGGACTGTCTTGTATTAACAGGCTCTTGACTCCAGAAAGCGCATTTAAATGTAATGTTCAATGAGCTAAATCTCTTATGATTCATACCTGCCCTCCCTGTGTGAACACGATACAACATAGCCCCAATGACAAACAAGCCTAGACCAAACGGCACACACCTGAGGCGAAACGTGTTCATCAAGACAAAAAAGGCATGATACTAGCAGATATCAATGCATATATCAATGGCACTAAAAAGAAGCAGGATAATAAACTGTTAAACAGTTTATAGTGACTCAGCAAAGGAGGTTTACATGTACGTGCAGATGTCCAACAAGACAAATAACATGCGCCTGACCACATACAATCTCGACATTAGTGTAGTAGGTCAAAGAAACAAGATGATTTCGTGTTGAGCGTACAAAGTTTGCAGCTGAAGGCATAAGAGCCAGGATTAGGGTGCAAGTTTCCCATATAGGCCGATTTTTACAAAGCAAATACAAAAATTTAAAGAAAGAAAACGTTCTGATATCCTCAAGTTGGCTCATTAAGCCAAAAGCAACATAGATAATGTCATAAGAAACCAAGTGTAAATGCCCGCCCAAGCACATTCTCAAACCACCTCATGAAGTGCAAGACACGACTTGGCCAAATGCATCTGGTTGTTCAGGCCACATAAACATCACCCCTCCCAAACATCAGCATACGGAAGTTTGGAAGTACTGCAAAATAAACACAAGCGAGGAAAAGGGGATGAGGAACATCATCAAATGCCAACCGCCATATCATCACTCAAAATTTGCCTCATCATGGAAATTAATTGTGCGAATATAGTGTGGGAAAAATATGACTAGATTTATGTTTTGCATAGACACATTTATGTGGCAAAGTGTAACTGACAATGGACATACTCAAACAGATAGCCTACCAATCCAATCAATAGCAATCCCAAGTCTCTTGATAGGCAATTTGACCATTCCTATATGGAGATCACTCCAATAAACCATTTAAATTCTTTGTGTAAATATTACGGCTTTGCCACGATAAAAGCCATTATAAAATCCAGTGAAAAAGAAAAAGAGGAAAAACTAAGACTAAAGACTAAACAACTGAGAGGAAGTGAGGAGGTGGAACCAAAAAAAAAAAACCATCTGGACCTCATTTCTAAAGAGAGAAATTAAAATACTACCACAAATGTGGCTTTTTGATCCTAAACAGTTTAATCGAGTGGTGAAAGCATCTTTTTGCGACCGTCTGCAATTATATATGTTTTTGTAATGCATGTATTTTCGTTAACAGGCAAATTAGGGGTGTAAAAATCATTACCCAGCCAGGCATCCTGCGCTTTTCCATGCGCGCGCTCTCTCTCTCTCTCTCTCTCTCTCTCTCTGTGTGTGTGTGTGAGTGAGTGAGTGAGTGAGTGAGTGAGAGTGTGTATTGCGTCGCCGCGCACAGACCGAGAGGTTGTTGTTCAGTCGAACAGCGCGTGGATTATAGATTTCTGAATTAAACGGAAATTACAGCCGTACCCGACGCGTCCTAGAGACGTTAATGCCTTTTGACGTTTATCTTAACCATGGCTGCGTTATTGATTAGATTACATTCCGCAGTGATTCCGCGAAAGTTTTGACTTTTATAACATCAGTTATTTTTGGCTCTCCCGACGGACCCTTTGCGGCTCGATCAGGCAGAATCAGGAATTACGGCATCTCATGTAAACTTTGTAAATGAAGATTAAAAACATCGGCACTCTCTTCTTCTCTCTGCCAAGCATCGCACATGGGGTAAGTTTCCCAGCACTGAAATAACCATATATCTAACTGAAGTCAGATGTCCCTTAGTGTTACAATAGTTCTGTCTAAATTGATTTTCATAGCAGCGCGATAGAGGTGTGTGTTTTTAATGACCGCTCTTATGCAAATGCTTAAGACAGATGTGTGAGCCCTTCTCAAAACTCACATTTTAACAGCAACTTGTGATGTGTTTACTTGTCAACAGAGGCACGTTTCTATCACCGTCAGCTCACTGATCTTTCTCGCATGCACTCATCTGATATAATGAGCTGCGCGAGATAGTCTTATCACAGCTTTCGACACATGCATATTCCTCTAGTGTCAGTTAGATATAAAGTGACTTGCATACCTTTTGCATGCCTTATGAGAAAGTAGCCCGCAAATGTTTGCCCACCGATGTAATGTATAACATGCGCGCAGTTAAACATTGACCTGCATCATCCAGACTCGCTGGACTTCATGTGTATTGAAGGACCTCTTCATTTGTCAACAGGCACTGGCTCTTGCTGAGTTCATAGCACACAGGGAGCTTTGCGACATTTGTAGCCGTTGAGGATTCGTTCATCCGTCATTGTAAGGATGGCATTGTTCCTAAAGGTTGTATTAATAAGACAAAAGACTCTGTTATGGCATTATGCTGCTGGACAGAGTGCTCTGAGACTGGTGTCTGTCTCTTAAAGGGATAGCCCACACAAAAATTACAATTCTGTCATCATTTACTTATCTGTCTTGTGTTTCTTGGAACGAAATGTTTAGGGGATTTTTACTTAAAACCTACTTAAGTTATCATTTTGTGGTGAATGAGTCTTAAAGGGACAGGTTACCCTCAAATGTAAATTCTGTCATCATTTACTCATCGTCAAGTTGTTGTAAACCCCTATGACTTCCTTTCATCTGCGAAACAGAAACGGTTATGCCACTTTCATTGCGTCTTTTTTTGTTTTGCACAATAAAAGTGAATGGTAGCTGAGGCCTGGTTGTTCTGCCTTACATCACCTTTGTGTTCTACGCAAGAAGGAAAGTCATATGGGTTTGAAACCTGATTCTTGACAAGAGTTTTCGTTTTCCTAGTTCTTTTTTGAAAATCTTTGTTTAATCTCAAACATCATTCATGCTTGCACACATTCAGACCTGCATAACGATCAGTTGCAAGACATACAAGAACCAGTTGTGTTTTTAATGACGCTTGATTGTAACAATAACTGCCTGGTGTCCATTTTTTTGGAAGGATAGAAAAGAATGCTGATTTTGTCCGAATGAGTAAATGATGATAGAATTTGCATTTTTTTGGGTAGACTAGCCCTTTAAGGTTTTTAATTTTTTTTATTATTATGAAACCAGACAATTGTAGAGATGTAGGTCAGCTCTATTGTATATACTGATTTTCGTCTCCCCTGGAATCCAAAACTACATTGAAAAGCCATTGCGCTGGCTTCTGAATTTAGGTCAAGCTATGAAATGCATCCATCCCATTAGTCCAAAATGCCATCATCATTCACTAACAGCACCTCTCTGAGGTACTGACTGTATAGTCTGATTGTACATTCTCTCTAGGACAAGAAAAGAGGTTGGGATTGAGATGTTTTGTAATCTGCTTTTGTGGTACACAAAGCCTCCCTCTGCAAGATAAGCTGATATGTAAGAGGAAACGCTGGTTATCACATTGAGAGCTGTCCATCCATCATTCTCAAGTGTGGATGTGAAATGTGTGCGTGGTCACGGTATTCTTCTAAAAGCACTAAACGGATTGATTGCATTATCTTTTCTATTCTGTGAGTGCATTGCACTTGCACATGGGAATTTCTGCATGCTTTTTAAAGGAGAGCTAACTAGTTATTAGATGGAAACAGCATTACTAAAGTGGGAAAATTAAGCCGAGCAGGAATATCAGGTGTTGGATCTATTGATGGATGTGCAGAGAGTTTCTATTCAGTGGGGTCTGTTCAGGTGATGGTGGGGTGTAGTAAAAACACCAGACTTTCATCACGCTGGGATCCGATCTGTAGACAGAGCTGATATGCGCAGCATGTAGTCCACGTTGGCATCATGTGATGCCATGCTTCATTAAACCAGAACAAAACCAGCCACGCTGTCTCCACTGACCACCACCGGCTTTCTTCATTCAAGTTCACACTCTCAAGCCATGTCAATGTGAGAGAAGATTCAGCTGTGGTTTTTATTTAATAATACCCGCTGTGCCTTGAATGGACCCAACACTCATTGGCATTGATGGTTCCATGAAGAACCTTCAACATCCATGCAATCTTTCCGTTCCACAAAAGTTTCTTTATAGAGGAAAAAGTTACTTTTTTAAAAATTCTTCACACCAAAAAAAAGAAAAAAAATATATTTTGAGAATTGTTAACTGAAAAATTATTTGGGGAATCTAAAATTTTTATGAACACCATTTAGGAATCTTTTTTTTTAAGAGTGGGGAACGTGGAATATCCTGGATGTTTTGTACTTTCTTTTCAGATTTTGCAGGAAATCTATGTAACTCTGTGGAATGCATTGAAGCATGGTGAAGATTGTTAGCTGGTAGCAGAAAGCATGATCAAATTAGCCCAAACATGTGAAGAGCTTTGTGAATGAATGTGCATTCTAATTTCCGTGGAAGTCTGCTGAGCTTTCCACGGAGTTCTGCGGGCACGGATTCAATGTAGGCATAACTATGACTCATCGTCTCAGTCTGAGCCTCTCATAGTTTTCTTTCAGAATTCATTTCAAACTTTCATGAAGCAGCAAAGCCTTCGCCTTTAGATATGAGTGGTACTATTCATTATTACAACGTTTTCACCGTGGCTAGTGAGGTTGCCTGCCGACTGTCTGATTTTTACCTGATGGTGCTTTCTCCTGACCTTAAGTTCAACTCTGTCGCAGAAACACTTGTTTCAGAATTAGGTTCGTTACCCATGACTTGGCTCTGCATGCCCACAGGTCATATACTATATGTGCGTTCAGACGTCAATAAGGAGGGATTGTGCATGAGAGGCGAAGTTGAATAAAAAAGTGAATAAATAAACGCTATCTAGACAAACGGAAAGATAAATAAATGTTGCAGGCGGTGGTGGGAACTGGAAGTGTGGGATTTTTGGGCTTGGTCACATGAGGGGTTAAGGGTGGGGCCAGGTCACAGTGTGGGCGGAGCAATTCCTCAAGGACTCTTGCGTTTAGCATTTTGGCAACAGGCACAGAACTCCTGCAGCACATCCTGAGAGAGACTTCACTGAGGAAGACAGTATCCTTCATGTCAGGCAGAGCATTTAAACAATAGTCCTCCCAACAATGAAATCACGTACTCATACTCATGTCGTTCCAAATCTGTATTAGCTGTGTGGAAAACATTAAGTGAATTTTTTGAAGAATGTTCTGGATGCTACTTGACCAGGACTGTTGATCTCAAGCTCCAAAATGACATACAAAAAAGAATAATAAATAAAAGTGGCACCAAAAGTAGTCCATGTGATTTTTTTTTGCACATTTCAAGCCAGTGAACTTGAGAACTCGTTCAGTTCAATTCATGAATGATTTTGTGAACAGATTGAAAATATTTGACTTCAAAAAACGATTTGTTCATAAATTGGTGAGCTAATGTAAAGATTTGCAGTCAATACGCTCCTAAAAATAGAGGCTCCAACATGGTGTTTTTGTAGCGATGCCATAGACAATAGGGTGTAACTATACAATTCTGTCTTTTATGGAGCTTGACAGTTCTCATTCATTTTCATTATTTTGAAAAGAGAGGCTAGACACCTTGTTTAAAACAACATCCAGTTAAGAAAATAATGAGTCGTGTGCACTTTCTCTTTAAGGACAAAATATATTTGTGTTGGAAGGTATTATGGAACATAGTCATCATTGACAAACCAATATGTTTTGTTGTTCAGAGAAGAATGATGCTCAGAGATCAATGCATGTGTGGTCAACCAGGGCAGCATTTTTTTTTTAATCACACCAATCAATAATAAACCATCTTTGGTGATATTAATAGAGGCCGGGGTTTCCAGTGCTTTAGGGCTTGCGCTGTTATAAGGCAGCATGCCATCTTTCCTCAGCCGAAAAACACTTTTGCTGGGTGTGGCAGCTGGGACAAAATAAACGCCTTCTGTTTTGGAGGCTGCTGCTGAGCAAGTTACAACTCACAGACGGCAATATGGAGCTTGCAGTATTTGTGCCAAGTACTGGGAGTGTCGCAGCAATGCATTGCCTTTGCTTGTGCTGCTAACCTTCTCCTCAACATACACACAGTCTGCATGCTTGATGCAACTGTACAGTAGCGTACATATTTAATGTTGAGACAAACGCAATCCCGTACATTTATGTTGTATACAGCACAGTCACTTAGCCCAATCTGTCTGTTTCACACAGACACATGCAGACAAGGCTCAGGGGAAACTTTCTAAATATTTACTGAGCAGCGTTTTAGTTAGGGGAAAGACTTTGTCCATTTTTAGGACAGATAGCATTTCGAGTCATGGAAGAACTTCTAAAGGTCTCTCTTTCTATTAATGTCTTGCATCTTTGCAAAATCACTATTTATGGGTTTAATTTGGCAAAACATCACCTGACTGATATAAATCTGCCACATACAATAGAACAGCAGATCCGGCTTAACATTGATGCAAGTGTACACAGATCTTCAGATCAGCAAAGGAAAGGTGTATTTTGAGCAATATGTTGGATTTAATATGTTCAGTGGTTGTCAACCAGTGGTTCATGACCTAAAAATGGGTCACACATCAGTTCCTGAAAGTGTTGCAAATTACAGAGAAAAAAAAAACGCAGACTCAAACAATAAACTGCAACTAATCATATAATTTTGCATAGTTCGAATAGCAAAATAATTAGGAATTTTTAAAATAACTTTTTGTTAACAACGTATTTACAGCATTTCGTAAAATAAAAAATTACGATCTAGCCTAGAATGAATTCTGGTTAACTTGCAAGGAGGACAGTCATGGTTTGTGTCAACCACAGTGTGCTTTTGTGCAGTGAGTTACTGGCTGCCTGTATGAAATCATCAAAATTAATGAGAGATTTATGTTAATGACATGTTAATTTTGCATATTGTTGAGATTATGCATGTTAATAAAAAAAAAATCGTAATGTATGATTTTCACCCAAAAATGAAACATTCTGTCATTATTTATTCACCTTCATGTCTGCTGAACACAAAAAAATATATTTTAAAGAACGATGGAAACCAAACAGCATTGGAGATAATTGACTTCTATTGTGAGACATTTCACAAAATATCTTCATTTGCATTTCTTGGAATGACATGAGGATGAGTAAATGATTACAGGCGTTCCATTTTTGGGTTAACTTTGGTACTGTGTAGAGACTTGGTCAAGCAAAACCAAGTGAGAACGTATGCATTGAAATAACATCGCAGTTTAAAGATTAAAGAAACCTTGCAGCAGCAGCGTTTCCTCTGTAAATCTGTTTTTCTCTCTCTCTCTCTCTCGTGCTATGATAATGTTAACCATTTTACTGACCACGAAGAGGTTTGGAGATCATTTTTGTGTTAGTGAGCCGTAAAACATTTCTGGATGATTTGTGGCTTGACGTACTCCATAAAGCGCTGGATATGTAGTGATGTGGTCACAGTGTGGTTTTCAAACGTCTACCGGGCATCAGTCTGTTCAACTGCATTAAGTTTCCAGCAGGTACTGAAAGAGATAACGGCATGCCAGACCCACACACCCTCCTCCTCGTGATAGACAGCGTATTGTTACCCTGACTGCCTTTGTTTGTGCACCTGGAAGAAGCCCACCGAGGAAGCCCTGTTGGAATGAAGAGCCGGATTGCTCGCTAGAGCTCGGCAGATTAAATTGTGGAGGGGGGGGGGGGGGGCTTTGTCCATCAAACCTGTTCTTTTAGTCGTGGCATCTGTGATAGGATCAGGCCCATCCTCATGCTAACGCAGTCATGAATGTCCATGAGAGGCAGAAAGACATGGAACCTGCCCATACGGGAGCTTTTTGCATGAGAATGGCCTGGATCTGTGCTCTCTGGTGGGACGTTGTTGCATAAACTTCTTTTTTTTTTTTTTTTGCAATCATTTGTTGAAACAGATGTTGCACAACTTCATCTCGTCTTTTTACTGAAACTAAATGAAACGGTTGGCGGTCTTGCATAACTTGCGGTAAACATTTAGACTAAAACAATGTTTTTTTGGGGGAAAATGGTCTCTCACTTCTCTTAAACAGTCAAATTAAAGCGCTGATGTTTTGTAATTGGTAAGTCTGGTCCGGTCTAGTCTCATCTCCCTCGCTGATGAAAAGAGGGGTTTTTACATATGTCTTCTGAAATTACCCACAGCAAACGCATGGGTCACTGGTAAGACAAAACACAAATGCGCAGGCATGTCAAAGCCCAAATCCTGAAACTCAATATTGCAGAAAAACATATTCAGACAATGTCATATATTAGATTTACGGCTTGCTGTGCCAGTAATACAGTTAAAGGCCCACATGATATGATTTCTCCCCCTGTAACATATCCTGCACTGATTAGCTTGTTGAATTTGATCTGCTTTGGATCGATAACTAAACCACACCCCAAGGGCAATAAAATGACATGCACCAGATGTTTTTGAGGGCGCCAGTGGCAGTCATGCTTCAAAGACATAATCAATGAAGGTATGTCCAAAACAAAACACTTTTTAACTATGTAGTAGTGTTTAATGTAAATGCAAAATAGGATGGTCTAGTGTTGTGTTTCAAGCTTTTTGATAACAAAGAAGGACCTAAAAATATGATGATCCCTGCAAGTTATATATTTTTAAAGGCATTCATACTCTGTAAAATGATAAGCATGATATTATGAAGATGTGTTATTTGCAAAATTAAATTAATGGATTTTATATTGTCAATTATTTAGTTTATATTGATATGAGATAAGATATTTATAAGATGTGTTTTATTATATTTGCTGTTATATTTCATATAATATAATAATTATATGAATTTGCATTTAGAATTGTTCACAGCTCGAACATCAAAGAGGAACGTGCCCTTTCAGTTTGAATGATGCTTTTGAAAAAGAGATTCCAGATTATGGAAGAGGAAGTAAAACTTTCATTTTTACAATGACAGACAGTCTGTGAGGCAATCCAGTCTTTATCGTCCCAAAGGGACATGCTGTAATATGTCAGGAGGGTCTGGGAAAGATGGAAGATCATTGGAGGGTGTGGGAAAGATGGAAGATCATTGTGCATTTTTGAAACAAAGCCAATACTTGTGTTTATCGTCATTTAATACAAAGAATATTTAAATGTAAACACACCCAGAAACATGAATACGGAGTCTCTCAGAGTGGATCTGTTATAGTTTAGGCACACTGGCCAGTTCTCCCCCATCGTGTTTCTTATCCCTTCCATCATTGTTGGATGAAAGGTACCAGACCATAATACAGCATCGTATCACAAAAGGCAATCAAGACTGCTTTGTTCATCTGTCATCTGCCTGTTTCCTTTGTGGAGTCTCCCCCTCTTTTTTCACACCCTCAACCCCCAAACGCACCCACCACCCACAAGCACATACACATACAAGCACATAAATTACATTATCACCCCTTGACTGTCCCATACACAACACGAGGAACACATTCGGGTCACATTTGCACAATGATACAATGTTGTCACGAAGATCTGACAGTGTTGCGTCTGTCTATAACATGAGCACGCACACATGGGACACACACACACATCCCATAATAAAGCAGAAGAATATGAGCTTGGGTGGGGTTTGCGTTATGGGGGAACAGGAGCAGGGCTGTAGAACAAAGCAAGCGTGATTTCTGTTCTAGGACCTTTCATTAAAGGATACTTCCCATGTAGGGACAGCAGCAGAAGAGTGTGAGCGGAAAAAAACGAACTTGTGAAACGTGATCTTCTGTGGTTTAGATTTAACTGATTCTTGCCTTTTATACCGGTAGCCTGCTGCAGCGTTAAACCACTTATCTTCGTTTGTCACGTGGGTTGCTATTTATTTACTTTGTGGTTGACAGTGATAATTCAGCAAATTTGAGTTTTTATTTACTTGGTCTTCCTGTGCCCTGCTGCTGATGTGTGTAGATCTCATCCTTGAACGTCTAGGCATGCCTAAACGGGCAATAAGTTCTCTGGAAGATTAAATAATGAAGTACTATTGCATTAGCTCATTACCTAATGAGCACTAGAGACGGTGAGACCAGTGCTGTGGTTCTAAATGAATCCTTCCTGATGTTTTTAATCACCCTTTTGTGGGCCTTTCCTTTGATCTGTGCAGTAGACATTAAACCGTAGGGGGTTGGGGGACGACAAAGAACCGGTCACGAATCTGAATCAGGGTCACAAAAGTGAAGAGACTTCTCAGCCATTAGCCAAAGAGATTTTAAATGTTTAAAGCAAAAAGTGAAAAATATATAGTGTAAAATAATAAAGTTCTATTTTAAGTTATGTCATATTTGTACTAAATGAAGAATTATTTGATAATTATTATTATAATAACAGCAATAATCAGCTAAAGTTGAATTAATAGTTAATTAATACATTTATTTATAAATAATGCATTAAATTGATCAAGTTGCAGTATAGACATTTTATAATGTTGCAAAATAAAATATAAAATAAATCCTGTTTTTGCACTTTTTATTTTTTAAAGAATCCTGATTTTAAAACAATCAGATTCCACAAAAATGTGACTGTTTTTAAATCAGCATATTAGAATGATTTCTGAATGATAATGTGACACTGAAGACTGGAGAAATGATGCTGAAAAATTCAGCTTTGCGTTACAGGGATACATTGCATTTTAAAATATATTCAAATAGATGCTGACACATTATTATAGGGACCGATTCTCACTATTAACTAGTAGCTTAGCATAACTAATATTAACATATTGGCTGTTTATTAGTATTTATAAAGCACATATTCTGCATGACCATCCTACATCCCTAATCCTACCCAATACCAAAACTTAACAACTACCTACTAACTATTGATAAGCAGCAAATTAAGAGTTTACTGAGGCAAAAGTCGTAGTTAATGATTTGTTAATAGTGAGAATTGGACCTTAAAATAAAGTGTGACCAACAGTTCTTTTAAATTGTAATATTATATCACAATTTCACAATTTTTTTACTGTATTTTTGATCAAATAAATGCAGCCTTGGTGAGTATAACAATGTTTCTTGTGTTGCTTAATGACCATAAACCTTTGAACTGTAGTGTTTGTATGCGTGCATATTCTATAAATTCTATTGTAAATATATCAGAATAAATATATATTACTATGTATATTTTATGCATAGTCCAGCACTACCCTGAATGTCCAAAATGTGCTACACACTGGGGGTTTCTCCATTCCACTATGTTTCTTTATACACAGCTCCTCGTTTCCTGTCACCTTTTGCCCACAGACAAAGAAACACATCAGCAAATAAACAGATGACAAATATAAACCACGAGCCATGAGTTCGAATGGGCTTTTGTTTATTTATGCCTCGCAGGGGAGGAAAAGAGACTAAGGAGTGAAGAATAGACTTGAGCCACACAATATTGACTAATGTTCTGAGAGGAAATAATGGGGCGAAATGTAAGCTGAGTGGAATAGCAGCTCTCTCTCTCTCCCCCGTCTGTTTCCTCCCCTCCCCCATGCGGCTGAGGACAATCGTATACCCAACTTTCCAAATCGCGCTGGATTACTATAGCAGAACACAGTCTTGTGTGGCACGCTGCCACTGCCTCCTGGCCGTGAAAGGGTGCCTGGTCTTTACATAAAGTCAAAACAAAGGCGTAATTAGCCGAATTAATTGAGAGACGTAAAGACATGTAGATTGATGTCAGTTTGTTCAGCAAAGCTGGTGTTTTGACATAAGAAACTAATTAGTACTAAGTCAAGTATCACAATTTGTGTTCCTTATAGTAAAGAAGATAAGTGATTTGAATAAACCCCCTACCCTTTATTAATTGTCAGTGCGTAAATATGAACGTGAATGATACTCCAAACAGCAGCAAACTAACAGAGACTCCAACAATAATAGACACCCGCACTTCTGTGATTGGACAATGACTAGACTAGACAAGCACTAGACAATGACGAAACTTTCTAGTTCGCATGTGTCAAACGCATTAAAACTCAATTATACTTTGGGTTTAACAACCCATATCTAAAGACCAGATCATCCAGCACACTCATGAGAAATTGTAAGATATTGTAGCAACTGGCAAATTGGTTTGGGGAAGGAGTTGGACTATATGGTCAGGTTTAGATTTGGGTCTTACAATTTTTTTATGATTGTCTCGTACAAATGTAGTCTTAAAGACTTGGAGAATTTTGACTTGAAGCCAGTAAACAAACACCCAGAACATCCTAGCAAACAAACTATAAACACACATAACGACTAAATATCACCCCATCATCACTCTTAAAAATAAAGGTTCCAAACGTTTTTGAACTGAACTGCTTACTTTTTTTTTTGTTTTTTAGCAGTGATGCCTTAGAAGATCAAATTTGGGCTCTTCAAAGGACCTTTCAGAGAACAGTTCTTAAAAGAGCTATTTATTCTTAGTATGAAGAAAAAATTTATATTTTTATAAGAATTAATTTGTAATTAATTTTAATACAAATGAACCTTTTCCACTCTAAAGAACTTTTGTGCAATGGAACTATGAATGTTAAAGTAATAATTATGGTAGAGAAAGAAATACTATGGAAGTCAGTGGGGACCATCACATGTTTGATTACCAGCATTCTTCAAAATATCTTCTTTTATGTTCAACATAAGAAAGAAACTCATACAGGTTTGGAATGACTTGGGGGTGAGTAAATGATGACAAAATTTTTGAGCAGGGCTCTGAACCGGTTCAAGGAATGGAAACGAACAAAATTTTGACTGGAACAGAACCGGAAACAGAAACTAAATCAAATTTTATAGTCCCGAACAGAATCAAAAATTTGAAATGGCCATTAACCGGTTAATAACGTTATTTTATCGTTCCATTTAATATTTGAAATTTGCTGTCAACCAATCAGGAATTCAAGTAGTACAGACTATGCAAATGTGATGCTGATGCATCCAGCGAGTGAAATGCCCGCCCGCTCAGCTGTGAACTCTAGTCGCAATGGCAATGAATTCTGCTACCATCTGTTTTAATGGGAGGTAGCAAAATCTGACAGGGTAGCACGAATAATCAGAACACTGGCGTTAGAGTTTATCCGACGACAGTGTAAGATGGATTCAACAGATCTTACGCACCTGCGGCGCTTCTGTGAACGGAGAAAACACTATTAAACTATAGGCTTACATAAGGAATATATGCCTATACACTAAATATATTTCACGTAAATCATTGACAGATTAACAAAATGAAAGAAAAAAACAATATGCTGAGTTAGGCCTACGGTTCATTGTGACGCATTCCAATGTTCTTGGAAAGAAAAACGAGACGCAGAAAGTACTTTTCTTTATTTTGCAAAAGCTTTACAGTTTTATTTGTTTTGCAATAGCTTGACAGTTTTGAATGATGTCTTGCATCTGTATAACCAACCAGCGTTGGTATGGCCATAGCGATAATAGCTGACACCTCACGCGCACAAAGACACATATTTTTGCGACATTGCAGCCAGTTCATTATCAAAATAAAATACAGTGTAAAACGTTACAGTGTTCCGTTGTCCAATCTGTTGAGTTCACTGTGCTGTTATTGCCGATGTGAAAGATGATGTTTTACGTCGATGAAAGTAAAAGCCAATAAATAATATTTTAGTATAAGTCGAGAATATGGAAACATTTGGATTCGTGCCGAGTGAGAGAGGTAGGCATCAGTTTCACCTTTAACTTGTTTTTGGAATGACGTTTTTATAGCCTATAGGCTATATCCTTAAGTTTAGAGGATTTGTTGTGGAGAGAAACTAGTAACTGCGTTTATGTTTGTAATGTTTGCGGCTTAGCCTTTGTTTCTTTTCCCTCAAAACGCAATTTTATACAAGGAGCGTTTTTTTTTTTTTTTTTTTGCAGCAAACATTTTTAATTATCTTTAAAAAATACTTTAATGTCTTTAAAGCATTTTCTTTTGTTTAGTAGCCTACATTTAGAAATGTAAAAATCTAGAAAAGATGATGCTGTATTGGCTGTGACTAAGCGCAGCGGGTTAAGATACCATCTCTTTCTGTATTTTTTTTTCTTTTTCTTTTTGTGTAAAGAAAACATTGTACTTTAGTATTATTATTATAGGCAAAGACAATTTAAAAAATAACGGTATTAACCGTCTACTCAAACCGGTTTCGGAATGTTAATAATACAGAGGAACACAGGAACGGAAACGGTAAAATATCGATTCTGCTCGGAGTGAACCGATTTACTTTTTTTTTTCGTTTTCAAGCCCTGTTTTTGAGTGAACCATCCCATTTGTGGAACCACTGATGCCGAAAAAGAACCTTTATTTTTTAAGAGTGATCGTATGTTTGTGTGCGTATTCCTTACATTTTCTCCAGAATACCAAACTTTTACTTAAATGACTATTTTCTGTGGCTCTACTCTTAAAAATAAAGGTGCTTCACGATGCCATAGAAAAATCTGTGTCTAAATGGTTCCATAAAGAACCTTTAACATCTAAAGAACATTCAAAAGATTCTTTGTAGTGAAAGAAGGTTCTTTAGATTATAAAAAGGTAAGGAAGAGAGAGTTCTTTAAAGAACCTTTGACTGAATGGTTCTTTGTGAAACCAAAAATGGTTCTTCTATGGCATCGCTTGAACAACCTTTTGAAGCACCTTTATTTATAAGAGTGTAGTGGGTGGCTCTAGAGAGTGGCCACAGGGTCTGACACGTTGACTATGATGCTAATACAATCTCATTTCCTGTCTCATCTTTCATTATACAAATCTTAAAAATGGCAGCAGAAGAGAAAATATGATTCTCTTATGCTGTTTCATGCTCTAGAGGTACTGTTGATTGTGAAATCACACTAGCTCTTGCATCAGAGCTTGTATGTTGCTTACTTGAGCAACTTATGTTTTTTTCTTTTCTTTTTTTATGCTTTTTCATAAAATGTCTATGGAGTTCTTCTCAGAGACAGAGTTCATATACGTGATATGTGGCAGACCCTCTCAAATCACCCATATCTGCTCAAACTGCATAGCAGAGAACTTGGGAGCTGTTCAAAGATTTTTGCCACTTTCTTGCCGTTTTGAAGACGTTTGAGTGTGTGTTGCAGCTGAAACCAGCGTCGTATCTTGTGGTTAAATCTCAGAGTTGTTTTTTCCCAGAACGCCACTACAGCTACTGCTTCTCAAAATAATGTGTTAAAAATTGCAGTATGATGAACAGTAGTGATATCATGAGACTGTATAGTTTTGTGTACGCCTGTACTGGAGTGATGGGACTATGTCTGTATGTTTTAATGTACAGATGAGAAACGGATAACGTTGTCATTTGCTGTGTTATTCTATTTTGTTACTGAGATGTCTGAGACATCTGCCCTCTAGCTTCTGTATTATCTAAATGCCTGGTGCACATCCATGTCCTGGAGATAAAAGTGGAAATCATTGAAAGGGAGGCTGGTTGTCTGCTGCGGAGGACAGATGAGTCAGAAGAGTAAAATCTCCTCGGACTCCCTAAAACTTTCCCAAAACTTGCTCACACACAAAACATGTAATGTATGTTCTGTCAAAAAAAATGTTTTTTTTGAATAAGCAAGTATTTTATGATTCTAGTAGACAGTATGTGTGGAAAATATATGGGGAAAAACAAAACAAAAAACTAAAAAGAAAAAAAAAAACTTACATGGCAACTACTACTAGTCTTTTTTTTTTTTTTTTTAAGCGACTGGCCAAAAACCATTCGATTAATAATGAGTATTTCCTTCTCTTGACAACCAAAATTTTTGGTGTATTAGTTATTATTATTTATTTACATACTTTTATTCCTAGCAGCATTACTTGCTTACATAGTGATTTTTACATAGGGAAGAGACATCTTTATTGCATATAGCTTGCTTACTGATGGTTAAGATATTTTCTGTAAAACTTTTGGAAAGATATTGTGAAAATGCTATACAAAATTTTTTTTATGCATTTAACATTACTCAAAGTAATAATTTGAGATTCTTTGTTGCTCTAAAATACTCTCAACATATACAAAGTAAATATTTTCTAAATTATATTTTGATAATTTGCTTTGATTTTAGTACAGTTACAATATAAAGTCTAATTATAATAGATTTAATTATATTTAGCTATATATATTTAATTATATCGAAAACAAACTTTAAAAAATAATTAATTTTATTTATAGCTTATTGCTTTTATATCTAGGTTCCATTGCAAAGGTATCGAAAATGTACCCTTGATTGTACCTCTTTTTTCATTACTAATGTCATGACCAATGCTTTGGTTTTAGGCCGATCTGTTACATCACAGTCTGTCTCTCAGCGCTGTCTCTGTTCGAGAACTCTGACGTTAATAACTTTAAAAATCCACTTTGTTTCTAGGAATATTGCCGCTTCGGCAGAGCTAATCGATGCATGGTTGTGATAGAGAGATGCTCTGTGAAAGAGTTAGAGCAGGCCCCAGGCTTGTTGCAGAGCGGTGGTACCAGCGCACAAGGCTTGTCAGCATGCATTTGCGCTAAGACTTGCTTCAGCCTGCCCAGATGTGTTTTGACTCGTGAGAATGGGGTTACATGCAGCGTCAGATGCAGCACAGCTAACTGTGGTGGTATTGCATTATGGGTCTGCAATCTGAATACAATACATCAAGTGGTTTCTCTATGTGTTTGTGGATAACTTCAACCACAAACATTTTTCTACCAACGGATAATGCAGAATAAGCCCATTTGTGTTTTATTTGCTGTGGTTTATGAAGAAATGTTTTGGTTAAATGCCAGTTAGGCTCTATAGACTGTAGATTACCACATTACATAATTTTTACTTGTACCTCAGTTTATAAAGTCACACCAACATGTATTGACAGCTGTGCACTTACTATGGAAGACATCCATTGTAAGTGTATTGTACATACACTCGCAGTTCAAACATTTGAGAGTCAGCAAAAAACATTTTAAAGACAGTAAAGACATTTATAATGTTAACTAAATAGTCCTATTTTAAATAAATGCTGTTCTTTTGACGTTTCTTTGTGTTATGGTTTCCACAAACATTTGAAGCATAGAATAATTTCTGAAGGATCATGTGACACTAAAGACGTAAAGACGAGAAGTAATGGCTGCTGAAAATGTAGCTTTGCCATCACAGGAATAAATTACATTTTAGAAGATTTAATTTAAAGTAGAAACAACTTTTTAAAAATTGTAATAATATTCCTACAGTTTTTACAGTGTTTTTGATCAAATAAATGCATCTTGGTGTACTTAAGAGACGTCTTCCAAATACATTTAAAAATCTGACCTGGCAGTGTACTTTTTTTTTTTTTTAAATAAGCATTATTTTCTGTGGTAATCAACAGCTTGCCACAGATAAAGATCTTGGCTTGAATTTAACCTGTGATGTTCCTTTTAGATGAAACGTTTTAAACACTGCATGTGCTTTTTATGTTTAAGCAAAAAGGTGTTGGTAATAATATCTCAGCTAAAGGACATGGTTAGGCATGGCTCAACAAAGTGCCTAATTCATTATCTATTTGGTAATCTAAATGTACAAATTTGGGAATTGGGCATGCATAGTGAAATATCCAATACCAGACAATATACATCCAGCACTGACTATTATCAACGGATAACCAATATGGTAAAAAATATAGCTATATTGTGCATCTATCCTTACTTCAAAAAATATTATAGAAATGCAACACAAATAACAATCCTGTGGGAGCTATGCAGTGATATGGTGGACTGGTGTTTCATTATGACTATATTATATATTATAGCACATGGGAAACACTGTGTTAACCAATCAGAATACATTACCAGAGCTATTTGGTTTATTAACTGGCAAAGCCAGATTTTTCCAGTCATAGAAGTGGGCGACTGTAAAGTACATATCCGAGCTGGGTCATTAGCAGGGTGGAATGAGAGTGTGTTGAATAGAGCTTTGTTGTCTTGGGACTCTCTGTGTTGTATCACCTTCGCTGCATTGACTAGCTTTGACTCATGACTCTTTTGGCTTAACGAAACAGATGGAACTTTCCTCCCCTGTTTCCTCCCACCCTCCTGTAAGTGCTCTGTTTTTTACCCTCGTACATCTGATATTATAGAACCAGCCCTACCCAGCTAATCAATACAATTATCTATGACGTAATTGTACAGCTCTCCGGGGCAAGGTATAATCAGTTTGATGATCACGTGCTATAAACTGATTGTATTTTAATATTACTTGTATTACAGTCCGCATACAATGCATTCAAACATTTTGAAGCGTACAGTTTGCAAATTCGCCTTACTTTTGTTCTGTTAAAGGTCACTGCTGACTGCTGTTTAGCATGTCTATATGACTTGTGGTTCTCTGTGTTTTGCATTAACCTGTTGTATTATAAAATTCCCCAAGAATAAGCTCTGTGTAAGGGTGCATTTGTGGTAGAGGTGAAAAAAGCATGGTCATGTGAATGGTGATACTTATCACGACGACTACAGGATGTAGAATTGGTAGCATGTCGTGTCTGAAGCACTTTACAGAGCACAACAGAACCATTTTGCAAAAAGAGAACTTTACTCATCCATTTATAACAGACCGCAGACAGGACGACATTTAAGCATGAATTAAATAGGTGGCATGAAGCAAGTGTGAAAAAAGATGTTAATAAGCAACACGTAAACAAACCTTGATTTCAGACATAGCTGAAGTGAAACATCTGTCAGTTACGTGTTGTTTAGTCTGGGTTTTTTCCAAGTGTGTGGTTGCTGACGGTTTGTGCAACCTGCAAAGATGTCTCAAAAGTCTCTCTGGAGAACGAGGCAAATGGTGCTCAACCGATGCTAGGTAACAGGTGCGTTGTGGGAAACACGGTTTCTCAGATGCCGCTTACTAATTGGGGCTTATCAGGTATTGCTGGGAAGCGCAAACAACACCTGGGGCCTTTGTCGAACTGTCATGGGGATGTGGGCGGGGTCCTGCCCGAGACTGGGGTCCTAAGTTCAGGTTTCACTGAAGTCAGGAAGGAAAACATAATACTGTCATAAGAACTGTAAGAGCGACCTTTATTATGAGTCAGTTCTGAACTATAACAGTTTAATCCACAGCGACTTCTCTAAGCTATGTATATCCGTTGCACTTTTGCCACAAAATGAGCGGCTTGCTGCTGTGCTTCAGCACGTTTCCTGCCGCACGTATTACACCTGTAAGAATCCGAATAAACTTCCTCTGCTCTGCTTTTGTGTCTCTCGCTTCCACCAAACCTTTCCCACATGAACTGTCTTGCTCTCTACCAGTCAGCTATCAAGTCTGAACAGGATGTTAGTCTTCTGACACCACAAGCACTTCCTTTAGCCTATAGCAGTGTAGTTGTGTACAGGAAGACTGCTCTTGTTGGCCAGCTGGACTGTGGAGACCTGCTACTGGAGATGCAGTCACAGTGTTGTCGACTTGCCCTATATCTTATTTGTGACCTTAGACCACATAAGCAGCATGGGTATATTGTAGTAATAGCAAAAAATAGATTGTATGGGTCAAAATGATCGATTTTCTTTTTTTTATGCCAAAAATCATTAGGATATTAAGTAAAGATCATGTTCCATGAAGATATTTTGTAAATTTTCTACTGTAAATATATCAAAACTTAATTTTTGATGAGTAATATGCATTGCTAAGAACTTCATTTAGACAACTTTAAAGGCGATTTTCTTAATATTTAGATTTTTTGCACCCTCAGATTCCAGATTTCAAATAGTTGCATCTCAGCGAAATATTGTCCTGTCTTAACAAACCATACATCAATGGAAAACTTTTTTATTCAGTTTTGATGTATAAATCTCAGTTTCAAAAGACTGACCTTTTTTGTGGTCCAGGGTCACATTTATCTTTCAGTATGATGAACAAGAAGAGACAAAAGATTCATTATTTAGACAGGATGATCTGGCGTCCCGTTGAAGGACGGAGCAGGCAGAGGTAATAGTGAAGTGGGGCAGGCCGGAGACGGCATTGCTGACAAACTAGACCATCAGGTTTCACATGCTGTCAAATCCTTAGATGAGAGGCGGCAAAGGTCTCCACAGTAACACCGAGGCCCAGACTGCTCCGAGGACCTTGCAGACGGCCCAGTGAAATCACGAACATGAGTTGTCAGCAGCGAAACTACCCACTCAAACCTGTTCCGAGAGTGAAATTTCAGTGGGTGGTGGAAGTAGAGCTGTTTTGAAACGCATCAGTCAATTTCTGAGAAGGCGACTCTTGATGGGTAATTTAAGTTTTAGTCTAACAGTGTAAACTGTTGATTGTTTACAGTGTGAAAAATGTGTTTACTGAAAATATTTTGAATGGGACGGCCTGCGTTTGGTGTCATTTTGGGCCAGTGTACCAGTAGAGAGTATCAAGTGAGACGCAACCTGGACAAGGAGGCCATTGTTCTTCACTGCTGCTCAAGGAAATGGCCTTGCTGGATATTATTGGCATTTGGCAGCAGGATTGTGCCACTGTCTACGCAGCTGTAGCTCATTGTGTTCTTATAGGTGACTGAGACGTGCTTCCTGGTATGTTTACATAAGTCGGCATCTGTGATTATGTATGTGAAGGGTTTTGAACTGTGTGCAGCAAACAGTGATGTTGAAGTGAGGTGTATGCGTCACACAGATGTCTCAGATTCCTGCCTTTGTCTCAGATGCCATTCCACATGGCTGCATAGTCTCTACAGTGACTCTGGCCTGACGGGGGATTTGCATCTTTCGGTGTCGAGGCTTTGGCTGTGCTGATGGCGTGTCTTGGGCAGTGGTCCTCATTTGTCAAGAACAACTATGTTCGAGCAATCTTTCTGACATATCTCGGTGTAAACATCAGCCTAGGGATACTGTGGCCTAATATTTTAATTGGTCAATATAGTAACCAATGTACATAAGTATACACTATAGCACATTCTATTGTTCTCAGACTTCACTCTAAGTACTGTGAGAGATGCACTTTTTAGGTTTCTGTCATTTGTGACAGTAGGAAGCAGACAGGAAATTAAGGTGGAGTTTAAGAGACGATGAGATCAGAACGTGAAAAAACGCCATGGCTCTACATATAACATTGTTGCTTAAACACTGCGCCATAAATAAGAGACATTTTTTTCTGTTGATCGTGGCTGTATACTTTGGTATCTACCGGATATCTCTTAAAGAGATAGTTCACTGAAAAATTAAAATTTTGTCATCATTTACTCCCCCTCATGTCGTTCCAAACCTGTATAAGTTTCTTTTTTATGTTGAACGTAAAAGAAGATATTTTGATGAATGCTGGAAATCAAAAAGTTGATGGTCCCCATTGAATTCCAAAGTATTTCCTTCCCTACTATGGAAGTCAATGGGGACCAACAACTGTTTGGTTCTTCAAAATTCTTGTGTGTTCAACATAAGAATGAAACTCACACAGGTTTGGAACGACATGAGGGGGAGTAAATGACAAAACCATGTTTTTCATGTAAATGTCATATATAACTCTATAATTTAGGTGCAATGTCATGGAAGTAGTACCACATCCTCTGTAATGTGGCACATCAGATGTGTACCATATCAAAAGAACCAAAAAGCAAATTGTATGACAACTTTGAACTTTTACAAATTTGAACACAATTTATTCTGCAGCAGAAAGCTAAATGTAACAACTGTCTAGCTTAAAATCTAATATACTGTAATTACATCTAATATTGTGACTATATGTCTGGAGCCAGGGCAGACACGAGTAATCATGCTTGCTTGCTCACACTCTCTGTCTCACACATACAGAACATTCTTACTCAAATACGTTCATTAATTTTCATGCGTTCAGCAGTCTGTCACCAGTTATTTCTTAATAAACATTCTAGAACATTATTCTCAGCATTTTTATTTATTTGTTTATTTAGTCACCAGCAGTTAAAAGGAGATTTTAGATTAGGGGAATGTTTATAGCCTTTGTGGCCTGGTGGAAATGACACTCCAGTCACAGGTTTCAAAATCTTGGTGATAGACATCGAAAAAACAAGTTGTTTTACACATCCCATGATGTGAGTTTACATTATTTTGTGAGTCAGTAAATAGTAATAGTAAGCATCCAGCATTGCATAATTTTACGTGTAGGCGTAGAAGACCGTGTGTCACATAAACTCTCATTTTATCTTAGTTCATGGGGCAAGAACAGATTGTATCTGAAGGACAATTCTGGCATGTATCTTTTACTCAGAAGGGAAATTCCAGAACACTACTTGAGCTATTTTTAGTATCCAACATGTGTCTGATCAATGCAGGACCACTGCTTGTGCTTTAGATAAAGCCTAGGGCACACTACCAGAAGGAAGCTTGTTAGACTTTCATGTTGTTGATGTCTGCGGCACAAGGCTCCAGATTCTAGTAAATCATAGTTGCTCAGAGTGACCTTTTGTCTGTGGTTGTGTATAATGTGCAACATTCCATGAGAGAAAACAAGTCTTAAAGGCTATTTCCACCTGATATTAAGATGTGTTTTTTGTGCTCCATTTACAAGTGTTTAGCACTAAATACAGATGGAAACAGGGTCTTAAAAGTTTTGTCATTTGATCACTGAAACCACATATGGAGGTAGTCAAAAACATATGTGTAGTGTAAACACTCTGAATGCGTCCCAGACCATAGTAAAACACTGCCATCCACTCACCTAACTAACACATGATTGTTCTAGGACATGTTGCGAGAAAGTGCACCAAAACAAGTGATTTAAACTTCACAAAACATGGTAGAAATTGCAGCTCCCACTTCTTGTCCTTTTCATTCTCTTCCTTTCCCACTAACTTGGGTCACACTTTATTTTAAGGTTCTATCCTTGCTATTAACAAAGTATTAACTATGACTTTTGCCTCAATAAACTCCTAATTTGATGCTTATTAATAGTTAGTAAGGTAGTTGTTAAGTTTAGGTATTGGGTAATGAATGAATGAATGAATGAATGAATGAATGAATGAATGAATGATGCATTTATATAGCGCTTTATTGTGTATTGCTGTACACCCAAAGCGCTTTACAATCATGTGGGGGGTCTCTCCTCAACCACCACCAGTGTGCAGCATCCACTTGGATGATGCGACGGCAGCCACAGGACAACGGCGCCAGTGCGCTCACCACACACCAGCTACAGGTGGAGAGGAGAGAGAGTGATAGAGCCAATCAAGTGTATAGGGATTATTAGGAGGCCATGATAGACAAGGGCCAGTGGAGGGAATTTGGCCAGGACACCGGGGTTACACCCCTACTCTTTACGAGAAGTGCCATGGGATTTTTAATGACCACAGAGAGTCAGGACCTCGGTTTAACGTCTCATCCGAAAGACGGTGCTTTTTGACAGTATAGTGTCCCCGTCACTATACCGGGGCGTTAGGACCCACACAGACCGCAGGGTGAGCACCCCCTGCTGGCCTCACTAACACCTCTTCCAACAGCAACCTAGTTTTCACCGGAGGTCTCCCATCCACGTACTGACCAGGCTCAGCCCTGCTTAGCTTCAGTGGGCAACCGGTCTTGGGCTGCAGGGTGATATGGCTGTGGCATAAGTAAGATAAGGGTAAGATTAGGGATGTAGTATATGGTAATGAAGAATATGTGCTTTATAAGTACTAATAAACCGCTAATATTTGAGAATTGGTGCGTATACTAAAGTGTTACCCTAACTTGTAAGATGTGTAACAAAACTTTGTTCAATCAGTCATATACATGTGATACTCCTGTGAAAATGAAGTAGAGTGTGACAAAATATGAGGGGAGTGTGTTGATGAAATCAGCACACAACTGGTCAGTGGAGACACATTAGAAAAGCATGTTAATCCCAGGTGGAAATGGTAATGCAACTAGGTTGACCATTTGCAGTCAGATCACTGAAAACACATCTTGATACCTGGTGGAAACAGGACCTCGTGCACAGGCTGACCAGCAGTGTTAATTTTGACAGCAAATTTTAGTTCGTCACATTTTAGTTATCTGAATAGTTTTAGTATAGTTTTAGTCAACTAAAATCTAATGGGTTTAGCTACAGTGTGATGCTTTTATTAAGCATTTCTCTAAAATTTTCAAATTTTCCAAAATTTATTCCCAGAGAAAACATCTGGTAATATGAATGATTTGAACATGCATTGTAGATACAGATTTAACTGCTTTAACACACAACATGTCTTTATCTCAAAATTAAATAAAACCACTTCTCATAAAGAAACAAGAACATGGCCTTCATTTGAAATACCAAATGAAGTACAATGTGCATACGACATCCTTCATTCTTTCAAGCAGACATATTTATTTATATAAATTAAAATTAGATTAATCCTTATTAGGGCTAGTGATTCATTCAAGAGCAGTGAGTTATTTTCTCTCTTTCTTTTGTTGATTTATTAACAATAAGAACACAGACAACAAAATATAAATTAGTCTGCTGTCCCTTTAAGACCAAATGCACATGGATTCAAAATACAAGTACTCGCATCCGATATTCTCCCAACAGTTTGCATTCACTTAAGATGTAACCGGGTGTGATTACTCGTGTTTTTATGTGATTACATGTCAAAACAGACAATCTATTTTTCTGTCAAGACGCGCGAGAGAACTGAATTCGGTATTCATGTGCTGTTTGAGAGGCGCTTTTGTGCAGGATTCGGCTTTTTGCGCTCAGAAAACCAGACCGAATTAAGTGCTCTTTCACATCGTCACCCTTTTCAAATTTATCCATATGTCTGCTCTTTCTTACTCCCTGGAACTGATATTTTTACATTTTATGAGACGTGCAGTAGGTGTATGCAAACTTATGATCAGAGAGTTACAGTATGTGCACATCTCCCCTCCTTTCTACACAGATTTGTTATGACTGGATTTCTGTCCAGTCGTCCCTCTCTAACATTTTTTGTCTCATTTTTATTCATTGACGAAAATGTCAATAGATTTTTGGCATTGTTTTTGTCATACAAAAAGATTTTTTATTTAGTTGTCATCTCGTTTTCGTTGTTGACGAAATCATGCATGCTCCACCATCTTCCATTGTTTGGACACACAAATAGTCCTGTCCAAATCGGTTAATGTTATCCCTGTTATGCCACTCAAACAGATTGTTTGGCGCAGAAATTACAGCCCTTTTAAGTTTATATTTGACTTGTGATTGGTCCCTTTTTACCTTAGGCCTGGCAGTAATCGTTCTGTTTTGTGTTTGTTTCCAGGTGACACCAAGGAGCTTCCTGGGCCACTGAGATGTGACTTTGGGCTGGGCGTCTCATTTCCTGTGCCTCTGCTGGCCCAGACGAGCCCAGACAATCTGCTCTCTGAATGACTACTGGCCGTACCATTTCAGGGCTTTGCCAAACTGTCACCATGAGCAAATACTCCCAGTACTTCAACAAGACCCTCATAGAGGTCCACTATCGCATTGTCAAGAACATGAGCCAGAGTGAATTAAAAGATCGCATGAAGAGTAAACAAAGCCTGAGCACCCTGAACATTTTATTTGTCATAATCTGCAGTATCATCATCTTGGAAAACCTCCTGGTGCTCATTGCCGTGTTTCGCAATAAGAAGTTCCACTCAGCCATGTTCTTCTTCATTGGAAACCTGGCCTTCTCTGACCTACTGGCTGGCTCCGCTTATATTGCCAACATCTTCCTGTCAGGCTCTAGGACATTTCATTTGGTGCCTGTCCAGTGGTTCATACGAGAAGGGACTGCTTTCATCGCACTGGCTGCCTCGGTTTTCAGCCTGCTGGCCATCGCCATCGAGCGCTACATTGCCATCACCAAAGTCAAAGTTTACGGCTCCAACAAAACATGCCGCATGTTCCTTCTGATCGGAACATGCTGGGTGATGTCCATCCTTCTGGGAGGTCTTCCCATTATCGGCTGGAACTGTATTAATAACCTGGAGGATTGCTCAGCTGTCCTGCCTCTCAATTCCCGATACTACATACTGTTTGTCGTCACCATCTTTACCGTCATCTTGCTGTCCATTGTGATCCTTTATGTTCGCATCTACCTTATTGTGCGTACCAGCCACCAAGAGGCCACCAATTCTCCAGCTTACGCTCTCCTGAAGACTGTTACGATTGTGCTGGGCGTCTTCATCATCTGTTGGTTGCCCGCCTTCACCATCCTTCTCTTGGACACTTCCTGTACGATTGAACAATGTCCTATCCTCAACAATGCTGCCGTCTTCTTTAGCTTTGCCACACTGAATTCGGCGCTGAACCCGCTGATCTACATGTTGAGGAGTAAGGACTTGAGGAAGGAGTTCCTCAGGGTGCTTTGCTGCTGGGGGCTGCTCAATTGTGGCCGGCCTCCTCACCGCTGCATGGTGCCACTCAAGAGCTCGAGTTCAATGGAGCACTGCACCAACAAACACGAACATCAGTCAATTCCCATCATGCAGGACTGCACTACCTGTGTTTGATTTCGTCTCCTCAGGCATTTGAAGATAAGGGGAGACCCTATCTTGGAGGCAAGGCACAGAAGACGGAAGTGTTCAGAGACCTCATGGATGAAACGAGAATCACAATCGATGTCTTTGGACTCTCGGACATTTAGAGTAGATATCACAACTGTGATACCAGAACTCCCATGTGTCCTTTGTTGCTTCTATCCATGCAAAATTTGCTGACCATCACAGAATAAGACCTTACCACGTATTTGGCATTTTAAGGCAAATGAAAGAAAGCTAAATTCAAATGGGAATATGCGTTTAAGCTCTTTGACAAAACAGAAAAATCAAAGTTGCACTTTGTAGACTTCTAGGCAGTTTAGGATTGCATGTTTCTCATATGCTGATCAAGCTACCAGAAGTCACATATAAGTTGTATCCTATCCTCAAGTAGACTGGTTCAAAGATTCGAGTGGACAGATGAAATGTAAGGATCAACAATGCACTCCATGTGAGCCAAACTACCATGCATGCTTGCAGAACCTCACCTAATGTATTTATCGAATTACTTGATATACATAACACCCTTTGATTACTGTTTGACAATAAAAGTATTCCACTTCATTGTATTGCATGAAAGTCTAACCTGTGTAAAAACTAATATGTATGGCAAACCTATGAACAATTGTCAATGTTACTCCTCTTTGTCCATCTTAACTCACTGTCCCTTACTATTTTTTTTTTTTTTTTTTTTGACATGCCTAATTTTTCCTAAGAGGAAAGCACAAGCAGAATGTGATTACTGAATTCCTGATATGAGTCTCTCTCGATGTAAACGCTGGTTTTGTTGGCATGACAATGCCGTAGTGTCGCTGCGGCAGCGTGTGCTTCATTTAGTGCTCTCGAATGGAACTGAATATAAGAATGAAGTGTTACGAGCGAAAATTTTCGCTGATCGACAGTATTACCGAACATCATTGTTCACCTGTTGATTACTGAGCTTGCAGCAACAAGAATGGGCACACAATGTGAAGTCTTAACGACATTTAAAGTTAACTGAAATCGATACGCCATTGATAAGACAGGAATCTCTGAGATTAGGACAAACTAAGCATGCCTTTATCAATTTTAAAGGCACATATGCTGTCTTTTAATAGGTCACAAGTCTTCTGAAGAAACTATAAACTTCCTGAAACCACAGGAAATCCGATGTTTCCTATTCTTCTTCCTAATGTTATGGACTGACCTTAATGTTCTCATACGTTAATATCATCAGTCTGACACTTTCACTCACACAATCGTTCGCCGTTTGATCCCAACATGTTTTAGTTTGCTCTGCTGATTGCCTTAGTTCAGCAGAGAAAGCACTTTGGCAGCTCTTCCAATACCGGCCTAATGTATTTTGTTTTTTCTTCCTTTTTTTTTTTAATGCATGAAGAGTTTAAGCCTTTATGAGCATCCCTATCACTCCGTTCAATGTAAAACATTCCCTACCCTGTGGAACAATGTTCTTTTTATATGATAAATATATGAAAGTTTGTATGTATCTGTGTACAGTATGTATGTATTGTGTATACGTATAAAATGTCTTGTGTGCAATAGCCTTGTGTTTTAGTAGCAAGCTACCTGTGCTAAATCGGTACAATACCAAACACTAATGTAGGTACATACACATTAGTTCATTCCATTTTTTAATAAAAAGATATTAAATACAAAAAAAAGTATCATTTGTTGTTCTCAGTTTTATATTTTGTAAGATTGTTGTTGAAAATATCTAGATAGTTTCACACATGCTTTTAGCAATTAGCATACACCAAAAAGTGTAACTTCTGAAGTGGTTGTTGTGTGCGTGACACAGAAGTGATTAATGCCACTACGTAATTTGTTTTGAATTTCAGTCCTACGCAGTATTGAGTTAACAATCTGAACACAAGAGCTTTATCCCACATATTACAGAAATCTGATTTGACAATAAAAAAATGAAACTAAATGCCAACATGCACGAACATGGTTAAGGCCTGACTCGCTAGGACATGAATCTGTTCGCAAACAATATTGCTTAGAATTGCTGGCCTTGATTTCTGACAGTCCCATAAGTGCCAGTTCCAAGGTTTTGTGGGAGTGCAGATGTTTAGCCGAAGGGTTTTATAGGAAAGAAGGGAGTGTGATGAGAGATCAATAGGAATGGCATTATGGGAAAAGGGGAGTCTGGGGCGGCATGACCTTAAAAAAATGATTGTGAACTCTGACTGAGTGGGCTTAAGGATGGTCTGGCTTTGTTGTTGTCAAACATCCAGAATTCCTGGGTGGGAACAGCAATCCGCCCTGACAACACAGCTGGGAATATGGCCAAAAGTTAGCAGGAAGTGACATCAGCCATACTGAAACAGCTGCAAACTTATACAGTTGTTTTCTGTACAGTCTTTGAGATTAATAACCATTGTGTACTACCACTCCACCCGCGTAAAACGCGCACCCACAGCAGTAACTACAACTGCTGTCCAAGAGTATCACCTTGTGGTCAGACAAAGAAAAGATTCTAACGTTATATGTACTGGCCTGTTGCGCCATCTGTAGGATAAACAGATTACATGATTTTGATCATAGGATGAGAATCATTTTGTCAAACTATTTTAGTTATTTTAAAGCAGAAATGCCCAAAACCAGGTGCCTTGTTGCCCGTTGATGAGCTTTGTTTTGGCCCGTCATGCCATATCACAAAATGAGGTGGAAAAAAGGAGAAAGAAAGAAAGAAAAACATGCAATTGAAGCATGTCTTCATTTCTTAATTATATTTTTGTTTTAACATTTTTTGTTTTATTACAATATAAACAATATAAAGTTAAGTTGATTTTTAGTCATTTAATAAATTATAATATAATACAGTTGAATATAATGTAAAATTAGCTTTTGGTCACAAAAATAAATAAATAGTGTAGTCTAAAATAAAATCTAAACTGACATGCTTTTTAACTGTTATTTCTTTATTATTAACCAATTTAATCCCAATCTTTCCCAGACATGAAAATATCCAAATGGTGTGTCATTAGTAACCCTTTGAAATAATCAATATTTATTTTTGGAAATTATTTTGGAAAAGTGTGTGAAAATTGTGTTTTATTGTTGGTCACAATTGTGACCGGTAGGATAAGGCGAGTATTGAATTAACCTATAATAAAAATAGTTATACATCTTAGCCCAGCTATTTTAAACTGTTTGTTCACAATCTAGGGTGACTGTTATGCATAAAAAACCTTATAAAATATTGATAGGAACACTGAGATAAAAGACAAAAAAAATTCCACCATCAACGGATTTCAAAATTTTAAAATTTTTTTAAAATACAGGTCCTTCTCAAAAAATTAGCATATTGTGATAAAGTTCATTATTTTCTGTAATGTACTGATAAACATTAGACTTTCATATATTTTAGATTCATTACAACACAACTGAAGTAGTTCAAGCCTTTTATTGTTTTAATATTGATGATTTTGGCATACAGCTCATGAAAACCCAAAATTCCTATCTCAAAAAATTAGCATATCATGAAAAGGTTCTCTAAACGAGCTATTAACCTAATCATCTGAATCAACTAATTAACTCTAAACACCTGCAAAAGATTCCTGAGGCTTTTAAAAACTCCCAGCCTGGTTCATTACTCAAAACCGCAATCATGGGTAAGACTGCCGACCTGACTGCTGTCCAGAAGGCCATCATTGACACCCTCAAGCAAGAGGGTAAGACACAGAAAGAAATTTCTGAACGAATAGGCTGTTCCCAGAGTGCTGTATCAAGGCACCTCAGTGGGAAGTCTGTGGGAAGGAAAAAGTGTGGCAGAAAACGCAGCACAACGAGAAGAGGTGACCGGACCCTGAAGAAGATTGTGGAGAAGGACCGATTCCAGACCTTGGGGGACCTGCGGAAGCAGTGGACTGAGTCTGGAGTAGAAACATCCAGAGCCACCGTGTACAGGCGTGTGCAGGAAATGGGCTACAGGTGCCGCATTCCCCAGGTCAAGCCACTTTTGAACCAGAAACAGCGGCAGAAGCGCCTGACCTGGGCTACAGAGAAGCAGCACTGGACTGTTGCTCAGTGGTCCAAAGCAAAAGCAAATGAAAGCAAATTTTGCATGTCATTCGGAAATCAAGGTGCCAGAGTCTGGAGGAAGACTGGGGAGAGGGAAATGCCTGAAGTCCAGTGTCAAGTACCCACAGTCAGTGATGCTGGTGTTGGTCCACTGTGTTTTATCAAGGGCAGGGTCAATGCAGCTAGCTATCAGGAGATTTTGGAGCACTTCATGCTTCCATCTGCTGAAAAGCTTTATGGAGATGAAGATTTCATTTTTCAGCACAACCTGGCACCTGCTCACAGTGCCAAAACCACTGGTAAATGGTTTACTGACCATGGTATTACTGTGCTCAATTGGCCTGCCAACTCTCCTGACCTGAACCCCATAGAGAATCTGTGGGATATTGTGAAGAGAAAGTTGAGAGACGCAAGACCCAACACTCTGGATGAGCTTAAGGCCGCTATCGAAGCATCCTGGGCCTCCATAACACCTCAGCAGTGCCACAGGCTGATTGCCTCCATGCCACGCCGCACTGAAGCAGTCATTTCTGCAAAAGGATTCCCGACCAAGTATTGAGTGCATAAATGAACATAATGGCCATTCTTTTATTGGTCGGATGAAATATGCTAATTTTTTGAGATAGGAATTTTGGGTTTTCATGAGCTGTATGCCAAAATCATCAATATTAAAACAATAAAAGGCTTGAACTACTTCAGTTGTGTTGTAATGAATCTAAAATATATGAAAGTCTAATGTTTATCAGTACATTACAGAAAATAAATAACTTTATCACAATATGCTAATTTTTTGAGAAGGACCTGTATAACATCAGATTTTTATATTAATGCTACCAGTATTACAACATAAATTTTGTAATTTTTTTTGTAACATTTGAATTTAGTGCAATATTTTATCATTGCATCATTTTACTGCAATTTTCACTAACAACTGCAACTGATTTATATTGTATACCTAAGTTCACTGTTATCCCACCGGTCACTATTTTGACCATCAACATGTTTACTCATTCTATGACCACACTCAACAAAACTGAATATATGTGAATTCATATATTAACTCTTTCCACGCCAGCATTTAAAAAAAAAAAAGTTGCCAGCCTCCGCCAGCATTTTTAATGATTTTCACCTAAATTTGACGGCCTCAGAATATTTTCTGCTATGACTATATGAGCATATTATATATCAAAATAAAGAACCAGGCCCCTGCTTTTAATAAAAAAAAAAAAAAAACTATTTTATTCTATCTTCATGTGTTAATGTTTTATCACAACTTGAATGCACATAGGTTTCATCAGAAATACAACATTTTGGACAATAAAATTAGAAAAATGCATTTTATCAAAGTGCAAAGTGCATTTTCAAGCAAAATACATTCAAATGTCATATTCTTTCACCTGTAAATAATTATATGAATAACTGAAATTCTATTCAATAAACAGAACAGACAGACAGACACACACACACACATATAGGCTACATACATACATATACATACTGTACATACACACACACGCACGCACGCACATATACATATATATATATATATAGATAGATCATCACGCACACACACACACACACACACACACACACACATTCAGATTGACGGGTTATTGTGTCTGTAAAGGCATCTCTCTCACTGACTACTTCATCCCTATCAGATTCAAAATGGTCAAAACATGATCTACATATATATGATCTACATTTCCTCTGATCCTTCCATTTATGCCGATCGTCTAGTATTCGGACCCGTAACTCATTCAGGACATGCGCTAGGGCTTTCCTTACCGTAATATACCTAGAACACGGATTGCCGGTTTTTTTTTTTTTTTTTGAATAAAATGAAAACTAGGAGGCTTTCAAATCACATGAGCCAATATTTTATTCACAATAGAACATAGAGAGCATAACAAATGTTTAAATGGAGAAATTGTACACTTTTATCCACCAAATGAGCTCATTTCAAATTTGATGTCTGCTACAGGTCTCAAAAAAGATTGAAACGATTCAGCTGGGAGAACATCTAGCAACTAATTAAGTTAATTGACATCAGGTGTGTAACATAAAAGGGATGTTTTAGAAAGGCAAAGTCTCTCAGAAGTAAATATGGGCAGAGGCTCTCCAATCTGTGAAAGAGTGCGTAAAAAGATTGTGGAATACTTTAAAAACAACATTCCTCAATGTCAAATTGCACAGGTTTTGCAAATCTCATCATCTACAGTGCATAACATCATCAAAAGATTCAGAGAAACTGGAGAAATCTCTGTGCGTAAGGGACAAGGCCGAAGATCTTTGTTGGATGCCCGTGGTCTTCTGCCCTCAGACGACACTGCATCACTCATCGGCATGATTCTGTCATTGACATTACTAAATGGGCCCAGGAATACTTCCAGAAACCACTGTCGGTAAACACAATCCGCCATGCCATCTGCAGATGCCAACTAAAGCTCTATCATGCAAAAAGGAACCAATATGTGAACATGGTCCAGAAACGCCGTTGTGTCCTGTGGGCCAAAGCTCATTTAAAATGGACTGTTTCAAAGTGGAAAAGTGTTCTGTGGTCAGATGAGTCCAAATTTGACATTCTTGTTGGAAATCACGGACGCCGTGTCCTTTGGGGTAAAGAGGAGGGAGACCTTCCAGCGTGTTATTAGCGTTCAGTTCAAAAGCCAGCATCTCTGATGGTATGGGGGTGCATTAGTTCATACGGTATGGGCAGCTTGCATGTTTTGGAAGGCACTATAAATGCTGAAAGGTATTTAAAGGTTTTAGAGCAACATATGCTCCCCTCCAGATGACGTCTATTTCAGCAGAACAATGCAAAACCACATACTACAGCTATTTTAAAAGCATGGCTTTGTAGTAGAAGAGTCCGGGTGTTGAATTGGCCTGCCTGCAGTCCAGATCTTTCACCTATAGAGAACATTTGGCGCATCATTAAATGAAAAATACGTCAAAGACAACCAAAAACTCTTCAGCAGCTGGAAACCTATATCAGGCAAGAATGGAACCAAATTCCAACACCAAAACTCCTCAAACTCATAACCTCGATGCCCAGACGTCTTCAAAAGAGGAGATGCTACACCATGGTAAACATGCCCCTGTCCCAACTATTGTGAGACCTGTAGCAGGCATCAAATTTGAAATGAGCTCATTTTGTGCATAAAAATGTAAAATTTCTCAGTTTAAACATTTGTTATGTTCTCTATGTTCTATTGTGAATAAAATATTGGCTCATGTGATTTGAAATTATTTTCATTTTCATTTTATTCAAATTTAAAATGACACTGTAACACAATTTACTAGCCTTTCGTTTTGGAGCTTTGATGCAGTTATCATCTTCTCAAGCTGCAAACAGTAAATAAACTGCTCTGGTCATGTGACAATTTGCACTAATCATGTGAAACTGCACATATTTAATTGAGACCCTTTATTTTTTCGATATTTGCAGGAAGTGCACTAAAACATCAGTCAGTAAGGTTTTTAGATATTTATAAATGAAAACTTTTTTACCATCACTATTGTGACCGGTGGGATTAAATGGGTTAAGTTATGCTATATTTGTACACATGAGTAGATGTTATGATTTTGGTAAAATTAATTATTATCGAAAATAAGTACATCTGTGTGACATCTTTTCTTTTGAATAGTTCAGTATGAAAATTTAAATTACAACACATTTGAATAAACCTGAACACTTTCTGAATAAACATGCAGGAAATGCTGCTGTTACTGTGTTTCTTTACTGTGTCTTAGGGTTATATTTATTTCGTACTGATTTTTGGGTATCTTTACTTCAAAGAACTGCATTTGTATTTGCATCTGTATTTGCTTGTTTAAAGGTCATTTGCATACTTTATTAAATGTTGAAATTATTTAAGTAATATAACACTGTAATTCAAATACATTCTAAATACAAATACTATCTAAAACCTATATAAACTTAATTTAAATAGACCAATCGAACTGGTCGGCTGGGTGTCAGATTTCTATCCGTCACCGGCAATGTTAAATATTTACACTGGAAGAGTTAATGAAAATGAGTGAATTTGCACCCCTGAGGCAGAGCAAAATGTGGTACATCCCATTTAGGTTGAGTCGCTGAAGCCGTAGAAGGGGTGCACGCGAAAATAATCCTTGAAAACAATTTAAGATATCTTATTCGTTCACTCTTAAAGTTTATATTTCAAAGTACTAGACTGTTTACCATATACACAAAATAATGTATCTGAATAGTTTTAAACCAAACTAGAAACGCACAACTCATTTGACACATTCGACCCCCGTAGACCTACTTTAAATTAGTGGTAGCGTCCAACTCACCCGCGTTTCCGCGCGAAAAAGCGGCCCGCGCGTATTTCTCAGCTGCTAGAGACAATTCATAAAGCCCTTCCAGAGAGCGCTGTCAGATCTTAATCGCCGCTTTTATCTGTTGTTGTTTTAAATCGTGTTTTTAAATAGTCATTTTCTTTGATCAAACTCGAACTTGAAATGCCTACCAGGACCTCATTGTCTTTGCCAGAGGATGTCAAGGAACGGTACGGTGCTGTGCTGTTTTGGCCTTAATAATGCAACTATAATGATAGACTGTGTTTCATAGTTGATCACGTCACACAACAGCCGCTGTATGATGTGCTGTTTGGAGATGTAAAACATGTTAAGTTTTTACTCTAGTTAGCATTTAGCCGTGCTACAAATGCTGTAAGGTTACCCGCCATCAGCTCTCGGCGGCTGGTTGTTTTGATACGTACAAACTCGCAGGTGTCAGTCTGACTGTATTTGGCGCCAAATACACATGTGTCCGCGAGTATAGCTCTGCCCGCCTCCTGTCTCTCGCTACTCAATCACTGCTCAAGTCATTAGACCCATAACTACCGAGTCCTCCTGCGTTTAGTGTAGTTTATTCACGACAAGATCATCTGAAGTGATGTTAATAAAATAAACACCGACTTTCTCTGCATGCGTGTATAATCCTATTATAGCGTCACTCTTCTGAGACTAAAACTGTCAGCTGAAGATAAAACAAATGTTGAGATTAAATGTTGGTGCTGTGTAATGGTAATGAGATCTTTACTTTAATTTTCCCAGGCTGCAGGTGCTGGATGAAGGTGGAGACAGTTTGTCAGATGAGGTGAGGGTTGTTGGTGTCTTTTTTATTACATGTAGGCATGTCACAGAAATCTGGCAAAAAATATGCCCTTCATGTATTGTACGTTAGTAGTTTTATAAATCTTAGTGTTGCCAAAATAGTTTGAACACCTGACAGATTTGAAAATATTGAGGTTTTTTTTGCCTCCAAAATATGATTTCATTTTATAATGTTCATGAAACGTGCAGATGGTTGCTCCGAGCACAACAAATATCAGATGAAGTGAGTCGCACAGTTTTTATCCACTTTTGACTTAAATATTTGGTATGTCTGCCTTTTGCAGCAGTTATAGCAGCATCTCTCTGGCACATTGTCAATATATTTCCTGAGAAATTTAACTCATGTTATCCCATGCCTTCTGCAACTCAAGCCAAAGGCTTTCCTTTGAATGTACAATAGATCTGTACAGTTTTATTTTCCAACTCACCCAAAATTTGCTCAATGGGGGAGTTCTGGACTTTGAGGGGGCCAGTCCATCATTTTCTGTGTTTCAGCAGATTCCTTTCATTGCATGTAGTTCTGGCAATAGTTAGTTTTATGGGTATTGTAATGACCAATTCAACAAAAACAACTGAAAACTATTAAATATGTTAAGCGTTCTAACAATTTTGGCCACCACTGTCTATCTGGTCCAACAAATCCTCTTAATTTTGTTTTATCAAATCTTAATTTGTGGCACAATTTGTGTCTGGTAGTCTCATGTCCTGCCATTTATATCAAAATGTCTTAAGATAATGAAAAACATATCTTGGATTTGTGTAAAGTATTGTAGACATATTTTAGAGTTGCGCAGGCTTTCCTGTAGCTCAAACAGTTGAACATGGCAATACTAAGTTAATGGGTTTGATTTTCTAAGGAAAGCAAGAACTGATAATGTTAACGTGTACTAGGATGGGCATTTTTGGTAATTTATTTCAATCATCGATGGGTTTCAAAAACTATTAATCGAGTGCGGGGGGTGGGGCATGGCCGTAATAGAGGTAATGAAAATATCTGAAGACTGTTATGAAAATGAATGCTAAAAATAACATGAATTCATGTCTATGAAAACAAGAACACACGATTAGATGTTAGATTATGATTATGATGCAGCAGTGTTATTAAAAAAAAGAATAGCTGCCTGAGGTAAAGCTAACTTTATGCCAATAAACTGAAACCTGCTCTGACACTTCCTATGATATTAATTGGATAACTTGGATACATAACAAACGTAACATTACAACTTGTATCTGCACAAAAGGGTGCTTATGCCATAACTTTAAGTTACACGCTATCACTTTCAACAGCGGCGCTGAAACATGGGTAAGGACGGAATTTACTATAGATTTCACATCCTATAAAGTTCTCATAATGCTTGTCATGTTTATGGCAGATTTGTGCTATATTTTAATCTACATTATCAAGTAATTCCTAATCGCCTGCGTGTTTTCGAAGCCTTACGACGTACAAAAACAATTTTAATGCAAGTACGCCAACTGTTGAACAAATGACACAAAATGCTGCATTATTAGATCAGTATTTTTGAAAGAAACCTCTAAAAGCAATATGACAGTCTCAAATAACTTCATATCGGGCATTGCATTTGAGCATGAAACTAAACGCTGGTCATATGCAGCGCTTTCAGCATGTAAGTAAATGTTAATATCCCAACGCATCCTATATTAGATTAATCGGATATGCATGTAGCTAACCCAGACATCACTGTGACTTCAAAGCCAAGCTTCTCTCTTCTCATGTCTATACTTTGAACTGCATGCTGTTGCAAGCTAAACAATCAGCTCAGGGTGCCACCTAAAGTGCTGCTATAACCAATCATATTTTTTTTTTCCACGATCATCGTTTTCCTGATCGATGGTCGCTGTCACGGCTGAGTACTCGATCGCTGTTGCAGATCCCTAACGTGTACCTTGACTTAAAGCATCTGCCGAATGCATGAGTGAGTTTCAACATTTTTGTAGCTTGACTTTACAGTTTTCGTTATTCATTGTGTAGGATTGTGTAAAGGAAAAGCTCAGGTTACTGCAGGAGTTCCTGCTCGCTGATACTCAGGACCAGCTCAGAATCCTTGAGGACAAGTTAAAGAGCTCCGAGCTTTCTGCTGTGAGTTATGCTGCCCTTTCAGTTTTCCCGTCTACAACAGTTGAGAACTTGTGCTTCAACTTGATTGTATTTCTGCTCAGGAGGTTTACATATCAGAGGTGAAGGCCGTGCTGAAGAAAGCTCTGGGAGTTGTCAAAGAGGATGAAGGAGTGGAGCAGAATGGATATTCAAACAGCTTCTCTGAAAATGGGTCTCTCAAAGATGAGGGCGAGCAGGAGGGAGCCATGGATACTCAGGAGGAAGGAGATGCAATAAAGTCTCCCAGCGCCCCGAAGGGACGGGGCGGACGTCGCAGTAAAGCAGACTCTGAGCCCAAGAGTGAGTTGCAGCTTTTAATTACCCTCCATATGTTACAACAGCTACATATCTACAGTGTGTGCTGGATGTAGAATATTTAGTCTCTATTATTGGTTTTTATTTCCCCACAGAATCTCCAGCCAGTACCAGGGTCACGCGTAACTCTGCAAAACAGCCAACTATCCTTTCCATGTTCTCTAGAATGTAAGTCAACACTTTAAATGTTGTCCTTTTGTGTAAATCTGATGTGAAATGGCATTTTTGTGCTTGGGCAGTTGAAATGGGGTTTAGTTTGTATTAATCTTTAGTGTCTTTTATAAATGGCTGTTGTACCTTCATCCAATAGCCCAAAACGCAAGTCTGATGAGCTGAATGGAGAAGCCACAAATGGTGAGGCAGAAGTGAAGCCTGAGGAAGATATTACAGAGGAGGTGAGAGAGATGGGTGTATGGGTGTGTGTGTGTGTGTGTGTATATTTATTTATTTATTTATTTTTTACATTTAACGTGGTTAAGCTATCTGGAAAAATTTAATAGGAGCAATTATTATTTTTTTTCTTCCTCTGGTCAAGGTCCATGAAGAGAAACGCCTTAAAACAGAAGCTGAGAAGTGAGTTCCACACTAGCCTAGCCTTTCTCCCTATGTAATGAATCTGTGAGGTTAATCCTATCCCCTATCTCTTTCAGGCCTGATACTGAGAACACTACTAATGGCAAAATGAGGCCCGCGTCCACAGCCAAGGTGACCACGCTCATTTCATTCCCCATTTATGCTGCTGCTTGAATTTTAATGCACCAAATGAATTTCATTAATCTGCATTTTAGACCCCTCCACCAAAATGTCCTGACTGCAGGCAGTATCTGGATGATTCAGACCTCAAGTTCTTCCAGGGGGATCCTGATGATGCCGTGAGTTACGCCTTGAGCTGTTATGTAGTTTGTTTGGCTGCTGCCAATCAAGGTCTCTTTTAATTGGTTATATAAAGGAATGATTCACCCCAAAATTAAAATTGCCATTTACTCACCAGTGTCGTTCCAAATCTGTTTCTTTGAACACAATATTTTTTTTTTTTTTTTTTTTTTAAGAACCAAAGAGTTGTTGGTCCCCATTGACTTCCATAGTACAGGGTGGGCCATTTATATGGATACACCGTAATAACATGGGAATGGTTGGTGACATTAAAGTCCTGTTTGTGGCACAATAGTATATGTGAGGGGACAAACTCCTCAAGATGGGTGGTGGCCATTTAGAAGTCGGCCATCTTGACTTCCTAGTATTATCTCAGAGGAACAAACTGGATTCATTAAAGGACGGTATTCATTCTCTAACATTCGTACTGTTTTTAATATTTTATACTCGAAACAAAATAGTGTTTCCTCTGAGGTGATCATTTCGTTAGATGCCGAAAAGGCATTTGATGGGATAGAGTGGGTTTATCTGTTTAGAGCTCTGAAGGAGTTTGGTTTTGGTGAGGGATTGATATCATGGATACGTTTACTATATGTTGACCCACAAGCTTCAGTTTCTACTAATAGTGTTAATTCTGAGTATTTTACCTTATCACGGGGTACACGCCAGGGATGCCCCCTATCTCCATTACTTTTTGCCATAGCCATTGAGCCCCTTTCAATAATGCTTAGAACATTTCCTATTTTTCAAGTTATAATCCACAAGGGAATCGAACATAAATTAGCCTTATACACTGACGACTTATTACTCTACGTTACCGATCCAATTGCATCTATTCCTGAGATAATGCATCTATTAGATGATTTTGGGAAATTTTCTGGATATAAACTAAACCTGCAGAAGAGTGAATGTTTACCCATAAATCAGTCTGGCCAAAAATTAAAACAGAATGACTTACCTTTCCACTTGGAGAGTTCTAAATTCAAGTATCTTGGTGTAAATGTTACCCTTTCTTATTCTGCCTTAAAAGCAACAAATTTTGCACCGTTAGTTTCATACATGAAGTCAGCTTTTTTAAGATGGGCGGCTCTTCCATTATCTCCATTAGGTAGGATAAACGCTGTAAAAATGAATATTCTCCCCAAATTTCTTTACCTCTTTCAAGCTATTCCTTTGTTTCTACCCAAATCTTTCTTCAAGAATATAGATAAATTAATCTCCTCTTTTATATGGGCAGGTAAAACTCCTAGAGTTTCCAAAATTTTGCTTCAAAAAAATCGACTAAGTGGAGGGCTTTCCCTGCCCAATTTTATGTATTATTATTATTGGGCAGCAAATATTCAGAAGTTGGTGTTCTGGGTACAGGACTCCTCTTTACCATGGTGCAACTTAGAAGCTAAGTCTTGTATTTCATCATCTCTACCTGCTATGGTGTTCACTTCTCTTCCCATGTCCCCTTCACATTACACGGACAATCCAATAGTATGCTCTTCTCTTAAAATATTCTTTCAATTTCGACGTCATTTCAAATTTACCTCCGCATCAACCATGGCTCCAATACATAAAAATCATCTCCCCCCCCCCCCCCCCCCCCCCCCCCCAGATTCCGTATTCTCTCTCTGGGAAAAGAAAGGTCTGAAATGCTTTGAAGATCTTTTCATTAATAATGTGTTTGCAAGTTTTTCTGAATTATCGTTATCATTTAATCTACCTTCCTCTCACCTATTTCGATACTTTCAAATTAGGCACTGTGCCTCTCTGTTCTCTGGGTTTCCCTCCCTGCCTACAAAGTCCCCATGGGTGGAGGCATTTAAATTGAATCTTCATATGGGTGGGATTATCTCTAAAATATATGCAATTATCTTGTCAAAGGATAATTCTCACAACATTAAAATAATCAGGGCTTGGGAAGAGGAACTTGACCTCGAGTTTGAGGATGACTACTGGAGTAGAGTATTAGACAATGTACGTACCACCACCTCATGTGCTAGACTTAGCTTTACACAATTTAAAACGATTCACAGAGCTCACCTTTCGAAGGCAAAACTTTCTAAAATATATCCCAATGTTTCAGGCTTGTGTGATAAATGTAAACTTTCACCATGTAACCTTAGTCATATGTTTGCATTTTGTTCCAAGTTGCAAAACTTTTGGAATTCCTTCTTTAAAATACTTTCTGATGTCCTAGGGGTCGAATTAATTGTTTGCCCTTTGATTGCAATCTTTGGTGTTCCTTCTCGGTGTCAACCGTTAAGCCGGAGACAGGCTGACGTCATAGCTTTTGCATCTCTTCTTGCTAGGCGCAGAATTCTGTTGTCTTGGACCTCCCCTCAACCCCCCTCTATTTCAGTTTGGCTCAAAGATTTGGTATTACATTTACATTTAGTCATTTGGCAGACGCTTTTATCCAAAGCGACTTACAATTGGGGAATACAAAAAGCGATTCATCTTGAAGAGGCAGTCAGACAGAGGAAGTGTTCGTAACACCAAGTCTCAGTCATTGTTCAAATAAGTACAAGCTAGTAGGTGGAGAGAAAGAGAGGGAATTTTTTTTTTTTTTTTTTTTTTTTTTTTTTTTTTTTGTTTAGGATGAAGTCAAGTACTGCCGAAAGAGATGAGTTTTCAGTTGTTGCCAGGGATCCGGCGTTCCGGATAGGGGTGGGAAGATTATTCCACCAGCCAGGAATGGTGAACGAGAATGTTCTGGAGAGTGATTTTGAGCCTCTCTGTGATGGTACCACAAGGCGTCGCTCACTAGCAGATCTCAAACTTCTGGAGGGGATGTAGGTTCGTAATAGTGAGTGGAAGTAGGAGGGTGCAGAGCCTGTGGTAGATCTTTACGCAAGCATCAGTGACTTGAACTGGATGCGAGCTGCCACTGGTAGCCAGTGCAAGGAGATGAAGAGAGGTGTAACATGCGCTCTTTTGGGCTCGTTGAAGATCAGTCGTGCCGCTGCATTCTGAATCATTTGTAGAGGTTTGATTGCGTTTGATGGCAGACCAGCCAGAAGAGCATTGCAGTAGTCCAGTCTAGAAACAACAAGGGCCTGTACAAGAAGTTGCGCAGCATGCTCTGTCAGAAAGGGCCTGATCTTTCTGATGTTGTGTAGAGCAAACCTGCAGGAACGAGCAGTCTTTGCAATGTGCTCTTTGAAGGTCAGCTGGTCATCAAAGATTACACCAAGATTTCTGACCGAAGTTAATGGGGTAATCATTGAGCCGAACTGAATCGTGAAGTCATGCCGTAGAGTCGGAGTGGCAGGGAAGACCAGAAGTTCCGTCTTTGCCAGGTTGAGCTGTAGGTGATGTTCTTTCATCCACGCCGAGATGTCCGCCAGGCAGCCTGAGATATTCTTTCTAAAACTTGAAAAAATTAAGTACAATATCAGAGGTAGGGGGGAGTCTTTTTTGAAAAATGGCAGCAATTTATCACATTCTTTAATGATTTACAACATTACATTACAACATTTACAACATCTTAGACGTGGATTGAGTGGAGGTATGTACACCCCTTATTGTATCATGTTTTTCTTAATTATGCCATGCGCGTGTACGTATAAGTGTATATTTTTTTTTGGGGTTTTTTTTTTTTTTTTTGTGTACTAATTGGGGATTGTTTGTTAGGGCTGGGTAAGATTATGTACGGTGGGTGGGGTGATATAAAATGTAAAAATGCAATTTGCAACAAAAATTCTATGATCCAAAAAAAAAAGTCGGCCATCTTGGATACAACTTTTGTTTTTTCAATAGGAAGAGGGCCATGTGACACATCAAACTTATTGGTAATGTCACAAGAAAAACAATGGTGTGCTTGGTTTCAACGTAACTGTATTTGTTCATGAGTTATTTACAAGTTTCTGACCACTTATAAAATGTGTTCAATGTGCTGCCCATTGTGTTGGATTGTCAATGCAACCCTCTTCTCCCACTCTTCTAAGGGGGTCAGATCGGGAGACCTTGGGGGCCGTTCAACTGGCCCACGACGACCAATCCACTTTCCAGGAAACTGTTCATCTAGGAATGCTCGGACCTGGCACCCATAATGTGGTGGTGCACCATCAATGGAAACCTCAAGGCCACTGGATATTTGAAATTGCTACATGATGCGTTTCCCTCTTTATGCACTGAAGCTGGCACGTTCCCTGAGTTTTTCCAGCAAGATGGTGCACCACCACATTATGGGTGCCAGGTCCGAGCATTCCTAGATGAACAGTTTCCTGGAAAGTGGATTGGTCGTCGTGGGCCAGTTGAATGGCCCCCAAGGTCTCCCGATCTGACCCCCTTAGACTTATTTTTGGGGTCATCTGAAGGCAATTGTCTATGGTGTGAAGATACGAGATGTGCAGCACCTGAAACTACGGATACTGGATGCCTGTGCTGGCATTTCTCCTGCGGTGTTGCTATCAGTGTGTGAAGAGTGGGAGAAGAGGGTTGCATTGACAATCCAACACAATGGGCAGCACATTGAACACATTTTGTAAGTGGTCAGAAACTTGTAAATAACTCATGAACGAATAAAGTTACATTGAAACCAAGCACACCATTGTTTTTCTTGTGACATTACCAATACGTACCATGTTTCACATGGCCCTCTTCCTATTGAAAAAAACAAAAGTTGTATCCAAGATGGCCGACTTCTAAATGGCCACCATGGTCACCACCCATCTTGAGGAGTTTGCCCCCTCACATATACTAATGTGCCACAAACAGGACTTTAATATCACCAACCATTCCCATGTTATTATGGTGTATCCATATAAATGGCCCACCCTGTAGTGAAAGAAATACTATGGAAGTCAATGGGAACCATCAACTGTTTTATTACCAGCATTCTTCAAAATATCTATTTAAAACAGAAGAAACTCATTACAGATTTGGAACAACATGAGGGTAAGTAAATGGTCGCAATTTTAATTTTGGGGAACTCTTAGCTGATCCACATTTGCTATTTAAATTTGACTTATGCCTTTGCAACACTAATATTGAATTCAATTTGTCTCTGGTAGTTGGATGAACCTGAGATGTTGACTGATGAGCGTCTCTCCCTCTTTGATGCAAATGAGGATGGTTTTGAAAGCTATGAAGATCTGCCCCAGCACAAGATTACTAACTTCAGGTAATGAGGAAAAATGCATTGTTCTGAATGGCATTCATATTTTGTTTTTCTTCAATTATTTGACTGACACTACAATTCTCATTCACAGTGTGTATGACAAGCGTGGACACCTGTGTCCATTTGACTCTGGACTCATTGAGAAAAATGTGGAGCTGTACTTTAGCTGTGCTGTTAAGCCCATCTACGATGACAACCCATGCATGGATGGTATGTCCCAAGTTTCTTTATAGTGAACACTGACAATGTTTGCCACTTTAGGTTTAAGTGTAGATTTGTTTGCAATTTTTCTCTTTAGGTGGGGTTCCTGCCAAGAAGCTTGGTCCCATCAATGCTTGGTGGATCACTGGTTTTGATGGTGGGGAGAAGGCTTTAATTGGCTTCACCACAGGTAAATATTTCCTGAAGTAATCAGTCAGATTAGTCCATGCACATGAGAGCCAACCGGTTTTATTTCTTCTCCACAGCCTTTGCTGACTACATTCTAATGGACCCCAGAGAGGAGTACTCTGCCATTTTTGCTCTGATGCAGGAGAAGATCTACATGAGCAAGATTGTGGTTGAATTTCTCCAGAAGAACCAAGATACCACATATGAGGATCTGCTGAACAAAATTGAGGTGAGCTGATTGACATGGTCTTAGTGTGTGTGTGTGTGTGTGTGTCTGGTCCCATTGTTAACAGTGCTGACCTGTTCCTTCATGTCTTTAGACTACTGTTCCACCTGCTGGGCTTAACTTCAACCGCTTCACAGAGGACACGCTACTGCGCCATGCCCAGTTTGTGGTGGAGCAGGTGGAGAGCTATGATGAGGCTGGAGACTCAGACGAGCAGCCCATCATCATCACTCCCTGTATGAGAGATTTGATCAAGCTGGCTGGTGTTACCTTGGGCAAGAGGTGAGTTTCAGTGAAACTTCTGGATTATTTTATTATGAGCACTTGGTAATGAATGACGGATATAATGGGGACTGCTTATAATTAAAAGAACAGTGTGGCCAGGTTTTTAGACAGTTTAATACAAACCTGAAAGCCTATGCTCTTTATTTATTTTTTACTGTCTGGAACGTTTAATATAGTCCTTGGTATAATGTCACCAAAAGGTAGCCGATGTGTGCATCTTTAATGGTGGGTGTTTCTGTTCTTAGATATGTGCATAGGACCTGCTAATGGGTTTTAATGCTCTCTTTTTTCTATGAACTTTGCTAAATTGGCAAGCAGAGATGGTTATTGGCATGTTAACTGCCATTTCTGCCAAAAGCTTCACATGCTGGCAGAGAATGAATTCACATTTTCAATGATGTCTACTGTTTTAGACCAATGTGAAAATCAAGCCATTTTTACATGGCAAACGCGCAGAGCTGTAAATGTGAACTAGTGGATTGACCAAAGAATGCATTATAAAAATCTAATCTAAGATAGTAAATGACAATTGTTTAATAAATCTTTTTACTCATCCGTTTAATGTAAAGTTTATCATTTTCTCACCGATATCTGAACTTTAAGTCATGCTTTTTACAGTTATTAATTGCTAATAGTTGTTACCATAGACATTGCCCTACCCCACTGATATGGTATTTTGTTTGTGCAGGTCTTAAAGGTCGCAATGTCTTAAATTTGAACTTAAAAACATTTTTTAAAAATCCTGTAGGTACCCCGAGTAGTTGGCTGTCTGTGCAGTAAACATCAGTGCTACATAAAGGGGGTGTGGTGAAAAAAAGATAGGGAAACTTCAACACCCATAATGCACTGAGTTCAATCTGACTGTGTGAGCTGCGATACAAATGCAGAAGTACAATCTGTAGTTTTCACAAGTCTGCCAGATGACAACTTTTGCTAAAACAAATAAAATCTTGGTTCAGGTAACAAAGTTGAAATTTGTTTTAGTAAAGTGGATAAATGCGTTCGAATACAGTAATTTTCTTTTGTGTGAACCATTTCTTGAAACTATATAGTTCGTTCAATGGTTTGAAGAATTGTTCAATGGTTTGTTGGGATGTTAAGGTTCACTCATGATTGTTGCATGATCTCATGTTTCTAATGATCCTCTAACCTTTCTAAACGCAGCAGGCAGCTGTACTGGTATGTAAAGCCTGTTTCTGCAGAGTGCGTGGCTTGGTTTGATTTATTTTCTCATACGCTCAACTGCAGTAGCCTGTGTTGATGGTAAACTACTTCACTAGCTGAAAGGGGTGGGTGATGAGAACAAGAACATTTTCCATAGCTTTTTTTTCCCTTCCTCCCTGACTTGCATGGCTCTGCATAACAGATGTTAATTTGGGCTCCCATTGTTTGAATTTACAAGTTGACCATTTAGGAAAAACTAAGCCTCTGAAAGAACTGAATGTCCTTGTTCTGTAAAGCACAGAGCCGATCTGCTCAGATCTGTAAAACTGACTTTGAAGTGATATTTGCATCACCCAGTCTTGACAGACTGTCAGTCCATTGAGTGTCCTGTTGCACCCTTACATATTTCATGCATGGCTCCATTTTTTTTATTTTTTTTTGCTTGGCAGTTAGTGGTCTCTATTTGAAATGGTGTATTTGTAACTCACTACATTTTGTTTTTCAGGAGAGCAGCCAGAAGACAAGCCATCCGTCATCCCACCAAGATTGAAAAGGACAGCAAGGGCCCAACTAAAGCCACCACCACTAAACTGGTCTATCAAATATTTGACACATTTTTCTCCGATCAGATTGACCAGAACAATAAGGATGGAGGTGGTGTGAAGAGACACCGTTGTGGTGTCTGTGAGGTAGGTTGTCCAAAAATGTCCTTTTATTGCAAACTATCGCTGCAGTGTCTGTGTGACCCAGATGGGCATCATATCTTTATTTTTCAGGTGTGTCAAGCACCAGATTGTGGCAAGTGTTCAGCCTGTAAGGATATGATCAAGTTTGGAGGCAGTGGCAGAAGTAAACAGGCCTGTCAGAAGAGGAGGTATGCTAACTGTGGCCAGTCGTCATACTTGCGTAATCATTCTGCTCAGCGAAATGTCGTATTGTTTCCATGTGTTGTGAAATGAGACCAAATGTCAGTCACCAGTCAGAGTTGGTTTCTGAATTGTGTGACTAACACAACAATTGTTTAGGACTGATCTTTACTAGCTCCCTCTTGTTTTTACTAATTCAGCTGACCTGGGGGCTGTTCCATAAACCAAGATTAGAGTATAAGCCAGGCTTATTTCGGTTAGTCAGGCTTATTTTTGGTAGATTCGGTTTCATAAATCAAACTTGAAAGTTCAAACTCAGTTACCCCGGCAACTTATGCTGGCAAACTAACCTGGTCCGGAGCAGGTTAACTGTCAGGCTAAGCTGAGCTCCTCTAACTCTGACCAATAGGAATGCATCGATATTACCACTGACTCTCTCACATACAGTCAGTTTAATTTATTATCGGTCCAAAAATAAAAGTACACAGAAAAAAAACCTTAAATAATCAAATAAATAAATAGGCTACAACCAACTGTATTTAATGTATTGTGCCCAAAATGTAGGCGAATGACATTTTAACATAGTTAAATCAGAAGTTGATCAGAAGTTTCTAGCCATGCAGCCTTTCTCTCTGAATTTATGACAGCTGTGCCTTTTATGGTTATTAGAACGTTAAAACATTACAATCTAAAATGGCTCTTTAAAGCATTAAAAACACAATCAAACGTTAAAATCACTGAATTAAAAATGTAAATTTATAATAGAAATCAGAGTACATTTTAACTGACAAGAGGAACACACATTTAACTAATTTGAGCTAGTGATTAACAGTTGCTGCTATCATAAATACACTTATGTAGTAAAATTCTATGCGTCACATTTAATGTCCAACAACAAATATTTTAGCAGAATGTATATTTTATTCAGAATTCTTGCGCTAGTATTCTATTCTGCTCTGTCTGTGTAGCGCGCATGCGTGCCGCAGCGCTCGTTCTCTCGCATAAGCCTCGCCCACTCCTGACAGCTAAATGGATATATTTGCATGGCTTTCTGACATTTACAGATGTAAAAAATATACCTGTGACGTATCAGTTATGCACTGAGGAAAACACAATGTTTCAAATGCGTTAAACAGCACAAATATTCGCTGTTTGCTATGGAGGATCGATTTGATCCATGATCGACATTAAGGGCTGCTTCAGAATAAGCGTGTACTTCACATTATCCTGACTCACTGAACCTGGATAGCATTAGTCAGATTGCGTGAACTTGAATTGTCGTTTATGGAACCGCTTTAGTCCCGATTGATTTGTTAGGTTATTTCAAGTCAGGTTTTGGACTTTAATCCCCGCTTTTCTTAGCGTCTTTTATGGAACAGCCCCCTGTTCTTTCTAAACCGGTCTTTTATTTACATAATCACTGGCTTTTTTTTATTTTTATTTTTTTTAACTTATTGATTTTTAAATTTGTTTAGTGAAGGTCTGTTCTTACAGGACAGATACTGCAAGAATTTATACATTGATTTTGCCAGTAGTTAGTAACACATCGGCTCAGGAAGGAGTGAACCTAAATTCTCAATGTTTTAACTTCTGTGTGTGTTCAGATTTTTGGTGTCCGAAAACGTTGTTTCAATCTGTCCTTATTGTTGCTTTTGTAGTGCCTCGTGTTAATGTTTGTTTCATATCTGTGCTCAGTGCTGTGACTAATGCTAATAAAGCGCAGAATCATCTTAGTCAGTTTGATGCCCCCTGATGTACAGAGTGAGAATAGGAAAACCATTTTAAGAAGCACTTTATTTCCTGCCAGTTTGTTATCCAGCTCAATGGCCTTGGATTTGTTTGCTGGAATAAAGCTAAATGGGTGTTTTGTCCCCTGTCCAGATGTCCCAACCTGGCAGTGAAAGAAGCTGAGGACGATGAGAATGTGGATGAGGAGGAAGTTTTGCCGGTTCTTAAGGAGACAAAGAAAATGTCTCAGGCAAAGAAGAAAAAACAGACGAAGAATAAGATCAGCTGGGTGGGCGAGCCCATCAAGGTATGTGATCTCTTACAATACTTCTAGGAAATCGACATTCAGGATCTTATTGATGTTGTCATTTCAGACTGATGGAAGGAAGGAGTACTACATGAAAGTGCGTGTGGAGAATGAGGTGGTGGAGGTGGGAGACTGTGTGTCTGTGAGCCCTGCTGACCCATCACATCCCCTCTACTTGGCCAGGTAACCTTTATTGAAGCGCATCTGTGTTCTTGGCACCATATTGCCTTAAATTGGTAAGCCAACGTTTTCCCTGTGCTTTTTATAGGATTACGGCGTTGTGGGAGGACGGTGATAAGATGTTTCATGCGCACTGGTTTTGCCGTGGCACTGATACGGTTCTTGGAGAGTCATCGGACCCTCTTGAGCTCTTCCTTGTGGATGAGTGTGAAGATATGCAGCTGAGTTTCGTCCAAGGCAAGGTCGACGTCCTCTATAAGGCTCCATCTGACAACTGGTTCATGGAGGTACAAATCCTGAAGTCTGCTCTACATTTGTCTATAACAAACTGAGCAGGAGGTATTAATATTTGTATGCTTTCAGGGTGGAATGGATGATGACATTAAAGTGATCGAAGATGATGGCAAGAGCTTCTTTTATCAGCTCTTGTATGATGGTGAATGTGCTCGCTTTGAGTCTCCTCCTAAGGTCACGCCGTCAGAGGACCGCAAGTATAAGTGAGTGCCTCTTTTAGATCTCGTCTTTCGTACAGATCAGTTTTTCTGTGCGTACATTTTAATACGCTTTATGGCAGGTTCTGTGCCAGCTGTGTAAGGAATAAGGAACGAGAGGTTCAGGAAGTGCCTAGTGTGTATGAACCCCTGGAGGATGAGGAGAGTGACTCTAAAATCTTCTATGGTTTGGCAACCCTGAAGGGCGAGCAGTACAGAGTAGGGGACAGTGTCTATCTCCCCCCAGACACCTTTAATTTTGCGTAAGTTTTTTTTTTTTTTCTTCTCCCTGCTTTAAAAGTATTCGGAGTAATTTTGTTTTATTAAAGGGATGTTTTCCCTTTTAGGTTGAAGGTTGCAAGCCCAGTGAAGCGTTCTCACAGGAAGGATGATGTTGATGAAGATCTGTACCCAGAATACTATAGGAAGTCCTCAGATTACATCAAGGGCTCAAACCTAGATGCACCAGAGCCCTTCCGTGTTGGGCGCATCAAAGAAATCTTCTGCAGCAGACGCAGTGATGGAAAGCCGGACAGAATGGAGATCAAACTGCGCATCTATAAATTTTACAGGTGACATTTTCTTTCTCTTCAAGCAGTTCGTTTGGCTAATCAGTTTCTTTAAGTACAACCTTTAGCTTCAAGTTTCCACTAAGGCTGTATATAAACCTCACCGGAGTTCTTTTGATGATGACTGTTGCTTTCAGGCCTGAAAACACTCATAAAGGACCAAAGGGTGCCTACCATTCTGACATAAACCAGCTCTACTGGAGTGATGAAGAGGGGACTGTAAACATGGCAGAAGTGCTGGGCCGCTGTCAAGTGGAGTATGCAGAGGACCTGGTGGAAAGCGTGCAGGACTATTCGAGCAGAGGACCTGATCGCTTTTATTTCCTAGAGGTGAGGATGAGGGATAGGTGTTAAAGAGCAAAAATATGGTGGCATTGATCCAATGAGCCATGGTGCACCTATTTTTCTTCCCAGCTGACCTGGCAAACTTTCACTAAAGCATTGGGGAGGTTTTTTTTTTTTTTTGTCATCAAGGTTTTTGTTTTCTTTAGGCATACAATGCCAGGACGAAGAGCTTTGAGGATCCTCCCAATCATGCCCGATCAGCAGTGCATAAGGGCAAAGGGAAAGGAAAGGGGAAAGGTAACCGTTTGATTTATAACTTTGAGATAAGTCATGGTCACTTATTTAATTGTAGTTCTCTGAACTGTTTATTTAGCTTGAGATTGCTCATGAATGCATTGTTTAAAAATCATGACTGCCTGTGGGGGACCAAAAACAGCCAAAATGTTTGTGTATTGTAATTTTCTGCAGGTAAAGGGAAGGGTAAAGCAGCCTCACAGGAATCGCAGGATCAGGAGCCGCAAGAGACGACAGTCCCCAAACTACGCACACTGGATGTGTTCTCTGGCTGTGGTGGTCTCTCTGAGGGTTTCCATCAAGCAGGTTGGTCCTCCATTCAAACCTGTATCTGAAACCTATATTGTGTTGCAGGGGTTTTCAGTTAAAGTTTCCTTCCCAGTGAAGTATGTTGTAAAAAGATCCTTAACTGTCAAAATAGTCATCAAATTATTTAATCCGCTCAATCTGTAATTTAAGTGCTTTACATCTTTAGCGGCTGAGAGAAGCAGCGCACACTGAGCTGAAAGGGCTTGAAATGAATGTAGAAACTGTAAGCTGGACAGGCAGTCCACTCTGAGGACCCCTGTTGTGTTGTATTTTATACATTTCTTTTCCCAAACACCAGATATCTCCGAGACAAATTGGGCCATAGAGATGTGGGATCCTGCTGCTCAGGCGTTCAGGTTGAACAACCCAGGCACCACAGTCTTCACAGAGGACTGTAATGTCCTGTTGAAGCTGGTGATGTCTGGAGAGAAGACCAACTCTCTTGGACAGAAGCTGCCGCAGAAGGGGGATGTGGAGATGCTCTGCGGTGGGCCGCCCTGCCAAGGCTTCAGTGGAATGAACCGCTTTAACTCGCGCACGTACTCCAAGTTCAAGAACTCGTTGGTTGTTTCGTATCTGAGGTTAGCAGAATGAGTTTTTGCTCGTGAAAATGAGGTTGTTCTGCGTGTTAGGAAACATGCTGTTAAATGCATTTACCATTGTGAATGTTTTTTTTTTTTCCTCTTTTCTTTCAGTTACTGTGACTACTACAGACCCAAGTTCTTCCTGCTGGAGAACGTGAGGAACTTTGTGTCATTCAAGCGCTCCATGGTCCTGAAGCTCACGCTGCGCTGTCTAGTTCGCATGGGCTACCAGTGCACCTTTGGTGTGCTACAGGCAAGTTAAACTAAGTATTAATGAAGTGGTCGTGTGATCTCAACATGGGTGTTTTTTTTTGTTTTTTTTTAAAAGGACTAAAACTCTAAGCAAAGGACTGTGTGCAATATTATCCATCTTTCCCTTTTTAATCACTTTAATTTGTCTTTTAATGTCTGACTTCGGCAGGCAGGGCAGTATGGGGTGGCCCAGACCAGACGCAGGGCGATCGTCCTGGCTGCAGCCCCGGGTGAAAAGCTGCCCCGCTTCCCTGAACCCCTTCATGTGTTTGCCCCACGTGCTTGTTCTCTTAGTGTGGTGGTTGATGAAAAGAGATATGTCAGCAATGTCACTCGGTAAGCATTTGGTGTTACCCCAATTGTGTAAATTCTGTTGTCACTTGAGCAAATTCTGGTTCCTGCTCTAATCTTATCACACAATTAATTTTTTTTGTCCAGTGGAAACGGAGGCATTTATCGCACCATCACAGTGCGGGACACAATGTCTGACCTCCCAGAGATCCGAAACGGGGCCGCAGCTCTGGAAATTTCCTATAACGGCGAGCCGCAGTCCTGGTTCCAGAGGCACATTCGTGGCTCTCAGTACCAGCCCATCCTCAGGGACCACATCTGTAAGGTCAGTTCCTTCACCTTGAAGGTGTTTTGGCATTTGGAAAAGAGTTACGGGACTCATCAGTGGCTTTCATAAACCCAGTGTTATTTTTCCATTTGACTTGCAGGGTGTACTTGTATAAAAGCTACAGTTGTTTTTCTGTTAGTTTCCTGTGAGACCTACAGGAAGTTAGTCAGCAGGTTAAAATTCTTATCTAACCCTTAATGTGTCATTTAAAGATGAAGAGGATGTTTGACTTCTGAATGTGTCAAATTAAGTCTTGTGAAGAGAAAAGGCACCTTGCCTTAAACCACAAGTGTAGCAGTTTTAAATAGTTGGTTTTGTGTTGTAGGACATGAGCGCCCTGGTGGCGGTCCGTATGCGCCACATTCCTCTGGCTCCTGGCTCTGACTGGAGAGATCTGCCCAATATTGAGGTGCGGTTGCGGGATGGCACCACCACAAAAAAGCTTCGCTACACCCACTTCGACAAAAAGAATTGCCGCAGTGGCACTGGTGCCCTGAGAGGAGTGTGTTCCTGTGTTGAGGGTTGGTCCTTTCCAATAATTCAATGAGATGGAGGTTTTTTTTGTTTGTTTTTTTTCCCCAAATGATCGAAATCCTGACTTGTTGTCTCATTGCACAAGGAAAACCATGTGACCCTGCAGACAGGCAGTTCAACACGCTGATTCCCTGGTGTCTGCCTCACACGGGTAACCGCCACAATCACTGGGCCGGTCTATATGGCCGTCTGGAATGGGACGGGTTCTTCAGCACTACAGTTACCAATCCTGAGCCTATGGGCAAGCAGGTATTGCCAACATGCCATATGCTAACCAGTCACGATATGAATTGTAACACTAATCTGTAAAAGTTGTATCGTTGCAATTATACTGGTAACTGTTTACAGGGACGTGTCCTCCACCCTGAGCAGCACCGTGTGGTGAGTGTCAGGGAATGTGCACGCTCCCAGGGATTCCCAGACACCTACCGCTTTTTTGGTAACGTCTTGGACAAACACAGACAGGTATGATGCCTGTGCTAAAATGGGTTTGTTTTTTTTGTTTTTTGTTTTTTTGTGGGTGGTGGTTTGGAGGAGGGGGGGGGTAGTAGTATCACTAATCCATGACCTTATGTTTCTCAGGTTGGTAATGCTGTGCCTCCACCCCTCTCCAAAGCCATCGGCCTGGAAATCAAGAAGTGTGTGCAAGGAAAGACGAAGGAGAATGCTGCAGGTGAATTTTTTATTTTATTTTTTTAAAACCTCTCAAGACCCTGCGACCTCATATGAGGACAATATATTTTTAATTCTGGATGTCCTGTACACAGAGCACATTCAGGGCTTTTCAGAGAGGCTAAATGATTGGATGTTTCACCTAGTGTTGTCACGATACTGGAATTTCTAACTTCGATACGATACCTTGAAAAATATCGATACCATTTTCGATACCACGGTGAAAAAAACTGCCACAATATTAAGGGGGTAATTTTTTTTAATTTAAAGATAAATGTAACAAGTCGAGAACATGCGGTATATTTTACATGAACAAATGTCTTGAGGTACTGCATTTGTTTATTTATTAATCTTTTATTAATCTTAGTTAAATGTTAATTGAAACTAACGTTTACTAATACATGTACTAATTAAAATCCAAAGTTCTATGTTGATTATCATTTGCTTCATAACCAAAATATTTCCAGATATAGGGCCCTATGAAATCCATTTTATTTTTTTCTACATTCAATATTTTCCATTTTAATTTTTCTGGATTCCATTTTTTCCCGTTTGAATTTCTGGACTCTTTTTTTTTTTTTTTTTTTTTTTTTTTTTTTTTTTTTTTTTTTGTTTAATGGTCAAATTAAATGCTATTAATCTAAAAGCATGTCTAATTCATTAAAATCATGAAAATTATACAATTTAACATTTAATTTATTAAAAGTGTAACAAAAATGACACGTTTAGGGCCGTATGAAATGTTTTATTTTTTCTCACCTTATGTTTTAGCATGTCTATTATTTGAATGCATACAAACAATTTATTTATTCTTACAGTAGCCTTATGAAATGTGTTTTCCCCTCAGAAATTCTGTTGTGTATTTAAATTTGACTGGATATCAGATGAAAGCATAAAACAATTTTAATTAATTTATATTTGAATTAATGAAAATTAAACATTTAAATTTTTGGCAAATGGAGGGGATTTACTATTAAAATTAAAATATTTTGTGATTATCTCTTTAAAAAAAATAACAGTAGTAGTAGTAGTAGTAGTATGTACATTCTACTAAATAATAGTAATATAGCCTATTTCTGGCACACGGTCTTTAATAGGCTAAGTTAAAACGAACTTTTATTTTGACGGGTTGCCGTGAATACTTCTAAAGTTCTGTGTGTGTATGATATGATGCTAGTTTTACTCAAATTAAATGGTAAAGTGCCTTTCAGATCAGTTCTGGAGATATTGTTGATGTATTTATGTCTTCATTGAGATGGCAGACGCTGAAATCACCGCGAGCGCCACATTAGTAAACACAACCGCACGTGCAGCACATTCACACAGAGACGCGCAGAACATGCAGGATTCATATTTAAATCGACTTTTGCAGCTTAATATTTACAGATACTAGTCCATATCGCGATTTGATTTAAGAGTAATGACGTACTTTTAATTCATCCAAACTTTGACAAATTCCGTGACATTCCGCGTTAAACTGTAAATTCCGTTTTTATGACTGGATTCCGTGCATCGCGGAGATCATAGATCCCTACAGATAGCGCTCCTGCTGTGTTCTTTAACAACCAGAGCAGTCATCTTTCTATTCACTTCACTTTTGCTATTTAACCAGAGCGAAGGAGACGAGTGCGGTCACGTGTGGTGCTTGTCCAGCGCCTTTGGAGAGAAGTGAAAGTGACAGCTCGGCTAGTATCGGTGTATCGATACTTCGGGAAATTAATATTGGTACCGTTCAGATATTTCAGTATCGATATTTATCGAAATATCGATATTTTTGACAACACTAGTTTCACCATGACCACTCCCTCTCATTTGTCTTCAAAAATGTCTGAAATTAATTTAGTGACATTCTTATGGAAATATAATATTTTGTAATTATTTAAATGTCTATTTTTTTTAATTTGTCATAAATCAACATCTCAGGAAAATGTTATGGGGTTTCAAATCAAAATATGACTGTTTCGAAACAGGATGTTGATTTCATACATGTCCTCATATGAGGACACCGTGACTAAAAGCATGTTTGTTATGCATTTTGGGAGACATAACAAATGAATAGGGAAAGAAATTATTTCAATTTTCTTTGCAATATTATATATGACAATCTTGTCAATTACTCCCATTATTACACTACTTTTTTCATTACATGTTCACCCAAAAACACACAGGTGCATCTCAATAACTTAGAATGTCGTGAAAGTTCATTTTTTCTTGTAAGTTATTTTAAAAAGAAACTTTAATATATTTTAGATTCATTACATGTAAAGTGAAACATTTCAAAGTTTTGTTTTAATTTTGATGATTAGAGCTTACAGCTCATGAAAGTCAAAAATCAGTATCTCAAAACATTAGAATATTTACATTTGAGTTTCAATTAATGACCATCCCTACAGTATAAATTCTGTGGTTTCCCCATTATTCTGGGGAAACCACAATAATGGAGAAGACTACTGACTTGGCAATGATCCAGAAGACTAACATTGACGCCCTCCACAAAGAGGTTAAGTCACAGAGGGTCATTACTGAAAGGTGTGGCTGTTTACTGAGTGCTGTTTCAAAGCATATTAAATGCTGGAAGGAAGAATTTGGGTAGGAAAAGGTGCACAAGCAACAGGGATGACCGCAAGCTTGAATAATGTCAAGCAAAGCTGATTCAAACATTTGAGAGAGCTTCACAAGGAGTGGACTGAAGCTGGAGTCAGTGCATCAAGAGTCACCACGCTCAGATGTCTTCAGGAAAAGGGCTACCAAGACACTTGTGAACCAGAGACCACGTCAGAAGCGTCTTACCTGGGCTAAGGAGAAAAATGTGGAAATCAAGGTCCCAGAGTCTGGAGGAAGAGTGGAGAAGCACAGAATCCATGTTGTTTGAAGTCCAGTGTGAAGTTTCCACAGTCAGTGAGGATTTGGGCTGCCATGTCATCTGCTGGTGTTGGTCCACTGTGTTTTCTGAAGTCCACAGTCAACGCAGCCATCTACCAGGAAATTTTAGAGCACTTCATGCTTCCTTCTGCTGACAAGCTTTATGGAGATCCTGATTTAATTTTCCAGCAGGACTTGGCACCTGCCCACACAAAAGCTGGTTCAATGACCATGGTGTTACTGTGCTTGTCTGACCTGAACCCCATAGAGAATCTATAGGGTATTGTCAAGAGAAAGATGAGAGACACCAGACCCAACAATGCAGATGACCTGAAGGCCGCTATCAAAACAACCTGGGCTTCCATTACACCTGAGCAGTGCCACAGGCTGATTGCCTCCATGCCACGCCGCATTGATGCAGTAATTAAAGCAAAAGGAGCCCCTACCAAGTATTGACTACATATACAGGAAATGAACATACTTTCCAGAAGGCCAACAATTCACTAAATTTTTTTTTATTATTTTTTATTGGTCTTATGAAGTATTCTAATTTGTTGAGAGTGAATTGGTGGGTTTTTGTTAAATGTGAGTCTAAATCATCACAATTAAAAGAACCAAAGACTTAAACTACTTCAGTCTCTGTGCATTGAATTTATTTAATACACGAGTTTCACAATTTGAGTTGAATTACTGCAATAAATGAACTTTTCCATGACATTCTAATTTATTGAGATGCACCTGTATGCAAATTAGATTATATATAATGCATCTATAAACAATGAGAACCTGTTTATGGCCATTTTGCAGAAAGAAAAATAGTATATTGAATCATTCTGTTAGAACATGGTTGAGAATCGTCTTTTATACAAAGTTTTTGGGGGGATCCTGAAAACTAAAAATGTATTGGTGATTTTAAAATCCGTTTTTGCTTGTTCATGTCGTTTTGTTTTTAAGAAATTGAGTCCCGATGTCCTCTACTGAGGACATAGCATAACTCATGAATGAAATATCATATATATATATATATATATATATATATATATATATATATATATATATACATTTTATTATTTTTTTTTGTTTTTTTTTTTTTCTCCTTTCACTTGTCTCAGGAGGTTGAATCAAGTCCTTGTTGATCTCACTATTAGACTGTTTAATCTGTTCTTCAACTTCTTCCTCAGAGCCTGTGAAGCAGGAGAAGATGGAGGTTTGCAACTAAAGCCATCTCTCCATAAAATCACAGCACATTTACATTGTGTTTGGGAACGTCTTGACTCATAAGCCCATTAAACTCATTCCATTTATCCATAAGCTGGTCCGGAGCTGGCCACTTGAGTGGCGTCTGTGCAGTGCCATTATGTGATGTTTTATCAATTTCTAAATGTGATTTTAACCGTGTATTTGCAATTATCCACTCTGAGACAGTGGTATTAAATCTATGTAGTTTTTATATGTTGTAATATTTCAAATAAAGCTCTTATTCAATGGTTTAAATGTTTTCAAATGGATTTTTTTTTTTTTTTTTTTTTTTGTCTGAAATCTGGTAAGTGGTCCCAAGGGGGAAGTGTTTTGTAGCTTAAATGACCACCGAGTGATGCTGACTCATGATCGGAGATCTCCGTGACCTTTTAGTGTAGGCTGCGATTGGTTGCGAAATTTTGGATGAGGGTTTTTGAGGGGGTTGGTTAATTTTCTTGGCATGCTGTCAATTACTGCAATGTGAGCTCACTCCTTACTGTGTAATGAAAAGGAAGTTACACTTGCAATAGCACCCTAACAGGCGAGAGGACGATGTGTGATTTTTGTTTTTAAAGCACAATGGGTTCTTCAGTTAAATATCTTGAGCCTGTGGGGGGGGGGGGGGGGGAGAAGGTAACACTATTTTTAATGTGTCCTCGTTACATGTACTTACTAATATAATAGTGTATAATTGCATGCAAGTAATCCTAAACCTTACCATATAGTATGTACATGTAGTTAATATCGTTTGGTGTTTAAATGTATGGTTACACTGGCAAGGACACCTTATAAAGTAAAAAAATATATTTTGAGGTGTAAAATTTACTCCATGTAACATGCAGTGCCTTTAGTTTTTATGCCATGTACATACTATAACATGCACTGCACATTTTCATTGTTCAAATTGCATTCTGTGCTAAATGACTGCTTGTCAAAAATGCTAATGCACTGATGATAAAAAAAAAAGAATATGCCTTTCACATTTAATTATGAATTACATGAATCGCTAAAAGGTAGTCTGTATTTTCAATTTAAAATGGCACAATCTGTCCAAATATTCATAGTTTGCAACACTGGATGTTACTGTCAGTCATTTAACATTTCTATCATGAAACACTTATGTTTAGTTACTTATACAGTTGTATTCAAAATAGCGTGTTAAAAAGTAAAGCTCAATCCTTAACTTTTGCTTCAATACACACAAATGCATTAGGAACATTGCACATTCTATTCTAAATCAATCATGAAGAAAAATATAGCAAATCTGTTTATAGAAAGTGAAAAAAAGAATATAAGGCTGTTAAAAAAAAAAGTGTCTGCATTTTTCTTTACAAAGTCAAACATTTACTGTATAAACTAAAAAATCTTTAAAGCGTTAGCTTTCTTGTGAATGGCTAAACTAACCTAGCCACGGTTTCTGAGAACTGCGGAACAGAGGAAGAGATCTGTGTTGTATGGTGTAGAACAGGTATTCTAGCCCAGGATGATTGCCCTACATACCACAATTCCTCTACATTTCTTGGTTTTGCCTCAGAAACACAAGTTTCCTATTGGATTAAGGTCTGGATATTGGGCTGGCCACTCCATAACATTAATCTTGTTGGTCTGGAACCAAGATGCTGCTTGCTTACTGGTGTGTTTGGGGTTGTTGTCTTGTTGAAACACCCATTTCCAGGGCATTTCCTCTTCGGCATAAGGCAACATTACCTCTTTTAAGTATTTTAATGTACTCAAACTGATCCATGATCACTGGAATGCGATAAATAGGCCCAACACATAGTGTGTGAAACATCTTCAAATCATGATGCTTGTGCCACCATGCTTCACTGTCTTCAGTGTACTGTGGCTTGAATTCAGTGTTTGGGGGTCATCTGACCACACCTAGTAAAATATTTGCCATGTAGAAATATAATTTCTACCAAAAACAGTGATTGATCTGGTTAGTGATATTGGACTGCTATTATTTTGAACACAACTGTATTACCTTACACTCTTTGTGCCGGAACGTTCTGGTTCGGTGAACAGAAAACTTGCCTTTTTGATTGGCCATTGGCAAGTGCTATCATACTGCTGAGGAAGACCATCCTAAAAACATCATTGTCATTCTAACAGCAAGCATTGTGTAGTGACCTGCACCATCAATAATATCAAATCCAGTCTAGGGGGACAGTTTGACCATATTGAGGGGACGTGTCTATGGTCTTGTCTTTTTAGTGATGTTAAGACTGCCTCTATCCAGTTTTTTAGACTGCCAGACTGGTGTTTGTTACCATTTCTTGCACTTTTTTGGTTTTCCTCTAGTTATTTACCTACAGCGGTTAATGAATAAGCCTTGCACATTGACAGAAAATAACTTCCACATAGCAAAATAAGGCTTACAGGATACCTCAGACCATTTCTAAAAACCTTTAGCAAAGGAATATCTGTATTTTCCACAATATTTCTTCATTAGTTCCCCATTATTTCTAAGTAAAGCATTGGTAAGCTTTATAGTTGCTTGCAGCTTTACTAGTATAATTAAATGCAAGTACATAGAAAAGCTAATTAAAGACAGATTACAGAACAAAACCAAAACACATTAGACAACTGGATGTTTTATCATTTGCATTTATTTAGATCACTGCCTGATACAAATTGTTAGAACAAATCTAGACCTCCTGGAATATTTATGGAGCTCTCTCAGTTGTTGGAGGGTCTGGAAAGACAAAGAAAACATTATTAGATCAGAGAAAGCATGGCTGTTGCTCGTTTTACAGACTCAGTTTCAGGAGGACTCACTTGGCCCATTCCACATTGAGAATGAGATGATCGTATCCAAAGCCAGACACACCAGCGATGGCTCTGGCAGCATCCTCGCGCCGGTGGAAGCTGATGAAGGCAAAGCCCTGGAGTAATGGGGAAAGAAGTCATATGTGCTATTCTTCTGGAAACATTCATAACTCCTATGGTTCATGCTGTCATATTATTAAAATTAAAGCAAAAAAGCCTGAGCCTGAACTTTTTTCCAGGGGGGAGGCGGGGCAGCAGCACATGCAAAGCATGCAATGACTGTGGCAACTTTAACATTTGAAAGGATACTATGGAAAAGTATTGTTTTACAGCGTGATTAAAGGACGTTTAAATACATTAATTTTAATATTTGGCCACATATAAACTCAGAATCTTTTATTTTGAAATCGCGATGTACAATACATGGCATATTTAGAAATAGTTTGATGCATTCTCCTGTGTTGGCAAAGGTTTATAAATGATTTACGTTACAAATCTAGTAAGATAATGAACACTGTTTTACCAGATGAACTTTAAGCATTTCAAATTCACAGCATATACAGAGGAAGAGTTTAGCCCCTTTCACACATACAGTGTTTACTGGTAAATTACCATTAAGTGATCATGTGTAGACAGGACCTTTTCAAAAATCCCGGTAAATTTGTTCTGGCAATCATATCGTTCTTATGGAGATAACACGATTACTCTGAGCTGTCTACAAAGCTTTTTAATTAGTTTTTCCATGTAAATATGCGCTAGATGGACATCTTTGACCATTGCGCCTCGCAGCTTTTTGTTGCGCTTCTCCATTCATCAGGGCTGCGACTCTGCTACTGGATACTAATATGCGCGTCTCATGTTTATAAGAGCAAAAAATTCTGATTGGCTAGTAATGTTAGTTTGGTTGAGAGTGAAAGCTGTGCTCCTCTCATACCACTGGTAGGCGAACTCATGGGCTCGAAAGTGATATCAACAAGTTTATTTTTTTTTTTAAATGTAGGATTATTTATTTCCGCAGCCTAACGCTGCACGCCACAGATCCAGCACAGTGCCGGAGAACTTTAAGCCCTGCTAATATAAGATAATTTATTTTTAGATTAACAATCACACCAATGTTCCTGTTTAGTTCTTAAACTAAGTAGATGAGTCAATGTGAATCTTTAACTTCTCTTTGCTTTATTTGTCATTTGATGATGAATCCCTTACGGCCGTGTTTCACATCTCTCACCTTAGACTGGCCTGTGTTCTTGTCCTTGGCCAAATAGATCCTAGAGATGGAGCCAAAAGGCCTGAAAAGCTCCTGCAGATCTGTCTCCCTGGTGTCCTCAGACAAGTTGGTCACACGGATTGTAGCATTATCATCAGCTGCAGAGAAAATATCACCACATTACCATTAGGCTCTTGATTGAGAACATCACTGTTTGAGATCTGAATGTCAAACACGTACCTCTGCGGTTAGGCTGCATGGACTCTCCTCTGCGCGTACTACCGTCCCGCAGGCTGGGGGGAACATACTTACCTGTCTTGTTTTGAACCGGTTGGGCAGGCTCGGGCTCTAGATATCAAAGTGAAATAATTTTGATAAAAAAAAAAAAAGAATAATCGACTCACCAAATATGCTTAAAAGGACAACATGAATCTTTCGTACCTGCTGCCTTCTCTTTATCTCCCGTGGACAGACCCAGCTGCTCGGCCAGCTCCTTCTGCATAGGACCAAGTGTGTCCTTGTACGGACAGCGAGTGGTCCAGTGATCCCCTTTACAGATACGGCAGGACACGATCTTCTGTCCTTTCAGCTTGTTCATGGGATCTTCATCTTGGTCTTGAGCATTCAAGTCCTGTAAAACAAGCAGGAGAATCACTTCAAGTTGGCATCGGCACAACAGGGAAGTGAAACACTTTTAGGACTGAAATATCAAGTCAGAAATGAAGTTTAAAAACACTTTTTTTTTTTTTTTTAAAGAACAGTTCCCCCAAAAAATTGGTTGACAATGTACTCATCTTCAGGCCATCCAAAATGTAGATAAGTTTCTAATTTTGTACTAAATATAATGCTAAATATCTGTTCCCATGAAAAAACAAACTCATCCACAATATTTCATGGCCTTAGGATGAGAATATTTTCAGCTAATTTTCATGTCTGGGTGATCTATTTCTTTAATATGGATCAGTGCAAAAACTTCATCAGGTTCTCATCATCGTACCTCTTTACTGGAGATGAAGGTCATGAAGACGTCATCACTCACTGTGGTGGTGGCAACATTGGGACCTGGCGGATCGAATTCTGAGTTGCCAAATTTTTTCCAGTTCTGTTGAATGAAATATCAATTAATCCCCCATAAACAATATGTTTAATGGAGAAATCAATATCCTAAAGAAAATTCAGACATACCTTTCTCCTGGCAACTGCTTTGGAGGCCTTCCTTGTCTCAATTTTGAACGTCCTGACAATCTGACCATAGAGGAGCAAAAGACAAATATGAAACCGTTACCGATTCTTCTAAAACCGTTTGACAAGTACTATATAATATCAAGAATAAATCTGCTGACCTTACACTTCTGGCCATCTTCATCAATCTTGTATTCCGTGACAGTCTTGATGTTACCTTTGACTGTCTCTTTTGGTGAAGGGAGTGAACCTGTTGAAGAAAAAACGAAATAGATCGGATATAAATTAATAACTATAGTTAATTTATATAGCATGTTAAGCAGTCACAGTATGCATGTATACAAACTACTTTAAAAAGCATTTATCTTTTATTTAATTTCCTTTTTTTTTTACTTAAGCATTTTATTTAATCATTTATACAAGGTTTTTATGACATCACATTAACTGAATATTAAATGTATGTTTACTGTTGAATGAATGAAATGAAATGGAAAACAAACAAACAAACATATGCATCCCGTTGTAAGTGTTATTTGCAGCCCTAACTCTTTACAACAATATAAAAAAACATTTTTTTCTTTCTTTTTTACTCTGTTTGTCCAACTGTTGTCATTACTGACATACAGTATGGTGCAATTTAACATAATAGTTACACTGCACAAGTACGATGTACAATAACAGAAGAATAACAGCACGATTAATAATATATTACAGCTGGATGTAGTATAGCATAACGCAAAGTAATATAGTATAGTGCATGTGTGTGTGTATGTGTGTGTGTGTGTATATATATATATATATATAGTAACGTTATAACACAACACAGAAAAGTACGTTAGCCACAGCACAAAGCAAGCTGCTTTTTTTTCTGCCAGGCTGCGATTCCGCTCACTGACTATAACTTTCACTATAGGTAGTTTTTACAACTTTAAAGTATGTCCTCACATCGTTTAATGTAATGAGTGTAACGTTAGTTTAATTAATAAGCGCTTAAACACGTGCGTTACCTTCATCTCCCTCTTCCTCCACCTGATCGGCCCAGCTAGGCTTTGAACTGTGGAAAACACAATATCAGATGCTTGTTAAGATGGAATAAGAACAAATAAAACTCTATGGTTTCATTCATTTGAAGAACTTACTCGTCAAATTCGATCGACGGCATCTTTAGGGTTGTCTTGTGGCTCGAGAGGAAGCGTGTCCCGGGGCTGGTTTTGGTGAGAGGACGCGCCGCTACAGCGCCTCTGTGCGAGCGGAGGACTGCAGCGAGGAACACGATATGAACTGAGGGGAAACTGTTGAAAATAGATAGTATTGACTTCTGGACAAGGAACACGATAGAGGTAAAGCTAAAAAGCCAGAGTACGTTTCATCACGGCTTCAAAAAGTGTCTAGAACGTATAAAAATGCCTTCATTAATATGTGCCACAAAAATATCAAAGTCACCACAGCTTCTTCAATGACATGCAAACCACGATTAAGTTATCTGTATTTAAATGATACATTATTGTTTTTTTTTTATCGTTGCAGTAACAACTGTTTTGGCATTAACTGTGGTTAAGGTTAATTTCCTGAGCTAATGTATTTATGTACTGAACATAACTCTTTTTTGTTTAGTTCAGTTAGTTTATGTGGCCCTTAAGTAAATTCTTTCAATTTAAACAGTCTTTCATTAAACGATTAAATTATTTATTCAGTGGACATTATTATAATATTTACTTGTCTTGGCTGAGCAGGAGCTTGTCCAAGCTTCATTGTTGTATAGATTTAAAAGGGATGATTTTCTCTAAAGCTGCTTTTAACCAATATTGTGAAACTGGCTGTAGGTTAGGTTACAAACAAACTTTGCTTAACCCTAAAACAGGCAAGGTGTATCACGAGTCTCTTGTAGGAGGCACGAGGAAGAATTTTTCATCCAGTACTGTTATCATTATCATAGTTGAGGTTGTTTGGAGTATGGGGTCACATGGATTGGTTCAAATTTTCTGTGCTTGTTTTGTCAGTTTGACCTAAAGCCAACACGTTCAGAAAGTGTAGAAAGAAGGAATGGGATTAACTTTGTGCCAATTAAAATGAATGTCATTTTTCAAGAAACGTATGAAAATATAAACTGAAACACAATAAAAATGTCATTGAAACTGAAAAAATAAATAATTGCATGCAATTTTTTTTTTTACTTCGTTTTCAATACACTGCATGTTTTGCGACTATTTTCTCCTCTTTCATTCGTTGATCTGTACTTACAAATACGCTTCCAGAGTTTTCATTTACGATTCTAAAGTTTTCATTTACGATTCTGAAGTTTTCATTTACGATTCTAAAGTTTTCATTTACACTTCTTTCATTTACGATTCTAAAGTTTTCATTTACGCTTCTAAAGTTTTCATTAGTTTTCATTTACACTTCTAAAGTTTTCATTTACGCTTCTAAAGTTTTCATTTACGCTTCTAAAGTTTTCATTTATGATTCTAAAGTTTTCATTAGTTTTCATTTACGCTTCTAAAGTTTTCATTAGTTTTCATTTACGCTTCTAAAGTTTTCATTAGTTTTCATTTACGATTCTGAAGTTTTCATTTATGATTCTAAAGTTTTCATTTACGCTTCTAAAGTTTTCATTAGTTTTCATTTACGATTCTGAAGTTTTCATTTACGCTTCTAAACTTTTCATTAGTTTTCATTTACGCTTCTAAAGTTTTCATTAGTTTTCATTTACGCTTCTAAAGTTTTCATTTACGATTCTGAAGTTTTCATTTACGCTTCTAAACTTTTCATTAGTTTTCATTTACACTTCTAAAGTTTTCATTTACGATTCTGAAGTTTTCATTTACGCTTCTAAAGTTTTCATTAGTTTTCATTTACGATTCTAAAGTTTTCATTAGTTTTCATTTACGATTCTGAAGTTTTCATTAGTTTTCATTTACGCTTCTAAAGTTTTCATTAGTTTTCATTTACGATTCTGAAGTTTTCATTTACGATTCTGAAGTTTTCATGATTCTAAAGTTTTCATTTATGATTCTAAAGTTTTCATTAGTTTTCATTTACAATTCTGAAGTTTTCATTTACGCTTCTAAACTTTTCATTAGTTTTCATTTACGATTCTAAAGTTTTCATTTATGATTCTAAAGTTTTCATTAGTTTTCATTTACGCTTCTAAAGTTTTCATTAGTTTTCATTTACGCTTCTAAAGTTTTCATTAGTTTTCATTTACGATTCTGAAGTTTTCATTAGTTTTCATTTACGCTTCTAAAGTTTTCATTAGTTTTCATTTACGATTCTGAAGTTTTCATTTACGATTCTGAAGTTTTCATGATTCTAAAGTTTTCATTTATGATTCTAAAGTTTTCATTAGTTTTCATTTACAATTCTGAAGTTTTCATTTACGCTTCTAAACTTTTCATTAGTTTTCATTTACGATTCTAAAGTTTTCATTTATGATTCTAAAGTTTTCATTAGTTTTCATTTACGCTTCTAAAGTTTTCATTAGTTTTCATTTACGCTTCTAAACTTTTCATTAGTTTTCATTTACGCTTCTAAAGTTTTCATTAGTTTTCATTTACGCTTCTAAAGTTTTCATTTATGATTCTAAAGTTTTCATTTACGCTTCTAAAGTTTTCATTAGTTTTCATTTACGCTTCTAAAGTTTTCATTAGTTTTCATTTACGATTCTGAAGTTTTCATTTACGCTTCTAAAGTTTTCATTAGTTTTCATTTACACTTCTAAAGTTTTCATTTACGATTCTGAAGTTTTCATGATTCTAAAGTTTTCATTTATGATTCTAAAGTTTTCATTAGTTTTCATTTACAATTCTGAAGTTTTCATTTACGCTTCTAAACTTTTCATTAGTTTTCATTTACGATTCTAAAGTTTTCATTTACGATTCTAAAGTTTTCATTAGTTTTCATTTACGCTTCTAAAGTTTTCATTAGTTTTCATTTACGCTTCTAAAGTTTTCATTTATGATTCTAAAGTTTTCATTTACGCTTCTAAAGTTTTCATTAGTTTTCATTTACGCTTCTAAAGTTTTCATTAGTTTTCATTTACACTTCTAAAGTTTTCATTTACGATTCTGAAGTTTTCATGATTCTAAAGTTTTCATTTATGATTCTAAAGTTTTCATTAGTTTTCATTTACAATTCTGAAGTTTTCATTTACGCTTCTAAAGTTTTCATTAGTTTTCATTTACGATTCTGAAGTTTTCATTTACGCTTCTAAAGTTTTCATTAGTTTTCATTTACACTTCTAAAGTTTTCATTTACGATTCTGAAGTTTTCATGATTCTAAAGTTTTCATTTATGATTCTAAAGTTTTCATTAGTTTTCATTTACAATTCTGAAGTTTTCATTTACGCTTCTAAACTTTTCATTAGTTTTCATTTACGATTCTAAAGTTTTCATTTATGATTCTAAAGTTTTCATTAGTTTTCATTTACGCTTCTAAAGTTTTCATTAGTTTTCATTTACGCTTCTAAAGTTTTCATTTATGATTCTAAAGTTTTCATTTACGCTTCTAAAGTTTTCATTAGTTTTCATTTACGCTTCTAAAGTTTTCATTAGTTTTCATTTACGATTCTGAAGTTTTCATTTACGCTTCTAAAGTTTTCATTAGTTTTCATTTACGATTCTGAAGTTTTCATTTACGCTTCTAAAGTTTTCATTAGTTTTCATTTACACTTCTAAAGTTTTCATTTACGATTCTGAAGTTTTCATTTACGCTTCTAAACTTTTCATTAGTTTTCATTTACACTTCTAAAGTTTTCATTTACGATTCTGAAGTTTTCATGATTCTAAAGTTTTCATTTACGATTTTAAAGTTTCATTTACGCTTCTAAAGTTTTCATTTACGATTCTAAAGTTTTCATTTACGCTTCTAAAGTTTTCATTTACGATTTTAAAGTTTTCATTTACGATTCTGAAGTTTTCATTTACGATTTTAAAGTTTTCATTTACGCTTCTAAAGTTTTCATTAGTTTTCATTTACGATTCTGAAGTTTTCTTTTACGCTTCTAAAGTTTTCATTAGTTTTCATTTACGCTTCTAAAGTTTTCATTAGTTTTCATTTACGATTCTAAAGTTTTTATTTACGCTTCTAAAGTTTTCATTTACGATTCTAAAGTTTTCATTAGTTTTCATTTACGATTCTAAAGTTTTTATTTACGCTTCTAAAGTTTTCATTTACACTTCTAAAGTTTTCATTTACGATTCTAAAGTTTTCATTTACGATTCTAAAGTTTTCATTTACGATTCGGAAGTTTTCATTTACGATTCTAAAGTTTTCATTTACGATTCTAAAGTTTTCATTTACGATTCTGAAGTTTTAATTTATGCTTCTAAAGTTTTCATTAGTTTTCATTTACGCTTCTAAAGTTTTAATTTACGCTTCTAAAGTTTTCATTTACGATTCTGAAGTTTTCATTTACGATTCTGAAGTTTTAATTTACGCTTCTGAAGTTTTAATTTACGCTTCTAAAGTTTTAATTTACGATTGTACAGTTTTCAATTCTGGGGTGGGATGTTTGGGGGGGGGGGGTTGGCGTTCCCCATTGGTAGTTATGGGGGTGGGAGGGGTGTAGAATAGAAAATAAACTGAAAATACACAGAAATCACATAAAATATCAGGGGGAGTCCCTTGATAAAAAATATCTCAGAGAAGTGGGGTGGGGGTGGATGGGGGTTATAAATCGCATCAAGGAGAGCAGATCACTCTCAGTAGAAATTGCATTCCAGGGCCAGCGGCCCTTAGGGAAGAGCCTTATAGCCCCCTGTACACAGTCCCCTTTCTATTTATTTTTACAGTTTTTTACAATCCCTTTGCTACTATTTTCAGAACCTTGATGTCATTTTTCACAACTCTAGACACAAAACTCACAACCAACCCTGATAGCACACATACATCTTGGAGACATCTATTTGACATCTGCAAGACGTATTTTTTAGGGTGTTTGCTCATCTGCAATATGTCTATAGGACGTTTCCTTTTAGATGTCAAATAGATGTCTATTAGATGTCTTTAAGATGTTTATGATTTAGAATGTACGTAAAACTGACATCTTAAAGACATCTGTCAGACGTTTGTAGACAGCAGTTTTCAGATCAAGAGATCTTTAACAGACATCTTGCAGATGTATGTTTGCTATCTGGGAATGATCAAAATGCACATTTTTCAAAACTCTAACCCTTTTCTCAATTGCTTGGATACAATACACATACAACTTAGATCATTTGTTCATTCAACAAAAATCACCTGTTCAATATGACACAACTTAACATCAAAGTACTATTATTTCAAAAGGCAATTCACACAATAATTTCAAATGAGTGTCTATTCATTTCCTTACAATGATCTAACTATCAATTGATACAACTGCTCAAAATGATAAGTAACTATTGCATTCCTCTTAATGCATAGTTGTATGGAAACAGACAAACAATCTTCCATGTTTAAATCATGAAAGTTTCAAGATACTGTAACGAGATTCATTGTCACCAATTAGCGTGGAACATGAACCAATTAGACTACAATATCCATGGATGTAGCCTAATATTTTATCATAATGCTTCATCAGACACTGTGTCTATGGTCCCAAATACTGTACCACCTTTTCAGACTATTTACAGTATTGACAGTACTGCACTGTATAGATGCAGGCCCTTGTAATTGCTTGTCCAATTCTGCCAACTCGTTACTGATGATCGAGTGCACATTGTGGAATGAGTATATAAAGAGTTGATTGGGATCCAATTGCAAGAGCATAGTGATACGTAACATGGAGCCAGCAGGTGATCCAGGTCACAATGGAGGTCAAGCAGTTGTGGGAGGAAGACGAGGAAGACGTGTTGGTCAAAGGAATGGCCACAGCTTCATGTGCACCCCTTCTGAAAGGTGGTCATGGGCCTCATTTAAGAGGTGTGGGGGAACGTGGTAGAGGACAGGCACCCCTTCTGAGAGGTGGTCGTGGGCCTCGTTTGAGAGGTGTGGGGGAACGTGGTAGAGGACAAGGCCACGGACCAAGACAGCGGCAGCAACAGCATAGAGTGTCCAATGAAATTCGGGCAATAGTTGTAGACCATGTCATAAATCATGGCATGACAATGACTGAGGCGGCTACAATGATACAACCAAACCTCAGAAGGTCAACTGTGGCCTCAATAATCAGAACTTTCCGCAATGAGAACTGGTAAGTTATCAGCATGCACTAAACATTATGCTACTCTCAATTGTCAAATGATTGCATACCAATGTGTATCACAGAATAGGTGATGTGACCAAGTGTCTTCTTACTCTAATGTTCCCTGTAGAATTGTGACCAGGCCAAATAGTGGAGGCAGAGGCAAAATTCTAACTGACCAACAAGAGCAGGCTGTGATCGATTTGGTTCGGCCCAAAAATTATATTTGCCTTACAGAAATTCGCCAGCATATCTTGGACAATGAAGACATGTTCAACAATGTGGGATCCATAAGTTTGCCGACTATCGCACGCATACTGAAAAGGCACCAGGTATCTATAAAACAACTATACCGTGTGCCTTTCGAAAGAAATCCAGACAGGGTGAAGCAAATGAGGACTGAGTATGTTCAGGTAAGTTCAGTTTCAAGATGGCTGTTGTAAAAACATTCCCAAAAATTCTCTATATCTCTTTCCAAAATGTATTTTTAGAGGGTGATGGAGCTGGATGCTGATGACGACCATCACAAATTCATATATTTGGATGAGGCAGGTTTTAATCTGGCCAAGACAAGGAGGAGAGGTCGGAATTTCATTGGCCAGCGGGCAACCATCCAAGTACCTGGACAACGTGGGGCCGACATTACCATGTGTGCGGCTATATCAGAAGATGGTGTGGTGGAACGCAGACCTCATATAGGACCATATAATGCAGCTCTCCTTGTCACCTTTCTTGACCTTTCAATCAGGTTTGTAGAGCTGAAGGTGTGACCTATGTCATTGTGTGGGACAATGTCAGGTTCCATCATGCTCATGTGGCGCAAGCATGGTTTCAGGCCCATGCACAATTTACCACCCCGTATTTACCCCCATACTCTCCCTTCCTTAACCCGATTGAGGAATTTTTCTCCGCATGGAGATGGAAGGTTCATAGGCACCCTCATGAACAAGTCACTCTTCTCCAGGCCATGGATGATGCCTGCAATGACATCACAGCAGACCAGTGTCAGGCCTGGATTCGCCATGCCCGAAGGTTTTTTCCAAGATGTTTGGCTAATGAAAACATCCATTGTGATGTAGATGAGAACCTGTGGCCAAATCCACAACACAGAGTTGATGACAATGTAGAAGTACAGTAATCACTTCTGTTTTGTTTCTTACAGTACAAGCAAGTTGAGGAACACTGCATTTGATGTTTTACAGTACTGTCTTTTCTCTTCTATTTCATAGCTAATTACTGTATTTCTGCTTTGATTCAAATAAACCTATGTTGTGATTGTACTGTAGTGTTTTGCATCAATATATTACAAACTTTGTTCAATGATTCCACTGTGTCTGTAGTATTCTCTCTACTACTGCAGTACTTTTACAGAGATGTATTTACTGTACATGTAGTACCATAATGAAACCTGTATCACCTATTTTGTTCTACAATATTTAATGATTGTACGAACAATGACACCGTGAAACTATCGGTTGCTTGTGTGTGGGTGATCTATAGTTATGTTTCAATGGTATTTCACTGTAAATTTGTTTTTTTTGAACCAATGATTGTGCAAGTGCAAGATTTCTTTAAAGATGTGAATGCACAATGCAATGTTTTGAACATTAGACAGCCTGTGTTACAAGTGATAACCGTTTTGTGTCTAGAGTTGTGGGAAATGACATCAAGGTTCTGAAAATAGTAGCAAAGTGATTGTAAAAAAACTGTAGGTTAAAAGTTGGGCAAATGTTAATATTTGCATGTAAAATGGATAATATTACATTTAGTTGACTACATCTTTGCATTTTTAACAAGATTTTTCTCTTGCAGGGTTTCACACAGCTAATTTTATGGTACAACAGGGGTGTCCAACCCTGCTCCTATAGAGCCGCCATCCTGCAGCGTTTAGCTTCAATCCTGATCAAACACATCTGAAAAAAAAGCTTCAGGATTACATTAAAAAATTATATTTTGTTACATAAATTACATCATATGATTGTTTATGGATGACGCTAAACCGTGCAGGACAGTGGGCCTCAAGGGTTGGAATTGCCCACCCCTGAGGATAAAGATGAGACAGTTAAAAATTTTTTAAATACATTAAAAAAAAATGTCTGTGCCTCAATTTTAGGACACTTATACATGTCATACAAGCAGCATATTTTGAATAATCCATATTTGTTTGCATTAAATAAGTCATAGAATTAGGCTGTTTTTTTTATATCCTAAACCGGCATCGTGACCTGGGAGATACAACTCATATAATCCAAAATATATCAAATATGACAAAAATTCTTTTGAATATGTTTTGCTTAAGTTCAGATGATATAAAAAGTGACATGAAATGATTTTTTGCTGATCATTTTCCACTCTTGCCTGTTTTAGGGTTTACTTGAGTTATGCATTACACCTTTATGGCACTAATGTTATTTAATTAGGAAGTTGTTCTCTGGATCAGTTCTCTCTTCCTCTAGATTTCTCTTGTGGTTTCTTGTACTTCTGAACAATGTTTAAGTACATCGAAAGTAATATTTTATATCACAAAGGCCTAAAATAATATTGGAGACCTATGTACCCCAAAGCCATTATTTTGAAAAAGAAGAACTTTGTTAAATAAATAAAAACTGAGACAGTCTTCTCTTAAATGTCTTTAATTGGTATTCTTTGCAGCTAGAATAGAAGCATTTTAATGGTCAGTTTTTACTGTCAGATATGTTCTTGTTTGCTTTTGCACTTAAAAATGACACAGAAAATAATTTTCATTTGGTTTGTGATTTGCAGACGTACAAGAAAACAGTACAGCCATCAACAGAAATGCTACACTTAATTTACATCCAGGAAGCCACAGCGTGAGGATTTGACCAAGATATTGTATGCATGAAGGTTAGTCATATGAGCTCTTTCCACAGCAAGCTGTCCGTATGCTGTCAAACACAGCCATGTATAGAAGCGGATGCAAGCACATGTTCAGGGTGGCCAGGCCTTTTGACACTTGATACGAATTATACACATCACACTTCGTCACATTAATCGACTTCAGAAACACATGGTACGTCTGCAGAATGTGATAGGGCACAAATGACGTGGCGTAAAGGATGCAGACCAGAGCAACCATCAGAGCCACCTTCCTCTTTTCTAGCAAGGTTATATTTTTATTTTTCAGAACTGCCCAAATCACACCCAAATACGATGCAAAGGTAACTAAGAAAGGGATCGTGCACCCTACAACCATAAGAAATAGGGTGTACTTAAAATGGTATATTCTTAGGGTTTTATCATGACATGAGACACAAAGAGTGAGCTTTTCTTTAACTTCAGTTCCAGCAAATTTGAGGACTGGCGATGAAGCGACGATCACAATGAACCACGTCAGCATGCTTGCGATCTTTGCATGTTTAGGACGCACGTAGCTCCGGGTGAAGAAGGGGAAAACTATGGCAATGTATCTGTTGACGCTAATGCACATGATGAAGAAAATGCTGCCATAGAGGTTGCAGCTGAAGAGGAAGCGTTCGACTTTGCATGCAGCATTTCCAAAGGTCCACTGCTTCTTATTGGCATAGTAAATGATGAGCAAAGGCAAGGTCAGGACGTAAAGAATGTCACAGATAGCCAGGTTACAGGAGAACACTACTCCGGTGTGCCAGTTCTGCCTCTCTCTGGTCACCAGGAGCCACAGGGCAAATATATTCCCTACCAGTGCCACACACATCTCAATGCCATACATTGGGGGGAGGAGTCCGATTTGAAAAATAGTATTGCAGACCGAACTGTTGTTCATTGTCCCTGGTGTTCTTTGACCCCTGAAAAATTCAAACAAGAGTTGGTAGGCATCAATCTTAAATCAAATTGAATCCAAGATGATGATGTGAAAACAGTATCTTTTTTTCACCGGAACATAAAATGTTTAGCAATCAGAAAAGAAATATACCACAACCGCATTGCAACTTATCTCGGGCTTCTCATCTTAGCATATTGTGTAATACTGCTACAGATGCTGAGCTTTTTATATAAACGTACTGTTGGAATGTGGTCATTTCACAGTTGAAGTGTAGTTTTGTTTTGTGGTTTGGTAAACTATACAGCTTGTGCAATGTTGGTAATACGACTCGACACTCATATAAGAAAATAAAGGTTTATTGGCATCCATGGTTCCATTAAGAACCTTTAACATCCATGAAACTTTTTGATTTCACAGAAGGTTCCTCAAGTTACAAAAGATGTTCTTCACACTAAGAAAAAAATGGTTCCCTTTTGGAACCTGTTTTAGGTTCTGCTGTGAACTAGCAAGGAATAGCCTAATACTCTTACAGCATCTATTTTTGAAATTTAAAGTTGTATAAGTTACCATTATGAATTAACTAATGTTTATAAAGGACCTCGTTTGTGATTCAGCTCTTTACCTGTTTTTTTTTATACCATGCATCCTAAAAAACAGTTTTAAGTAGTTGCTGACATTAAAAAACAGTAGCTTGCAAAATACAAAATACAAAATACTACGATTAACCGCCCTCTGCTCAGATTTCACATAAATCAGGGGTTTTACAGAGGAGACATCTTTCAGTTCTGCCAGCAGGAAATAACACCTGCATTGTTCAAGCGTGTTATGACTGGAAACAGTAAGTATAGCTAAACCAGTGCACTGTAAAATAAGTTATTTATAATCTTTTCAGCACTAATAATTTTACATCCAAGGCTGTTCATGATATTGAGGTGAAGAATGTATTTACTTTTTTGCTAATGGCAATGTTATTTATTTTAAGATTCAAGTTAATGGGTTTCAGAATTTGCCGCAATTTTAAAAACAATGTCATCATGTTTGTAAACTTAAATGCTAAGCACTCACAAATTATAATAAAAACAACAAAACACTGATATTTCACCAAATAAGATCCAAGCACAAATGCCTTAATGTATTCAACCCAAGAAGTCCACATCAAGGACAGCTTAATATCGATTACAGTACATTTTACTCATATTTTATACAACGTTAATACACCTTGACATACCTATTCCCAGCGTTTCTTATACATGACCATACATTTTTTTTTTTTTTTTTTTTGAATGCTATGGGATAGTTTATAAACTCTCACACTTGTACATTTTTAAAAAGTGCCAAACAAAAGTCAAACAAGTTGATAAAACTTACCAAGTAAGTCTGCTTGACTAAATGCTGTGACAGTTACCCGTAAAATGGTATCACACTTCCTGTCTCAAGCAAGTGAACTTTTTAAAAAAACAGACCAATGAGTGAAATCACACAAGCACACATGACATTTAAAGCATCTAGATGATTGCAACAAGCCACTTGATGGTTTGAAAGGATTTATTGGTAAAATGTATCCAAATTTATGAACATTTATACAAGGCACAAGTCTGTGGTAAAGCAGCAATGATCTGCTTATGTTTTTGCATTGATGCATGATGATACATCAGTCATATAATACATGGCGCATCAGTGAAGCAACAGTCCCATCTTGTGGTTGAGCAGTTCAGATGCGTCCAACTTCACTTTCAGTTCCTTCAGCTTTTCCCTTTCTTGTGTTTAAAGTCCTTTTTTCCTCCAGCACCTTTCTGTCGTTTCATAACAGCACGTCCTCGAAACGTTTTCTGTCCGCCAAACTTCTTATCTTCTTTTTTCTGCCCTGCAAATCTATTGCCTTTTCCCCCTTTTTGGCCAAACTTTTTGCCTCCTTCGCTCTTCCTAAACCTGTTTCTCCCCTCTAGTGGCTTTCTATCCCCAAACCGCTTTCTTCCATCTTTATTTCCCCTGTCAAACGACTTAAAACTCTTTTTGTCATGAGGAGGCCCCTTCCCCGGTGACAGCTTCCTCTTTTTAAAGGGTTGTGGAGGCTTTCCAGGACCACGCTTTCTTTTTGCACCAGAAAACATGTCTGTGGAGTTAAAGAAGAAATTAGAACCAGTGCAAATTGCAACAGTAAAATTTCACAAATAGTTTTGGTACGACACGATACCTTCATCTGGTTCCTCCCCCACAGCCTGTCTGTAATACTCTGCTTCATCCTCAGACTCCTCGGCTGGAGCCTGGTCCTCCGGTTTCCCAGGATCCTCAACTTCATCATCTGACACCTGCCCTTCCTGCTGACGCTTTCTCTTGATGCCCTCCAAGCTCTTTTGCCTTTAAGAAATTAAAACATTTTTGGAACAAATACAATAAAACTTACATTTAAAAAGATGCTTTGAGTTCATTGCTATGGTATTCTGATTTATTTATTTGAAAAAACAACAACAACACAAAACCTCAAAATACTAATTAAATGTACAATTTATTTAGCATGGGATGTTTTAAAGCTTTTTATTGGAGATTATGTTTTTCAAGTAATGGGCAGCAACCATGTAGCAGAAATACAGAATACCCATTTCAAAAGACCGTAACCAAATGCTGTAAAATTTACTTCTGCGGAAACAAAGGATCTCCACGGTTAACACGTGTCTTTGGGTCTCCTTTTCAAACCAATAGCCTTTACCACATCCAGCTCTTCATCACCAGCAGAGCAGTAGATCTACTCACTTGTTCTGGTCTCGTTTTTCTTTTTTTAGGGCAATGTTCTGTTCTTGTTTTCTCTTCCGTTCTTCTTTCTCTTTCAGACGGGCCTCCTTCCTGTTCAGCATCTCCTGAAGTTCTTCTTCGGTTTTCGAGACTGCAGATAGAGCACATTTTGGACTAGTTTAGCGATACGCTCAATAACTAGTTTGGGTGTTTAAATGGTCTTTTACACAAAACTATACTTACTGAAGGAATGATAAAGCACTTTTCCATTCCCCATGCCTTCTAATATCTTCACTAGCTGCAGAGTCATTCTGGGGCCAATCTGTAGCAGAACAGACACCCATCATTTCTCAGTAGACACTAACTGTTACGCATCCAATGTGTTTTTTGCGCTTGAGCTTGTGCTGTTAGCATAGCAACATACTAATGTGAATTGAGAATACAGCCGATAATATTTAAAGGGATAGTTCACCCCAAAAATGAAAATTCTGTCATTAATTACTCACCATCATGTTGTTCCAAACCCATAGGCCTTTGTTCATCTTCAGAACACAAATTAAGATATTTCTGATGAAATGCGAGATCTTTATTACCCTGCACAGACAGCAACAACTGAAACGTTCAAGGCCCAGAAAGGTAGTAAGGACATCATTAAAATAGTCCATGTGACATCAGGGGTTCAACCGTAATGTTATGAAGCTACGAGAATACAGCACAAAGAAAACAAATTACAACTTTATTCAACAATTTCTTTTCTTCCTTGTCGGTCCATGATGCGTGTTCATGACAGTACCATCACATACATGCGTCGTGTTACTCTCATGAATGCGTGTGAATTTCGTGACCAACATGAAGAAATTGTTGAATAGAGTCGTTATTTTTGTTTTCTCTGCACACAAAAACGTATTATCGTGTCTTCATAAAATTAAGGTAGGACCACTGTTGTCACATGGACTATTTTAACTATGTCCTTTCTTACTACCTTTCTAGTGGGGCAGTCGTGGCCTAATGGATAGAGAGTTGGACTTGTAACCTGAAGGTCGTGGGTTTGAGTCTCGGGTCCGACAGGGATTGTAGGTGGGGGGAGAGAATAACCAACACTCTCTCCACCCTCAATACCATGACTCAGATGAGACCCTTGAGCAAGGCACCGAACCCCCAAATCAGAAAGCTCTTGTATTTCATCAAAAATATCTTAATTTGTGTTCTGAAGATGAATGAAGGTCTTACAGGTTTGGAACAACGTGAGGGTGAGTAATGAATGACAATTTTCATTTTTGGGTGAACTATCCCTTTAAACAATAGCTGGAGTTTAAAAAAAACAGCGCAGCATGAGGAGTTTCCTCACCTCAGTTAGCCGAACTGCACTCTGCTGCGAGGCCATGTTTCCACGACCTGAGTACACCTGTGGCAACTCTGTGATGTTATGGTCTCCGTCCTGCTCTGCCTCGCTCTCTGAAAGATTGACACCTCTGCAGAAAGTGCAAAGTGTGACGTGTTTGTAATGTACGTAAGGGATTTTACAAAATTATGAAGCTGCTGCATCAGAGCGTTTACTTTGAAACATCACTGTTCCATCAATTAGAATACATTTCATCATATGCATCAAATTCTGTGAATGATCTCCAGCTTGTGGAAGACTAACTTCATGAGGAGCTCGCTGATGTCCTCCAGCTTGCTCATGTCGGGGAACTTCTCCTGCATGAGCTTCTTCACCCCTCGACTCATGCCAACGGGCACCACCTTCAAGCTACTGCAGGAGGACATGGAGAGGGTTAACAGATAGTATTGTAAGAAACCTCACAAAATAGCATTTGTTTGAAGATGCATCAGTGCGTTTACTTTGAAATCAATCATAGGAAAGTCATGTTTAGAAATTGCATCATATGCACCTTTAAATTGGAGACAAGAAAACAAAGCCAAGCTACTTACTAATGACGAAACTCCACCTCTTGGGACACGGGATCATAATTTAACAGCACACATCTTTTTATGCTGTTGAGGTTGAGCTGAGAAACAAGAGTTAAATGATCAAAACATGCACGAACCTTCATATCTGCTCACCACCAAGAGGACAACAACATCAGCTGGTTGTACACATCACAAATCTCAGAAGACTATACTTGCATCACATGTGGAGAAACATTTCATAGTTCAGAGCGAGTGGATTACCTTGTGTACGTTGATCGAGGGGAACATGTTCTGGAACATGGTGGCCATCAGTTTGATGTGCATGCCCTCAATGCCAAAATTATTCAGCACTAGCAAAGGATGATGGGAAAACTGCTGTTCATGCATCCTGTGCCTCTTTAAAGACGAAACTACATCTTTGATGAGGGTGTACTGGAACAAAGAGACAATTTACTTTTAGAACAAAATACAAGAATGTTCATAATATTATCAGTGTGAGACTAGACACATCAGTGTGTTTACTTTGAAAAGACATCACTCAACAGTCAAAATACTATAGTGTCATCATTTGTGCCCTCGGATATGAGAAATCAAACCAAAGACAGGTCAAAAGTAGTGCAGTTATATACCTTTGCAACATGGAAATATAACGTTGGACCTTTGGGAAGACGTGCAAGCCTCTGTGGAGAAAGAGAGTAATTTCAGGCAATATTGTATTTGATCTCAAAATGAATGAGATGATGATTAATCCATGAACTTCAATAGATAAAGATATTTACGTTACTGCTTAATGTAGGAAGACATACTATGTACTACATAATACAAAGTCATAGTCTTGAGTGCCATATCACTTTTATCTAATTGTTAGTACACAATAACATTGCTGTAGCTCAAACATTACAGCATGGTCCTAGGAAATACCAAGGTCATGGGTTTGATTCCCATCTTAGAAAACACGAAGTGTTGAAAATGCTTTAGATAAATGTGTTTCCAAAAGGTAATTAAATTCATGATGCAATGGCAGTAGCGACATCTTTTCTTCTGTATTGTGACATACATTCAAGTGAGACAGATTATGAAAAAAACAAAAAACAAATGCTTGGCAGGGACTTGGTTCTGTGCATCGGTTAGAGGCATGTGTTAACTTGCTTGAGCTTGCAGTTGACTAAGAGAGGGGATAAGTTCAAGTGAAGAAGTCTGGCATATTTCAGAGAGAAGACTGTCGTTTTCATCGGAAGATTGAGTTATGACATTGATTAAAAATTATAAAAGGTAAAAAAAATTGCAACTATGCCAAAAAAACAAACAAAGCATTTAAACAGACAGGATTATTGTTCATTTCACGCCACCTTTAATGGTGCCACAGAATGGAAAACTGTCTTTACCTTGGTAGAGTTCTGTACATGGAAATGACATACCGTGAGCCTCAAACACCATAGTTTCCTCCTCCTTATGTAAATCTCGTGACTAAAGGCCATTGAAAAATAGGCGAATCAGAACATACCAACTGTGACGTTACAGTCGGGATCACTAATAGTTATGCCCCCAACATTTGCATACGCCCGCCCATGTTCTAGGTCAGCTGCATCATCAGACGTTCTGCAGGTATTGAAAATGGCAAATCATGATGGAAATAAATGTTATGTTCCAGGCTGAGCAGGGGATGTGAAGTGCAGGGATGGATTGGTGTCTGTATTCAGAAAGGCACGGAAAGCAAATAACGCGTTCTAATAAAATTACGCGAGCCACTAAAGGGACATGGTTTGCTCCTTGCTAGCTGTAGCCTGTTACAGTACATAAGATTTCACTTACCACATAAACACAGAAAGTATAGATGCCTGCGGATGATTTACAGATCCTGAGCACCACTGACAAGCGTCTGATCTTGTAAAATGTGTGGTAAGTACTGCCGCTCCATAGTACAAACAAGAGTACATGCGATCGCGAATCTCGAAAGTGAAAGTAAAAAGCGATCGTGCATTTGAAAACAGTTTCAATGCCCAGCATATTAATAGTGGCTCCCTGATGCCCGCATTTTATTTACAGTATAATTACCCAACGATATAACTGCACGAGAAAATATTGAAATATATATTTTTCATGTGTTTCCTTCCTGTGAGCAACTGAAATGAGCCGCACTGTGAAACAGCCAATCAGAGCAGAGCTCAACATTATTATTCATGACCCTTCCACATAAGCCAATAACAGACCGTTTCATTCTAGGGAGAAATCCTAGGGTTGCAAATGGACATGTAAAACTGTTTCTGGATAATTTTTGCCCTTACCTAACATACCTTCTATGTAGATATCAGAGAACAATTGAAAATATTGTATCAATGCATTCTATGGCACCTTTAAAGGGACAGCTCACACACAAATAAAAATTCTGTTATCATTTACTCACCCTTCCATTGTTCCAAACCTGTATGAGTTTTTTTTTTTCTCTCTGTTGAACACACAAAGAGACATTTTAATGAATGTTGGTAACCAAGCAGTTGATGGTAGCCATTCCAACTATGGACATCAATGGCTACAGTCAACTGTTTTGTTACCAACATTCATTAAAATATCTTCTTTTGTGTTCAACAGAAGAGGGAATCTCATACAGGTTTAGAACAACTGGAGCGTGAATAAATGACAAAATTTTCATTTTTGGGTGAACTATACCTATAAGTGTCACACTTCAGTAAAGTTCCTAAAAAAACACTAAAGATGCAACAGTTAAAATCAATGTAGCTGTTACTATTGTATTGACCAATATGTATCCAGGAACCACCCTATTCGTTTTACATAATACAAATAAACTCACCATGTTTATAGTATTTTCTGTTTTGGTAAATATTGAGAAGTGCGTGACTCCTAATGGTCCTGCCACTGCAACAAAATCTTTCAAGGCGTTATTCTTCCGCACCTGCAAACCAAGACAACAGTGTCAGTGTGTAAAACAGGACTCGACAGCAAAGTTGAGCAGCAGCTGCAGTCGTGAGGAGCACCTTCAGAGATCTGGCAGTGAAGGGCTCCATGACTCGTCTCATGTCTGCCACGAGCTGAGCGACGTTCATGCCGATCTGTCCGCGGTAAAACACGAAGGTGTGCGGCACAGTGGAGTAAGTCTCCTCGGCCACACTTCTGGCGGCCTCGCGGCCTTTCTTCTGGTTCTTAGTCTATGAGACAAAACAGAGAAGTAGCTTATTGAATTATTTTACCTTCAGTTTGTATCGTCATGAAGCAGAAAAGATCTTATACGTTATTTTGTCAAGCGTTAGAACATTGACACATATGTACACACATATACATCACCGAATCTCATTCCAAATTAACAGATTTTACAAAGATAAAGACAGGCGGACTTGTACTTCATAGTCCGCACTTAACGTAACTCTGAATGCAAGTTAAACACATAACTTACCTTTGTTTTTCCCATTTTTTTTAAAGGACAGTACAACTTATCAAAGCCGAGAGCGCAAAACTGAACTTGACTTGACTTTAACACGAATATCTTAGCTAAACTATCTCACGTCTACTTAACCAGCACCCATCTTGAAAACCATGCTGCTAACCATGTGGCGTGGTTGCGCATGCGCAGAAGCAGCGTACTACACGACGCGCACACGCTGGCTGTTTGCTTTTACACGCGCCGTCTTTTGGATGGGATGAATTACTACATGCAGCTGCATCATAGAATTCTAGGCAGGTTTTAAACTCTCGATTAAGTTTTTATTGTCCCACTAAATCCAGTTTAAAGGACCACTGCTGAACTCTAATTACTCTCATTCATTCACATTTAATTACCCTATGATCTGATTCAGAATTCGATGTGAGTTAGAACCTTTGTAAATCATTATTGTCAGCTTTCTTTTTCTTCCTTGTGAAGGTTTTTCTTTATTCCTAATTGTTTGGTTATCACTCTTTCTTGTAAACATATTTCAGCTCAAGAATCAGATGTGTGGGTAGAGAATATAAATATCATTAGCTCATAATTGCAGAAGTCTATAGAAAGTCCCCACCATGACAGAACTAGCATGACAATTATCTTAATTCCAAAGCAATAGATTGTAATTAATCATGTCAATTTTAGCAATTTCCTGCACATTCTGAACCAAAAACCAGTCGTAAGTGTCAATTTTTTTAAATTGATATTTACACATCACCTGGAAGCTGAATAAATAAGTTTTGATGTGTGGTTTGTTAGGACAGGACAATATTTGGCTGAGATCTGAGAATCTGGAATCTGAGGGTGCAAAACAAAAATGTCAATTTTGAGAAAAATCACCTTTAAAATTGTCCAAATGATGTTCTTAGCAATGCATATTACAAATCAAAAATAAAGTTTTGATATATTTACGGAAGGAAATTTACAAAATATCTTTGGAACATGATCTTTACTTAATTTCCTAATGATTTTTGGCATAAAAGAAAAATGGATCATTTTGACCCATGCAGTGAATTGTTGGCTGCTACAAATTTTGTATTACCGTGCTACTTATGACTGTTTTTGTGCTCCAGGGTCACATATTGTAAAGTCATGGTCAGTCTACACGATGAATGGGAGTGAAAGAGAGGGCGGTGGTGGGTGTGCTTGTTTGTGGGGGATAGGCCTGTGTAGGACCAGAAAGAAGGGGGGCTGATTTATTAGGATGGTTTGTAATTACACTCTTCTTTGTTTAGAGATCCTCTGACAAGAGCTGATCTTCCTGCTTTAAAAGTGTACTGTCAGTCTGGGTGTCTCCCACTGCCCACTGTCTTTGAACATCTCCACTGAAGACCAGCTGGAGCACTGACCAGACATCCTCTGCTGCAGTCATTATGTTCAATTATTAATGGCAAAGGCGTGTTTCCCTTTATGACTGATTTATGAGTGATTTTTCATTGATATTATAATCTTTTAGATATAAAGAGCACGGATCAGAAGCTCGGAGCATAATATCTTGTTTGCATTAGTCAGAGGACAAGGCATTAACTTAATAAGAGACCAAATCCAAAAAGAGAAGATCATCTGGTGATATAAGAAGGTAAGATAAATATCTGTTCATAATGTTAGGCCTATTTGTTTTCTCATGGTTATATTCCACATGATTTCTTTAAAAAAAAACAATAAAAAAAAAACTACTGTACATTTAAATAATCATATCAATTATGTATCCTTCTGTTGAAAAATCCCATAAGTATTACTTTGGTATTTTAATGAGCCTCTCTCTCTCTCTCTCCCTCTCTATATGCAATTTTAGTCATTAGTGAAACTTTTCCAAAGTATTTATTAATTGATAGCTCACAATTACTTTAGATACATTTGCTTAAAATTTCAACAAACTGCTATTACTTTTGTTGACTTTGGTATTAATAGGTATCCTCTCTAATAGGCATCACTGTTCTTTTTAGTGCCTTTGTTTAGCTGTTTTATAGTTGCCTCAGTCAATGTTTAGATTTGTTAATTGCTTATGACATTTATGATGTTTACTAAAGCTATAATTTTCATCAGTATTGACTTTAGCTATTGATTTTGACAATCAGATGAAATGATAGGTTGACTCAGGCTCTGTGTCTGTTGACATGCTAATTAACCCAAGAAAAGGCAAAACTCTGTTTTACCTCCCACATGAACATCTGGCCTGCATCAAAACTGGAGGCCTCTTCAGTTCATGACTGAGTGAGAGGGTGGTTATAATGTTAAAATTTAGGCAGGTTTTAGCTCACTGGAAAATTAAAAATATTTGTGACCCTGGTCATAAGTAGCACGGGTATGTGTAGCAATAGCCAGCAATACATTGTATGGGTCAAAATATTCCATGAAGATATTTTGTAAATTTCCTATCGAAAACTTAATTTTCAAAACTTAATTTTTGATTAGTAATATGCATTCCTAAAGACTTCATTTGGATAACTTTAAAGGCGATTTTCTCAATATTTAGATTTTTTTGCACCCTCAGATTCCAGATTTTCAAATAGTTGTATCTCAGCCAAATATTGTCCTATCATAAACCATACATCAATGGTTTTGTGGTCACAATTGTTTATTACTTTTTCACAAGTCAGATCAAGTCTGAACAACACAATCTCATGGCAGTTTGCAACATTTTTTTTTTTTTAGTTGAATTGGAGGCTAATCCATATGAATTTGTACAGTCTGTGAAATGCTAAGATTTTGTACTATTTGTTTGTTAGGATCATATTGGACAGTTTATTGGCTCAGTCGCAACACTTATGGAAATTCCAGTAACTTGTGCCTTGGTCTCCCTGCTGGTTTTTGGTGGGGCCTGCTGTGTGGACGGCCGCCAGGAAGCCTCAAACGCAGACACCTCCAAGGGTGATGCAGGTCAGAAAAGGCCTTCTCGAGCAACAGAGAATAAGCCGAGCCGCTGTTCCTACACTTTCATTGTACCTCAACAGAAGTTAACGGGGGCGCTTTGCGTGAGCACCGAGACGGCTCGTGTCAATCGCTCTGAGACGGCATCCCTGCGCGCTCTGCTGGACCGGCAGCAGGAACAGCTGGACACAATGCGTGGGCAGCTGGAGCAGGAGGGCGCACTGGCCAATGAGATGAGAGTTCTGCGCAGGGAGAGCATCAACATGAACGCCCGCATCACCCAACTCTACGCCCAAATGCTGAATGAGATCATCCAGAAGAAGGATCAGGCTTTGGAGCAATGGAGGCTCGAGAGTTTGGTGCTTAATGCAACAGCCCAGGTAGATCAAAGCATTCCTACTGTAAAGAAACATCATTATTATCTCAGTTGTTTCTTCCAGACGCAAGTGAGATTAAATGGAGAACAATCAAATTTTTCACTGGAATGTCTCAAACTGTGCAAACATTTGTCACAATACCAAATTGTGCAATGAAAAGCCATAGATTTTATTATAAACTAAAAGAAAAAGGAAAAAGTGCGTTTTTGCATATTTTTAATAAGAATACTTTTTTATGGAAAAATATACTTTAAAAATATATACTTAAGTGACTTAAGTGAAGCAATTTGTCGAACATTTGAGTGATTTTTTGACCCACTTATGTAGGACTTAAGCACATCTTTTGACAAGGATTTATGGTGAACTAAAAATATGCCATTTCTATTTAAATTTATATGTCTTGTATTTCAGTATATTTGTAAACACATATTTGTTATAATGAAGTTGTAATTTAGTACATTTAAAATAGGTTAATTTTACATTTTAAAGTAAAATTTAAATGTAATAATATTGCATAACACACTTCTTTAAAGCATGACAGAATATTATTGAAACCATAAATTAATACTGTAAAGTTAAACTTTTATTGTGACGATATTACAAAGCACACTTTAAATGTGTTAAAAACAGTAATGAAAGTGTACAGTCTCTTTAAATACACTTAATTAAATTAATATTATATTATCTGCAATACACGTTATAATACAAATATATTGCATTACACTAAAAATACACTATTATATTATCTGCGTACATTTTTTACAAATACTCTTAAGATTTGAAGTACACTACAAGTGCACATTCAATACTATTAAGCACACTTGATTTTCACAAGGAATGTATTGATGCATTAATATATGGAACATTATTTGGACCACTCATTAAGTTTTCTACATTTCAAATGTTTTATTAAAATTGTTAAATTGTAAAAAAAAACAAAAAATCCACAAATCCGACAGGTGCTTCAGGTGTCCAGCAATTACAGAGACCTGGAAAAGAAGTATGATGCACTCACTTCTCTAGTGAGTAACCAGAGCCAACTAATCACACATCTGGAGAAACAGTGCCAGCTCAAGGACCCCACTAAAGCACCGCAAGTAAGAGCCATCTGTTATGTATTCTGTGCCTTTGTGCTTTTGCTTTGTAATGTGGACTTTTATGTTATAGTTTTACTTGTTTCCTGTTCCTGTTTCCTCTTGTCATTAGTCTGCTTGTTTCCAGCTGTGTTTAGTTAGTATTGTTAACTCCTGTCTATAGCCCTTGTTTTTCTGTGTTCATTGGCCCTGTTCCAAAATGGCACCTTGTGGTCTTCTTCTGAGGCCGCATGTTCGTCAGCCACAAACAGCAACACACACGGCGACCACTAGAAAAATGCACATGAAGTGTGCCATTTGGGATTGGGCCATAGCCTGGTGTTGTTCTTTAATGGATGTGGCGTCAGTGAGCTCAGCCAGTGGCTTGCATCTTGTTTCTTGGTTTTATGGTTTTCTTGTGTTTTGTTATCGTTTTAATAAACACTGTCTGCATTTGGATCCAACTGTCCCTCAACTCTAAGCTCTCCCTCTGCGACACAGTCTGAGCTTTCAGGTTTCACTTTGGGTATTCCACAAACAAACAGCAGGTGCATCCCCCCAAAACCAAGTGACATTTCTTATGAATTTCTTTACAGGAAACCACATCACTTCCGGTTCAACAGTCAAGTGGGTTGGTGAATGTGAACACGGAGCCTAAAGAAGTTGCCAGCAATGTCCAAAGAGACCAAAGTGCCCCTTTGCACCAAGAACAGAGTCCTCCAGAACTGCTGGAGACCTTTGATGGCTTGCCCAGTCTGCCAACAGACACACCTTTCACCAGTTACCCCGTGACTAAATCTCCAGGTAGCCTAAAACCCCCTAAAGGCTAGGGTGTAGCTGCCACTGCTGTTTTGAGTGGTTTTTAGTGTGTTGCTATTGAGTTTTCTAGGATTGTCAGTGTACTGAACGACCTAATAATTACTAATAATAACCAAATAATAACCCAGTGTGGTCACTCCTTTGATGTGGATGCATATTTGTTGCCTATTATATCATCCTCCAAGTGAAAATCTTAGGAAATGGTCACCCTGTTTCAACAAGCTACCACATTTGAAGTGTAATTCATGTCTGCAGCACAAATGATGCAAGATGAGTTTCGCACCAAAGTTTAATATTTAGAATTAGGAGTTTGTTTAAATCCTTAACCTAAATAGTAATGATGATCCTTATCCTAGCAAAAGAGTAAAAATCCCAGATACGAGTCGTGTCCGGTTTTCCCACGTAGGAGTTCGGAAGCCCTGGGTGTCAGTGACCTTTAGTCAAGAAGCTTTATCTCTGAGAATTCCAAACAGTGTCTTATCAGAGATGGTGACACTCATTACTCTTCACAGGACTGTGAGAGCTGCGCTCAGGCTGAAAGCTGTTTTAGCATGAGCACACACATACATGTACATAGCAGAGGCAAGTTAATCACCACCTTTATAAAAGCTTTGTGACACAACCCTTGAATTACAATGCAATGCTTTTGCCTCCACCAACTCGGGTGTGAGATTACAGGACACACGTCCACTCCATTTAACGAACCCAAATTAAGCCACTGTTACGGCAGCCACTAAACTGTTTTAAAGCACACTCATGCTGACATTTACAATTGAAGAAGGGTTTCGAGTAATATATTTGTGTTTGAAAAAAATCTTTGTATTTAAAGGAACAGTTCACCCAAAAATGAAAAGTAAAAAAAATTTACTCAGGCCATCTAAGATTTTGATAATTTGTTTCTTCATCAGAGCAACTCTAGAGAAATTTAGGGTTATACACTTGCTCACCGGATCCTCTGCAGTGAATGGGTGCCATCAGAATGAGAGTCCAAGCAGATGACGAAAAGGTCACAATAATCCACAAGTAATTCACACAACTCAAGTCCATCTGTTAATGTCTTGAGAAGCATAAAGATGTTTGTCTGTTTATAATAAATCCATTAAGACATTTTTAACTTCAAACAATGGCTTCTGGCTAAAATGCGGATGAGGGTGAGTACAGGTACAAAAAAAAATTGTACTAAAAAAATAAAATTAGAATATCATGAAAAAGGTCTATATTTTTTGTCACTCATTTCAGAAAGTGAAACCCATATAGTATATAGATTCATTACAAATAGAGTGAAATATTTCAAGCCTTTATTTCGTATTATGGCTTACAGATAATGAAAAGAGGAAAAAAGGAAATTTTAAACAGAAATGTCAGGCTTCTGAAAAGTATGTTCATTTCTATGCACTCAATACTTTGTTGGGCCTCCTTTTGCAGGAATTACTGCATCAATGCGGCGTGGCATGGAAGCAATCAGCCTGTGGCACTGCTCAGGTGTAATGGAAGCCCAGGTTGCTTTGATAGCGGCCTTCAGGTCATCTGCATTGTTGGGTCTGGTGTCTCTCATCTTCCTCTTGACAATACCCTATAGATTCTCTATGGGGTTCAGGTCAGGCGGGTTTGCTGGCCAATCAAGCACAGTAACACCATGGTCATTGAACCAGCTTTTGGTACCTTTGGCAGTGTGGGCAGGTGCCAAGTCCTGCTGGAAAATGAAATCAGCATCTCCATAAAGCTTGTCAGCAGAAGGAAGCATGAAGTGCTCTAAAATTTCCTGGTAGATGGCTGCGTTGACTGTGGACTTCAGAAAACACAGTGGACCAACACCAGCAGATGACATGGCAGCCCAAATCCTCACTGACTGTGGAAACTTCACACTGGACTTCAAACAACATGGATTCTGTGCCTCTCCACTCTTCCTCCAGACTCTGGGACCTTGATTTCCAAATGAAATGCAAAATTTACTTTCATCTGAAAAGAGGACTTTGGACCACTGAGCAACAGTCCAGCTCTTTTTCTCCTTAGCCCAGGTAAGACGCTTCTGACGTTGTCTCTGGTTCAGAAGTGGCTTGGTAGCCCTTTTCCTGAAGACATCTGAGCGTGGTGACTCTTGATGCACTGACTCCAGCTTCAGTCCACTCCTTGTGAAGCTCTCTCAAGTGTTTGAATCAGCTTTGCTTGACAGTATTCTCAAGCTTGCGGTCATCCCTGTTGCTTGTGCACCTTTTCCTACCCAAATTCTTCCTTCCAGCATTTAATATGCTTTGATGCAGCACTCAGTAAACAGCCACACCTTTCAGTAATGACCCTCTGTGACTTACCCTCTTTGTGGAGGGCGTCAATGTTCGTCTTCTGGATCATTGCCAAGTCAGCGGTCTTATCCATTATTGTGGTTTCAAAGAACAAGAGATACCCAGAATTTATACTGTAGGGATGGTCATTAACTGAAACTCAAATGTAAATATTCTAATATTTTGAGATACTGATTTTTTACTTCCATGTGCTATAAGCTCTAATCATCAAAATTAAAACAAAAAACTTTTGAAATGTTTTACTTTAACTTTTTGAAATAAGTTACAAGAAAAAATGAACTTTTTCCACGATATTCAAATTTATTGCGATGTACCTGTACATTTTCAGCAGTTCTTTTCATTTTTTGGCGAACTGTTCCTTTAAAAGAAAAGCATTTACAGAGTGAATTTAAATGAAATATGAAATAATTTTAAAACATTAAAAAAGGTAAATAAAATAAAATAAATGAAAATAAAACATAATTTTGAAATAAAATAAAATGCATTTTTTTTTATTGTTTGCAGATACCAACATGTGAATACAGTGATTCATATGTTGATATTTGTATGTTTGTATGTTTGTTTGTTTGTTTTTTTGCTTCTTTAATACATCTGATAATTTTCTTCAAATCTAACAATGCAAACCATTTTTTTAGGTTTTAGTCTGTATGGTGCCGTAGTCTGTCTTGGTGCAGATGTATGGAATGTGCCATTGAGGGCAGTAGGTCAAATTCTTCTGGTGGTTTGTAGGAATGTGAATTCTTCCATGCTGAACTGATAAGTAAAGGCTGAGAAATGGTTGTATACAGTATACAGGTCATGACCTTGCTGCTTTCTGAACCAACAGAACCGCAGCCCTTCCTTATCATCCATCCAGTGTGGTGGCTTTTGCCGGTGCTGTGAGGAATCATTCATCACCCCTCTTTCTTGGGGTTTTGATGCCAGAAGAGACTTTATTATCATTTAGACAATAAGGCCGAGACAACTCTGCAGAGCAAATCTCCAGAATCTTTTTCCGCATTCTCTTTTATACATTTTTTTTTCTCTAAGCGTGTTCAGTACATGTATACGTGTTTGTCATGGGACCACGATGTAGTCAGGAGGCCTTAATTTTATGTTCCGTGAAAATAAGGGCCCCATTATATATTTTGCCTAAAGGAAAAACAGGACAAGCAGCTTCCCCCTATGCCTGCACTTCTCATACAGATTTCTATAATTGCAGGCAAATACACATGATTATAATAGTAGAATATGTTGATATATAAATGGCTATATTCACATTGATTATACTCAAATAATTTATATTTAGATTAATAAAACTCTTCGTCACCAGCTCCTTCACACTATCTGTTCATTATAGAGTGCTGCCACACAGCTCATGTACTCAACTCAAATGCTAAATCTAAAATTATAAACATAGAAACTAGCTTCTCTAAAAGCTTCAGTTCTGTTGAAGAGCTATTGTAAAAACTGTCTTTTAAAATTGAATGATATCATACCAGTGAAACAAACCAACTAATACCACAAAACACTGGGTTATTTTCCCATCACAAATGATGTTACTTTCTGGAATGGTAATGTCATTTATCCATTGGCTTTTGTCATTTAATACTCAATTGCCACCTTAAAAAAAATTATTAGGGACATGAAAATGTACTGAATAGTATACGGTCTCTTTTAAAGGGCCGTGGAATGACTGTCATCATGTGCTGGAGTCAGGAGAGAAGACCAGTGGCATCTACCTGCTGCGACCGCGCAATACTAACAAGCTTCTGCAGGCCTGGTGTGACCAGAGCAGAGCTCAGGGTGGCTGGACCATTATCCAGAGGAGACAGGATGGCTCTGTCAACTTCTTCAGGACCTGGGAACAGTACAAGGTGCACGAAACAAAACATTACTTATGTGGTCAAGTTGATATAGTAGGCCTTTAAATAAGCCTATGTAGCATCTGTGCTAAGTGAACTTGGTGTAACATTTCCGCCAAAGCAATTAGTTCTGAACACATTAAAAAAAAAAACATTGCACATCTCTGTAATTCTTTATTTTAATGATCCCTTTTGAACATTCTGTCTAATATAAGTAACTTTGCACCTACACGTCAACAAACTCTCAATAGAATATTAGTAGACTGTCGGATTAATAACTGCTAACTCTTTATTGTGATGGTGTCGCAACTGACACTCTACTGACTATAAAGTAACTTTGCAAGTACATGTCAACTTATTCTAACCCTAACTCTACCAGTTTACTAATACTCGACTAACATTCTATTGAGAGCTAGTAGATATGTAGATGCAATGTTTACTTATAGTCAACAGAATGTGTTAAAGGGACCATCAAAATAAAGTGAAACCCACATCTCTTAGTAAGAGTACTTTGTGACAGCTGAAAAGTATGTACTTTATAGTATGAATGTAATCTGTACTACATTGAGATGTTATCATTGTCATATGACCTACCAGCATCAGTTGTTTCTTTTTTATTATTAATTCCGACATGGGCCTACTACTCATTTCACATACTGTCTTTCGCCTAATATATATGATAGGATCTCAAGATGGTGCCGCGCATGGCAGCAATTGTGCTTGGCTCTCCAGTTGTTTTAGTGTTTTTGTTAGTTTTTCCTGTTTTTTGTTTGTCAAACATGATCAGTTTCACCAAGGAAGAACTGCTGAACATTCGGTAGAACACACAAAATCTCCAACCGGTTTTCGATTATTCGAATGTTTTGCTGAACATATGCCGCTTTTCCACTGAGTGGTACGACTCGGCTCAGCACGGCACGGCTCAGTTTGGCTCGGTTTGTGTTTCCACTGATTATTCACGTGTCATTATAGTTGCGCCGCCTCTACTGCCGTGACTCCTGAAAAACGTTTTAATTCTGCGTCGCTCCATCACACTCTCACTGGATCCGCTCCTTGGCTATCAACGAGAGGACAGTCTGTACTTCCTCAACAGACAACGTTGTTAAAAGAAAGGTGAGCTCATTCAAAACAGTTGCGTTCGATCCTTCGCTGGCTGTGCTGATTTAAATCTAGGGGGTCTGTTCTGTGCCTCGTGCCGCAAATTCAATGACGCAGGCAGTGACAATTCTCTCCGACCAATCAGTGATCAGCAGAGTTTACACGTCACGTTTTGGTAACGGTACGGCTCGCTTGGAACCTCGGCCGATGTGGTACTAAAAAAAGTACCAGGTTCCAGGTACTGTACCCAGTGGAAAACCCCCCAAAAGTGTGCCGTACTGAACTGTACCGTGCCATACTATGCAGTGGAAAAGCGCCAATAGTGGTCGGCGGAGCTGGCACTGTTTAGGACACGCAGACTGGGGAAGCAAGCCGGTGCGCTCTTGAAGCTCAGACAGGCGGATTTCGAATGCGGTTGTCTAGCATCCATCTGGCTAATCTCCGCTCTCTACCCAACAAAACAGACGAACTTCTTCTGCTTTCCCGGTTAAACAAGGACTTTTCAAACTCGGCTGCTCTGTGTTTCACAGAAACCTGGCTGAGCGGCGCCATTTCAGATAGCACGTTACAGCTGCCTAATTTCCAGATGATCAGAGCAGATCGTGCTTTTCATCAACTGTAAAACTTTCTACTCACCGCGGGAGTTTTGCTTGTTCATTCTCGTGAGTGTCTACATTCCACCGCAAGCGCACGTGAGCTCAGCTTTACAGAAACTCGCTGATCAGATTACAGACAAAGAACAACAACACCCGGACTCTGTTTTTAATCATTCTAGGGGACTTTAATAAAGTCTTATTTGGCAGTTCTCTTCCATGAACTGCCAAAATACAGACAGCATGTTACATGTCCCACCAGAGACAGTAATATACTGGATCACTGTTACACAGCAATAAAGTATGCATATCACTCCGTCCCACGGGCAGCTTTAGAACTCTCTGATCACTGTTTGGTTCATCTTATTCCGACCTACAAGTAGAAACTGAAATCAGTTAAACCTGTATTAAGGACTGTAAAGAGATGGACTAATGAGACAGAGCGGGTTTTAAAAGCCTTTTTCGACCTTACTGATTGGAGTGTTTTTGAAGCTGCTGCAAACTATCTGGTTGAGCTTACAGAGACTGTAAGATCTTATATCAGTTTCTATGAGGATATGTGCATTCCTACCAGGACTCATCTAACTTATAACAAAGACAAACCATGGTTCACTGCAAAACTCAGACAGCTCCGTCAGGCCAAAGAAGATACTTACAGGAATGTGGACAGAGTCTTGTATAAACAGGCCAAATATACACTGGAAAAGGAGATCAGAGTGGCAAAAAGGAATTAAGCTAAGCTAAGGATCCAATTCTCTTCCAGTGACATGGCTTCAGTGTGGAAAGGTCTGAAAGACTTCACCAATTACAAGACACCATCCCCCAGCACTGAGGAGAATCAACAACTGGCCGATGATCTGAATGAGTTCTACTACAGGTTTGAAAAAACACCATTCACACCTCCTGCATGGGACTGCATTACATACTGCAACACTTGGACAGACCAGGGACTTATGTGAGGATCCTGTTTGTGGACTTCAGCTCCGCTTTTAACACTATCATCCCAAACTAACTCAGCCCTCTGTCCCCACCTCCGTCTGTCAGTGGATCAATAGCTTCCTGACAGACAGGCATCAGCTAGTGAGGCTGGGAAAATACACATCCAGCACCCGTACGATCAGCACTGGAGCTCCTCTGGGCTGCGTTCTCTCCCCACTGCTCTTCTCCCTGTACACCAACGACTGCACATCTAAAGTCCCCTCTGTCAAGCTCCTGAAGTTTGCAGACGACACCACACTCATCGGCCTCATCCAGGATGGTGACGAGTCTGCTTACAGACAGGAGGTTAAGGAGCTGGCTGTCTGGTGCAGTCTTAACAACCTGGAGCTCAACACGCTCAAAACAGTGGAGATGATCGTGGACTTCAGGAGAAACCCCCCTGCACTCCCCCCACTCACCATCATGAACAGCACTATGGCTGCAGTGGAGTCATTCAGATTCCTGGGCAGCACCATCTTTCAGAACCTGAAGTGGGACATTCACATTGTCAAAAAGGCCCAGCAGAGGTTGTACTTCCTTCACCAGCTGAGGAAGTTCAACCTGCCACAGGACTTGCTGAAACAGTTCTACTCTGCCATCCTTGAATCCATCCTCTGCACTTCTATAACTGTCTGGTTCAGCTCAGCTACCAAATCTGACCTCAGATGACTACAGAGTGTAGTCCGGACTGATGAGCGAATCATTGGTACAAGCCTCCCCAGTCTCCAAGAACTGTACTCATCCAGAGAGAGCAAAAGGACTGGTAAAATCACTCTGAACCCCTCACATCCAGCATACTCCCTCTTTGAACTGTTGCCGTCTGGTCGACGCTACAGAGCTCTGAGCACCAGAACGAACAGACACAGAAACAGTTTCTTCCCTCAGGCAATCCATCTCATGAACATTTGAACTCTTAACAATAAACATGAAACACACAACACTATAATATTTTTTATTTAACACACATACTTATTACATTTCAAATTTGCAGCTAACATACCTGTACATACTGAATTGTCTATTTGTATATTGTGTTTGTGCTATTTTGCATATTGTCCATTTTGTATATTTGTACATATTGTTTTTATTATCTGTGTCCTGTCCTGCCACTGTCATTCTGTCGCACTGTGGAGCTACTGTCACTAAAACAAATTCCTCGTATGTGCAAACATACCTGGCAATAAAGCTAATTCTGATTCTGATTCTGAAATATATAGTAGTGTCTATTCAGATGCATCCATGGTGTATACAGTACACACACACATATACTATATAAACAAAAACTTTTATTTTGGATGGGATTAATTGTGATTAATCGTTTGACAGCACTAGTTTCTGGATTAATCAATGTGCTTGAACAAATCGTTCGAGTGAATAATTCAATAACTCATAGGGACAGTCATTTATCTAGTTCCTGAATGAATCAGTGTGTTCGATTGAATCGTTTGAATGGATGAATCAATGACTCCCTCATAAAGACGGTCACTTGTCACCACCTACTTGTGTATTGTGTAGAAAGAGTCATTGGAATATACCAACCACTAAAGGCGAGAATACACTACATGACTTATGCCAAGATTTCTCCTCTGTTACCATTTACAAAGTTGGCAAGTATATGATACCCAATGTTTTAAAATCGGTTCAGGTTATCTGTTCAGGCATATAGTGTATTCCATCTTTGATCATCTCACACCTATAACCATGGGTAGCAATGTTGTCTGTCCAGGTTTAGTCCTTGGCCCTTCACAACTGACAGGCATTGTGGGCCACATAAGATGCAAAATAGGGTCCATGGGGGGGCACTCATGAGCACCCTTATGAATAATTAAAAGCAGATTTGAATGCAAAGAAAAAAAGGAATATCTTTAATTAATGACATAACTATTGCCTATATACAGCAAGGCTTTGGAAATCTGGATGGAGAATACTGGCTGGGTTTGGAGCACCTGTACTGGCTCACCTCTCAGGCCACCTACAAGCTGCGAGTAGCCATTGAAGACTGGCAAGGACGTGAGGCGTTTGCGGAGTATGACAACTTTCAGGTGGAACCAGAGAGTGACTGGTATCGTCTACGGTTAGGCAGTTATCAAGGCAATGCAGGAGACTCACTCTCATGGCACAATAATAAAGCGTTCACCACTCTGGATCGCGATAAGGATGCTTATTCAGGTGTTCATTCTATTTTTTGTATTTCACATCATTTGTATGGTTTGTCATTAAAAAAGCTTTTTTAAAGCCATCTGTTGTTTGTCCTCCATAGGTAACTGTGCTCATTACCAGAAAGGCGGCTGGTGGTACCACATGTGTGCCCACTCCAACTTGAATGGGGTGTGGTATAGAGGAGGCCATTACAGAGGTCGATACCAGGATGGTGTTTACTGGGCAGAGCTCCACGGAGGCTCATACTCCCTAAAGAAAGTGGCCATGATGATCAAACCTGCTTAACAGCCACAGAAACAAATCGGCAGAGCACCCAGAGAGTTGAGAGTACTTAGATTGAGTGCCACTTTTTGCCACCTTTTCTACACAAAGATATGTGACAATGAGCACTAAGGGTTTTTGTGGAGCTTCAGGTTATTTAGTTAGAGATCTAGTCTTGAAGTTTTATTAATATTGTTCAAACAAAGACATGATTTGAATATTTTTATTCAGATGCATTATTGTATTTTGGAATATTTACATTTGATTGTATTTTGTTTTTCAAGTATGAAATAAAAAAAATGAAGGTATTTTGGAAAATTGCATAGATATTGTACATATTCTTAGTCACTAGCAGAGTGTTGTTTAAAATATATGTATTTTTACTTTATTTCTTTAATCTACAACAGCATTAATTAAAAAAAAAGTTTTATTCATATTTTGTATTCGTTTTACGCCATTTTTTATTGCCTCACATGTGGTTTTCCTCTTTCTTTCTGCGAGTTAAGTCAGCATTTCCTGTTCTCAGACACGCCATACCTTACTTATCACAATTAAGAGAAAATAAATCCTTTTCACAAACAACACCAAAGGAGACTGCATCTATCATCCATCTCAGGCATTACAGGCATCATTGCGTATCACTTGCTTGACAATGCTTCTGCTTCAGCCGTTGATAGGTCTCTTGCTGATCAGCCTTGCTCATGGCGGTAAGTTCTCACCATTCTGTCTTTTCAGTGTGTCCTTCTATGGATCCTTTCAACTTTTTAATTATTTTGACAGCTAGAAGCCAAGCAATTCATCTAGGGAGGGAGTTCATCATTTTGGCAGTTCTGTTTATTTCTTTTGTTTTTAGATATTTTTATTTCTTTATTTAGCCCTATTTCTACTAACACTGAAGCTGTTTGATGGTGTCGAAGGTGATGTGGTTAGACCTCCATGTTCATTTACAAATAATAAGTGTGTTAAAGCTATCACAGTTTGCAAAGTGTTCATTCTGATTTTATTTAACAATTGATCTTAATTTCTAAAGCCAGATACCTTTAACTTTTTATTTGTCAAAAGTTGTGACTTTTCAAAAGTTATTAGAGGGTGTGGTAAGTGTTAGTGTCTGAACAGAAACTAGAGCACGTGTAGGCAGTCCTTCAAGTAACTTTCACACTTCTAACGCCCGAATGTTAAGGACATGTTGATCTTTGCTTCCCTTCTGTACACAGGGTGAGAAGTGAGAACATATGAATGAGATCAGTTCATGTATGAAAACTTTTAAGGAAACTGAATATTGTTGAATTAGTAGATATGTTTGATATGAATGTGATTACTATGGTGTTTTGAATGGCATCTCTGATGATATTCTGCGAGGGAATGTAGGTGGTTGTTTACTAGCTGGTTTGGCAAAATAATAGCAACAAACCACATGATTTGTCATTAATGTCTGTTTTGGTTCAGGATCAGTTACGTACCAAAGTGTAATAGTTAGAGTTAAGGGTTGTTTCCTAACCATAAGAATGAGCACTGATAAAACCAATGGTTGCCAAGCACCACTTATTACACCAAAAACAATTACCTAAAATGATCTAAAGCCTGTTTCAGTTGTCTTGTACAATTAAAGACTGTATACATCTAGATAACTCTAGTAGAATGCTCGTAACTACACTGGCATTAGAAACTACTGCTCACTGAACGAAGCATCATTGCTCATAGTGTTAGTCCATGCAGCTATCCACAACCTACACAGAAGCTCTGCTCTTCTGCACAATGGTAACGACAGAAATATAACAAACTCTTTCAAATGTCAAACATAACTGAACATTAAACATTACCAGATGTTTCCCTTCACTCAAAACACATAAAATAGCACTTAATTTCAATATTTACTCTCCATATCCAGCCATATGCAAAGCATGCCGAGTTAAAACTCAATAAATAAAAATAATTCTAAAATAAATACGTAGCCTTTATTCCTTAATTTTATGATCTTAGTTCCTAAATTTAAGCCTAGATTAAAGCCCTATCTTAAGTTTTAAAAAATTAGGAAAATATCTCTTGGTTTTATAAGTGAAATGTTGTCAATATTTTCTGTACAACACAGCAAATTTGAAAGTGTTTCAAATTAAATTGACACTCGCAGTGTATAATTTACACAGGTCCACAATAAATGGAGTTAAACTAACACTTGAAACACTCCATAGAGTTAAAACACTGTATGTGTTCAACATTAACAATAATTTGGTGTAAAAAAGGAGGGAAAACACTAATAGTGTCAAAACTACACTAGGCGTGTCAATAACTTAACACCAAGGGAGTTATTTCCAGACTAATATAGTGTTCATATTAACCCTGATTTGCCATTAAATGCGATCTGCATTCAGTTCAACTACAAATGCATGTGTATATTCAATAACAGCCAACACGTTGTATCAGTTTGAACCTTTATTTTCAAAAACTTAAGAGAACACTTAATACAAATTCACCATCATATCACACATGTGAAGTCTGCAGGACAAAAGACCTGTAAAACTTAAAAATGCTGGCTGTTAGAAGTACTCTCAACTTAAGATATATTTGTAATTAAAATACATGATGCTCTGAAAAATGTTTTGTCAAAAGTTTGTTGATGCTTTGCATGCAATGTCAATGTTGTAGACTAGTGTAGCAGGAAGATAAAGACATTGAAAAGGACCTGCTGAACAGGTTGAAAACATAGTGGACTTAGAGTTCAATAGTACTCAAGGAGCTGGTTCCTTCAGAAGGGATGAGAAGCTTGTCCGACCACATGGTGATTCTGCCCTTGATCCTTCTCAGTAGCAGTAGGTATGGCAGGTCCTCCCTCTGACTGAGATGGGTTTCAATACTGGTGCAGGTGCAGGACTGTAAACAGCAAAAACTAAAATTTGTTTAAAGAAAAAAAAAAAGTGGAAAAAAAGTTAATTATTCTGTGCAACAATGAATGTATAAACTTTGATGATGAAATGTACTTTAAAGGGTTAGTTCACCAAAAATGAAAATTCTGACATCATTTACTCACCCTCCTTGTGTTCCACGCCCGTAAGTCTTTTGCTCATCTTTGAAACAAAAGTGAATACTTTAGTGAAAACAGAGATTTATGTCCATCCATTCAGTCCACACAGCTACCACTTTGATGCTTCAAAAAGTTCATAGAGTGTAAAATTACTAGGAATTGTGGAGTTTTGTTAATTTTCTGACGAGACATGGTTCTCTTATTAGGTTGGCTTGAGAAAGCCAACCTACTGATCTTCTACTTAAGCTTAAATTGGCTTAATTGAGAAAACCAACTTACTGAAATCCTATTTAAACACTATTATTATTATTATTATTATTATTATTATTCTTCTGAGCGTAAACTTCAAGACAACTACAGACTCCAAACTCAGCCCAGATCTTCAGACTGATCTCGCCGGGTGTGCTATATCTTTTCTAACTGATCAGACTTATGGTTTTCATAAAAATTAAGATTTAATATCATAAAAAAAAATCCCATAGACTTACATTGACGGAATGTTCAGATCTAACTGTCAAAATTCAAATGTCAACACACTGAAGCCCATTTCACTCACTCAGACTTCCCTTCTATGTACTATTACTAACCCATTCAAACTCATCTAATATTTCTCATCTATCTATCTATATCTATCTATATCTATCTATATCTATCTATATCTATCTATATCTATCCATCTCTGTCTATCTATCTATCTATCTATATCTATCATCTGACTATTTCTATCTATCTATCTATCTATCTATCTATCATCTGACTATTTCTATCTATCTATCTATAATCTGACTATTTCTATCTATCTATCTATCTATCTATCTATCTATCTATCTATCTATCTATAATCTGACTATTTCTATCTATCTATCATCTGACTATTTCTATCTATCTATCTATCTATCTATCTATCTATATCTATCATCTGACTATTTCTATCTATCTATCTATCTATCTATCTATCTATCATCTGACTATATCTATCTATCTATCATCTGACTATTTCTATCTATCTATCTATCATCTGACTATTTCTATCTATCTATCTCTGTCTATTTATCTATCATCTGACTATTTCTATCTATCTATATCTATCCATCATCTGACTATTTCTATCTATCTATCTATCTATCTCTGTCTATTTATCTATCTATCATCTGACTATTTCTATCTATCTATCATCTGACTATTTCTATCTATCTATCTATCTATTTCTATCTATCTATCTATCTATCTATCATCTGACTATATCTATCTATCTATCATCTGACTATTTCTATCTATCTATCTGACTATTTCTATCTATCTATCTATCTATCTATCTATCTATCTATCATCTGACTATATCTATCTATCTATCATCTGACTATTTCTATCTATCTATCTCTGTCTATTTATCTATCATCTGACTATTTCTATCTATCTATATCTATCCATCATCTGACTATTTCTATCTATCTATCTATCTATCTCTGTCTATTTATCTATCTATCATCTGACTATTTCTATCTATTTATCTATCTCTCTCTTTCTATCTATCTATCTATCCATCTCTGTCTATTTATCTATCTATTTCTATCTATCATCTGACTATTTCTATCTATCTATCTATCTATCTATCTATCTATCTATCTATCTATCTCTGTCTATTTCTATCTATCTATCATCTGACTATTTCTATCTATCTATCTATCTATCTCTGTCTATTTATCTATCATCTGACTATTTCTATCTATCTATTTCTATCCATCTCTGTCTATTTATCTATCTATCTATCTATCTATCATCTGACTATTTCTATCTATAATCTGACTATTTCTATCTATCTATCTATCTATCTATCTCTGTCTATTTATCTATCATCTGACTATTTCTATCTATCTATCTGACTATTTCTATCTATCTATCTATCATCTGACTATTTCTATCTATCTATCTATCTATCTATATCTATCTATCCATCTATCATCTGACTATATCTATCTATCTATCTATCATCCTATCTATCTATCTATCTATCTATCTATCATCTGACTATTTCTAGCTATCTATCATCTGACTATTTCTATCTATCATCTGACTATTTCTATCTATCCATCTCTGTCCATTTATCATCTGACTATTTCTATCTATCTATCTATCTATATCTATCTATCATCTGACTATTTCTATCTATCTATCTATCTATCTATCTATCTATCTATCTCTATCTATCATCTGACTATTTCTATCTATCTATCATCTGACTATTTCTATCTATCTATCTATAATCTGACTATTTCTATCTATCTATCATCTGACTATTTCTATCTATCTATCTATATCTATCTATCATCTGACTATTTCTATCTATTTATCTATCTATCCATCTCTGTCTATTTATCTATCTATTTCTATCTATCTATCATCTGACTATTTCTATCTATCTATCTATCTATCTATCTATCTATCATCTGACTATTTCTATCTATCCATCTCTGTCTATTTATCTATCATCTGACTATTTCTAGCTATCTATCATCTGACTATTTCTAGCTATCTATCATCTGTCTATTTATCTATCATCTGACTATTTCTAGCTATCTATCTCTGTCTATTTCTATCTATCTATCTCTGTCTATTTCTAGCTATCTATCATCTGACTATTTCTAGCTATCTATCATCTGACTATTTCTAGCTATCTATCTCTGTCTATTTCTATCTATCCATCTCTGTCTATTTATCTATCTATTTCTATCTATCTATCATCTGACTATTTATATCTATCTATCTATCTATCTATCTATCTATCATCTGACTATTTCTATCTATCCATCTCTGTCTATTTATCTATCATCTGACTATTTCTAGCTATCTATCATCTGACTATTTCTAGCTATCTATCATCTGTCTATTTATCTATCATCTGACTATTTCTAGCTATCTATCTCTGTCTATTTCTATCTATCTATCTCTGTCTATTTCTAGCTATCTATCATCTGACTATTTCTAGCTATCTATCATCTGACTATTTCTAGCTATCTATCTCTGTCTATTTCTAGCTATCTATCTCTGTCTATTTCTATCTATCTATCTCTGTCTATTTCTAGCTATCTATCATCTGACTATTTCTAGCTATCTATCTCTGTCTATTTCTATCTATCTATCTCTGTCTATTTCTAGCTATCTATCATCTGACTATTTCTAGCTATCTATCATCTGACTATTTCTAGCTATCTATCATCTGACTATTTCTATCTATCCATCTCTGTCTATTTATCTATCATCTGACTATTTCTAGCTATCTATCATCTGACTATTTCTAGCTATCTATCATCTGACTATTTCTAGCTATCTATCATCTGACTATTTCTATCTATCCATCTCTGTCTATTTATCTATCATCTGACTATTTCTAGCTATCTATCATCTGACTATTTCTAGCTATCTATCATCTGACTATTTCTAGCTATCTATCTCTGTCTATTTCTATCTATCTATCATCTGACTATTTCTAGCTATCTATCATCTGACTATTTCTAGCTATCTATCATCTGACTATTTCTATCTATTTATCTATCTATCTCTTTCTATCTATCTATCTATCTATCTATCTATCTATCTATCTATCCATCTCTGTCTATTTATCTATCTATCTCTTTCTATCTATCTATCTATCTATCTATCTATCTATCTATCCATCTCTGTCTATTTATCTATCTATTTCTATCTATCATCTGACTATTTCTATCTATCTATCTATCTATCTATCTATCTATCTATCTATCTATCTATCTATCTATCTATCTATCTATCTATCTATCTATCTATCTATCTATCTATCTGTCTATTTCTATCTATCTATCATCTGACTATTTCTAGCTATCTATCTCTGTCTATTTCTATCTATCTATCTCTGTCTATTTCTAGCTATCTATCATCTGACTATTTCTAGCTATCTATCATCTGACTATTTCTAGCTATCTATCATCTGACTATTTCTAGCTATCTATCATCTGACTATTTCTAGCTATCTATCATCTGACTATTTCTAGCTATCTATCTCTGTCTATTTCTAGCCATCTATCATCTGACTATTTCTAGCTATCTATCATCTGACTATTTCTAGCTATCTATCATCTGACTATTTCTAGCTATCTATCATCTGACTATTTCTAGCTATCTATCATCTGACTATTTCTAGCTATCTATCATCTGACTATTTCTATCTATCTCTGTCTATTTATCTATCATCTGACTATTTCTATCTATCTATCTATCTATCTCTATCTATCTATCTATAATCTGACTATTTCTATCTATCTATCTGTCTATTTATCTATCATCTGACTATTTATCTATCTATCTATCATCTGACTATTTCTATCTATCTATCTATCTATCTATCTATCTATCTATCTATCATCTGACTATATCTATCTATCATCTGACTATTTATCTATCTATCTATCATCTGACTATTTCTATCTATCTATCTATCTATCTATCTATCTATCTATCTATCATCTGACTATTTCTATCTATAATCTGACTATTTCTATCTATAATCTGACTATTTCTATCTATCTATCTATCATCTGACTATTTCTATCTATAATCTGACTATTTCTATCTATCTATCTATCATCTGACTATTTCTATCATCTGACTATTTCTATCTATCTATCTATCTATAATCTGACTATTTCTATCTATCTATCTATCTATCTATCATCTGACTATATCTATCTATCTATCATCTGACTATTTCTATCTATCATCTGACTATTTCTATCTATCTATCTATCTGACTATTTCTATCTATCTATCATCTGACTATTTCTATCTATCTATCTATCTATCTATAATCTGACTATTTCTTTCTATCTATCATCTGACTATTTCTATCTATCTATCTGACTATTTCTATCTATCTATAATCTGACTATTTCTTTCTATCTATCATCTGACTATTTCTATCTATCTATCTATCTATCTATCTATCTATCTATTTCTATCTATCTATCCATCTCTGTCTATTTATCTATCTATTTCTATCTATCTATCATCTGACTATTTCTATCTATCTATCTATCTATCTATCTATCTATCTATCTATCTATCTATCTATCTATCTATCATCTGACTATTTCTATCCATCCATCTCTGTCTATTTATCTATCATCTGACTATTTCTAGCTATCTATCATCTGACTATTTCTAGCTATCTATCATCTGACTATTTCTATCTATCTATCTATCTATCTATCTCTATCTATCATCTGACTATTTCTATCTATCTATCTATCATCTGACTATATCTATCTATCATCTGACTATTTCTATCTATCCATCTCTGTCCATTTATCATCTGACTATTTCTATCTATCTATCTATCTATCTATCTATCTATCATCTGACTATTTCTATCTATCTATCTATAATCTGACTATTTCTATCTATCTATCTATAATCTGACTATTTCTATCTATCTATCTATCTCTGTCTATTTATCTATCATCTGACTATTTCTATCTATCTATCTATCTATCTATGTCTATCTATCTATCATCTGACTATTTCTATCTATCTATCTATCTATCATCTGACTATTTCTATCTATCTATCTATCTCTGTCTATTTATCTATCATCTGACTATTTCTATCTATCTATCTATCATCTGACTATTTCTATCTATCTATCTATCTATCTATCTATCTATCTCTATCTATCTATCTATCCTAACGACATGCTATAAACATGCTAGCGACATGCTAGTCCCTTGCTAATTATGCTAACGACATGCAAGTTACTTGCTAATCATGCTAGCGAAATGCTAGTACCTCGCTAGTCATGCTAGCAACATGCCAGTCACATGCTAATCATGCTAGAAACATACTAGCGACATGCTAGTCATGTTAACAACATGCTAGTCACATGCTAATCATGCTAACAACGTGCTAGTCACGCTAATCATGCTAGAAACATGCTAGCGACATACTAGTACCTTGCCAGTCACATGCTAATCATGCTAGCAACATGCTAGTCACTTGCTAATCATGCTAGCAACATGCTAGTCACTTGCTAATCATGCTAGCAACATGCTAGTCACTTGCTAATCATGCTAGAAACATGCTAGTCACATGCTAATCATGCTTGCAACATGCTAGTCAGTATCTGTCTGTCTGTCTGTCTATAAATCTATCATCAAGCTTTAAGCTTTTCAAACTATGTTAATCTTCAAACTATTTCAGACTGAAAAGCATCAAACTAAAACCTTTTTAAACTTCTTTAACTTTTTTAAACTTTTCAAACTCTTTTAAACTTTCTGGTCCGGCTTTCTCAAGTCAAATTAAAGTTTGTCTCGACAAACTTTATCTAGTTGAAATTAGGCTTCTATTCACAAACCGTGATCAGCAAACAAACAGTTCCTGTTAAAGTTCCTTCACTTCATTCAAAACAGTCCCTTCCATTTACCATATCTGATGTTTGTGTTGATAAATGTTTATGTGAATAAAAAGCCTAAATTCAATATGTTCATCGTACAAAGCGATCAAGTCTCTTCAGAAAATATAGAATAAATTGCTCAATTCATGTGGATTAGTTTTACAATCTTTTTATGAACTTTCTGAACCATCATAGTGGTATTTGTGTAGACTGTCAATGCAGCGACAGAAATGTTAGGAATGACATGAGGGTGAGTACATGACTACTTGGATTTCAGTAAATTAACCCTTTCATCAAAACAAAAAACAAACTTTGCAACAGTATTGTGAGTTTTACCTTATGGAAGTGCACAAGTTTGCCTCATCTTAGTTTCCATCCTCATCGCTATTGTTTTTCCAGGGTGTCTTGGACAATCTGATTAAACATGACAACAATACAAGTGACAACTTAAGACTAGTAAAATAATGGCAGGGAATTATTACACAGACAAATCAAATGTTAAGAAAAACATGCATGCATACCTGTTAGCCTTAGCATCTATGCTAAAGACTTTGCTGGCTGATGCCTATTGATTTTGCACTGCTCGGTCTCTTTATGGTCAGCTGAAAAGAGTGAATACTTGGAGGATCTTGAGAGTGACTAAGAGAAAAGCAAAATAACTTCATGATTCATGTCTGTCAAGGCTTAATTCATACAGGGCTACAGATAAACCTTTTACACTATCATATTATGGATGCCTTCAAAGAATGTGTGAAGTGTTTATATACAGATGCATCTCAAATTAGAATGTCGTGGAAAAGTTCATTTATTTCAGAAATTCAACTCAAATTGTGAAACTCGTGTATTAAATAAATTCAGTGCACACAGACTGAAGTAGTTTAAGTCTTTGGTTCTTTTAATGGTGATGATTTAGGCTCACATTTAACCCATTTAAGCCCACCGGAAACTATAGTTGCCATTTTCCTTTTGTAAATATTTTTCTAGATGTTATCCATGTTTTAGATCTAAATGACATGCAAGCAAAGAACCAAATAAAAGGGTTTCAAGAGAGAGAGAAAAAAGAAAAACCCACTTCCTTCCTGTGATATTATGAGGCTGTCAACTTCCTACTTCCAATTTCTTTCTTGAGGGTGACTAAGAGAAGTCAAGACAGTCAAGCACACCAACACCATGGTCATTTAATCAGCTTTTGGTGCTTTTGGCAGTGTGGGCAGGTGCCAAATCCCACTGGAAAAAAAAAAAAAAAAAAGTAGTGTTCAAAGTTGATATACTTACCCTGAGGTATATGCCAGCAGAAACACTTTCTTCTGGACATCTTAAATGTTGCCGCCACAATGCCCCATAGGTTTTCTATAGGGTTAAGGTCAGGTGAGCTTGCTGGCCAATCAAGAACAGGGAATACCATGGTCCTTAAATCATACTGGTAGCTTTAGCAGTGTGTGCAGGTGCCAAGTCCTGTTGGAAAATGAAATCTGCATCTCCATAAAGTTGGTCAGCAGCAGGAAGTGCTCTAAAACTTCCTGGTAAACGGCTGCGTTGACCTTGGACCTCAGAAAACACAGTGGACCAACACCAGCAGATGACATGGCACCCCAAACCATTAATGACGGTGGAAACTTTACATTGGACCTCAAGCAACATGGATTATGTGCCTCTCCTCTCTTCCTCCAGACTCTGGGACCTTGATTTCCAAAGGAAATGCAAAATTTACTTTCATCAGAGAACATAACTTTGGACCACTCAGCAGCAGTCCAGTCAAGACGCTTCTGACGCTGTCTCTTGTTCAAGAGTGGCTTGACACAAGGAATGCGACAGCTGAAACCCATCTCTTGCATACGTCTGTGCGTGGTGGTTCTTGAAGCACTGACTCCAGCTGCAGTCCACTCTTTGTGAATCTCCCCCAAATTTTTGAATGGGTTTTTTTTTCACAATCCTCTCCAGGGTGCAGTTATCCCTATTGCTTGTACACCTTTTTCTACCACATCTTTTCCTTCCCTTCGCCCCTCTATTAATGTGCTTGGACACAGAGCTCTGTGAACAGCCAGCCTCTTTAGCAATTACCTTTTGTGTCTTTTCCTCCTTGTGCAAGGTGTCAATGGTCGTCTTTTGGACAACTGTCAAGTCAGCAGTCTTCCCCATGATTGTGTAGCCTACAGAACTAGACTGAGAGACCATTTAAAGGCTTTTGCAGGTGTTTTGAGTTAATTAGCTGATTAGAGTGTGGCACCAAGTGTCTTCAATATTGAACATTTTCACAATATTCTAATTTTCTGAAATACTGAATTTGGGACTTTCATTAGTTGTCAGTTATAATCATCAAAATTAAAGGAAATAAACATTTGAAATATATCAGTCTGTGTGTAATGAATGAATCTAATATACAAGTTTCACTTTTTGAATGGTATTACTGAAATAAATAAACTTTTTCATGATATTCTAATTTTATGACCAGCACCTGTACATGGCAGTTCTTTTCTTGTTCCATCTCTACCTATTTTATGAGCACTTTGACACACAGATAAGTTGCATCAGTGTGCAAATCAATTAATGTATAAGACACATTTTATCATTTCATTCAGAAATAATGTAAAATAAACGAAACGTTTACAAACATTAGAAACATGTTTTTATATTCCCTACACTCCACAAAAAGTCCTGTAAATTTAGCAGTGTTCAGAATAGAAAAAAGAACGGAAATATAAGTAAAAAACAAACACAAATTATAGTGGCATTCACTATAAACATATTATAAATGCCCAGTCTAAATATTTAAAGCGAAACTGAAACTAGCGGCGTGACTGCTGGAAAATGCACAATACAAACTCAAAACAAACTCACTTGCCTTTTCTCATTCATCACCAATCCTAATGTGTGCGCTTTGCACTTGACCTTGATTGCTTTATACAAGTCGCCTTGGAAATCGCAGCACATTTCAGATGAAAAAAACGCAATTTATAATCCAGAAAACAGTACTATATCCATTTTCATAAAAATGTGTGTGGAAAACAGAAGAAATCATATCTTTGCGAGATAAAACGACAAATTATTTCCATCTTTTCCCCACAAAATGACACTATGACAGCACCTGTGAGCAGGAGGATAACACTGGCATTTGTTCTGATACTGGAAAGTCTTTTAATCATTTTTAAAACAGTTCCAGTAGCCACAAGGCATTTTTAAAAACAAATGAACACTTTCACATTTTTAAAACATGTAACTTATTTACTATTGTGCCAGTTTTGTAGTGTATATAGCTATTTTGACTTTTTATTTTGTATTTGCTGTGCGGCTTGAACGCGGCGTCCGTCAAAAATAGACTAGGTGCCTCTCTTTAGTGAAGCCGCACGGAGAGCCGCTTCTGAAACGCGCCGCGGATCGACTGGAGCGGGCGCGATCAGCTCCAGTGGCCGCGTCGGAGCGGCGGCATGGTGTAAATCAGAGGTTATATACTGCACTACAGGCTACAGCCCCATTTATTGGATTTTACTGATATTGCATATTGGAACAACTGCCTCACGGACTGGATGAAAACGCCCGTAGTTTGCCCCCCTCTGCAGATTCGTATCATGTTTTTAAAAATCCCTCGCGGGCCGCCACAGGAGTGTTAGCGGGCCGTAGTTTGGACACCCCTGTTCTAGATATTTAACAGAATTTGTTACATCAAGCACCGTGATTTGAGTCTGTAGCAAAGTCATTTGGCCAAAGTCAAGCAGAAGTTCAGGTCCTACGGAAGTTCTAAGCGGCCATGCATTATTATAATTTTTCTGTCTTGTTTTCTCGTGATCACGACTTAATTTTCTCGTGATCTCGACATAACGAAATTTGTTTTGTCGTTATCACGACTTAATTTTCTCGTGATCTCGACATAACGAAAGTTGTTTTGACGTCGTTATCACGACTTAATTTTCTCGTGATCTCGACATAACGAAATTTGTTTTGTGGTTATCTGGACATAACGAAAGTTGTTGATCTCAACCTAAAAACCGTTTTCTCACGACGTAATTGTAGCTATAGTGAGAAAATCAGGGTCGCTATATTGTCTTCGACGATAAAGTTGCAGACCCGACAGCCTCCTTCTCAAGTGTCGAACACTTATGTGTAAGTCGTCAATCACTGACAGACACAGAGCTAAAATGTCCGAGTATGAATATGCATGACAAGTATTCTATCATGGATCAATGTAGTCGGTCACACACACAACACCTTCAATATTTGGGATGGTACTTATACCATATTTTTATTTTTATTATTTCAGTTTGAGTGAGTCCCTGATCAAAGTAAAAGCGAATACGATCATCCATGATGCTGCGATGATGCTGCTTCTATAGCATTTTCTCATGCCGAATACACAGAGAAAATTAAGTCGTGATAACGACAAAACAACTTTCGTTATGTCGAGATCACGAGAAAATTAAGTCGTGATCACGAGAAAACAAGACAGAAAAATTATAATAATGCATGGCCGCTTAGAACTTCCGTAGGTTACACATGTTTATATCATGACTCATTTTTATGAACTCTCATAATACTACCTTGCACATAGATTATTTTTATCATAATGCATTGTCTTTTTTTGTTCCCTTTGCAGACTACTGCCCCATTTCGTTCAGTACTCTTGATGTGGTGGTTGAATATGGAGCTTCATTTTCAGTGAATTGCTCCACCAGAAGCACCACACATCAATTTGTCTTGAGCTGGAGGGAATTTAATGACACAATGGAGGACAGGAAAGAGATCTCCAGAATTGTAGATCAAGTGACAGACTGGGAGATGAAACTAACGTGTTACATGCAGTCTAATGAAACACAGTGTTCACAGGATCTTCCAATTACTATTTACAGTGAGTTTTTTTTTTTCCTAAAACAAATTATTTTCTTGAATTCACTCACAAATGTGAATTTCAATATCATTGAAATCTATTTACAGAGACTCCAGACAATGTGTCCATCAGCACTGTGGATCACAGAGGACCAATGATGGAGGGAAAGCAGTATGAGCTCCAGTGTGACGTTCACAATGTGGCTCCTGTTCAGGATCTCACAGTCAAATGGTACAAAGAACAGACTCTGCTGGATCAAACCATCTTCACTGACACTAGCAAGACTCCAGTGACTGAAACTGTCACACTCCTGATCCGTCCAGACAGAGCTGATGATGGAGCTCAATACTGGTGTGAAGCAGAGCTGGATCTGGGAGCAGACGGACCTCAACCTCCTCCTACAAAAACATCAAATCCTCTTAATGTTGAAGTATACTGTAAGTTTATTATTGCTAAGCTACCCATATATTTCAGTTGATATTTCTGAATGGCCTTTTAGTGAAGGATGTGCAACTGTCCTATTTCATCACACAAAGAGATCTGCATATTAATTGAAATTATTTGATCAAATTCATTACACAGATAAATGAACACAGATAAAAAGGTTTCAGCTGTACAGTATTTTTAGTGATCTGTTAATAACAGCTGCTCATCATGATGCTGTTGTTCTGAGAAATGTATCTCTGTCCTCCTCAGATAAACCACTACACTCCAATTCAACAGAGATCATCATAAAAAAGGATCAGGCTACACTAGATTGTACAGTGAAGGCAAACCCAGCTCCTACATACACATGGGATCATCTGGAAGAGAAGATCAGCTCCTCGGTGCTCAACTCCTCCACACTCAGTCCAGGAAACTACACGTGCACCGCCACAAACGCTCTGGGAAGAGACAGCAAAGTGTTCATCGTTGAAGGTCAGTTTTGAATAAACACTAATCTGCCTCTTTTCCCTCAAGCAGTGTTAAGTTACAGTTTCTAATTTTTACATTCTTACTGTTCAAAAAAGTGCTGCAGTAATAACATATTTTTATAGGGATAGATAGATCACGCCGATGATCACAAGTATGACCCCTAAGAGAGGAATACCACAATGTTAAAAAATGTGTTGTTTTTTCATTCCACTGCCCTGCACCTCAAAAATTTTAACTCAGAAACATGTTCTGTGTGAAAGACCACTAAGGCAGTGCTTCCCAAACCTGTCCTGGAGGACCCCCTGCCCTGCACATTTTGTATGTCTCCCTAATCAGACACACCCAATTTAGTTCTTGCAGTCTCTACTAACGAGCTGATGAGTGGAATCAGGTGTGTTAGATAAGGGAGACATACAAAAGATGCAGGGCAGGGGGGCCTCCAGGACAGGTTTGGGAAGCACTGCACTAAGGCATCACTAGTTTTATTGCTCATACCTGTGAAAAGCAATTTAATTTATGCTTTGCATTGCCAAATATATGAAGGACTGTTGCACAGTACTGTATGGAGAGATGAATGCCCAAACTGATTTGTAAGTGATGCTGTTATTCTATGATAGAGCTTCATTGGTTTTCAATCACATCCTGTTCTATAGACAGTCAATGTCATGTTCAAATCATCCCACGGAGAGCTGTTGTGAGGTATGGTGACAGTGTTTCTGCTGACTGTAACACTTCAGTCCTGCATCAAGGGATGGGATGGGAAGCCAGTGAAGGAGCAGTGTCTAAGAACACAAACCAGAATCTGATCACATGGAGAGTGTCGGAACTGACAGAATGGGACATAAAGCCATTCTGCTACATAAACTATAAAACAGGCAATCAGGATCAGTGTCTTGTAGAGCTCCCAGTCACTGTTTACAGTGAGTTTCTCTGTTACTGATATTTTTTTCTTTTCATTCTCAGAAATATCTAATAAATGTAATTCATCACAGCAGATTTCAGAGTGTGTAAGTCTTCCTCCACAGAGACTCCAGACCGTGTGTCCATCAGCACTGTGGATCACAGAGGACCAATGATGGAGGGAGAGCAGTATGAGCTCCAGTGTGACGTTCACAATGTGGCTCCTGTTCAGTATCTCACAGTCAAATGGTACAGAGGACAGACTCTGCTGGATCAAACCACCTTCACTGACACTAGTGAGACTCCAGTGAATGAAACTGTCACACTCCTGATCCGTCCAGACAGAGCTGATGATGGAGCTCAATACTGGTGTGAAGCAGAGCTGGATCTGGGAGCAGACGGACCTCAACCTCATCCTACAAAAACATCAAATCCTCTCAGCATTACTGTATATTGTTAGTGAACAAAATATTGGTTAATGTCTCCACACATGTGAAGAAGCAAGAAGTTCTCTCAAAATACAAACAAATAAGTATGATGTTCTTATGTTTCTATGTTCTTCTTTTCCAGTTGCTCCACAAATTCAATTTTGTAGGGACTGGTCACCATTGACAGAGACCTCATTGGATTCATATCCTTTAAATTTATATTCTGTTGAGGGTAACCCTCGTCCAGACATCTCCTGGAGACACAAATCATCATCAGTCAATTCCTCTAGGCCTCTTGCCAAATATGATTCTGGCCAATATGAAATCCTTGCCAGGAATGACCTTGGTAATGTCATTTGTTTAATGAACATAACAGTCGAGTGTAAGTGTGAGAGTCCTTCAGGAACGTCTGCATTAAAACCTGATGTTTTGTGTCTCTGATTGTGTCTTTAAGTTGATTATTTTCTCCCTAAAATAGATCCTCCAGAACTGAACTGCAAAGAGAATTACGAAGTAAAGGAAAAAATACTCTTCCATTCTCCTTGCATAGCCGATGGATTACCAAAGCCTGACATCTTCCTCTACAAAAATGGAAAAATGATCCAGCGTGACTTTTATCCCAGTTGGAATGATAGTGGCTGGTATCAATTAATGGCACATAACCAACGCGGAACTATTAATTCTTCATTCACCATCAACATCCTACGTAAGAGAGAATGGTCTACAATGTATATTTCTTTAACAACCTTTGCCAACGAATTAACAAAGACAACTTCTACTTTTAACACAGATGCCCCAGTGTTTTATGACAGCCAAGAAAAATTTGTTGTGGGAGAAGACAGCAATATAATGCTAGAGTGCAACTCGACTGGTAACCCAGAACCTGAGGTGTGGTGGAGCTTCAAAAACAAGAACATCTCCAGTGGGAGGCGCCACATAAACATTGAGAGAGCCACGTCTACCAATGCTGGAGTTTATACATGCAGTGCCACAAATAAATTTGGACGCAGTGATAAGACCTTCATAGTGGAGATAAAAGGTTTGGGCTTTGAGTGTGAAAACAATATGATATTAAATGATAGATTTTTACAGCGTGATACATTACTGACTTTTTTGTTTTGTTGCTCTTTCCTTTTTTAGATCACTTTCCCAAATTTGTAATTATTGTATTGATATTGGTACTGCTTGTTTTAATCATCCTTTTGGTGTGGTTCTTAATGTGGAGAAGGAACAAATCAACAGGACATTATGAAATCCAGTCAGTGAAGCGGTATGAAATGCAGCCGTTAAGCAATGGGGGCCATAAGTAAGTTTTACCTCGTTTTAATAAGTTGAAATATGCATACATTGAAAAGACAATATACTGAACATCACTGAGGTTACAATAAATACATTCTATAAATATCTGCGGTGTAACGTGTGAAAGCTAATACTGTACAGCATGCACTTTTCACTTGTGTGACTAGGCCTATGGGTAATATTTCAGTAACAAGGAAGAATGTTTGAGATGATAAAGAAGTGTTTAAAACATATCAAGTTATCTTGTCACATGACAACAAAATGTTTTTCTGTATGTTGGTTATGGTTATTTGCTGTATAAAAGTGTTACATACAGTGTGTATTGAGAGATTATCAAATTTTGTTAAATATGTGAAAATACATGTTTTGTAAATTTTTTTTTTTTTTTTTTTTTTTTTTTTTTTTGATGATGGACAATCTCCAGGCCAGATATTTGTTTTCTATAATACAGGTTTGACAATACTTTATATGCATTTTCCTCCTTTTTAATCTGTATTGGGAGATGTTATATAAGTAAAATGCCTGTTTTTTTTTTTTTTTTTTAATTTTATAATAATGATGCAATAATGCTGTAAAGAAGTTTTTGAAATAAAACAGGCCTATTTTAAAACAATAATGAATGATTATATTTAGCAACTTATGCCTAATATATGTATAATACAATGCATTTTTGGAGCCTTTTAATAAGATCTTTTTTCAGTCTTTTTTTTAAGCCCCACAAAAAAAAAAAAAAGAGAACTTTTAATTCAACTGGACATCTCTTAAGACATTAAGACCCACAAAAAAAGAGACCTCTAAATTCAGAAAATTAATTGTATAGAGATATTCACAAGTCAAGTGTTATGTATTTTTATGTATTATATTGAATGGTTTAATAGATTCAAACACGTTATTTCTGACCCTTGTATGGTATGTGTATATATATATAGCTGTATAAAACAGCAAAATGCTTTGTATTTTCCTTATTAACAAAATGCATGTTAATCAATGAACAAAATGTTTTCAGCACTTATGTTTCTAGAAGCATTGTTAATGATTGTTACCGTGTGGTGTTAATAATTTAATAAAGGTCATGTCCTTCCTCTGTGTTTTTGAAGTTCTCTCTCACCCCTGCAGACAGGCAGATCTGAAAGCTGGAAACTGGATCCGGCGGCTCCTTTAAGAATTAGGGATCTGGGAGTGACGCGGCAATGAAATCCAGTTGATCCTTCTCTCGCTTTGCGACGAAAAGTATTTGTGTCACCGCGAAGTAGCTCGCGCTGGAGATCCGTCGCGATTTGTTCAGCGTTGCGCGTGAATGTGGGAAAAGATACGACTCGCTGTCTTTGATCCTATTTTGACATCTGTTACTCTTGTAAGTTGGGATAACTTTGCAGCCTAATAGAGTGGTGGAGTGCTAGGAGAGCTGAACATGGACTGGGGCACTGAGCTTTGGGTAAGTTATGTTTGGAGGATATACTTTTAATGGTTTATCTTTCATCCTTCTGTTCCCAGAAATATATTAAATGCAGTGCGATCCAAGATCTTCTCAACTGAATACTTGTGCGTAAATTAACGTGATTTATGAACAACCTGGAAGAGGATAAATGCATCAAAAGACTTTCTGGCAGATTGTTAAGCATATTTATGACCTAATTTTTCGAAGTTGTCAGTTGTCACCATTTAATTCGATTAATTGCCACGTTTAATATGAACATCCGCTTAAACTCAAAGTTGAGCAGAATCATAGCAACAACAACAACAGCAGCAGCAATATCACCGTTAACCGTAATCGTATCCGTCTAAACTCAATGTAGAATACTGAACTGTTAATATCTATCTATCTATCTATCTATCTATCTATCTATCTATCTATCTATCTATCGAAGCACTTTGACAAATGTAGAACTGGAGAAATAGAGTCAGCGCAAGTTTCTAATTGCATCATCATCACCTGTACTTCATCCTGCCTGTTTAAGTTGTCCCATTTCCCTGAGCGCCATCCCATAACGTCCCATCTGCACACAGATGTTCCCACCTCTTTTGAATAAAGGCAGATTTACACCGTCAGACCTTTCCATATGCCTGCAGTGTGTAAATGGAGCATTGCGCTGAAGTGGGTGGGGATTGTTTGACCTCGTTGCTGTCGCTCCCCCTAGGCCTCTGTCCGCTGTCCCCTTTCCATCTTCTACTGCACCAGCCTAATTAGTTTTGCCCTAATTTTATAAAAATGCATCATCCAGTCCACATAACTGTTTATTTTGGTGTTCTGCTTCACTAGAAAGTTTCCGTTTTCCGTGCTTTCTGAGGGACACCACTGCCAGCCAGGGAAGTTACAGTAGTTTCAGCTTGGTAGTAAACAGAAGTGAAAGCTGGGGTTGGTGAGGACTTGTTTCTCGGGTGTAGATGCTTCAGGCATTCCTGGTGGGAAGTGCGTGCAATGTTTCTCATAAGTCTAGCATAAGTCACTCTAAGCAATGTCTAACCTAATTGGTTTTGGTCGGGTTAGTCATTAAGTGGCATTCCCATGGCTACACAATGGCATCTGTCCACTCCTTTGCTGTTAATCCACTAGCTGTTTTTGGCAGCTCAAGATTTCCTTTTACTGATGAGAGAGTGGCTAATTTTTGTTGGTTTTAGTGTTTGTTTGAATTCTTTCAGCATGTCTTGAGAAATTCTGCACAGCAGGCTCCTTATTAAGTCATTAGAGCATGACGAAGGACAGTGGCATTTCGCTGTGGACTCCCTTATCGGGGAGGTTGCGGACTGGTACTCTCTGCTCAGGCTGGGAAAATAGCTTTGCGTTAGGGGAAGGAGGAGTTAATGATGGCGGAAAAGTACAAGGGAGGGGTCAAGACTGGGCTGAATACAATGATACAGATAAGAGGAACCCTGCTGTAAATTATGCCCAGGACTTTTTTCATCGCTTCAATGGATGTTTTCAAAGGGGATCTCTTTTGGTTTTAATATTGTGATGATAGCAGTTGGTGTGAAGTTTGATTGAAGCCACCACTGATTCAAATCTAAGGGAGTTGTTCTAGTGTATATCCTAGGGTAAATGTACCTATTAAGCTCACCAAAATCTACATTGAGGCATTTTTAGTGCACAAGATATTGGTTTCAGTACAAAAAGTTGTTAAAATAAAATATTAATCTCTCACACAAAAATATTTAATTTTATTTTAAATGAAAAAAGCATTTCAATTAAGATATACATCATTAAATTAAAAAAAGTCTGGCTGTGCTTAATGGGTATATTTTTATACCCTTTAATCACACCCCTGTTCCCATTTAAGCTCACATCATGTTTTATTAAATTCTTGTTCATTTTAAAGAAAAATATTAAAGAATAATTGTAAAAATATATATTTTTTGAAGGTACGAAATCAATCACAAAAAACCCCACTAAGATCAAGCAACAAGGCATTCAAGTCGATCAGTTATTTATTCATAGTGAAGTGTCATCTAAGCACATTGCAACATCTATACTTGTCCACGTTCAGCGAAGTAACAAATTAAAAAATCAAATGAAACAAACATATAATTAATGGGGATGAACACAGAAACTAGCCTCATTATGAAACCTCTTTTTAAATGGATGTTAACTTTTATATATATAGTCTCTTAAGGCTGGAGAACACTACATGATTTTTCCCCTGATTTTCCACAGATGTACAGTCTGGAGAAGTTGATGCTAGTTGCCAAAGATTAGAGCCAGTCTGCACATTTGAGTTGACAGAATCCATAGAAAATCAATTAACTTAATATTTAAAGTCTGTTTATGAAGTATTTACATAGACGTTCAATGTGGAAGAGCTTAAAGAGAGCACACTGAGCTTAATTGGAGCAGCAACAATTTTTTATAAATGTCATGTAATATTTATTAAAATGACAGGATTTGTGCTAAATAAATAGTCTAGGTCATGTATTACGTTGATACATATTTTAATATGAACAACTATTATTAACAATATCTATGAAATTATACTTTTTCTTATTGATGCCACACTGAAGCTGTGTGATTTTCATAGTAGTGTACCCTTTAAGCTCACCTTACAATAATATAAAATCTTTCAAAATTACAGCACTGTAAAACCACAGACCAGCAATAAACTGTCAATTTATAATATTATGGATGTAAAAGTACAAGCCAGTAATGCCTGTGAAGTAATATGTTAGCGTAGCACACAATCTTATACAGCTAGTCAGCTAACGGTGCTCTGTAGCATCAGCGCTGTGTTGCTAAAACTATCTTTTGGATCTAACTGTAATTATTTCCCACATCCAAGTTCCAGGTTATAATATGCAAAAGTCTGAACATTAATCTCTTAATTTTACAATAAGTAGTGAAACTAAACCAAAATAAAGGCTTAAACATCTAAAAAAAAACGCACATTTAAGCGGTTCCTCTTTTGGTGAAAGGTTTTAGACCGCTTTCAAAATGGCCGGTAGACAGAGTGAACACATGGAGACTCATATCTCAGTGTGCAATGATCTGATTGACTTGAAATTATAGGAGGTTTATAGTAACAAACATATCAATTAGTTAAGACATCAAGTAGGATAGTACATTTATTTTTTCTTTTTATAATCTGATCTCAAAAATGGAAGTGTGGGTACGTTTGGGTACGTTTGCCCTACATTAAAGTTTTTGTGTATTTGGTGTAATGCAATGTGTTTGTGGTTTAAGGTTAAAAAAACACATTATTTTCCACATACTGTACATTATTGTTGCTCCTCTATGCTCCACCTTTCTGAAACGCGTAGATTTTTACAAAGCTCATCGTTCTGAGAAGCGAGGTGTGCTCTGATTGGGCAGCTATCCTGTGCGTTGTGATTGGCCGAATACCTCAAGCGTTGTGATGGCGTGTCCCGACGCGACGAGACAAAAACATTAAAACCCATTATAAACGAGGCATTTGTGATCATAGAAACGACAAACAACAAGCGCTACTCTACACAGCTCAAAACTCGTGTTTGAATAGTCAGTGGCAAATTCTTTAAATATGAAAACATACTTACAGGCTGTGAGTCAGAAGTGCCAGACTGTCCTTGCAAAGTTGGAATTGCCCCACTTTATAGAAACAAACAGCCTTTGTGCACAGCGGGCGTTGTAGGCTACTCTCCCAGGCTCAGGAAATAACGTTAGTCCTCTGTAAAATGCACTGCACACACACTAATATTTGGGTTGAACTGTTCTGGAACAGTGTTGTAAATATAACTTCTAGTTGTGTCGTCTTTTGGAAGCCCAAACAAATTAGCTTCGCTTTCACAACGACACACAGCGTCTCCAGGACATGGCGCTAGCGACAGCAACAATACTACAGCGAGAATAAAAATCACACACTTGTTCTTTGCGTATTGTCTACATTTGGGCGGTGTTATGCAAATCTTTCCACACAATGACGTAGACATGTGGGGGCGTGTTTAAATTAGCCGTTTTAGGGGGGAGTGGACAAGCCTTAATTTTTATAAAAGAATATCTCTTTGGGTTTGAGACTTTAGTCTTTGTAACTTTAGGGATCTTATCTATGCACAAACAGCTTGTAACACTCTTGAAATGCTAAGAAAACTTGAAATTGCATCCTATGACCCCTTTCAATGGACACAAAAAAAAATAATATTTTAGAAAATCCAAAGATTTCCCAAAGTCTTATGAATTTGGATAGATGAGGGTTAGTAAATGATGACAAAATAAAAAATTATCAACAAATTGGATGAACTAATCCTTGAACACTTAATTTCATCATGTGAATTTCATGCAAACAATCAAGAAATGCCTTGGTTATACATAAATTATATAAGCTATTGCATGAAGAACATTTTAGCCTATTTTTAAGACAATTCAGGTATTTTAAAGCTTATTCTCTCTAAACTCTCAGTAGCCTACTGTAATGCATAAAATGTATGCATTTAATTTATAAATTAATAAATAAAATATCTTAAATGCCATTTTTAATAAACATTACAGTTGTATATGATGTGCTGAATTTAATTGATGCAGATTTTTTTTAAAGTTCAACACTATATTTACAGTAATGAGAATAAGATTTTTATTTTTTTTGCATTATGATAATGAAAAACTTTTAATTGTAATGATTATAATTGTAATATTTCTTCTCATTTGTGGGTATTAACATTTATTGGGGACATACCTTTTTTTTTAACTGCATTGGTATTCCGGTTTGTCAACACAAACATTTCCGTACAGATTTGCTGTATAAGTATTTGTATACAAACAGAAGCTTAGCTTGTGATTATTGTCGACATAAACAACTGCCTCTTGAGGCTTTGTTTTGAATGAAGTTGAAAAGCACTCTATATTTGCAAGTGAGTGGGTTGTGAGGGGGTAGGGAATTCTTCTCTTGTTCTATATTAATGGACTCCATTTTGAAGAGAGAGCAGGAGTAGGTGGAGTCAGGACATGGCTTGGCTTGTTAGGAATGTCATCCCAAAGCACCTCCCTCCTTCCCACTTCAAAACGCATATCTAGGTCCAGGCCGATGGAGGTAGCACTGAGGGGGTGGGGGATGTTTTAAGATATCAGCACTCTTAAATGGTCAGGCCTGTACTTGAAATGTAACACACTTCCCCACCAAATAAGGAACTGGTAAAAGGGAAAAATACAGCCAAACTGTTTCAAATATTTTTGTTCTTTGGGAAAATGCTGTCAAATGTTTGACAAATTAGTCCCTAGGTCTGTTTTTGTTTTGTTTTGGGCGTGTTGTAGGAAATAGCATGTGATATTCATATTTTTGTTCAGCACCACTGAAATACAGCAGGAAGTAGAGAAGACTTCCACTTCCTGTGTACTGTCTGCTCAAACGCTTGTGGCAGGATGAGTTTAAAGCCCTGAGGAACCCCCTGCCTCCCACAGATAACTTTATAGGGTCAAGGGTTGTGAACAGGCAGTGAATCTCTGGGCTGTTCTCTGTGTGGCCAGATGCAGGCCCTTTCACGTAACTCACATAAGCATTGCAGATGGCATGATATTAGTATTAGTGACCTTGGACCACTAAACCAGTCATAAAGGTGAAAACCAGTCATCTGAAAGCTGTTCGTTAGGATAGGACAATATTTAGCCGAGATGCAACTATTTGAAAATCTGGAATCTGAGGGTGCAAAAAAATCAAAATATTGAGAAAATTGCCTTTAAAGTTGTCCAAATTAAGTCCTTAGTAGGGATGTAACGGTACACAAATATAATGGTTCGTTACATACCTCAGTTTTAAAGGGGTCATCAGATGCAACATTCACTTTACAAGTTGTTTGAACATAAATATGTTGGAAGTGTGTGTACACATCCATCCTATAATGATAAAAATCCACCCAGTATTTTTTTTTTTTAAATCCCCATTTTAAAATCCCCTTTCTCAAATCAAGCTGTTCTGAGATTCCTGTCAGAATGACGTAGTTCTGCGCAGACCGCTCCCACGATAATTGATTGACAAGACTGTCTTACCTTAGACCCGCCCTGAGTAAGCTGAGAGCTGTCCGCCATTGAGTCGACTTCGGTGCAGGGGAAGACAAGATGTCTCCGATTAAGCGATTGAGGTGTTTTGTTGTTGGATGTAATACTGAATATAGCAGTCGTCATTTACTCCCGACATCTGAGCCACTGAAGACGCAGAGGATTAACGGTACTTTAGTTTTGAAGGGAATGCGCCGATCCCGATCTGCCTAAATGCATCTATGTTCGCACGAATCATTCGTGATCCAGCTTCATCTACAGAAGTGAGTATAAGGTTTTTTAAATGAATCTTTGCAAATCGCCTTTCCTAATAATGTGCTAGTTAGCCAGTTTCGCGGCTGAAGTTTACAGTCTGTTTGTCACCCCACGGAAGAGAGGTGCGGGGTCAGCAGTGCTCGTTAGCATTTAAAGCAACATGGCAAACTAAAAAACGGTTTGCTGAAGACAGAGCTGATTTTGACAGGGTAAAAAAGGTGTTTTTTACACTACCATTGAGAAATTTTAACCAAGTATGTTATAGACTTTTCATTAAGACCCTAAAGAATCATGTCAGCTTGTGCAAAAAACGGGCATCCGATGACCCCTTTAACATCACGGTTTGGTATGATTTCGGTACAGCAGTTGGAAAGACTTCCGGTTCATTAGCCGCTATAGGTAAATAATGAGGAGAATAACAACGTGCAGTAAACGGTAAAACTGTTTGCACTACAAACCAGTGTGATCATAATTAAGATAATACATTAAAATAATATGATACGACACATCAATTTTCAATATAAAGAAGCAAAACGAACAGCTATATCAGTTTTGTACAGCTATAAATAGCTGGATGAGGATGAAACCGGAAGCTAGAATTTACAAATGGCCGCACCCATTTTTACGGCAAGAAAAAGACGGATAGTGAGCCCGTTTTACATTATAAGGTTACATTTAGGCCTAACTACTTAATCCAAACTTAAATTGAATTACTAATTATTTTTAAATAGATGATCAACACTCAACTTGAACACTCAAAAGAAAATTGTATGCAAACATGTAATTTGCACATAATGCAGTTTTTAAATTAACTTATAAATAATACAATTTCTAGGCTATTTGTTAAAATATAACACACAGGCTGTCATAGCAAGTTTCATAACAGATTAATCTAAACATACATTAAATAATTAAGACTAACAGGTTTAGTAAAATATAATGAGTATATGGTGTAATATTTCGCGAAATGCTCCTCTCTAGACTTCATTTCTCTAGTGAACTAATGAGTTGTGGACACTGATGACTTGCTGAGGTAAATGAAATGCTACGTGACATTTTATTTCCACGCTGTTTTATTGATGTCTTTCCGCAGTTGAAACACTGATTGAGCAATTGCATGAGATGTTCAGTCATGTTTATTCATGTTAAAACTAGTAGTACCGAGGAAGGAATGATCGTGTTCACTTGCGCTCCGCTCAGCACAAGTCTGCGGCGCGTCATGACTCCGGAGCTGATCGCGGCCGCTCAAGCCAATGCTTGTGTTGTTCATACCAGCACGTTTCTGAACCGTCCCAGAAGTGACTCTCAAGACATTTATACAGCGATCTGTCATGCCACATCAAAGACCACATGAAAACTCCATTTATTATTTGAATTTCCTGAAAAAGATAAAAATAAAATACTGTATTCGTTCGCTACTCATGCGTACTGAACCGAAAGACCCGTACTGAAACGGTTCGGTTGGAATACGTGTACTGTTACAACCCTAGTCCTTAGCATTGCATATTACTAATCAAAAATTAAGTTTTGATATATTTACTGTAGGAAATTTACAAAATATCTTCATGGAACATGATCTTTACTTAATATCCTAATGATTTTTGGCATAAAAGAAAAATGGGTCATTTTGACCATGTATTGTTGGCTATTGCTACAAATATACCTGTGCTACTTATGACTGGTTTAGTGGTCCAGGGTCACATTTATTAATTGATGCCAAATATTTGTGTGTACTGTATAATGTGACGATAATATTCCGAATGTCATCATATCTGTTGAAGCACTTGATGATCACAGCGATGCAGGATTTCTATGGTCATGGAAAACCTGGAACCTGGATTTTCAACTTTTCATCAAAGCACAACACATTTTAATAAAAACTCATAGAAAGTCTTAAAAAAAAATCTGAAGTAAATTATTTTTTTTTTTTGAATAAATATACAGTAAATATACAGTACCGTAAAGTTTGGAACAAAAAAGTTTGGATTAAAAAAAAAAAAAGAGGACTCACCTGCATTTATTTGAAAAAGTCAGTGAAAAAGTAGTATTATGAATTATTAAAAGAACTGTTTTCTATTTTGGTGTGTTAAAATGTAATTTCTTTTTTGTGATGCAAAGCAGAATTTTCAGCATCATTACTCCAGTCTTCAATGTGTCACATGATCTTTTAGAAATCATTCTAATATGCTGATTTACTACTTAAGAAACATTTCTGATTACTATCAATATTGAAAATAGTTGTGCTGCTTAATATTTTTGTGGAAACAATTTTGTGACTCACTAACATTTAAAAATGTGGGGTAAGATAAAAAATAATAAATGAATAGTTTTATTTGCAATCACAGGAATAAATAACATTTCAAAATATATTAAAACAGCAAACATTATTTAATATTTAGTAATAATATATTTAAAAAAAAAATTGACTGATGCAAATAAATGCAGCCTTTGTGAGCATGTGGACTCTTAATAATTTCAAACTTTTGACCATCACTGAAAAAAATGCTACTAAATTGTTTAAGGTAAGTGATTGCAATCAATTTATTTGAGCTACATTTAAATAAACACATTTAGTCGAAAGTTAGCCAACTAAATTTGTTTATTTAAATGTAGCTAAAATAAATAGATTGCAATCACTTACTTTAAAATAAATGTAGTAAATTCAATTTATAATATTTTCCAGTTTATTGTTTTTATTGTTTTATTGAAAGGATCCCCATTAGCTACAGCCGTGCTGCAGCTATTCTTCCTGGGGTCCTAAAAAAATATATATACATAAACAAAAAAAATAATAATTAAAAATACAGAAAAAAATAAATGAAAAAGATAAAAATACAATAATAAGTAAAGCAAATAAAAGTAAAAAGTATTTTACAATACATACACACATATGCATACACCTACGTACACACATGTATATACACATATCAACGTACATATGTACCCTCATACGGGCATGAAAATACACACATACGAAAACGTATTCATACACACGCATATAAATATACCCACACATGTGCATGTACACACATATTCACACACATATATAAATATAAACAGTCAGATGTATTATTTTGATAAATGCTGTTCTACATATAATTTAAATTTATTGACATTATTAGTAAGTATGATATGCTTTGGCAGTTTATTCCATTCCCTCATACCTCTAAACATAAGTGTTCTTTACAGCATTTGTTCTTGCTATGGGTAAGGTAAAGTTGCCATTAGTTGCATGTCTGGTACTGTACTGATGATTGTCTACACTGAAAAAAAGATGCTTGAACAAAACAAAAGGCAATTTTGAAATGGAAATGTTTCTTATGAAAATTAATAGTGAATACAACAGTCTATCTTTGGCCAGCAACCAGTTAAGATCTTTGTGCATTAGTATAATATTTCTCCTATAGCTGCACCTAAGTGCTACACGAGCAGCTCTGTTCTGTAAACCTTCATTTTCTATTCTCTATTCCAGTGATAAGTGCATGTAATATATATATAATATATATATATATATATATATATATTATACACACACACACACACACACACAGTCATTTATATACACATTTTATTTTATATTATATTTTATAATTTATGTGCACATAAGAGCATTTAATGTTACAATTTGACAGCTTATGGGCATTAAGTCTAGCAGTTTCTGTAGAAACTGCATACTCTTCCATGGGCTGTCTGCTCTTCCTCTTTTTCACTTTCTCTGTTCTCAAATTAGTTTGATTGATTCCAGTGAGGAAGCTGGTATGGCCAGGCCATCACTTTACATAATCTGATGCAAGTGAAAAACGTGGACCTAAGATAATAACTTGGTGTTTCTTTAAAAATAAAGATCAGAAAGAGGTTATAAATCAACTACCTGGAACCAAAAAGCTAAAAAAACTGATTAATCTTTATGCCGCTAAGTGACCAAATCTCTGTGGTTTGCCCATTTACTGGTGTTTTCTGGTTCATATTAGCTGTTGTGCAGTGTTTCAAAATCTGAGGAGTGTTTTTTTTTTTTTTTTTCTTGTCAGCCATGTATCTATTTAGACCAGCGTTTTTAAAGGGTTATTAAATACTATACTACATTTTCTGTGACATTAACCGAGATTTTCTGCACATTCAATCCATGTTCAATTCACATTTATTTGTATACAAATAAACATTAACGTTTTCTACATTGTGGAATACACCTGGAGTAACTGAGGAAAGCACCTAACAGGTGTATTCCACAATGAAGCGCTTTTCAAGTCGTTGCAAAGCAGCTTCACAGAAAATTAAGGTTTATACATTATAGGAGTATCTTATCGGTGGAGGCTATGTCAAGGTGATGTATATATGGCAGAAATGTACAGTAAAAAATATTGCAGTTAATGACAAGTAATCAAACATTCAGTGAACACTATTAACAGCTATTTTTATATGTTGTGATAAGACTACCAAAATTTGGTAGTTTTGTAAACTGGTTCAGAGTTGGCATCATCTTAAGTCATCTGAGGGGTTGGCATAATTTCTTCTGTTGTGTTTGGTCATCTCAGATCTTTGTAAGGGTTGGATCCAGACTCAAGCTTGTGTAATTCCTAGTTCCCTCAGGATGCCAATCCTGTAGCAGAAACCGAGAAGGAAATAGAGAAAAAATAGCCTAGCTCTTCCAGCCAAGCAAAAAATTGTGTGTTCAACCCAAGCAAAGAATGATAATGTTCATTTGATCAGATATAACTGAAGTACATGGTTATGAGATACATTATGTGAATGCTTGGCTAAAGAGATGTGTCTTTAATCTAGATTAAAGTTATCAGGAAGGCTATTCCAGAGTTTGGGAGCCAAATACGAAAAAGCTCTACCTCCTTTAGTGGACTTTGCTATCCTAGGTACTACCAAAAGTCCAGAGTTTAGAGAACATTATAGCCCATCATAGAGAACATTGTTAGCATTAGTTTATAAAGGTTAATAATGGATTTTATTTTGCACAATTTTTATCTTCCAGGTTTAAAATCTATAGTGTTTCAACATTACAGGACATCGATGACATGTCATGTGTCATAATTATTCAGACTGTGTGTCCTATGATGCTGAGCTGATTCGCCAGTTTTTTGGCTGACAGGTCATGATTTTGAGAGACTCTTTATCCAGAGATTCTTGTGTTATTTCTTAGTGGTACATTTCTTATATTTTTCACATACTTTTTACACACTCAATTCATGTTTCTTACAAATGTAGTGGAAAATACTTATATGGTATGGCATGGTGAAAATCAATACAATGAAAGTGTTATGCCTCCCTATAATAATTTGTGACCCTGGACCACAAAAGTAGCACAGGTATTTTTGTAGCAACAGCCAACAATACATTGTAAAGTGATTTTGAACTTCATTTGGACAACATTAAAGGCGATTTTATCAGAATTTAGAATTTTTGCACCCTCAGATTCCACATTTTAAAATAGTTGTATCTCGGCCAAATACAAAAACCATACATCAATGTATATATCTCAATTAAAAAAAAAAAAAAGACCTTTATGACTGGTTTGGTGGTCCAGGGTCACATTTCATAAATGTTAACTATTGTGAGAGGAGCAACAGCTACCTGTAAAAGAATGAAGAGTGAAGTCAGACCACCAAATTCAAATGGATCTGGATCAGTGTCTGACTTTTTTGATGTTTATTTGAGGGCTTAGTCTTGATTTTATATTACAGGACCAATGTGACATCATTGATAAACACACACAATCTGGGCTGGACCTGGTGGACAAATACGTGAAGTTTGTAAAGGAGCGAACAGAAATCGAACAGAATTATGCCAAGCAGCTAAGGTAAGAGATTTTAATATCTAGGAGATCCAGTTTGTTCTGGATTTGCTGTGTGTTAGTGTGTACATGTGTATGCATGCTGGTGTGTATTTTTCCAGAGCTGTCTGATTGTGAAATATTCGTGTCTTATGACTTATTTGGGGCAGAACTGAACTTGTTGGCACCTCTGAGCTGTAGCGTTGGCCTCGGCCCCAGAGGATAAGTGCATCCGCGCGTGCACACCTTCTCATTCATGACTAGGCCTTGACACTCGCTTGATATCTGCCAGACTATTCGGAGTTCCACCCGCTACCTCTCTCTTTCCTCCCTCCTGCTGTGAGAGAAGAGAGGAAGTGGGAGCAGACGAGCATATGACTGAGGGGATGTGGATGGATAGAGTGAAAGCAGCTTAACATTGGCGTCTGCCTCTACTTCTCATGTGCAGACGAAGAAAATAAATGCAGCCTGGTTTTGAGTATGATGGCCTTCCTTTTTTAACACGTTTCATTACTTTCGTTTTGTAGTCAAGCTCTTTTGATTACGCCATTGTGATTTGGTTAATCGAAATTGAAACACACCACGGTATTGTGTAAGTCCATGCTTCTGTCTTTAATGACCGTGACAAATGGCAGGACATTTTGCATTTTGTCAATAGCTTGGTTTATGGGTCAATGACAGTAAAGATTTACAATTTGAATTTATGTTGGCTTGGTTTTGGATTAACAGTATTTACCTTTTTCAATTAAAGTTTACATTTAAATTGAAAGTAAACCAAAAATAAAAATTCCATTGCACATATGAAGATATTTTGAAGAATGTTGGTAACCAGAAAGTTTTGGTTCCCATTTATTTCCATTGTATGGACAAAAAATACAATGGAAGTCAAAAGGAACCAAAACGTTTTGGTTATTCACATTCTTCAAAATATCAGTCACACATTTTTTTACAAATATCCTCAATTAAGTCATAAAACCACACACCACATAAATAACCTTTTTTATATGTATGTATGTATGTATGTATGTATGTAAATGTATGTGTGAGTATAAAATATAAAATATTAGGGCTGTCAGTTTAACACATTAACTTAAAAAATAACGCAATTAAAATATTTAGCGTTTTTGTCTTTGTGATAAGCGATATCACACGATTGCTGTTTTTGTCACGAAGATATACACATATACATGCATACATACTCGGCCACTCAAACGTTTGGGTAAGTAAGATTTTTACCCCCGGTTTCACAGACAAGGCTTTAGCCGAGTCCTAGACTAAAATGTAAGTCTGAGCTGTTTCAGCTGAAAAAAATCTTGCACTGATTAATCTTAAAATATATCAATGCCTTTGTTTTGTCTCAAGATGGACACCAGTAATGTTTTTTTCTAAGGCACATTTATGAAAATTACTTAGATGTCCTAATTGAACTATGTCCTGGCTTAGTCTAAGCCCTGTCTGTGAAACCAGGCCTTAATGTTTTTTAATAGAGTCTCTTCTGTTCATCAAGGCTGTATTTATTCGATCAAAAATACAAAAAAAACTGTAATATTGTGAAATCTTATTGCAATTTCTAATATTGGTTTCCTATTTTAATATACTTTAAAATAGAATTTATTTCTGTGATGCAGCGCTGAATTTTCATCAGCCATTACTCCAGTCTTCAGTGTCACATGATCCTTCAGAAATCATTTTATAGCCCGATTCGGACGGTAATTGTTTCTCATATGGATGTCTGTAAAAATAAATTTACATATCACCTCGGTGATAAAACTCATGGATGCGGATGGCGATTTATTCACAGCGGAGGAGTGAGTTCTGAGTGAGTGATCCTACAAACCCGGGAATGCACTGATCACGTGGCCAGTCACGGTATTTAAAAATACTTATGTAAAACCTATTCTTATTATTCCAAGCATATTTTATAGTATATAATCCTATTTATTATTTGATTAAAATCTCCTGTTTAAAAATAGGAAAATAAACGCACTATAGTTTTAAACACGATCTGTTTATAATACACATTTTAAAATGGTATTGCATACCTGCTTCTGCCATAATAAAGACCCATTTCGAATGTTTACGTGCTTTTCTTCTCTTTCTGCTCCCAGTCGCTGTGGTGAAGTTATGAAGTAGGGATGCAACGATTATTAGATTTTGCTGGTACGATTATTGTCTGATGAATAATCACGGTTTTACGATTATGACGATTATTAGGCATTTATTCATTTCCCAACATTAATAATGTATAAAATCACATGAACACTCTTTAGATGTTAAAGTGTTATTTATTGCTGGCTTTTGAAACAGAAATAACACAGTAACCAACAATACAGCACAAAATAATAATAAACAAACAACAAACAAAAGTCCATCTCTTCCATTAGAATTAAAAAAGGTGACCGCTGCTCTGTAAACATCCATGACAGTATTTCTCTTTTGAAAATAATGAACGAAAGAACAATAGGTAAGTCCCATTTGTTAACATTAGTTAAAAGCAGGTTAACATTAACTAAAAATGTGCAATAGCTAATTGTTGCAGTAGTTAATATTCTTTGTTAATGTTGATTAATAAAAAATACAACTATGTTAGTTAATGTTAGCTCCATTGAATTATATTAAGACAACTTTTGATTTTATAATGTATTATTAAAAGTTTAAATTAAGATAGCATTATTAATAAATGCAGTCATTGCTTTTTTCATGTTAACTAATGTAACTTGTGTTACTGAACAATAATAACGAATCAGTCGTTGATATATAGATAGGCCCACTGTTCTCTATTATAGATCAGTGGATGGGCCATGTTTTAGCTTAGAAAAAATGTTTGAAAATAAATAGCTCATTAAGTCTTTAAGTAAGAATTATTTGATGCTATTGTGAAGACTAAAGCGAATATAAATATCTAAATGACTGAGTGTGAAACATTATTTACACAGTTTTAGGAAAGTAGCGCAGCTGATTTGTTTACTGGGTTACCGGGGTAACGGCAGCGGCAGCGCCCTCTAGTGACGAATGTGCGTCATTCAACGCATCTTCACTTTAACTCGCTCCGCTTTTCTTCTCATCTGTGCTCATTTAAATTAAACCGTTGCCTTTTTAAAGTTCTAAAGTAATAATATGAGGCTGCATCGCAATTTTTCCATAAATAAACAGAATAAATTAATACGTTTGTTATAGGCTACTGTATAAGTTAGGCTGTTTTGTATTTTGTTTTGTATTCGCACTTGTGCTCCTAAATACATTTTCCAGTTCGCACACATCTATTTTTAGTCGCAAATGCGAGTGAAATGCTCGCACTGTCGAGCCCTGCACACTACTATCGACAGGCATTTCTTTGGTGGATATAAAGCTTCGCTGTTTAGTCCCTCTGTCACTAATCTAATGCGTGTAGTAGCCTTTGTGTCTCTGATAAGCAAGTAATTTGAAGCTGGTGCACCACTAGCGTGACTTTGTTTTCATTTTGCACAAGCTGCAACAGTTCAGCTCCGTGCAACAGAAACACTAGGTTTTGTGGAACCTTTACTATTAATTAACCGTGACGTTTTAAAGCGCGGTTAATCGCGGAACCGGTTAATCGCTGCATCCCTATTATGAAGTATTGTTCTTTTACATACTTTCCAGCGTTTCAGAAATAAATGTATACAAATTACACCGAAGTACAACATTAACTTACGGTGTTCGGGAGCGCTCAAAAAGGGGTTAAACACTGAATTTTGAATAAAAAATTTTTCCCATAAACTCAGAGATGTGGATTCGGATGGCAATTAAATTACCACATGACCTTGGTGTTTGTCAAAAACCTGTAGGTAATTTAGCCGGGGATTTTTACGGGGGAGGTGAGGGAAAAACGCAGACATCCTGGATTCAGACGGCATTAAAAGCACCAACTACCCCCTGTAAATGGTGAAAATCACTTACGTCCCCCAGAGAAACAATTACCATCCGAATAGGGCTTAATATGCTAATTTATTATGAGAGTTGAAACTGATGTGCTGCTTCATATTGTTTTTTGGAACCAGTGATACTTTTTTCTTTGATTGTTTGATGAATACAAAGTTTAAAAGGGCAGCATTTGTTCAAAATGGAAATCTTTTCTAACAATATAAGTCTTTATAAAATCTTTTATTCATTTAACACATCCCTCCCGAATAAAAGTATTAATTTCTTTAAAAATAAATTTACTGACCCCAAACTTTTGAATAGCATTGTAACACGAAATTTCTTTTTTAAATAAATGCTGTTCTTTTTAACTTTTTATTAATCCGAGGATTCTAAAAAAAAATTTAAAAAATTAAAAATCAGTCCCCCCCCCCAAAAATATGACGCAGCAAAACGGCTTCCAACATTGATTATAAATCAGCATATTAGAAGGATTTCTGATCATGTGACACTGAAGACTTTAGTAATGATGCTGAAAATTCAACTTTGATCATAGAAATACATTTTATTTTAAAGTATATTAAAATAGAAAACTGTTATTTTAAATTGCAATAATATTTCACACAATAACAGTTTTATATAACAAAAGAAACGTTTATTGCGATTTAATTAATGTTATCGTTTTATCGCCCAGCCCTAGTTGCATGTAGTCATTGTAGGTATGAATACCATGTCTAATATATTTTTAAATACATTGATTAGGGCCAGACAAAAAATGTAGTGTCTTGTCATTGATCCTTATATTCCTGCAGTATTTCTACATTGTGCTTGCCCACACTGAACCTTCACTGGTCCAAAATCTTGCTCCAGGATGACTGCAAAATAAATATAAACATTCTATAATTGTGATCGTGCCACGTCACACAATGTTTTCATATTCAGTTTCTGACTGGAAATTCCCTTTGTACCTGATTACTGTTATGGGAAGAAAAAATTAAATAAAATTTCCCTGTGATACCCAAAATACCCTTATGTCTGTGTTTTTGAAAGACCAAATGCTCTGCACACAGTGTCCCATGCAAATGCATCACAGCCACCTGCTCCAGCAGGACTTTTGCAGTTTTTGGACTCCAGCGTGGCATGTTATGCAACCTTTTGCTATTTGAAACCTGAGTACTTGCAAATGACATTATTATGACGTAGTTGATCTTTTTTCTTTTCTGGTTGCTAGGAATTTAACCAAGAAATACAGCCCTAAACGAGGCAGCAAAGAAGAGCAGGAATGCAGGTAATTTTGCACGCTTCCAAAGCTGTATGATTGACTTATTTTTACTCACAATTGTGATGACAAGTGAACTATCCAACCTTAACAATGTGATACTAGAGAAGAAAGCTGACAAATCCCCAGTCACTATAATCAGATCACTGTGGTACGCTGAGCTATGTCTGATGTTGCTATGGTACCTGAGCAGCAGTACCTATGGGACTGTTACTGTCTCCAAACAAAAGCACATGAACTCAACAAACAAACGCATACACCTGTAAATGACTTAACGTATGCTCCCACAGAGCAAAACTAATGAAGTCACTCATGGAAATCAGTACTATTTAAATCAGTCACAGGTGAAGAAACTACATTTGCAACACGTTGAACCATTTGGCATATTTCAAAGTCAAAGTTCATCATTGATTGGATTGTGAAAGGATTGTGAAATATATATATATATATATATATATATATATATATATATATATATATATATATATATATATATATATATATATAGAAATTGCAATAAGATTTCACAATATAATCTTTTTTTCCTGTATTTTCAATCAAATAAATACAGCCTTGATAAGCATGAGACGCCATTAAAAAAACAAAAAATCTACTGATCCCAAACTTTTGAATGGCAGTGTACATCTGATTCATAGAGAAAAACTTGCTTGCATTTTTTGTGTGTTTTGGTCAAACCAGTTCCCAAATTGCTCTGAAATTAATGATTCATAAGTTAAGTGGTCCAAATGAGCATGATTTTTTTAAATTGCAGTACTCCCAAATGACTAAAAAGGTCACGTTTATTACCCATGCACATTGTATCTCATTCGTGTTGCTCTTCTTTAGGTTCTCCAATCACCAGGCCTTTCTGGACATCCTGAATGAGATGAACGACTATGCGGGCCAGAGGGAGCTGATCGCTGAGAACATGATGATCAATATCTGCATCGAGCTCACAAAGTACCTGCAGGAGCTCAAACAGGAGCGCAAGATGGTGAGAGAATGAGAGAGGCAGACGGAGAAACTGGGCCAGGCTTAAAATAAAGCATGCTGTGGGACAGAGGGCCAGGAACGACGCAGAGAGGGGGATTGTGGGTATGAAAGAGAGGCGGTGGAGAACATGTCACACTGCTTGTTTGAGAAGAAACATTCGAGTTTGTTGGGGTGGAAGTCTCATTTTGATTTGTACCACACTGTCAGAGGAATGCTTTGGTGATCTTCATAAAGAACAGTCGATGCTCGGCATATAACCTCAGCTGTCTCCTCTTGTTTGTCACTTGGAATTTATGGCATACTGTTGTATTGTTAGTGCTTCCTAAGGCAAACATCACTATTACCATTGCTTATACTTAGAGTTAGGGCTTTGAACAAATGACTAACCTGAAGTAAACTGCTTCTGCTGCAGACATGAATGATACATTAGATTTATGAGGTAAATATGCTTTGTTTAAGAGAGGTGTGCTATTTTTTTGTGATCATATTTTTGCCTGGCAGATAATAAAATGGGTGAAAAAAATTCACATAGACGTACATAGAAGGAGGGACCTGAGTATCTAGAGCTAAGAATATCAACGACTTTTAGGTGGACCAATAAACAAACATCCTAGCAACTACTTGTATATGACCTAGCAACTGCACAGCAATATAAGAAAACATTCAGATGCACCTTAGCACCAAACGCATAGTAATGCCCTTTCATAATGCCTAAGGAGCTTCATTGTAATAATGATCCAAAATCCATTCAAAACATCTTAGCAGCCATATAGCAAGACCCTGGAAAACCACTCTGTAAAGTCACGATGAAACGCAGTGTAGACAAAGACCTTTTCAGCTGTAATCTGACATGTATTTGGGTAGAATCGATTATCGACGGGGACTTGGTTCTGTTCATTGGTTGCTGATTGGATGGAGGAAGATCTAAATGCGAGTTTGCAGTCAACTGTAAGAAAGGGGCGGGTTTAAGTAGACAAAACAATATATCATATAAGGGCTAGGTGATGTATCTAAAAAATATATAAACGCTAAAATGTTTTATATTGTTTGATATTGATAATCATTTACTTTTTTTATAACCTTTAAAACATTGTATTTTTAATTTACTCAATTTGTTAAGACAAACAACAAAATTTTTTTTTGTTTTAACAGTCAAACACAAAATAAAATTTAAACGAATGCCTCCTTTCTTATGTGTTATATGCAGATTAAATAAGTCTTCAGGAAACATTTGGCTTGGCCTATATTGTGCGCTATATTGAACTTTTTTCTATCGTTATCGATGAAAGTGTACCATCGATACATACAGATACCGTTTTATCGCCCAGGCCTAAATTAAAAATTACAAAGAGACACAGAAAAAACGAATCCTATGCATGGATGAATTGTTCACAGTAATATCTATAATGTGTATTTAGAATAGATTAAAAAATGTATTAAAGTGAATTTACATTTTGCACATACTTTAAACTTAGACTTCATGTTGAGACGAGCAGCACTCATATTTTTCTTCAAAAAATGCAAAAATCTGTATGTGTTTCTTTTATTTCTGAAAGCCCAAAGCACTCTGACCATGATTCCACTCTCTCTTTCTCTGTAATGTGCAGCATCTGTCAGAAGCCAAGAAAGCACAACAGTCTCTGGAGGGCACCTACAAGCAGCTTGACAATGTAAGTTTCTCTCTGTGACAGGTTGTGATGTGTGTCTCACTGTGTCTTTGAGCGTGTCGTTGAACCACCAGATCAGACTGCGCTTGATAAGTTTACATCCCTGTCAAAGGCTTGCGTTACGTCTCTTTGTGGCGTAAGCGCTGACTGTGGGGAGAGTGCTCTTTTGTCTCTATTGTTTCTGCTCAGTGTGGGGTTGTATCGGGGATTGAAAGTGATTGTTTACTGATCGTTTCTGTGGCCATTGTGTTTGGTCAGGTGAGGGTCAGGAGTGTAAACAGACACACACATTCAAATACTCTTGAAGCAGCTGATAATTTCCAGTTAACAATGAGCAGATATTTTACACCTTTAAAGGGATAGTTCATCCAAAATGAAAATTCTGTCATTAATTTCTCATGTCGTTCCAAACCCAAACACCTTCGTTCATCTTCAGAACACAAATGAAAATATTTTTGATGAAATCCGAGAGCATTCTAACCCTGCATAGACAACAACACAACTGACACAAGGTTGAATTTAAGGTTGAATCACTGATGTCACATGGACAATTTCAACAATGTACTTAATATCTTAATTTGTGAACCGATAATTGACAAAGGTCTTATGTGTTTGGAACGACATGAGGTGTGAGTGATTAATGACAGAATTGTCATTTTTGGGTGAATTAACCCTTTAAACATAACGTATCAACAGTTTATCATATTAATTTAGAAATGTCCATAGTTATACAATATTGTTCATGTTATTTTAAAGAAAAATGTTTTTCATGTTTTATCCAAATATGATTATCTCTTTTCCACTGTTGTAACCAGTCATACAATGGTGGGGAAATACAGTGTTATCCAATAATATTGTATATTAAAATGTTTCACTCCTACTGAATAAAATTAGGTCACATCCTGTATTTTTATCAGGTGAAATATCCTGCTCTATTTCACAGAAATATGGCACATAACAATAGAATTTCAATGTTGTGAATCTTGTTTTTTTTCAATACCCCCAAAAATCTGTACATTTTTTTTCCCCCACCATCATGTTACAAACCCATATGATTTACTTTATTCTGTGGAACACAAAATTATGTTAAACACTATTTATTCTGATCATTTCCATGAAATGATCAGAATAAATAGAATAAGTATCAAGCTCCAAAAAATATAAAAAAGCACTGTTAGTTCAAACAAAAGGTGCTATCTTCTAAGTTGTGTATCAGATCCAGATGAAAATATCTGTAAATAAAAGCTGAAATGTCAGTCTCTCATCTCATATTCATCTTTTGATGTCAAACCCAAATGTTTAGTCTACAGCAAAAATAAAGGAATTGGCCTTACTGTTCCAATACTTTTGGAGGGCACTGTATATGATGTTATCTGAAGCCTTACAGTAAAGTTCTGTGGGGAACCTAAATTTAAATAGTAAATTTGAAATCAAATATGCAGTCGAAAAGTATTTTCTCTTTACCACCAGTATAGACCAACAATTTTGAGATTTTCTGTTAGATTTTCACTCCAAAAATGCTCTCTTGAATCTGAAGCTTTCTGCCCTCTACAAATGCAGCTGCATCTAAAAATCAGTCACTTGTTTACACCCTTACTCTTTTCTACATGTTGAATGGCACATAGTGCGCTATATAGGGGAGAAGGAGCGAGCTTAAATTCAGTGGCGCCAAAAGCCTTTGCTTTATTTCTCATAGCCAGTAGTGATATGTCTGTGGAAGAAAGAAAGTGATAGCCTATAGGTTTGGAAAAGCATGAAAGGAAATGCTGGCACAATCTTAATTTTGGTGAAAAGTACCCCTGTAATGGCTGCAAATAAGAGCATTGTGTACGTAAACGCTTTGATTCATGTGGTGGATGTTATTTTCATGGTAGAGTAAAAAGCGATTTGAGAGGGAGTGGAGAGAAGCAGAGAAGGCTGCTCAATATGCAGAGAAAACGGATCAGGACCTCAATGCCACCAAAGCCGATGTGGAAAAGGTATTTATGTTGCCCCAAAAGGTTTCACAGGTCTTGCCACTCCCTTGCATTCACATCTCCCATCCCACCATCTCATTTCCATCATATCCAAATGCATCATTGTTGTTTCCTCCTTCCTCTTTATGTACGGGTGTCTGATTTCACTTTTATCTTTTACTTCTGCATGTGAACCTAGGCCAAACAGCAGGCACATATGCGAACGCACATAGCAGAGGAGTGTAAAAACGACTACGCTTCACAACTTCAGAAGTACAACAAAGAACAGAATCAGTTCTACTTCACGGACATGCCTCTTATTTTCAATGTAAGAAACGTGCATCAGTTCTAACATGTTGAGACACATTTGTTCCTCTCCGCTTATTGTAGGAATGATCCTTTGCAGAGTGAACACTGATATCTGTATGCATGTTTGTTCACTGCAGAGGCTGCAGGACATGGATGAACGGCGTATCAAAAAGTTGGCGCAGGGTTACATCCTGTTTGCAGACACGGAGCATCATGTCATGCCCATCATTGGGAAGTGTCTGGAGGGCATAACCAGAGCTGGCACAAATGTCAACGAGAGGAATGTGAGTTCTCAGTTGTGTTTTTAAGAAAAGCATTTTCGTTTCCTGCTCTCAATAAACCACAGGTGCCCAGTCCTGCTCTGGGAGGGCCACTATCCTGCGAAGTTCAACTCCAATCCTAATTAAACAAACCTGAACTAGCTTAATCAACTTCCAGGCAAATGTGATCAGGCAAGTTGGAGCTAATCTCAGCAGGACATTGGCCCTCTGGGAGAAGGATCAAACAACCTTGCATTAAGCCACTTTAAAAGAGCAGTCAATCTTCTGCAAGCCGACACATGGAGTAGCTAACACTTCTCTGTTATTTCAGGACTCTATGGTTCTTATAGAGCAACACAAGTCTGGCTTCGAGAGACCAGGAGATGTGGAGTTTGAGGATTACAGTCAGGGCATCAACCGGGCCTCCTCGGACAGCAGCCTGGGCACTCCTAAAGGTCCTCTAGAGCTGCTGGGCAAGAACAAGAATAAAACATTCCGGTTGTTCAATAAGAAGAGCAAGGTAGGCTTTACTACTCTCTGAAGGCAGAGTTCCTTCTGATGAAATTGATTTGTTTTGTGTGGAGATGGAAAGTTCTCTTTTACCCTGCTGGAAAATCCCTGCCAAAGGTTGCCAAAGCTTAGTTTACTCAACTCAACCAGATCCCATCAGCTTGTCCATGCTGATCTACCAGCTTTAACCAGGGAGACTTCAGTCCCAACTGCTGATAATTCACCTGATCGACCATCTAAATCAGGTCTATCTAATTCTGCTCCCGGGGGTCTCCATCCTGCAGAGCTTACCTCCCGTAACAATAGAAACTGGCAGACAAGCATGTTGAAGTGCTTGATTAGCTGGATCAAATGTGTTTAATTGGGGCTGAAGTTAAACTCTGCTGAAAGGTGCCCTCCCCCAGGAGCAGGATTGGACACCCCTGATCTAAATGAGCCATTACCATTATTTTACCAGCTAGAACCCATTTTAAACCCAGCCATCAGATCCGTAGAATGTTTTTTTTTTTAATGTGATTTTTTTCCAGCAGGGTTCTACAGTACCTATCCCTGAAGTTGTGTCCAATCCTGCTCCTGTAGGACCACCATACCAAGTTTAGCTCCAGCACGCTTTTCTGGAAGATTCTAGTAACCTTAAATAATTTGTTCAAGTTTAATAAAGCTAAAGTCTGCAGGATGGTGGCCTTTCTGGAGCAAGATTGGACACTTCTGCACTATAATATGAGATAGGAGAGTCACAGTCTGAAAGGTAACAGACTGGCTTTGAGAACAAGACATTGTTTGATTTGTGGGCAAGTCTTTGAGAGGTCTATCTAGAAAAGGTATTAGATCCAAAGCTGTGGTTTCTTGCACCCTTTGTCTCCCTGCCACAGTTGAAAGATGCATGATGGTTCAATCCACCTTCACCCTTTCTCACCCCTTACTCTCGATCTCTCTGACGTACCCAACACAGATCCTTACGGTTTTCCAGTATGGACCCTTTGCATGGCTATTTGTCTGTGAGTGGGGATGGAAAAGCCCCAGCTCTGTTGTTTAGCTCAGCGTGTGACCCAGTGCTCATTCTGCTGCATCTGTGCTTTTCTTTGGGACACTTTTCCCTCTGCCATGGGCCTGAACACGCATACACTACTGCTATTATATGCTGTATAATATATCCTTCAGTCCCAACACAATGACACCTTTGTGCACCGTGTGCCATCAGGATAGATGTTCGGTTGCATCTGGTTAAGTTGTTAAGGAGAAAAATCCTCTTTAAATGAGGGTTGGAGGAAAAGCATTAGTAAAACATTCTCTTCAGTCATGTGATATTCAGAGCTCTGCGTAGGATTCAATGGTTCTCTCTTTGTCCCAGAGGCCTATGTAGGTCTAGAGTGTCTTCTAGGAACACTTCACCTTCATATTAATAACATAATTTCCTGCTTCTCCAGTAATCTAGTTTCCCGCTTCTTCAACACATTAGGCCTTTTTCACATGAGCCGCAGCGCTTGCCAGCTGAACTGTCTAGTCTTCTTCTGTTTAATTTCTGTCCTAATCATTGTTCAGATCCATTTTTTTGTCTTGCGTGTTAGTTAATATGGAGTTTTTGTTGTTTTTACCAAATTGGCGCTGCAAATTTTCCTTTTTTCTTTTTCCTCTACTCTTAGTAGTTAAGATCAAACATCTTCCTTCATTCCTTGTTGCTTCACTTGTTGCTCACTGTGCATGTTTCCTTTCCGGCTGAGACGGTCACAGTGTTGAGAAGCTAAAACCAAATTATGGGGAAATACTTATTTTTAGCGCCAAGCTTTCATTCGTTTACCCATAAATTTGTGGTGGATTGTTTGGTGCAATTTTAGATTTAAAGCTTTTTTTTCTTGTATCAGGGTGAAATATATTTGCTCCTACAGTGTCATAGGCATTCCCAATGTAAAAGTTATCCTAAACAGTAGGGAACAATTTTATGCTGCCATGTAAGATGTCTAATTTTGGTCATGATTAAAAGCAGCATCACATTTCTCCTACAACAATAATCCCAGAATGAAATATGTATATGTATTTTTAAAAATAGATAATTCCATCTAATTAATGCATGATTTCAATCCAGTATTAGTGCAGTGTTTTTTGTGTTAGGATAGGAAGTTGTTAGCTTAGCAGCCAGCTAATGGCAGATTCTTTGTATCAAGTTGTGAGCATTACTTGTGTTCTTCAAATACTCTTTGTGCTTACTAGAATAACTAGTAATTTAGCTAATTTGACCTTCTTTTTCATTTAACTGTAAACTGTTGATTCAACTGTAAGGTTGTCTCTATAGACAGCTCACTTGGTTTTGGAACAGAGCTAGTATGCATAGCGAATTCACTGAAATATTGGGACTATTTTCATGTTCAGGCATTTTTGTTGCTATGCAGTCTAGCAGAAGCCTCTAAATGTTGATTGGGCAAAAAGTGGCTCCACTTATTAGATCCATAATGGGGTGGGGAATAAAATGTAATAGCAGCTCTGTATTGGAGATTGTTTACATTTGACGATTCTTACTTTGTGAGCAGCACAAATTCTCTTGGGAATTTCTTATAAGTTTGGCTATTGTTAATTCTATGTGATGTGCGTTCAAGTGATATTGGTTGGAATTAAATGGATATTTTAGTGTAATTTTTTTCTGACAAACACAGGAACATTATTAGCACTATAGCGCAATGAGATAAAGATCAGTGGATTCACAATATTTGTGTAATTTATGCAGTTTGTGTATTTTACGTAAATTTTTTGGGGTAGTTTGGGAAAGGATGGGAAGTCCACCACACAATCCTGTTTATACAAACTTAATTATGACAAATAACAATTAGCTTAACCATGGTAGTGTAATTGGTATGACCTTAACTTGAAAAGTTTTGTGGTGCCATTCATGTACATTCATCTCATCTTCACGATTATTCCAACATCACTTGAAAGCCACATGATCCAATTTTTTTTTCTGATGGAGCCATTGTTTGCTTCTTCATCTGGCTTATTCCATTGCTGGTTGTTGGGCCTTGTGGATTTGGGTTTGGGTATTCTTTGTCTTGCTTCTCGTGGCTCTTGCTGAGGTTGGTCCAGTGTTGTCCTCGTTGCTGTTTTGATGTTGCTTTGAGGTGTTTGATGGTGTCTCTTTCTTTTCCCTTGTCATTTGTGTTTTTTGTTTGTTTTTACCCTTCCCTATCCTTCCCACCATCCCTCTCCTGCTGTCCTGTCCGTGTCCCTCTGGTTTTGTGCCTGGTGTCTGTCCCAGCTGCCCTCGTCTTCACTCAGTCCTTTCTCCACACCCCCCACCCCCTCGCCTGCTAACGGACCCCCCTCCCCCAAGTTTGGCCGGGACCCCCTGTCGTACTGTTTGAAGGAAATCAATAAGACAGTCAAACCCCGAATCTCTTCCTTCCGGACCCTCAAGAGAACGGTGAGTGTGATAGGTCAGGGATCAAGCAAACTGATTAAACCTGTGCTGTCTCTTTAAGGCATTCAGCAGCACTCATCTGGGTCTGACTAGTGGTCACAATGAAGTAGAAATCACAGCTCTTTCACTACTGATCTTCAGTCACAACAACACCAGCTCTTCACCTATTCCTACCACACATTTAAGGCTGGTGTCACAACTAGCCAACGCACCTGTTACTGAAATCTCACCCTCTTTTTTTCAGTGATTGTCACGCTTGGCGATTGAGAAGGGAAGTTTGCGACAAACTAAACGACTGCCTCTTACATTTCTCTCTCATTCCCACGAATTTCAGTGTCCTATATTGGTAGCAAATCAACATAAGAAATAAGATATAAGAACAGGAGCACCATGCAAATGTAAGAAGTTGTCAGATTGAATTAGAATGTAGTGCATGCAGTAACTTTGTCCTTTAAATCAGTGTGATGTGTGTTTGTCCCTCTGGGGCTTGTAGTATACTCGTGTGTGCTTGTCAGCTTCTGTGAAAACATGACTTACTTTGAATAAAAATAGTGTTCTGCTTCGGCATTCTTATTTTATTAGTCATGTAAGTTTAGGGTGAATGCCAGAAAAATGCATGTTTACACAATCACAGTCGACAGTCAGCATTTGTGCTGTTTGGATGAGATTTGAGGAGGACAATAGCCAGTCAGTGAATCGGAGCTTAATGGTCACTGACACGTGGATCCTGCAGACTAACTAGGGCTGTGCCAATACAATCATGTATCATGATTCTTTTTCCCATGATATTGCATTGATACTTCAGGATCCTACAGTTGAATTAATGAAGAAGCAGGAATTAATGAAGAAGCACCCAAAAAGCTGAAACTCTGAAAATAGTGTTTGTAACTTTGGTTAGAGCTGCTTTTGTGAGATGTGGTACTGGACAAAAGCAAAGTGACCTGCATGAGAGACACTAAGGATGTATTCCCACCAGGAAAGTCTGCTAGTTCACTTGCTTTGGTCTGGACCAAATATAATGTTGATTTGTTGTTTTTTGGTGCAGTTCGCTTTCACACTGCCCTTTTTTTAAGTGAACCAGAAACTGTAAACAAAACTACACGTATGCTTAAGGCCATCGTTCATTGGTTCATCTATTCAACCGTACCAGAGTTAGTTTGGAAGCGGACCGAGACCACCTCTTCAGCTGGGTCTCGGTACGGTTGTTTGGTCTGCACCTGAGTGCGATTGCTGTATTCACACCTGCCCAAAAGGCACAAAAGGGGAAACGAACTAGAGTTCGATTCAATTGAACCAAACAAAACAGGTGTGAATACACTGTAAGAAATCGGCTAGTGTGATGCCATCTTATAAAACACTGTCTGTACTCTGTAGGGATGTAACGATTAACCGCGAGCCGGTTGAAAATCGATTAAAATATGTGACGATTCAAATCGGTTGAGATGCTAAACAAATCGCGACTCAGTTAGTGGTAGGAGTTTATATGAATATATGTCTGAGGGGAACTTACTGTCTTTAGAAAAGTTTAGATGGTATTTTTTCTTTTCATCTTGCCTCTGTCTAAAGCATATTAAAGTTCATAAGAGCAACCCTGCTTTGTTTACAGCGGAAACCAAGGAAACGCTTAAAGCGCCACCTGCTGGCAGAGATTGAATCTGCGTCTCATTCAGCTCGTCTGCTGTTTCTGTTTCATGCAGATATTTTTTATGTATAGTTTCACAAAACTGAAGTCAGGCCATTCATTTTTGCTTAATTTTAAAATTATACAATCTAGATGAAAAATTACTCATGTTGCATGTATGCAGCATCTTTGTTTAGGTCATGATTAAAATGCAGTTGTTGCCTCTAATTTTGAATGGAAAGAGCACAGACAAAGTCTTACTTTGTTTATATGAAGATATTTATTTTATTTGTGTTACTTATTTGATTTTGGGCGTGTTTTAAAATTTGTTTAGTTTTATTTCCATTTCCATTATATTTATGTTTTGTTATTTAGCAGACGCTTTTATTCAAAGCAACTTACAAATGAGGAAAATAGAAGCAATCAAAACCACCAAAAGAGCAATAATATGCAAGGTCTATATTAGTATATTATTATAGTGCTATATTTCAATATTACAAGGAAACGTGCTGCATTTTGTCCAAGCAATAATAAAAGGAAACATTTAATTTATAGTTTGTCTTGAATCGAATCAAAAAATCGTGAATCGAATCGTGAAATCAAAATCGTGAATCGAATCGTGAGTTGAGTGAATCGTTACATCCCTAACTGTCTGTTTATATCTCTCTTCCTCAGTTTACTCCAGAGAAGCTCACGGTAATCATTTTAAAGTGGTGTGGGCTGTACGTGCTGTGTACGTGTATATTTCACTCCCTCTGTTTTTATCAGATCATTTTCTGCCTAAGGATTTCACATATGACCACCTCCACATCTTCACTGAAAATGACAGATTTTCTATAATTCGCTATTGTAGAGGTGGCCATTTTCAACGAAATGCACTGCAGCCTCTGGGTTAATTTACAGTGCACTATCCATCATGGCTTTTAAACAGTGACTAGCCATTCCAGGGTGAGACACTGCAAAGCAAATAATCTATGCACTGATGCTGAAGCCAGGCTGTTATGGTGTACTGTATTGAACATGTTTTGAAGTTGCATTGATAAATCTTTGCATGTGGTTTAAATAAATTGAGGGTTACTCAAAGGAATATTCCAGGTTAAATGGACCTATTACTCTATTGACCTCATTCGTCTCTCGGGTTTGTAAAAACAACAGAAAACAGCAATACACTTACGTTGAATGTCTATGGGGCAAGTCTACAGCACTATGTGAATAAATGCTAAAAATATGAAATGATAGTATAGAAATGATAGTAATTTTGATAGTATAGCCATTATTTTAACATTATTAGCATTAGGCTAGTGTTGTTACCAAAAAGCACTTTATGTAAATTTAATCCCAGTCTAGTGTCTGCACTATTTGCCAGTTTTTGTATTTGTTTAACTAGAGTTTCAGGTATCTCTTAAGCCCCTCACACCACAAGGATCAGTCAACGTCTTGTCTGTTTCTTTCAACCATGAAACAATGGGCTGAAGTTGCCACTTTGTGAACAAACTAACTAGCGCAGAACAAAATCATGCACACAGTTAGAAAAATCTGACTGATGCTGATAGAATCTGTGTTATAGGCCCAAACTATCTATTGCGCTGGTGTTGATCACCACTTTTCAGATATGCTAGCAAATGGAGTAAAAGACTGATTATATTGTGACTAAATTATACTTGGGGCTTTGTTACTGTTGCTATGTCCAGCAAGCCATGCCACTCTCACATCACACATCATGTTCTCACGCAGTGAAAAATACATCGCGGAGCAAAGAGAAAACTGACAATGCACCGACAAACAAGACAGAGCAGGTTACTTCTGGTATGAAACAAGGTCTCAGCTTTCAAATTCTGTCATTTAAAAAAAAAAAAGAAATTCAAACAATAAATACCGTAATGTGTTGTGACAGATCGCTGTAGTGCCTCAGTTCAAGCGTCACGTGAACCGATCATCTTTTTATATTTACTAGTTATAGCATGAAATGAACATGAATGAACATCAGAAGGTATCTTGTTTTAACCGCAGAAAGATGTCTATACACACCATTTTTCAAGTTCAAGTCCACACATGTTAATCTACTCTCTTGTCAAGGCAAAAATGGCAGGTTTGGCGTTATGACTGGTCAGATTGCCTGTCAGTCAAACTCCCTGCGACGTGTCAGTTACAATAACGGAGCATAACCAGAACTTCATGCGCCTAGAACAATAGTCCTAATCTGAAAGGATTTTTTTTGTCTTGAGCAAATAATAAACACTTTACTGAATGTTCCATGTTACAAATATTAGCTTTGCATTCCTTCTTCAAAATAGATCTATTAAAAAATGACTGTCTGTGGTAATCGACAACATGCCACAGATTGTGTGTAATTTTATTTAACCCAGACTGTTCCTTTGAGTAAACTGTTTATCACTTATTTAAGCATTTCTCCTTGATTTACCTGTCATAAATGAAAAGTGTGTTGCCAAAATCTTGTTAAAGCACACAGCCTGTAGTTTTTAAGTGCAACAATTATGACAAGTGGTATAATTACCCTGGTGGTGAATTGCTACATTACAGCTTTTCCTTCTGCAGACCTGAACACTCACTGTGGGGTCTCTGGTTCACGCCTGTCACTGCTTGGCTTGTGGTGGTGGAGGGGTGGCTGTTTGTTTGTTTGTGTGAATCTCTGTGAGTGACACTGTCTCCCTGCCCATCTCCTCAGCCTGTGGACTCAGAGGGCTTCACCCATCTTCCTCCTGAGCAGCGCAGGAAACGCTTGCAGCAGAAGATCGATGACATCAGCAAGGAGCTGCAGAAGGAAATGGATCAGAGGTGAGTCGTCTGCCATGCCGTCTCTCCGACAAATATCACCATGACAACGGCCACAGTAGAATCCACAGGGTTGCCGGGGTCTGGGCTTTGTTTACTAAGCTCTTCAAATCTCTGAGGAATCAGTGCCACAAGTAACCGTATCTGTTTGTCTTTCTTTTTTACGATCGAGATGGCTCTTGCTATCTTAAATATATTTACGTCTGTGCAGTGAGGCTCTGGGTAAAATGAAAGATGTCTATGAAAAGAACCCTCAGATGGGAGATCCTGCCAGTTTGGCTCCTCAGATCACTCAGACGGCACAAAACATGGAAAGACTGAGAGGAGAACTCAACAAATATGAGGTTTCAGTTTAACTCTCTGTAAATCTTTTATATGTTTCATAAAGACTTTTTTTAAAACGCGCTCGTGTCTTGGTTTGTTGTAGTCCTGGCTCGCAGAAGCAGGGGGCCGAGGAGACTCGATACGATACTCGACACACTCTCTGAACAATAACGGTGCTCATAACCCCAGCAGGTCAGTTATATTTCAACGAACATGATTTTCTGATTACGGTGTGTATTCTGATTAAGCTTATTCTGAATAAGAGGTTACAGCTATTGGAATATTCTTACAAGTTATCAGCATGTTTCCAATAAACTAAGACTTGCATGTTGTTTTCCTACGGTTCTCTTGTGTAAATACCATAGACAACCGTTTTATTCACTATTGGTAATTCTACACCGTAATTTAATCAACTTGTTTTCATTTTTGTACTTGACAACGGCAAAATGTAGGTCATGAGATTCTTGATTTTATGCTCTGATTTTAAATGAAAAAATCTAAAGAAATATCCCCTAAATAATAAATCATTGCATAACTGGAGCAGACAAACTTTAAAAGCTTTAGAAGTCAATGTGTTCCTTGTTTTATTTCCATATTATTGAACATGAGCCTGTCACTAGCCTACAGTCCTACAATTAATTTTACAATTCACAATTAGACTTGGGGGCCATTTGCATAAGGCCTTGTATATTTAAATTTAATCATTTAGCAGACGATTTTATCCAAAGCGACTTACAAATGAGGAGAACAATAGAAGAAAGCAGACCAACAAGAGGTCAAAGTGAAGAAGTCCTTTGACAACTCTCAGTTAGTCTAGCACAGTACACACAGACAGTTTTTTTTAAATAAATTATAAAAACGAATACAATAGAATAGGTAAGTGCTAGTCGGCACTGATACATACAGCGCCCTTGTGTTATGGCCGTCCAAACTTCGAATACTGACTCTAGGACATTTCCCAATCCCGCCCCCCATCTCTCTCCCACTTCTCTTCCTGTCAGTTCAAGGCAAAAATGCCAAAAATAAATCTTAAAAAAAATAAGAATAGGGAAGTTCTAGTATTAATTGGTAATGTGCTGATGAAAAAGATTTTTTTGAAAATGGCTAAATAATTGAGATAGGCAGGTCATTCCACCAGCCAGGAACAGTCCAGGAAAAGGTCATGCGAGAGTGATTTTGTGCCTCTTTGGGATGGCACCACGAGGCATCGTTCACTTGCAGAAGTCTGAACTAGTAAGTTTAGGTATATTGGTGCAGAGCCAGTGGATGTCTTGTAGGCAAACATCAGTACCTTGAATTTGATGTGAGCAGCCATCATCAGCTAGTGCAAACTGATAAAGAGTAGCTAGTCTATAAAATTAAATCTATTAAATAGTTTTTTTAATGTTGGAATTATTATGGGATTTTGTACAGAGGTCAGTGATCTTATGCACAAAAATTAGTATAAGTGTTAGATTTGTTAAGGCTTTTTTTAAGTTTTAGTTCTTATTTTTTCTCAAAAGATAAAGGAACATTTTATTCTTCATAGTTTTAACCCCTTATTGATGTAGGTATGCGCAGATACAAATATATAAATCCGATAAATACAGGCATATGCCAGCTGTTTTATTCAGGATTCTAGAAATTGTATAGCTTTAATCCGGTTATGCCGCTTGATTTATGTTTACATAATCAGAATTGTTCTGTGCTCTTTTTAGTCCTGGAGCTATCTCAGATGACACAGACTCTTCCCAGGCCATCTACACTGAATTTGATGATGACTTTGAGGAAGAGGAACTCGCTGCACCTATTGGTCAATGCACAGCACTCTACAATTTCCCAGGTATGATTATACAGCTTCGCAACAAGCACTTACAAATATGGTCCCCACCTCTTTTCCTCTGAGACTCGTCCATTTGTCCACAGGCTCCAGCGAGGGAACCATCTCCATGCAGGAAGGGGAGGTGCTGTCTGTAGTGGAGGAGGATAAGGGCGACGGATGGACGAGAGTGCGCCGGAACAACGGAGACGAGGGCTACATCCCAACTTCTTATGCTACCATCACTCTTAATAAATGACCTCATCCCCTTTCCACCCGCTGCAGCAGAGATGCACTATACCAAACACTAGCTTCAGCTTACCACTCATTATGGCTTGCTGCTCCTCTCGGAGGGATAATTTAAGGGGGAATCACTGCACATTGGGCTAATACACTCCTCCTCTAAGGATGAATGAATATCTCAGGGTGTGTATTATGTGAGTAAATGAGGTAGAGAAGGTTGGAATAATTTTTCTCCTTATTTTGCATGAAAAACAATGCAGCGGGGTGCCATGTAAACGCAGCTATTGCTCAACAGACACATCAGTTCCTGTGGTCGGATGGTGACTTTTGATAGCAGTCTATCAGCAGAGCTGAGATATTTTGTCTGACCATGATCCACTCAATGTGTCCTTCACTAAGATCTTACATCTTTAACTTGATGACGTGATTCTGCATCTGGAGCAAAAAGCATAACTATCTCCGCTGGCAGAAATCCAGCAGCGTTTTAACTTGAAGTATTTGCTTTGATGATCCGAGTGGCCAAAAATTATGGTTTACAGCAGTAAGTGTTGCATATGCTTCCTTGTGCAGTAACATGAATACCACATCTATGAGTCAACAAGACCGAATATTTTTGTGTATAGAAAATACTGAGCGTGCAAGTAATATTAAGCAACTCCCTCTTTATTTCTTAAGACTTGTTACACAATACACAAGTTGACATACTCAGCAAAATTATGACAATCAAAGTCTCAATCTGCAGAAAAAAGCCACACTTCTCAAATCTGTAGTACAATAAATATTTTGTTGAAATAAAACAATATAATTTATTGAGTATATAAATAAGTGTTTGTATAATGTATAAACAATCACATTTATATAAGAGTTGACTGCACACATTTGCTATTTCAGATAGATCAACAATGCACAGTGTACTCAGTTAAGAAAAAATATTTTAGGTGACGAAAGCAAATTTAGGAGTTTCATATATAAATATATGAAATATATTCACAACACCACTATTGTCTTATTAGCTTTTTATTCTTGATGAATAAAGATGGTATAATTAAGAATAGATTTCAAAATGCAAGGGTTCGAGCCTCTGTGTTCAGCATTTGTTTAGTTTGTCCATGGCAGACAAGTCCATGGCAGAACTGTTAATGTTTGGCTAAGTCAAGGTGCCTTCAACTTTGTGTATGTACCATACTCCGAATACACTATTTTATTGTCTTTATAAATGTCAAGCACATTTCCAAGTTCACGTGATGTCCTGTTTTCTTTTTGGTGAAATTCTCAATTGAAATAGATTTTTAAGAAATTTGTATACCTTTTGAGAAGAAATGTTTATCTTTAGCAGCAGTTAAACTACTTTTAGGTCTTAAAATAAAAAATGATTGTACATGTTGATTATCATAACGCCATTGTTTCCCATAGCTAACACGTGCCGCCTGCTGGTAATAGGAGGATGATTTTAAGTAGACTTGTAGTTACACCTTCTCGGATCCTTCATTGCAGAAACACAAATCCTATTCTACGAATCACAAATCAAGAAACTCGTACTCTCACATGTTTTGCTACTATTGCTGCAGTGAATATGGTGCAAAACACATTCACACACCTGCATCAAAAATGTGAAGTCACGGAAGAATTTTGTACATCCACAGATCAGTATTTGAATTCTTGCAATGAGATTTGCACACTTGTACAATGTTTTCTTACAAACACAAGTACATAAGGACAACGGCTTGAATCTGCTGCTACGAGTCTTAAATGCTGTTTTTCACTTGCAAATGACTAGTTTCGCGCACTCTCCCTTCTGCACCACATATCTGTGTGATAAATGGAGCAAAAGTGATGTGTGCATCTGTAGAGAGATTGAGGTCTCTGCAGAGTAAAAGAGGGCGTTTCTGAATTTGTGGGTGTTTTCAAACTGCTGGGAGTTTCTCAATCATACAAACAAAATGATCCCCCTTACCTAACCCCACCCCTAAACCTACCATCACTATGACGTCAGCCAATCAGGACACATGGTCTAAAAACGCCCCGATCTGGTAACTCCCATTACTTTGCTGCAGAGACCTATCCTTGTCTGTAGAGGCAACTGCGAGCACTCTTCAGCGATCAGAGGATTTCAGCCAATCAGAAGAGCTAGTTTGGATGCCTATCAGCAGGGAGGAAAAAACTTCTGGAGCGGAGAGCGGCAAACAATAAAGGGGTTTTCTTTCTTTCTTTTTCTGAAATCACTCACCCTTATACTGTACAGTATATTTGTTTATAGTTTAAATATTAAATGAGTTTAGCTCCAACCCTGATAAAACTCACACCTGCAGTGGTGGAAAGAGTAGGCTACTAAAAAAATATACTCAAGTAAAAGTACCATTACCTTCCAAAAAATGTAGTGTGAGTAGAGTAAAAGTACTTGTCCAAAAAACTACTTGAGTAAGAGTAAAAGAGTAGCCTATTTAAAAGTACTCATGAGTAGTGAGTACTGAGCTGTGGATTCTACCCCGTCATAATAAACGCTGTACACTGCAATTTATACATTTAAAAAACGTTGTACATTCTGTAATTAACATTATCTTGTTTGTCATAAAAAACGAAGAATATCTATCAATCCAGCAGTTTTAATTTTGACTGCCAACTCTTTAAAACACATCAAAATAGCACGGAAACAGTATTCAGTTGAAGAAAAGATGAAAGTTATTCTCAGTTCAATCATCCCCATTTAAATCATAAGGTTTGAAAAATAGATTTAAAATCATGTGTAAGGCCACTGAAACAGCATGCTGTTGTTGCACAAAATATTACAGTTTTTCTCAGTCGCTTTGGTGCATTTCTCAAATCATCATTAATATTTGCAAAGAAGTATGTGCATTTCTCAAAACAATTCGTACAAACAGCACCACACAATAGATTACCCTGCAAAAGCCTGTAACTTACTCAAAATCTTTAGTTCATCTCTCAAAAGTATTTATGTCAATGAACATATCAGTGCCATCAGAATGAAAAGTCCTTGTGTCATTGTTCACAAACAAGATCAAAATGCTTAGTCATGTTGTCAATATAACAGTGCACTCTGTTAGTATTACCTGATGTAAACTATGGCAACAGTTTGGATGACAGTTACTGTAATGAAATGCAGAAGGCTGCATTTCTTATGTATGCTATATATCATTTCAAAAGTACAAATTTACACATTACTGTATGAGGGATATTGATTGAAAGAAACTGTTTCGAAATGTTTGAATTATTGAGGATATGGTCGTTCTCCCAATATTTAGCTGCACCCTTCAGCCATTGTAAGGCCATGATTGACAACATTATTTCATCTGATGTCCACCTCTGTCCTTGGCCTCTTCTGCCTCTTCCTCTGTTTTGCCTCTCTACACTTCCATGCATCCTTACTCATCTTCTTCCTCTCGTCTGTTGTCCCTGATCGTTTTCTGGATATTCATCCATCGACAGAATTTGTAACTTTTGTGTTGTCCTCTGTCTATACATGCTTTCCAATTGAAGGTTCATGAAATGCACCTTTGAGCTATTTCAGAGAATTGGTTTATAATTGGTTGATCTATATTCTCTTTATTAGTGAATGTCAAGATTCATTTGCACAATTCATGGCAAATTTACAAAAAGTCTAATAGAGATGTGTAGAAAATATGCTTGACAGTTTATGACAGCTAGATCAACCATTTTGCATTTAATGACTTACACGATGAACTAATGACTAGATGTTTTGAGGGGAAAGACTATTCCACAGAGAACTATATAATACATTTTGAGCAACATGATATTAGCAACTGAAAATGTAGGAAACCGCAGACAAATGTACATAATCAGTTGCATGAATGTCCCAAAGCAATAGCAACTTGTTCAAAAGAACGAGAAACTGCTTTTATGATGTGCACAAGTGACTAGATGATGTGAAGGTTGAACAAGTAGTTTTGAAAATTTAATTTCTGTTCTGAGAAATGCACTAAAGCAACTGAGAAAATAGTGCAATAGTATAAATACAAACATAGAATAGCCTAGTGCAAATACAAACACCAATCTCATAGTTCAGCATCACACACCATGACATGGGTTAAAATAAGAGCCCATTTCTCTCCAAAACGGTGCCAGTTTTGTTTTTCAATAAAGAAATAAGAATAACTAAACTTGATCATTTATGTTACAATTTTAACATAAATACACATTGTTCTAGAAGGGTGGCATCATGCCATACCTTTTATACGTTTACTCGAATTGTTATGTTGATAAAACAATTTGTAAGGAAAAATGCATTAAATAACAAAGTATTTTTGGGGAAACATTTTCAAAAGAAAACACAAGCACGTCTCTTTGCTGAGCCGCGGCGGTCTCGGTGAATCAGCAGCATCCACAACTGAATGGAACAAAAAGTGTTGAACTTTGAAATTGTTTATGTGCGAGTGCACATGCTAAATGAAGGCGGATTGTATAAAATGGATCCAAAAAAAAAGAAAAGTTTATTATAATGAGCTGCAGTTTTATTACATCACGCGCTGACACAGGTGCAGTGTATTAAGGCCACAAATCGTTTTAGTGTTTCCAACAAACTTTTTCACAGCGCGCATCACGCACTCAAACTCATCAAAAGTCAACAAGTTCAACAAGCAACAACGACTTATCTCGTGACTCCGAGAGAGAGACGAGGCAGCGCAGATCGCGCATCCCATAAGTGAGTGGGAATTTACCGAACATGGCACTTGCGAGAGTTAACACTGTACGCAATACCCGTAACCTCACACCAAATTTCAGGTCGTGTAGATAGGCAAGCATATAGGCTATACAAATTATTTAGTAAGCTGAAATCCGAAATTTACCTTAACATTTTAGAGGAAGATGTGACTGAACTGATGCTGCCATGATAAACAGCAGTTGGCCGTTAAAGTTTTCTATGCACAATTTGATTTGACAAAAGTCACGAGACCGATTACTATCTCTATCCAGTCACATTAATGGATAAAAATAAAATTAAAATAAGCATGTAATGACCACAAATGGGGGAAAATAGCAGAGTAAAAGTAGCCTACCTATACATCACTTAAAATGTACTCAAGTAAAAGTACACAATTTTTAAACAACTCAAAAAAGTACAATTACTGAGATAAAAACTACTTAATTACTGTAACGTGAGTATTTGTAATTCATTACTTCACACCCCTGCCTACCTGTAGCCTTCTAGTAGTCCTAATCAGTGTTGGGCACTAACTAGTTACTAGCAACTTAGTTACTGTAATAATATTACTTTTTGCAGTAACTAGTAGTGTAACTAATTACTAATAAGATTTCAGTAATAATATTATATTTACTATCCATAAAACAGCTTAGTTACTTTTGATGCCTCAACCCCGCTGATTTAAAATCTAACAATCAAATCATTCCTAGATTTATTTTCATAATTTTCACGACTCGATGTGATGCATGTGATGTCTCCAGTGGAGAAGGCAAGCTTGGAATATGGAAAAGCTTACATTCAGCAGATAGAAATATTGCATTATATTGATTTTCTCAGGAAAAAAGATGATCTGAACACTGATGTGTAAGTTGTGGCTTTACTTTACTCTGGCATTACATCCCAACCACATCCCTCTGATCAACATGTACATTATATTACTATAATTAAACATGTTTTTGAAAAATCAAACAGTTTCTTACAAACTTATGTGATTTGATAAAATACATAATGAAATGTATATGTAATGGAGAACTTACAATTAGCTTAAAGCTGCACATGACAATGAGATTGATAGTGACATTCAAGTAGAAGTGTTGCATTAATCACTATTGAGTGTTTGTAATAACTTCTGATTGCGATCCAATGTGGATTTTGGTCAAATGATGAGGCAGAAATATGTTACTAGTAACATTCTAGAAGAATTATATGTGGAAGATACACAGTTACAACTTCTCTGGGGCTTGAAGAAACAGTAATGTAACTAGTAGTGTAACTAATTACTGTTGCCATAAAGTAACAAGTAAAGTAACAATATTACTTTGGAAAGGAGTAACTAGTAATGAGTAATATATTACATTCTTTGAGTAACTAGCCCAGCACTGGTCCTAATTAAGTTAACTGGTAGAGGTGTGTTTAAATAGGGTTAAAGCTAAACTGCAGGACAGTGCCCTCCAGTACCAAGTTTGCCCTTCCCTGCTTCAACTCACAAAGAGGCTTCATAAAAGATAAACCCGTTAATTAAATAGATAATTATGAGCGTGTCATTTACAAAATGATTAAATATATTTAATATATTTTTAAAAATGATAAACTATTTATAAATTATAAACTAATTATAAAATGTACAGTATAACAGTGAGTGATTTCAGAAAAAGAAAGGAAATGTACCTTTATTGGTATTTGCTGCTGTTATTACCCCCTGCTTGTTCGGGTGCCAACGGATAGGCACCTAAACTACACTGTAAAAAGATTGCTGTAAATTTTACAGTAGCTGGATGTATTATTACTGTATTCTCATTTAAAATATTATTCCTGTATTGTCAATATTAGTACTGTTCAGTTTATTTAAATTTTTTACTTGTATAAAACAATATAGTATACCATATTATTTTACAACCCCATAAAGAGCACAATAACTCATTAGCATTTGTCTTTATAATATTCTTTTTTAATTGTTGAACATGTTCTTTTTAAAAATACAAAATACAAATCTTCATCTCTAGCATGTGCTAGCTGAAAAAGGGCATCACCACAGTCCCCAGGGGACTGTATCTGCAGCATGGCAAAACAGATTTCAAATTTGTTTGTGTTGTTGTGTTAAACTGCAGTAATTTTGGCAAAGTTGACAATCTCTCTGATGAGAAACACCACGAGGGGATTCAGGCTGATGCTTTGTCTTTGCACACTCTTTCCACTCTTTCTGATCTGTGACTCTGAATGGCATTTGGTGCCACCAGGGTTGATTCTCAGAATGAACCTGCAAGCACAAGGGAAAAAAAAAAAAGTTTACAGATTTTGCCCTAACTGCCAGATTTTATGCTGTATGCACTTTGAGATTAATAAAAAATATGATATGAACGCACCTACAAGGAATTAGTTGATAATCCATCACAAATCATTAAATTTATAATCCATTCCTTATAATGCATTCCTGAAGATCAAACAGTAGATCAAAGTCAAGTCACCATTATTTTGTATAGTGATTTTTACAATGCAGATTGTGTCAAAGCAGCTTTACAGTATTAAACAGGGAAATAGTGTGTCATTCTCCACTGGCCAGACGAACCAGCAGGTTTTTCCATGCTGCAGAAGAGTCAGATTGTGCAAAGGACTCATCTGGTTCCTGTGGTCTTGTCCCGATGGCCGTCTTGGAGACAGGGTCTCCACTGGGGATCAGTCTCTGGGGCTCATCTAGGTGTCCTGGCTGTAGCGGTCATCTCTAGGTGCTGATCCACCATCTGATCTGGATACAGTCTGGATCTGGGTGGCTGTAGTGACCTCGGAATAAGAAAGAAACAGACTAATATTAGTGTAGATGCCATTCCTCTAACAATGTAACAAGTACATCAGGTGTTTTGGGAAGTGTTCCCGGTTCCGGTTGATTTAATTAATGCAGCCTAACAATCCTTTAACGGATTTGAATTATAGAAATGTGATAGTGTATTATGTGTAAAACAGATTAAAGAGTTGGGTCTTTGATCTAGATTTAAACTGACAGAGTGTGTCTGCCTCCCGAACAGTGTTAGGTAGATTGTTCCAGAGTTTGGGTGCTAAACATCTCCCGCCCGCAGTTGATTTTGATATTCTAGGTATTATCAAATGGCCAGAGTTTTGAGATCGCAGCGGACGTGAAGGATTATAATGTGATAAGAGCTCACTTAGGTACTGAGGTGCCAAACCAGTCAGGGCCTTATAGGTAATTAGCAAAATCTTAAAATGTATATGATGTTTAATAGGGAGCAGTCCAGTGTTGACAGAACCGGGCTAATGTGGTCATACTTCATGGCTTTAGTAAGAACTCTAGCTGCTGTATTTTGAACCAGCTGGAGTTTGATTATTAAACGTGCAGAGCAACCACCCAATAAAGCATTAAAATAATCTAACCTTGAGATCATAAATACATGAATTAATGTTTCTGCATTTGACATTGTGATCTTAGTGTTATATTGCTGAAATAATGGGGTTGATTCCCAGGGAATGGATAACGATTTAAAAACAAACAAAAAACCTTTAACTAGTTTAATTCGGCTAATTTACCAGTTGATGTTATCCCTGTTATGATGGCAATCACAAAAAAAGCCTCCAACTGGAATGTATTGCAGATGACATGATCCAGAGCACAAACTAGAAAATAATAATAATAATAATAAAAAAGCAGTAATTGAAAATACTGTTTGGGTAGCTTAACTCAATAAAATGTGTACATAATGCAGCACAAGTTGCTTTGGATTAAAGCATCTGGCAAATGCAGGAATGTATAATGTAAAATGAAATGTATTTTGAGTTACCTAATTTCAATAAAACTGACAGCTGGCCATTTGATGATTCTGCCCCTCATAGTCAGCATCCCTGTTTGTGCTCGGAGCAATCTCCTGAAACAGAGTCACAATCCTGTCAGTGTTATTGTAGTTTATGGTCAGAGAAAAAACTACCATACAATAACAGAACTTACAGGTTATAATAAAATAAACAACATTCATAATATGTGTTAGCCAAACTTCCTATATCTTGCTAGTCCGTTCCTATACAACCCGTTCTGTATTGAGCAGCAGCCAGTGTCTAATTGATACCTGGTCTAATTCGGCTAATATATGGCAGCTTACTCACCTGTTGTTACCACCTCTATGATTCAATCACATGAAAAAGACTCCAATATACCTCCGTTGCAGGAGACATTACCAATAGACTAAAACCTGAAAATAAAATACAAAAGATGTACATAACAGCAGTGTGTCTTAACTAATTTTTCTTAACAATTTTCACGTTAGCTCGCTGTTATGTAACATTTGATATAATCTCATTGCAAGAATTCAAATACTGATTTGCAGATGTACAAAATTCTTTTGCACATTCTTTTCGTTTTGCAAAATAGGCGTCGTGAAATGACGTCCTCTCGTGGCTCATTCATTTATTGGGGGAGGTTTCCGACAGGTGGCAGTATTTGCACAGCAAATATAAACTGCTACTCGTCCTTCTTGCTCATACATTTGCAATAGACTTTAAATAATATATGAACAAAAAACACACACGTCACTAATATAAACCCTTCAGTGTTTATATTAGTATTCTCAAGGGTTCAGCATAATAGCCTGTGAAAGGCTGTGAAGCCTCAACGATGTCTCCAGAAAAGAAAAATCATATTCTTCCTATACTATTCAATTACTTGGATATTTGAACATTATCACACAAAAACGAACATATAGGTGAATGAATGAACGAAAACAATGTTGTTTTGCTCTCTATAACCAAATGTCCAAAACGCAGCGTGAAGCATGAAGCAGCATCAGTCAACAGGCCAGGTTATGTTTGCTATACATGTACTGACTGAATGAAGAGGGACATATAATGCGCTTCATAATGATTCTCGGCTGAGCTGCTTCCACATGTTCAGCATCAGTTGTCTAGAGGGCACAAAATCTAAACATTTGCAAATATGTAACGAACTATAGGCTGCAAATTCTCTCAAATGCTGTATTGTGCCTATTACTTTTTGTAGTGAACAGTTGTTTAAATTATTTTATGTGAATTTATGGAAAAGATTTTCGCTCATCAAATGTGGATAGAAAATATGAAACTGAGTTTTATATTGTTAAATAGATAGTGCTAACTTTTTAACTAAATATAGCCTCTTATATAGTAGCATGCAACTAAATTAATTAGCCTTTAGGCAAAATATGTATTATGCTGCTGATAGAAAAACAGGCTACTCATGTGTCAGTAGCTAGAAATCACATTCCATTCAGTCCAGATGTGGGATTTTCATATTTGATATCATATCTGACTGACCGTTCTGTTGCACTATACAAAGTAGGAACAAATTCTGACTTGAAATCAGTAAAGTGTCCCAGTACTGCACTTAATACATCCTAAAGTTGCATTGTCACGCATTGTTTAGGTTTGCAAATAAGAACATTCATTCAAAGCATTAAATTAATTACTTTCAGGTTGAAACAGTTTAAAATAGATTTGTGTGTGTGTGTCACTCCTCATCACTTCAGCATCACATACACTTTTTCCATTTCACATTTGGAATACTGTTTTTCAAAATTCTATGTTTGAGACAGAAACATCCTGATCTTGCATAGCCTATTTGGGGCAGATATGCAAATTGGGACACAGCGGAGGTCTAATGTCTTGGATTTTTGATAGCAGCCTACCTCTGGCTCTTTTTTTATTATTCCCTTGTGTCTGAGCCCTGAGGATTTTTTTTTTTTTAAATCACATCTCATTATCTGCCCAAAACATGACATTTGATAGACCTTTATAAATGATTTTTGTAGCACATATCTTGCTTCCAATTTTTAGAAGACATTGTTAAAGATATACTCTATCTACTCTCTGCAGTGAATCAGTACCTCTGAATACAGCCATAGTTACTTCAATTAGAGCTAATTGCATACTTTTTGCAATTAACCCAATTATCCGGGCTGTTCCTCTCCCTCGTCCACTGTGTTGTCAGAACACATACTTAAATGAAATTTGTCTCCACTTTGTATAGGCTTGAAAAGGAAGATAATGGCTGGCCTATTCAATAAAGCAGCTGTTACTGTGCTGACATGAAAACCCATGTTAAGTAAGGCTAAGTAGGTTGGAGGACTACCTTCCACTTTCATCTGCTAGGAACAGACACCAGCCTACTGTAATGCATTAAAATATACTCTGCATGCATGCATTCTCTCTCTTAAATAAAGAATCAATAAACTCATCTGTAGCTTATTTCAGGGGTGGGGAACGTTGATCCTGGAGGGCTGGAGTCCCTGCAGAGTTTAGCTCCAACCCTAATCAAACACACCTGAACAAGCTAATCAAGGTCTTCAGGATACAGGGCTGCGTTCAGGACTGACAAAATGGTGCAAAACGTTTATTAAACGGAAACGGTGATGTGTTGAACACCCTGTTCTGATGGCGCAAGTGTTACAACTATGGCAGCTGAGAAGATCACTCTGTGTGTTCTTTTTGAAGAATTTTCAGTGCCTGATTAAATACGTGTTTAATACTGCAAAATACACTCCATGTTACAGTCACTGCTGTCCAGAATAAAGGAGAACATCCCAGTCGAGTGAAGGGATTTGTGGAAACTGTGGTTCTTTGTGATCCAACATTTGCCTGGCATTTCAGGATGAAAACACAAACATTTCAGGTGAAGGATAATCCACTTCTTACCTCCCAGACTGTGCTATGATCTATATGATTATTTATATTGTGAGTATTAGGCTTATCATTATTGCTGATCACTGTTGTTGTGCTATGATATTGTAATATTTACCATTATATAATCAGAGCGGAGTATAGAAAAGTTTACGAAAGTGTCACTCCACAATACAATAGCAAAATATATAAATAGGGCCTTTGTATGGTTTTTTTGATATTACATTAATCACTTGGACACATTGTGCCAGGTGTCTCTTTAATACCGCGTGGTTTCTATACATGTTGCTGCTGATTGGGCTGACATTTTTGACAAACCCACCAAACAAGAGAGAACGTATCTCAAACACTGTTGCACACCATTTCCAGGAAACATGTCGTTCAATCCGGAAACCTTAGCAAAAGATTGTGCACCGGTGTGAGCTTGAACGTGCCCCAGGTAGGTTTTTTTTTTTCAGGGTTGGAGCTAAACTCTGCAGGACAGTGGCCCTCCAGGACAAGCAACAACCTCCCACTCTCTCTCTCTTGAAACCAATATGGAAGTGACTAAAACTGCAATTCATCGACTGGCCGCTAGAGGCTGGCTCCAAAAGAGAGACCCTTCCATAGACTCCCCATGTTAAAATGCCCAACTTTACAGCAGAAAAAAATGTTTACAGCCTGGTACAAAAAGTGGTTTTGGTCTATATAGCTAATTTTGCCCTTCGCGATAGCTGTGAGGGGGGTGAATTGTTTTATAACTCATCCGTTTAAATTATATTAAGCCTTAAAGTTCTGCATAATTAAGGGCGTGGCCACTTGAGTGACAGGTGGATTGCTGCTCTGCTCCAGAGTGTGAAACTTAGAAAACTGGCTTTAAAGATTTTTATTTGTACATTCAAAAATAATCATAGGTAGGACACTGGAAATCTGGCAATTAGATGTTTTAATGAAAATGATCTCAAACTTGATTTTTTTACCGCTATATTGATATTGTACTCTGCTTTTGCACTGTCTGCAAAAAGTGAGATGTCACGCCTAGCAAAAGGCAGTACCCAGCAAACACAAAACGTTCCCCTAACATTAGTTTTTGGATCCCGTTTGGTTATTTTTTTGGGAACCAAATACTAACATTAGGAAAACGTTCTTTTTTAGTTTAGTTTTTTTTTGTAACCATAAAGTAACGTTCCCAGAACGTTGCAGGGTGGTTATTATTAAATAACCTAAAAGTAACTTACAGAGAACGTTCCCTAATGGTTAGTTTTAGGTTATTTTTTTGCAACCATAAAATAACGTTCCCTGAGCGTTGCAGGGTGGTAATTTTTAAAATAACCTAAGAAAATAACTTCTAGAGAACAATGGTTAGTTTTAGGTTATTTTGATATATAATCCTGTAAAACTATCTTTCCAATGAAAACGTTGCAGATGTTTTTTTGTGTAATGACCTATACAGAGCCATGAAATTCGTTTAATGCAACATTTATTAAATTACAGAAATTGTATAAATCAAAATAAGTTTTAATTTGTAATATTAAGCCAGGATTAAGCAAGGAGTGATAACAGAAATCCTAATCATTTATTGATTCATTCATGGGTTTGTTTCATCTTCATTTACTGCGTGCGCGCCTCTGATCTGCACGCGCTTTCACCTGTCTTCTACTGAGAGCCGCGTGCTCGCGGAATTTAACATTTTTATTTTTAATCGCTCGTTTATCGATCTATTTACTGAATGATTACTTAAAATTAATATAGTTATGACAATAAATATGATCTCGGAGGGATTTGACAAGCCTAACCGAAGAGAACATGATGTTAAGCGAGAAGTTTTTCTTTACGGATCAAAAGAGGAGTGTCCCGCTGTACAAACTGTAGCCTACTTCAGTGGTAAGAAATTAATTTACTAATATCCTACTTTAAGTCAAGTAATTGTTTATTCTTTTTTAATATCTGTGAATAAACGTCATATTTTATAAACCATACATTGTGTGAAGTCATTTTAATTTGGTGCTGAAGAAATAAAATCTGGGTACTCCTTAATGGACGTAGGCTATTTAGTTTTATTTAATCTTACATGATAGTTGATGTGCTCAGATAATTTTTTAATTAATTAAACAATTGATAAAAATATGTTATACTGATTAGGCGTCCATATGGATCATTTCCATGCTACTTATACTATACTGGGTCGTGTGTGCTGGATGATTACTGACCTACAGTGGAGTGATCATACTGGAGTAAATGGGTTAGGGCAGGGGTGTCAAACTCAGTTCCTGGAGGGCCGGAGCCCTGCAGAGTTTAGATGCAACCCTAATTAAACACACCTGATCCAGCTAATCATGTCATTTAGGCTTGTTTAAAACTACATGGTTTGTGTGTTGGAGAAGGGTTGGAACTAAACTCTGCAGGGCTGCGGCCCTCCAGGAACTGAGTTTGACACCACTGGGATAGGGGAACGTTAGAATAACGTTCTAAAAACCCAAAACAAACTTTCTGGGAACGTTATAATAACGTTATAATAACGTTCTACAAAAAAAAAAAAAACTAACATTCTGGGAATGTTATAATAACGTTATGGGAACGTTCTACAAACCAAAAACGAATGTTTTGGGAACGTTAGAATAACGTTCTACAAACCAAAAACTAACGTTCTATTTCCTTTAAGAGAACTTTCCTGGCTAACCAAAAACAAACCATAAAAAATTACGTTCTGGGAACCAAGAATTGTTAGTAGGGTAACTTCCACATTATATAGGGTGCTGATCACCATTTACATCTATAACAGGTTCAGTTTTTTTTTCTGACCGTATCAACCAGACAAAAAGTTAAACGTGAGTGGATACCGTTTTACAACCAATTTATTTGCAATGTTCCCTAACATTAAAGGATGCAAGACATGCTTAGCCTATTGTTTTTACATCGAACTGAATTAAAATAGCTTAACCTCTAAGAACGACTTGTGGATTGATGTGAACACCAGCAGGGATAATGCTCCGAATGATTGTGAATTAAACATCTCCGATGGCGTTCATTGCAATGGATTTTATCGACTTACAAGAAAAGGATTTAATTGCGAACAGTTATTGATTTTATGTGATACGCTGTCACGGCATTTGAGTCCACACACGTAGAAGTGTGCCGCCCCTGGCACTGAGTCAATAATCTGCATTATAAAAAGAAAAAAGAAACACTAAAGATTATTTATGATTAATTATTGTTGCCACGTTATCTAGTCATTGCTTGCTTACAGTGCTTACTTAATTGTACATGGAGCAGTTTGTTAGATCGCAATCTATCTAATTTGTTTCTCTAATGAAGTGCCGACAGATGTATAGAAGTACACAAGTCACACCGTAATTTAAACACGGTGGACTTTAATGGACAGTAAAACAAAGGCAGAATACCGTATAACTCCAGGCTGGCACAGTATTGATGAACGAATGCAAACAAATGCAGAGCACCGTAACTTAATTTGAGCGTTCCAAAACAAAATCAAAGAGCGGTAACTGATGTTATACTGTGTTGTGCCTTGGTTTCTCAGGGGATTTTCTCCATGATACTTAAACACATGATAAAGGAGGTCATTAATGTCCCAAAATTATCAATAACTCATTTTCGACCAAAAACAAAGTTATGGCGTTTTGTCTTTGCACGGCAGCACTGCTGTTACTATAGATGGGTGTGGTTTCAGCTCAGCTTCACCCACATACCGCATTTTTGCCCATTTTCTTTCTTTTTTCTTTCTTTTTCTTTTTTTATTGAATGCTTTAAAAAAACAACAACAACAATAAACAATAACAATTGTCATCGTCAAAACACAACAATACAACAACCGCTTCAGTCTTTCAGTCCAAAGGAAGTGCCAAGTCCTTCAACAAAGTCATTGTTCTTATTGCTTTTAAGTTCGTAGAGAACTCTATAGAATCAAAGTAAATTTTCATTTCAAGTTTGAATCGTAAAAAAGGGGTTTACATTTAGAAAATGTACATTTATGAATATGATATTTAGCTAAAAGGAAAATAAGGTTTATAAAATAAGCATCACTTTTTCATGAAAGCCAAAGATGACATTGCTATAAGTAAACTCAAAATTAGGATTCACATAACATTTGATAAAGTCAAGAATGTCACACCAAAATGATGTTGTGTAAGAGCAATTCCAGAATAAATGTAAAGATGTTTCATTGTTTTCTAAACAGAAAGAACAGTTGGTGTTAATATTATTCTTAAGTCTTTTAAGAGAGCACTTATCTGGGTAAATTCTATGAATCAACTTAAATGCAATTTCTCTCATTTTGTTAGTAATTAAATATTTGTGAGGTACTGACCAAACTTTCTTCCAGGGAATATCACTTACTAAACCATTCCAATAAGAGATTACATAAGGCACAGAAATAGACTACATCTGAAACAAAACTCTAATTTTCTTATTGTTTTTTGACTTGGATGACGAAAGGCACTGTTTTCCAATAAATGTTTTACAAAGATCCACTGAGTGACATGAGATTGGAAAAGAAAGACCTCTAAAAAGCATGAGAACCCCACGTGGCACTGCATCAGCAACAATTGCAAACTCTTTCAGACTAACAGGAATTCCATGCTTAGCTAACCTTGACAAACCTTCAGCTTTGGCTAGTAAGATTCTTCCCTTCAATGAGAGATCACGTTGGAGGCACACATTCAGTTTTTTCTGAGTACTCTCAATTAATGGATTAAAATTTAAGGAGCATCTTTCTAATTCATTTTTTTGTTATAATAACACCTAAATAAGATACTTGATCTTTGACTTGAATATTACAAATTTCTGACAAATTACATTCTTTGATGGACATCAGTTCACACTTTGAGAGGTTCAAGAACAGGCCTGATGCTTTGGAGAATTGCTGGATATACTTTAATGCTAAAGGGTTAGCATCTTGCAAAAAAAAGACTGTTATCATCAGTCAGCTGACTGAGGAGTATCTGTTTATCAGCAATAGAGATACCATGAAGACCACTATTAGAAATATAAGAAGCGAATATCTGGGAAACTAGTCAAAATAAATAAGGGGATAATGGACACCCTTGCCTAATACCACGTGACAAGTAAAATCTAGGAGAAGTACCATATTTTAATTTAATTGTGCTACTACAGTTGTAATATAAGTTCTTACTGTCTTACAAAAATATAAACCAAAACCAGATTTTTCCACTGATTTAAATATAAATGTATGTTCAACTGAATCAAAAGCTTTATAAAAATCCAGGAAAAGAATACAACTATTATGTTCCAGCAAATCACTATAATCCAATAAATCTAAAACTAATCTAATATTATTCATTATATATCGGCCCCTCATAAATCCAGACTGAGTCTCATCTATAACAGTATCCAAACAATCTTTAAGTCTTTTAGCAAATATTACAGCAAAAATTTTATAGCCATTGTTAAGGAGTGTGATGGGTCGCCAGTTGTCTAAATTGGTAAGACCCTTCTTAGGTTTAGGAATTAAAGTTATGATACCTTGCATCAATGTAGGAGGTAAATCCTCTTTTTCAATACTTTCTCTAAAAACCGGAGTTAAAAAGGGAGTAAGTTCATCAGCAAATAATTTGTACAGCTCAGCTGTAAGTCCATCACACCCTGGAGACTTATTGTTTTTCAAACTCTTAATTGCTCTTTGTACTTCCTCAGGAGTAATAATGCAGAAAAATCTATCACTTTCAGATATAACCTTAACATAATTAACCGAGTCTAGAAATTAGGACGTTGTCTCCTCTGAATACCTTGAACTATAAAGATTCTTATAAAAATTGGCACTGTAGTTTGCTATTTCCTTTGGATCTTTAATCATTTTGCCATCAACACAAAGTTGTTCAATTGTCGAGAGGGTAAAATCACGCTTTTCTATCTTAAAGAAAATGTGGAATTGAGTTCTCCCTCTTCTAGCCATTTTTTCCTGGATCTTATATAAGCACCCCTAGCCTTTGATAAGTACAATTCATCCAGTTTCATTTGCAAATCTGCAATTTCAAATTTTTCCTCTAGAGACATGCAATCAAAATGATTAGACTGAGATAATTTCATGATTAGGCTGTCTTCAAGAACCCTTCTTTTTTTGGCTAAAAGTGTTCCAACTTTTCTTAAATAAACATCTGTCTTAAACTTAAAAATCTCCCAATTGGTACCAAAAGAATTTTGAATTGTGGCTGCTTTCCAATAGCTAGCAATTAATTATTTAATTCTATCCTTTAAATCTGGTAATTCTAACAGTGAACTGTTAAGTTTCCACAAAGAAGATCTGCATTGGCCTGTTACACAATCTGCCATTAAAGGGGTATTAATAAAGATAGTTTTGTGGTCAGTCAATGGGGTACATTGAATGCTGACATTCAGATCCAAATTTGACATACATTTTGATATGAGCCAATAATCAATACGAGATTGAAGTAAACTCTAAATTGTTAGGGAATCTCTCTCTACAAATGTCCACCAATTCAAACTTGTCTATTAGGTCTAATAGTGCAGGACAAAAACAAGCGGTCCTTTTTGGAGGATATCTGTCCAAAGAATTATTAAATGACACATTAAAGTCTCCTAAAATGAAAAATGCATTAGGAAATTTATTAGACCAATATGTAAGTTTCTCATCTAATTTGTAAAAAAAAGTCATTATCCAAAGAATTATTGAACCCATAAATATTTCAGAGAATTCGTTTGTTGGTTGAGTGAAATTACTAATAAATGAAAATAACCTAAGCTATCTGATTCTGACCCTAATATATCTCCACCAAATTTGTTTCTCAAAATGCTTACACCAGCTGAGTTTTTGGTGCCATGTGAACTACACATATCGTTACCCGACTGAGATTTCCACCATTTGTAATCATCAATAGTCGGAAGACATTCCTGAAGAAAACCGAAATCAGATTTTTTTTTAGCAAACGTTTGACACTGTCCCTGAGTGTCTTTTTCTTTCACTTATCAAGCTAATCATTTAGAAGAAATTCTAACACTTATTCAAGCTAATCACTTAGAAGAAACAGTTGCTTGTTGAATAAGCATTGCCAACATGTTAAGTGTTGGCTACATCTTTAGCGGTCACTCTTTTAGCCTCAATCACAGCAAATGGACCGTGAAAGCCAGCTCTCTTTCCTTCCCGTCTCACCTTCTCTACCGTCGGCCACAGGAGAGACCTTGCATCCTTGTCTTTCTGCGAAAGATCCTCGAAGATCTTGATGTTCTTTTCCCTAAGAAGGACGTACGTTTTGGCATCTCTCCAAACTTTGTCCCGCTGGGACCGCGACGAAAAGAAGACAATAACGTCGAGAGGATCTTCGCAGCAGAACGAGGTCCCAGCCTATGAGCGATGTCAACTCCACGGGGCAGATCTGCAGTGATGCTCGGGGAAACTTCACTGAAGAGGTTGATGATCATCTGCTTTACGTTCTCTCCTGCTTTCTCCGGAAAACCAGCGACGCGAAGATCCCATCTTTTCTTGTACGCATCCAGATCATTATACTTATCACGAACTTCGACGTTATCTTTCTCGAATCTTACGATTTTCTTTTCCAGTTCCTCAGTTTTATCATTCAAATACTTCACCTGTTCACCGTGGAATTCGAGGGAGCCTCTGTTTAATAGAGTTTGAGTTTTCAAGTACCGTTTTTTTCAACTCCTTGAATTCGACGCAAAGTTTCTTCATGCATGGCCTCCATTCTCTGCATGAATCTCATTAGCATGGCATCACTCACTGAAGGACTGTCGGAACTCGGTTTACTTTTTTTTTGCAGGGTTCGGTTCAGGTGTATCGGGTAAAACCGTGAACTCAGCCTGTCCAACAACTGCATCCAATTCAGCGTTTAGAGTTCTCCTTGCATAGCAAAGAGAGTTTCTTCTTTTTCCTCCATATTCACAAGACAACACAGCAATTTATAGGAAAAGCACCTGGGTTATTATTAGCGACTAGCTGACAAAAGCGTCTTCAGTAAAGCTCAAATAGCAAACAAAAATGCAAGGGAAAAAATATAATTAAAAGAGGCTACTTAACTCATAATATAAACTGCATCTTCCAGTTAGTTCTGAACATAAACTGTTTTAAACAACCCGGGATCTGAGCAAAGTTTTTTAAGAGCTCCAGCAAACCTTCTTGGCCACCCCCTTTCTCACTTGAGAATGTCAAAGATGTACCATCCTTTTTTTATTATTTATTTATTTATCTTTTTTTTATACAGTCTATGCTCCAGGATCAATATTCCCCACCCCTGGCTTATATTAAGTATTTATTTATTTTTTTACATTTCACAAATGTATATATTAAATAGTTGCAATTGCCTTGGTACTGTGCTGATGAGGGATGACAAAATTCCAAAAGTATCCATTTTATACAATTAAATTATTTCATTTTATGCACAACAACACAGCGATAATTTATAATATTTTATAATTACACAAATGTTCTGATTTCGCCCACGGTAGTTTTTTTCCCCCTTTTGTAACGCGATTGGCCTTCGCTGGTGTTAGACACGTAATTGGACGCTACTTGGGGAGGCGGGCAAAACTACATTGAGTCAACCAATGGCGTGATTTTGAGGCGGGGCTCGGTGTGTCTTCGAAACATGTTCGAAAACAGTGGAAACTGTTTGACGCTAATGGCTCAAAAAGAGCACACTTCACTTTCAAGAAGGTTGTGACTTCAAACTGTACTATGCACTTGAGTCATATGTGTAGAGGTTTAATTTGCAATTATCTTAAAGCATCAATTTTTACAACTTGACACGCTTTTTGAATTTCTTTGTGTTTTCATTGTGTTGTGCTGTGCTTTTATTGTCTCTTATGTTTGCTCCTCAGGCGGTGTACTACCTCATTTGTATGCTTTGACATTGCTCTCGAAAACACATTAAAGGTCAGTTTTACCATAACACTGTGCCAACCTGGCTGAAACTGATAGGTCTCTGGTAAAGAAGGGGTTTCTGGGGAACAGGCTCTTCACACAGATAAGCCACCCCACCACTGGAACCACTCTTTCACAGGTGAGAGTAACACCAGCACTTTATAAAAGCAGATACATAAAACATCAGCTCTAGCATTCAAGATTATTCTGTACTCAGCAAAAAATATGTATAACAACTGATTTGATTTTCTTAGTATTTTGTCTTGTTCTCTAGTAAAAATATCAAAAAATCAAAGATGAATTTACAAATATAATATGACATGTAAAACATTAAACACCTTAATTTGTATTTTTTTTTGCTTGCTTTACGCATAAATCCTGAAGCATTTAGCAAGATTTATGCATAAAGCAAGAAAAATATACTTCCCTTAATGGGGTTGGAAAAATAAACCTAATTTAAGAAATATATAATAAATAAATAACTTTTACTGGTAAACAAAAACCCTGATTAAGAAATGATTGCAATGCCACAGTCTATAGCACAAATAACCTTGCTGTAAAACCTACAAATATTATACTACGTATGTCCCCAAGGTTTGTGTTTATTGAATGTAGCTCATGCAGCAAGAATGATTTGCGCTTAGATGGAATAACAGCCAAATCTGTTAGGAGGCAATACCTGCATTCGGTTAATGGAATGATTAATGATGTTTTTGCTGTACAATTTTGATACGTCTAGTCTGGAGGTTTCATGTATTACTCTGGTGTATAATCTATAAACGACTAATGATTTTAACTTCAATAAAACATGGCACATGAGCACTCAAAATATTGATTTAACATGACATGTACTAAAGAGCAGAAATATGAGCATGACGGAGGCTGTTCCCAAAGGACAATGGTGAATTGTTTTGGCACTTAAATTTTTTTTTGGCCATTTCGTTGTCAGCATGTGAGCTGCTGGTGGAGATGAGGTATGTGTGTGTGTGTGTGTGTGTGTGTGTGTCCATGTGTGCTCTTTATGTGTAAATGTATGATGTATTTGATGTCACACTCGTGGCTGCGCTTCTGCTTGTATTGTCATACGGTAACTGTATATATGTCTGAGTGATTTGTTTACATCTTATCAAAGGACCTTTGTGTTTGTATCACAGCATCTGGATATTTTCAGGGATGAAATTGCCTATCTGAACATTTGAGAGAGCTCTTGAATGTTCTTTTCACACAACATTAGCCTCCTAACTAGAGAATGAGGCACTTATGAACAGCACTACACAAACATTATCCTCCAGTACTGCAGTTCAACCAAAACTGCTATTGTAAATGTTCTTTCTGTCTTTCATCCATCTGTATGTCTGTCTTCTCACTATCTATCTGTCAATTCAATTCAAATGAGCTTTTGTGGCATTGTCCATTACATGAATAAGGAACAAACTATTATATAATACATAGAACAAGAATAGATCTGTAAAATAATTAAGTAAATAAGTACATGTATACCCCCCCCCCCTCACAAACAAGAAACAAGAAAATATTTAAGACATTGTTTAAAAAAATAAAAACACAATACAACATGTAAGAAATGATCTTTCTTCAGCTTTGTCCACTGATTTGTTTGTGACAGGTTGATACATATCTTGCGGCTGTTGTGACCATTTTGGGATTTTCCCCTAAAATGTGACTTAATTTTTCTGCATTTGGTGATGCCATAAAATTGGGTTTAATTTGTTGGAATTTGGTGAAATATGCAGCTCTAATGTTGTGATAGTAATCACAGTGCAGTAAGAAATGTTGCTCTGTTAACTTTTAAGATGTTTTTACAAATTTGGGTGTGCATAATTTCAATTTCTTCTTTTTCCCATTTAGAGAAATCTTGGGTTTTTAGAGGTCCCCATATCTCACTGCCATATATTGGTTCAATTATTAGGGGCCAAGCACCGAAGGTGCTTAGGCACCTATTGTTATTGTTAGATTTCCTATTATTATTATTCTTCTTCCGCCGCAAATGAATAGCAGCCCATAGAACCGATTGCGGGAAAGTTGTAAAATTTGACCCACTGATAGATGATACTGTAAATAGTAACCACACCAAATTTGGAGTCTCTAACTCAAACTCTGTAGCGCCACCACTTGTCCAATAATTCAATTTTGAAATGCTAATAACCTTTGAACTGTAAGCCAAAAATTAAAAAAGGAAATTTCCTCTGAATCCTTGGCTCAAGCCGAGTCGAATGAAGTCCAAAATTCAAAAATCGTAAGGTTTAGTTTTTTCTCTATCTTCAATTGTTCGTAAAACCTACTTTGTCGAACTCGTCCTAGACGATTTATCCGATTGTCACCAAAATTGGCTCAGATCACCTACAGACCATGGAGGCCAAAAGTTATGGAATTCAAGTCGATTCGTCCAAGTGTTCTCGAATACCACACTAACGAATTCGCCAAAAAGCACGCAAAAATAGATCTGACGCTATATCTCCACAAGGGTTTGGCATATTGACACAAAACTTGTTGAGTGTTATAACAAGCATGACCTGAGGCTACCTGCAGTGTTTCGGCACTGTGCCACCTAGTGGTCAGGAGATATGAAAAATACATATTTTTGCTTATAACTTGTGAATGGTTTGGCCAAAAATCATAAAAATTGTCTCTTTAGATTCGATGGATCATGCCGAGTCCAACCATGTCCAATTTTCACATGTCAGCCATTTTGGGCGTCGGCCATGTTGAATTTTGTCGTAAAATGCTCTATTTTACGAACGCATTGACATATCGTTATGAAACTCGGTATGCTTCTTCGGCACCATGCCCTGATGGTACTCAAAACGTTTGGAGGCAGCGCCACCTTGTGGTCAACAATTATAATGAAATTTCTAAAAGTGCTAATAACCTTGGCTTATATTAGCCTATTTTAATAAAACTCATATTGATTGATTCCTTGGTTCATGCCGAGAACATCGATACCAATTTTGCTATAATTGGATGAACTTCCTGTCCGACATTTTGATTCATGTCTAAAACCTACTTTTTCGAACTCCTCCTAGACCGTTAGTCCGATTTTCACCAAATTTGACTCGGATCATCTTCAGACCATGCTGACAAAAAGTTATGGATTTTGTGTCAATATACGAAACTGTTTTCGTTTAGCGCGTCAACGAATTTTCTGGTAAGATGCCAAACTGCATCCAAGGCTGTATCTCAGCGAAACTTTGACATATTCACATCAAAATTTGTATGTGACATTGTGACCTCACACTGACCACGCCACGTCAGTTTGGCATCAGCGCCACCTATTGGTCAAGAGTAATAAGCCATTCATTAATTATTAATAATGAAATTTACAAAAATGCTAATAACTTTTGATTGCATTAGCCTATTGTAATGAAACTGGTCTCAAATTATTCCTTGGGTCATGCTGACAACACACATATCAATCATGTCATAGTAAGTCGAACTTCCTGTCCGCCATATTGATTTCTCTTGAAAACCTACTTTTTCAAACTCCTCCTAGACTGTTTGTCCGATTTTCAACAAAATCGAATCATATCATCTTCAGACCATGCTGACAAAAAGTTATGGATTTCGTGTTAATAGACAAAACCGTTTTCACATACCACAACAATGAATTTGAGACATGATGCCAAAGTGACACTTGAGGCTGTATCTCGGCAATGCTTTGAGATATTGACACCAATCTTTATGTGTGCCATTGTCAACTCACACAGAACACACCATATTGACTTGATATCATCGCCACCTATTGGTCAAACGTTATAAGCCAATAAATATGATTTTTCAGCCGTTTTGACTAAATTAATCATAAAATGGCTTCAATTATTAAATTCTCCAGTTGGTCTGATGTTCCAACCAAACTTCCTGTCCGCCATTTTGATTTATGTTGAAAATCTACTTTTTCGAACTCCTCCTAGACCATTGGTTCAATTTTCACCAAAATCAAATCATATCATCTTCAGACCATGCTGACAAAAAGTTATGGATTTCGGGTTGATAGACAAAACCATTTTCACATACCACAACAACGAATTTGAGACATGATGCCAAAGTGACACTTGAGACCGTAACTGTGCAATGCTTTGGCATATTGACACCAAACTTTGTGTGTACCATTGTCACCTCACACAAAACACACCACATCGATTTGATAACAGTGCCACCTGTTGGTCAAAAGTGAAAAGTCAATCAATCCTATTGCTGCTAGTTTTCAATGATTTTTCACTCATTTGGACTGCAATAATCTTAAAATGGCTTCAATTACTAATTTCTGCAGTTGTTCTGATGCTCTGTGCTATGCTTTGCTCCTCGTTTTGCCGCTGATGTGCTTGGCCCCGTCATTGCTGCTTGCAGCTATATTTGCTTTTAGGATTTTTAGCCAGGTTTGAATTGGAATTGTATGCTGAATTGTATTTTTGATCATGTAGAAGACTCTCGGTGCCTTTGCTTTCAGTGCATTCACAGCCAGATTGAAGTTTCCTGTTGAGCTGATTTTTAGTCCCAGATAGGTGTATTCATGGGTGTGTTGGAGGACCTGGTTTCCTGCTCTGAAAGTGTATTTATTTTCCTTACACCTGGGTCTCTTTTGAAAAATCATTATTTTAGTTTTTGTTAGATTCATTTTAAGAGGCCATGTTTGACTGAATGTCTCTATGATGTCGAGGAGCTGTTGTAGTCCCTCTTTTGTTTTTGACAGAATGACTAAATCATCTGCAAAGAGGAGACATTTGATTTCTGATTCAGTTAGGGTTGGGCAGTCGAATTGTTTAATTCTTTGGCTAATTAATTTATATAAATGTTAAACAGAGTGGGGCTCAATGGGCAACTTTGTCTAACTCCTCGTCGTTGAGAGAAAAATTATTTCATTTGTTCCCTATTTTTACAGCACATGTATTGTTTTTATACATGGTACTGATTAGATCGAAAGTTTTCCCTCCAATCCCATTTTCCAGTAGTTTTAGAGTCCTTCATGCCAGATTGAATCAAAATCTTTTTCAAAGTAAATAAAGCAAGCAAAGATTTTGGTTTTATTTTGGTGTACGTGCTTATCAATGATAGTGTGGAGGGTATAAATGTGGTCAGATGTTCTGTTTGGGCACAAATCCAATTTGACTTTTTTCAAAGATTTTGTGGGTTTTGAGAAAGTTTGAACAGAATATTTTCCCCAGGTTGTTATTGACACATATGCCTCTGTAATTGCTTGGATCAAACTTGTCTCCTTGTTTAAAGATGGGTGTAATTAGGCCTTGATTCCAGGTGTCTGGAAAATATCCTACAGTCAAAACAATGTTGAATAATTTGGTTATTGCATTTTGGAATTTATAATTTGTGTATTTGATCATTTCATTTAATATTCCATCAATGCCACATGCCTTGTTGGGTTTCAGTGCATGTAGTCTGTCTGTTAACTCATTTACTGTGATTGGGAAATCCAGGGGATTCTGATTGTCTTTAATTCTTTCTTTCAGGATTTCTAATTGGGTTTTTATTTCAGGATTTGTTTAAATAGTTTTGTACAGATTTTCAAATGTGTCCTTCATTATGTTTTCATTTTGAATGGCCAATTCTTCCTTTTGTGGTCTATAGAGAGTGCTCCAATTGTTCCAAAAGTTATTAGTATTTATTGATTCCTCCATTGTTTGAAATAATTGTTCTGTATGCTCTTCCTTTTTTGCTTTTAGAGTTTGTTTGTACAGTTTAAGAGCGTCATGATATTGAAGGCGGAGTTCTTGGTTCTCAGGATCTCTGTGTTTTTTATTTGAAAGATTTTTTACTATCGTTCTAGTTCTTTTACACTGATCGTCAAACCACTTTTCATTGGTGTTTTTTGGTTTTCTTTTTAATTATTTTTTTCAAATTGCACATGGATGCTGATTGGTGGAATATATCTGTAATGTCCTTTAGTGCCAGATTTATGCCTACTTTATTTTGTGGATATGTGTTAATTATAAATTTGTCCAATAATAATTTGATAGTTTGACTTTCTATTGCACTTTGATGGTGTTCTTTGCTGTTTTTTGTCCATTTGTAGGATTTATGTACCCTTAGTAAATGCGAGGGCTGTCTGCATATTTCATAGTTTTGATTTTGTTTTAGATAGAGTGTAATTTTACAGAGGTGTTTGAGGACTGACTGTGAATGCTCTGAGATGCACTTGATCAATGTCTGTGATGAAATAATCTACAACACTGTTACCAAGAAAAGAATTAAAGGTATAACAACCAAAAGAGTCTCCTCGTATGCGACCGTTCATAGGTACCGTATATAGGTCCAGTGATTGACAGAGCTGTAGTTGGCTTTTCCCACTTCTGTTTGTGAAGTTGTCATAATGTTTTCTGAGGTGATATGAGGGCAGAGAGTGGCAGGTGTTTGTAATATATTTGTCTCCTTGTGTGTTGACAAAGTCGGGTTCATTTCCAGTTCTGGCATTTAAGTCGCCACATATTAAAACATTTCCTTTTGTCTGGAAATGGCAGATCTCGTCTTGCAGGATAGAAAAGGTTTCTTCATTGTAATAGGGAGATTCAGCCGGGGGTAAGTGTGTGGCACACAAGAATATGTGACGGTCTGTGGACACAATATCATTTTGGATTTTTAGCCAAATATACGATTTTCCGATTTTTATAGATTTGATTGAGTCTTTAAGTTCTGTTCTGTACCATATCAGCATTCCCCCAGAGTCTCTGCCCTGTGTCAAGTTCAAGTTTATTTGTATAGCGCTTTTTACGATACAAATCGTTGCAAAGCAGCTCTACAGGAAAGTAAGTTTCCACAATATATTTATATATTGCAGAACCTTAATATATTTAACTTATGGCAAAATTGGGTAATTCTGTATGTTGTCTGAGCGTTGGCATCCTCTCTTTTTTTTGGCATCATATTATCTTTTCTCAGGTATTCGGTCATCTCAGGTCATTTAAGAGTTGGATCCAGACTGAAGTTTCTGTAATTCCTAGTTACCACGGCATGTTAATCCCATGACAGAAACAGAGAAACAAATAGAGACATAATTAGCGTAGCTGCTGTTCCATCTAAGCAAAAATGATTTGTTCAACCCAAGCTAAAGAATAATAATAAACGTACATTTGATCAGATATAACTGCAGTACAAGATTATAAGATGCATTATGTGAATGCTTGGCTAAAGAGATGTCTTTAATCTAGATTTAAACAGATAGAGTGTGTCTGAACCCCGAACGTTATCAGGAAGGCTATTCCAGAGTTTGGGAGCCAAATGTGAAAAAGCTCTACCTCCTTTAGTGGACTTTGCTATCCTACGTACTACCAAAAGTCCAGAGTTTTGCGACCCTTAGGGAGCGGGTTGGATTGTAGCGTGGTAGAAGACGAGTTAGGTACGCAGAAGCTAAACCATTTAGGGCCTTATAGGCATAATGCTATAGGGGGTATATTCACACGTTATGAAAATGATAGTGTATAAAATTGTTTTTAAGATCGAAAATAGAAGATAATCAACTTGAGTTCAAATTCAAAACATGCAGTCACAAATCAGCGCATGCGTAGTCGTCACACCTCTCAGTTTGGTTGATGATAAAATGATTTCTCTAAACTCAATTGGGCAGCCAGTGGACAAATCTCTTACATTCCATGTTTCTTGTAGTAATATAATGTCAGAATTCTGAATTTCTCTTTTGAAATCGGAATGTTGGCTCTTAACACCAAAAATGGAGGACCTAAGTTCTTGAATATTCCAACATGAGATTTTTAAGGAATATGAGCCCATTAATCACCTTTGTTATTTAAAAAACAAAATAATTATACTATCTGTCTGTCTATATGTCTGTCTTCTCTCTATCTATCTGTCTGTCTGTTTGTCTATCTGTCTATCTTCTCTCTATCTATCTGTCTGTCTCCTCACTGTCTGTCTGTCTGTCTGTCTGTCTATCTTCTCTCTATCTATCTGTCGGTCTCCTCACTGTCTGTCTGTCTGTCTTCTCACTATCTATCTGTCTGTCTCCTCACTGTCTGTCTGTCTGTCTTCTCACTATCTGTCTGTCTGTCTGTCTCCTCACTGTCTATGTCTGTCTGTCTCCTCACTGTCTGTCTTCTCACTATCTATCTGTCTGTCTATCAGTCTGTCTTCTCTCTATCTATCTGTCTGTCTCCTCACTATCTATCTGTCTGTCTATCAGTCTGTCTTCTCTCTATCTGTCTGTCTGTCTCCTCACTATCTATCTATCTGTCTATCAGTCTGTCTTCTCTCTATCTGCCTGTCTGTCTCCTCACTGTCTGTCTGTCTGTCTTCTCACTATCTATCTGTCTGTCTGTCTGTCTGTCTGTCTGTCTGTCTGTCTCCTCACTATATATCTGTCTGTCTATCAGTCTGTCTTCTCTCTATCTGTCTGTCTGTCTCCTCACTGTCTGTCTGTCTGTCTGTCTTCTCACTATCTATATGTCTGTCTGTCTGTCTGTCTGTCTCCTCGCTGTCTGTCTGTCTGTCTTCTCACTATCTATCTATCTGTCTGTCTGTCTCCTCACTGTCTGTCTGTCTGTCTTCTCACTATCTATCTGTCTGTCTGTCTGTCTCCTCTCTGTCTGTCTTCTCACTATCTATCTATCTGTCTGTCTGTCTGTCTGTCTGTCTCCTCACTATCTATCTGTCTGTCTATCAGTCTGTCTTCTCTCTATCTGTCTGTCTGTCTCCTCACTGTCTGTCTTCTCACTATCTATCTGTCTGTCTGTCTCCTCACTATCTATCTGTCTGTCTTCTCTCTATCTGTCTGTCTCCTCACTGTCTGTCTGTCTGTCTTCTCACTATCTATCTGTCTGTCTGTCTCCTCACTGTCTGTCTGTCTGTCTTCTCACTATCTATCTGTCTGTCTGTCTGTCTGTCTGTCTCCTCACTATCTATCTGTCTGTCTATCAGTCTGTCTTCTCTCTATCTGTCTGTCTGTCTCCTCACTGTCTGTCTGTCTGTCTGTCTTCTCACTATCTATCTGTCTGTCTGTCTGTCTCCTCACTGTCTGTCTGTCTGTCTTCTCACTATCTATCTATCTGTCTGTCTGTCTCCTCACTGTCTGTCTGTCTGTCTTCTCACTATCTATCTGTCTGTCTGTCTGTCTGTCTGTCTCCTCACTATCTATCTGTCTGTCTATCAGTCTGTCTTCTCTCTATCTGTCTGTCTGTCTCCTCACTGTCTGTCTGTCTGTCTTCTCACTATCTGTCTGTCTGTCTGTCTGTCTCCTCACTGTCTGTCTGTCTGTCTTCTCACTATCTATATATCTGTCTGTCTGTCTCCTCACTGTCTGTCTGTCTGTCTCCTCACTATCTATCTGTCTGTCTATCAGTCTGTCTTCTCACTATCTATCTATCTGTCTGTCTGTCTGTCTTCTCACTATCTGTCTGTCTGTCTGTCTATCTCTCTCTCTAAATTCTATTTAAATTAAGTAAATTGTGAGTTTTTCAGCTGGTTTGAAAGTGTTATTAATGTTTTTATGTATCCCATGTTCTTGCAGGTAAAATAATTAATGGATAAGGTAAAATCACAGTTTTTGTGTTAAGGTTAATGTCTGACCTTTTACAATGTTCTTAATGCATCCGTCTCTTCAGTGCCAGTGTTTTCATGTTTGTGCCATATCACCCTCATTTTCATTAGCAAGTTGTTATAAAACAAGCAATTAATTTGCTGCCTAACAATGCTGATTAAAGTTTCAAAAGTAGTTTCATCATGAAGTCCCTGTTTAAAGAGAGCAGAGATAAAAGACTATGCTTTGTGAGCCGTGCCACGCACAGGGCAGCACAAATCAGCCTTTGAGCGTATCAGTCAGTATACGTCTCATTTGAGAGTCATGACAGCCAGTAAATGATGAACCACCCACATACTGTGTTTTGACCCGAGAGCGTTTTCCTTTAAGCTGAAGAGACCTCTCAATCCAAGACCATGTTGATCATTTAAAAAAAAAAAAAAAGCTCTACAATTCTTAATTGCAATGCACCAGTTCTTGAACTGTTAGCATCTAAATTTTCTTTAGAAAATATAAGTGCTGCATGCTACAGTGCAGACAGGGGTTGCTAGGGAGTTCTGAACGGTTGCTAGGTGGTCAAAATATCCCACCCACAGTCTCTTTGATATGGTCTCTAGTTATGTCTCGTTTTTTTTCGCATCAATGTAGAATTCTTTCACCTGCTTTATCCTCCACCAGGTAAAAATTGTATGCTTGATCGATTGGAAAGCTAATAACACACCTCTCCTCCACAAGCCGCACCATTTGAAGTATTGTTCACATCTGTTGTAAAACGATTTGCTCAAATCTCTCACCCTAAGCATGAGCAATAGTAATAGTTATGCTTGCTTTAATAAGCACCACAAATTACAGACCTCCAGTGATCCAGCTGAGCTCTTAAAGATGAATATAGTTACTTTATTAAGCCTTAGAAATCTCACGCCGCTGATATTGTGTCACTCTGGTGGTGCAGACCAGAATGGAGGCATGAGAGAGAGAGGTGCAGGGAAGAGGGAGGGGAAGGGGGTGAGCTTTGCCGTTTATCTTTCGTTCTCGTCTGTGCGCCTGCCGAGGGGGATGAATGGGCATCTTTAAATAGCTCTGATTAATTAAAGTTTTTAATTGCTAGCGGTGCTGGCCTCTTGCTGTCAGTCAAAGGGGTGGGTGGGGTGCTAGGGGGTGTGTATACAGGTGTCATCCGACAGTGACAACTGTATACTTTTCTCATCCGCTCTGTTGACACTTGGGGACACATTGTCGTGCCAACATTATAAATACACACACACACACACACTCCGAGACCTTTTGTCGCCATGGCAGCCCAGAGCAGCACTGTGATAATGGCTTTGCGTCGTCATTAACCTTGCGATACCGTTCCTTCATTAAACGGCTATGCACTGGATTTGAGTTAAGCCACATGCAAATTCTGCTCTCTGCTTCCTCGTCATCATCTTTCAGGCTGATTGCATCAGAGATTGCTTCTGGTTAGCTCTTGGAGCAATGATAGTTCCTGTAGTGTTTCAGAAATAGTACGGTAACATATGAAAGAGAGGGTTGCAAAAATAGTTTTTTTAATCAGAATTGTTTCCAGTAAAAATATCTAAACATGCTTAAGCAAGGCCAATTTACTGGAGAAGAAAAGAGGGGAAAAGTAGGCTGATTAAATTCTTGCTATATTAATAAGCCAATAATTAATAATACACTTAATGACACTTAACTGACACAATAAGGTTTGTTAATAAACAATGGTTAATGCATTAATTAACATAAGTTAATGATGAACAAAACAGTTGTTAGTGTTTTATTAATCTTTGTTAGTCAATATAAACAACTGTTATTATTGTATTGTATAAATGTAACTTTATAAGTATTTTTCATTGTTAACACGTTGTTAACAAATGGAACCTTAATGTAAAATGCTAGCATAAATTAAGAATAAAATGCTGGAAATGAGCATAAATTGTTTCATTATAGATGTACAGTATGAAAAATGAATATTTATTTTAAATATGCTAAAGATAACAATTAACAGTTATTAAATTAAAAGTGTTTTTAAAGGTCCCATGGCATGAAAATGTCACTTTATGAGGTTTTTTAACATTAATATGAGTTCCCTTAGCCTGACTATGGTCCCCCAGTGGCTAGAAATGGCAATAGGTGTAAACCGATAGGTGTATCCTGCTTCGCCTTTGAGAAAATGAAAGCTCAGATGGCCCGATCTGGAATCTTCCCTTTATGTCGTCATACGGGGAAAGGTTACCGCCCCTTTCTCTGCTTTGCCCGCCCATGAGAAAATGAGCTACGCCCGTTCGAGGAGAGCGAGAGACATCATGGCTTGCAAACGAGCGAAGCATTGTTTTTTGGCACTTCAGATCTGTTCTACTCTATGAAATATCACATACTGTAACACAACTGAATACCCAATAAAGCTGTTCACATTTACATATTTTCTGTTAAGTATAAATAGTAAACACGACCCATTAATAATACATGTTAACCTGAATCACTCTCACTATAATCCTTAAATCCTGATTTATAATCGCAACATCGTCTGATAAAATCAATATACATCTAACTTACACTAAAAAGCCATATGCAGTGGTTTTGGCTACATCACTGTTTTGCGTCTGAGTAATAAACTATGCGCATATTAACAGACAAATTGTTCATATTTAAAAGTCTGAACAGTCAGTAAGCGACAAGTGCTTGGAAACTATTGATGAGTCTGCTGCTTTAAGGCAAACTGAATGCGCTACTTCTCTGCCACTCGCTGCTCAGAACAGACGCTGAGAGAGGCGACACTGCGCCGGGAGAGTCAGAACTCGCGCTCGCGGGGCAGTACTGGAGACATCTTCCAACTGAATGATAGATAATGTGTTTTTTTTTTTTTTTTAAAGTCGCTAGGTTTGTTAGTATGTACCCGTTATGGGAAAAAAGCCGCCAAAAGGGTCTGAAAGTTACTAAATATTGTTCTAAAGTCGCGCTCGTGTGTGTTGGCCTCGGGAGCTGATGGCAGCGGGCGGTGGATATTGTTGCGGTCCGCCCAGGTAAAGTCTATGTGTGGGAAACACTGACTGTATCCAGACACAATATTTTAAACTAACCATTCGGAGACGTCCTGCTGTAGCCGCTGAGTTGCAAATTCTTCATCCGGTGCTTCTCCATCCGGATCAGATTCTGGGTCGAACTGAAAAGTTTGAAGGACTGCGTGTCTACGAGCCATTGCGATACATCCACTGTCAACATTAGCGCATGGTACTGTGGCCGCAAGCTGGTTAAGGCCACACACCCACCCTCCACCTTGCCCCGCCTCTCTCCTCCTCATTAGCATTTAAAGCTACAGACACAGTTTTTCCCCTATAAATTTTTTGTTAAGTGCCGGAGGTTGTCCAAGGGCATGCACCCCCGGAAGAGTTTTTTTTTTTTTTAATAACCCCTTAAACCATGACTTCTGGCAAGTTTTGTGGATAGAAATGCACATTTTGAGACATACAAACTTGACATACCATCAACAGAAGGCATGATTATTGCAGCACGTACCTTGAACTGGTCACAAACAAGATTAGGACAGGATTATTCATGTTTTTCTTTTGTGTTAATTTTCAGCTGTAAGGTAGAAATAGATAGTGGAAAAATGAAACGGCACAACCCAGAAAAAGATTATTTACAATTTATTGAAAATTTTATCCTAATGGCAAGGGCCACACCCAATCTGTGAGCACTTAATTTTTCTGGGCTTTTCATAGAAGATTCATATCATGTAGGGTGTCATATCAGGTGAGTTTTTATTGATCGGATGTTGGGTTATTTTTTTGTGAAAAAAGGTATGTACCAGGTATCTGCATGAAGAGATTTCAGTGTGCCTGGAGCTGTAGGTATACAGAAATCACGTCAATATGTCTTAATGAATGAATAATGGATCTGATTAAAATCACCCTATTCAGTGTGGAAAAGTCACGCTCACAGTTCACACTGGAGATTGGTATGCCACAGGATTTCACCCATCTGAAAAATGAATGGTATTTTCAATACCAGTGAAAATTCACAGTTTTCGGTACCAATTTCGCAGTTAGCGTTCTCCTTTCCACAAGCGCTTGCTCGCTCTCCCGTGGCGTCTGTCGTTGCCATGCAACCATGAACAGAGGAGCGCAAAACGAGTGCCGCGTCGCTTTCCGCGCGCCCACATTTGAAATATTTGCATATGAAAGTGAATGTGAATGGCCCCTTATGGCAACGTGACATTAGCCTAATCAAAAATAATTTCCATGTGTGACTCTTTCCTCCTTTCTTGTCAACAAGTGGATTCAGAGCCATCGCATTAGTAGCGCCGCCGGTCGCCATGTTTATGTTTTTAGCTATGTAAGTGAATGAAGTGAATGTCCTGATATTACTGATCATGTGAAAATTTTTCAGCGGTAGGGTAACACTGGACACAGAAATGGCACATCCTAAGGAAAGCTCATTGTGGGACTGGCTCATAGTGGCTGAAATTCTGCACCAAGGCTGAATTTCGGGAACGAGACTTCAGATACAGTACTAGGGACCACTTAGGCCTATATAAAAGCATCTAAAAAACAGCATGTCATGGGACCTTTAAAGATTAAGTGAGTGTTAGATGATGGCAAAGGTTAACTTAATTGTAAAAAATAATTAGCACATACAATTACATATTTAATAACCGTTATGGCACTGATATACTATAAGTCTCTTATTATAAAATATTATAAAAATGTTTGGTCACACTTTATTTTAAGGTCCAATTCTCGCTATTGATAAACCATTAACTACGACTTTTGCCTCAAACTCCTAATTTGCTGATTATTAATAGTAAGTCAGTTGTGCTTTATATATACTAATAAACAGGCAATATGTTAATAATATGCATGCTAATAAGCCACTAGTTAATAGTGAGAATTGGTTCCTATACTAAAGTGTTAACAAATGTTTTAAAATAATTTATTCTCAATTAATCTTTTTTTTTTTTTTTTTTACTATAAATCAAACAAAATTGAGTGAGGATTATGTTTAAATAGTGCAGTTCAGAAATATTAGCAAGCAGATTTGGCCTGGTCACTTTTCAGCAACATCCATTCTGCCATGCTATAAATCGTGCAAATATAATGTATATGAATATTCCCAACACTCAGGTCTCATTAGAGGAAAGCAGTAAAGCAGCGTCTGGTCGCTTGTTTCATTGTGCTTATCTCAAGGCATTTGGCAGGTTTGGAAGAGTGTGACATTTCCTGGCCTTTCTGGGCCTCTCCAGGTTGCTTGAGTATGCAGGGGAGCCAGTGCTGATGGATGAGTCAGCTGGGGGAGAGCAAATCTATCCCCAGGCTGCAGCCGTGGCCCAGTGATGGATGGCCCCTCTGTGCTGCACACTGGCCCGATGGGTCATGGGCCACTCCAAACCCAGAAGGGCCGGTGTATTTCAGAGTAGAGAAGGAAACAGCCTTCTTATTCATGCTCCTTGAAACAAAATCTGTGCTGTCTTGCTTTGTGCAGCTGTTTGGTGTATGTTGATGTTTCCATTAATGTAGTACAGCAGAAGAAAATGCTCTCAGTATTATTTTCTGACCCTGTCCTGGTTGAGATGCTTTAATAAGCACAACAGTGTATGACTCCTCATGGTAGATTAGTCACTCTTGTCCGTGGGTGTGTTTGTAACGCCCCAGATTGAGTCTCTTTAGAGCGCAAGACTGTGGTATGCAGCTGATGTTAAGAAGGAAAGCAAACAGCTGCAAGACATTACATTTTCATATTTATGAATTATTTAAATGCCAATTATTAATGAATCAGTTTGCCTCAGTATCATTTTGGATATTTGCTTGATATAATATAAATAAATGAATATAATATATAATATAACATTATATAATATCAATGATGTAATATCAATGAATGATGTGCAAATTAATAAAATTAATCGCAAATTTATCACGCATCAGTTAAAGACGGCATAATTTAAAGTAAAAAAAATGAAAGCATTGAACAGACATTACAAAAAACTATGAGAAAGAAATATTTTGATTTAGCATAGAATTTATTACACACAAACATTTAACGCTAAAATGTGGCCATAATATTGCTTCCAGAAGCTGCATTTGAAGTGGCATTTAGGTATATTTACACACTATTCAGAGGTGGCATAAATGCCTTTACATTGTAATTAGAATTGCATAAATAATGCTATTAATGGGTTTTAAAAATGAATATGATATTATTATTATTTTAAATGAAATGATACGCTACATATGAAACTATAACTGTATAAGTAGGTGGCGACAAGTCACCCTTTTAATAACAGAGTCATTCAGTCATTCATTCAACTGATTTGTTCAAATGGCTGGTTCATTCAGAAACAAAGCATGTGACTTTATGAATGCGTACGGAGTCATTTGCTCATTTGTTTTGTTCAATATGTGGATTCATTCAGTATCGAACCACTGTTATGTGTCAGAGTTTAAAACATAATTTTTTCCATAAACACTAACACCAAGTTATCATATTAAATCGACAGCGCTAAATATAACAAACTTGACTTCTTGAACATTTTCTGAGACTGGACTGCTTGTACTAATGGTTCAAAACTTATTACTTTCTTAATTGTGTTGTAATGTCCTATATTCTGTCCCTGTACTGTATTGTTTTGCACTTGACGTCTTTATTGTATCTGTCTCATGATGAAAGAGATTACATTTAATTACTGTGATTCTTCTGAGAGATAATGTGTATGCCCTTTTGGTAGGAGGGAAACTCTACAGGGAAATGTCTTATATTGGATGAAAACAAGGTGGGTGGAAGATCTTAATTTAAAAGACATAATTGTGTGGATTGTAGTTGTTTGAGATGAATAATAATTTTTTCATTGTTGTTATTTGTCTTCAGTTCCAGTGTGACTCATTTGTCATATATGGCATGCACAATCCTGTTCCACTGTATGCCTTGATAATGACTGTTAATCTTATCGATCTGTGGCAGGCTGTGGCTTGAAATAAGCTCATTCTTGTGGCAGAGTCTACTCGCTGCAACATGGCAGTGTTATTGAAGTTATTGAATTTTTGCTGAATAGTGTCACACAACACTGATAAAGCTCTGAAATTGCTATTTTATGATGTTACAAAGCAAAAATCCCCTTTGATCCACTTTTATAATCGTGATTTTCTCATAATTGCAACTTCATTTCTTGTAATTGCAAAATTATATTTTTATTTACATTTTTTTTTACTCTAAAGAAAAATGGGTTTCATTATTTTCAAGTGGGTGGTATAATTTAATTACTGTTATTCATACTTTTATAATTTGAAAAGCCTTTCCATAGAAATCCACTGAGCATTATTTAAAATTCTTGTATAATCTACTAATGCTCTATTTTACCACTTATATAAACAGTTCTTTCAGGCATCTTACTTTTTTCACCATTGTTCTCCCTAGTGTGTTAGTGTGTGTTTGTCTGGCAGGAAGTTCGTGTGGAGGTTATTGTTTTTCTATTCCATTCATATGTTTGATTTTTTTCTGTTTGTATCTCTCTTTTAGCTTGTAGTCCAGGCAGTGTGATTCACTTTTATTTGTTCTACTTGTTTGTGTTTTGGGTGTCTTCATGTTGTCATACCAACACATATCTAACTCAGTGTTCCTCTCTGTGAAGATGGGTGACAGTTATATTCTGGTCACTTCTTCTTTAACTTTCCTCAGCAGAGAAAGAGAATGTAGCTGAAAACTATTAATGCAAACACATTGTGCTCTTTTAAAGTTCGCAGAAGCTTATTTGACTGCCGTGAATGTACCACAAATCAATCTGTGATGTGCAAAGACTTTACCCAGTCTGACAGAAAATTAATATAATCCCTGTTTTTATGATCTCAAGAGGTGGAATAACTGCTCGCAGGCTTTGAGATGAGCTTTATGAAAACATCAGGCCTGACAGCGTTGGAGCTCCACTCCTGAGCCCTTTCCAACCCTGCAGCCTCGTTAGTCCTCACTTCTTCTTTCATAAAAATAATAGATAGAGCCGCACTGACCTACTGCACTATTTATAAGGCTCAAATGGTCTGTCCTGATGCCCTCATGCGTAGCGGTGGATATGCTAATGATAGTTTTGCAGAAGTCCATGTGACTTTGCCAAAAGCTAGCAATTGAGAGATGCCTAACCTTGCTGTTGGGTACATGGTTATGACTTCCCTCTTTGTTTCGAACTTGGAATATGAATGACTCTGATATGAATAGCTTAGAAATGCAAAGGAGGGTCTTTATTGTTTTCACCTGTTTTACATTGGTTTGTTACCTTGAAACTAGGCCTGAATGATAATTTGTACTTTTATCTTTATCGTAAATTATTGCTTCCGTCGATTAAGCATAATTGGCTGTGATATTTTCCCACTGGTTATTTGTCCTGATTTTTTTGCATTATCTTTGATTGGTAACAAGTCACCACAAGTTTTCGTGCTTGAGGTTGCCAGATTCAAATCCCCCAATCAGATTATCTTTAAAATGGATACATTTTCTGCCCAGTGTAAAGGCGTGTTCACACGAGGAACGATAACTATAACAGTAAATATAATAGCATCTATACCATTGTACAATAACATTTAGTGAATTATAAACACATGCAGCAGTTATGTCACCTGCAGCTTAAATGCTTTAGCTCTAAAAAGCAGGATGGATTCTGATTGACTGTCAATATTTTTACCATTCCTCAGCTGGAAGAAAAATTGTGTGTCATAATTATTAAGTTTATAGCTCTGGTGTGGACCATTCTTTTAAATTTGTGGTCCGTGGTCCTGCGAGGCACGACATTTCGTTCCAGTGTATGTCCCCACATGTAGCGGAATGACAATAAAGCTCAACTTGACTTGGCTTGACTTGAAAAATTTAGAATGATTTTTTTAAAAATATGTTATTATCATTATTGGGCTTTCGAAGTCGTGGCCTAATGGTTAAAGAGTCGGACTCGTAATCCAAAGGTTGCGGGTTCGAGTCTCGGGCCGGCAGGGATAGTAGGTGGGGGGAGTGAATGTCCAGCGCTCTCTCCACCCTCAATACCACGACTGAGGTGCACTTGAGCAAGGCACCGAACCCCCAACTGCTCCCCGGGTGTCGCAGCATAAATGGCTGCCCACTGCTCCGGGTGTATGTTCACGGTGTGTGTGTGTTCACTGCTGTGTGTGTGCACGTTGGATGGGTTAAATGCAGAGCACGAATTCCGAGTATGGGTCACCATACTTGGCCGTATGTCACTTCACTTCATATTGATTTATTCACAATCTGGCAACCATGGCACTGGCAGACCTGCAGGAGATCGATAGGCTTATAAGACAAACAGCCAAAAATAAGTCAAACATCAAAGCAAAAATGAAAAAATCCTGCACACTACTTGCTAATGTATCATAAAATTAGATTTTATTCACTTTCAAATTGAAAAAACATTAAAATAATTTGGAATCGTTGCAGTTAATATTAGGAATTTCATAGGTTTAGCTTTTGAGAGACATGTAAATTGTAAATGTAGGGAAACAATCCTGACAATTGCGATTTCATAATTGTATTTATGAGTTAAGCCATTATCATGCAGCCCTTGAACTTGAAGCTAAGCTATTTGGGAAAGCTAGTTTGAAACTGTATCTTCTCAAGCTAGTCAGATAAGAGCTGGTTATTCCAATCTGACTAGCTACAGAAACTAATGGTTAGAATAAAGATGTACAAGGCAGTCTTGGAAAGTAACATATCTGCTGCCATTGCAGCTATACCTTTTATCCCACTGTTTACAGACATGACATAAACCCAGAATCTCCCACCCAATCCAACCTGATTGCTCAATTTGTAAATCATTCAAGATTCAAGAGTTTTATTTGTCACATACACAATTATACAGAGTATAACCAGCAGTGAAATGTAGGTCAGGTCCGCTCCAAGGACAGTGCAATTATAAAGAATACAAATATTAAGAAGTAAAAACATAAAATAAAATAAAAGATAAGATAAAATAAGATAAGAAAATATAAATATAAATGTGCAGGTCAGTATGTTGTTGACAAATAGTAATGAGAGGAATGTGCAAAAAATAATGTGCAAAAGTTGTACAGGGTATTTAAATAGCAGCAATATGAGGTAGAGAAAAATTATGAATAGCTTATTGATATATGATATTTACATGGACAAAAATTATGAATAACTGAATAACTTATTGATATGGTGATATTACATGGAGTCAAGTGATATTATGACACATAGTTAGAGTTTAGGAGCCTGATGGCCTAGGGGAAGAAGCTCCTCCTAAGTCTCTCAGTTTTACTCTCTCAGGCTACGGAAGTGCTTACCAGATGGAAGCAAAGTGAATAGCTGGTTACCAGGGTGATTAGAGTCCTTGATGATTTTGACAGCTCTATTTTTGCAGCGTTTGAGGTAGATGTCCTGCAGAGAGGGGAGAGCAGACCCTGAGATGCGCTCAGCTAAGCGCACAACTCTCTGTAGTGCTTTGCAGTCCTGATTGGAGCTGTTTCAATACCACACTGAGATGCACTGAGTCAATACACTTTCTATGGTCCCTGAATAGAAAGTTTTCAGAATTGCTGGTGAGACCCTGAATTTCTGTCTCAGATGGTACAGTCTTTGCCTGGCTTTCTTAACCTGTGTTTGGATGTGTGTAGTCCAAGTCAGGTTCTCGGAGATGTTTACACCGAGGTACTTGAAGCTACTCACCCTCTCCACAGGGGTCCCACTGATCCTGAGAGGAGAGTAGGGCTGCTGCTGTCTCTTCCTAAAGTCCATGATCAGCTCTTTAGTTTTCCCCACATTCAGAGAGAGACAGTTGTCCTGGCACCATGATGTGAGTCTCTCTACCTCATCCAAGTATGCGGTCTCATCGTTGTTGGAGATGAGGCCCAGAACCACAGTGTCATCAGCTAATTTGACAATAGATGTGGAGCTGTGAGAGGACACGCAGTCATGCGTGTAGAGAGAGTAGAGCAGGGGACTCAGGACACAGCCCTGTGGGGCTCCTATGTTCAGAGTGATGGAGAAATCATTATTGTAAGCTTACCATAGGGTAAAGCAAAACCAGTTTTGAATGCGAATTTTATGAATTTGCTTAATGGTAATGGAATTTTGTTTGTTTACCAAAAATTCTTCCATAGTGTTCTTATAAATTAGGTCAACTACGTCCAAGATGAATTAGTAGTTAGTATTAAGTAGTTATCTACAAGCTACTAGGATTTTCTTTTTGCAAAAGTATTTACATGACAAAAACAAGAATCTAAGTGGGATTGACATCAAACTTGAATTTACATTTAAATATAGCTAATAAAACAAAGAAACACCTTCATTTATATAACTGAGTCAAACATAGTGATGGACTGTAGTATTTAATTAAAGGAGATGCTGCATAGAGACTCCAATGAATTGGTAAACCTTTCTTGAACCAGTTTGAAACTTGTCCAAACAAACTGATTCACTTAAATTAATCTGACTTTTCAAATACCACTTCAAAGAGAGGATGTTTTAGGTGAGTGTGATTGATGATCACCTCGTTCGCTCATTGTTAGGCTGTGTGCGCAATGCAACTCGACAAAAACAAACAGTGATTTGGTTTTTTGTCACATTACCCTGTTATTCACTGGAAAACGTAGTTACTTATGGGAAAGAGGCACTGTTTGTGCTTCTTTCATTCTACTGAAAAATGTTATGTTAGCAGCATTGCTATTTTAGTCAGTTATCTCACTAAGCCACCATATTCTGATGCACACACTGTGGGTCAAGACCTGTTTTCATACTCACTCTATCAAGAAAGTAAATTGGTGTTGTGGAAAGCGTAGACTAAATCTTTCAGATGAAATGTCAGCACCTGGTGGAGAGGTACTTGACGGAAGCCAAGCATGGAATCATCAGCTCTGGCAGTCTGATATCATGACCAGAGACAGGAGGGGCTGGAGGGACTTGTTATTTCTCTTATGCTCATCTCGGTTTCAGATAATGTCAATCTTTTTCCTCCATTGCACACAAACACTCTTCTTTTGGCTTGTCTGATGTTACCCTGCTGCAGCAGCTGGCTCTCCGTTTCCAGCTCGACACAAACATATGTCTGAGGCTCTCCAGCCCAGTGCTAATTTTGCCATTTGTTAACAGATTTCTATTGTTTTGCTAATGAGAATTTGTTGGAGTAGATCCTTGTTGCACAAGGAGTTCCAGAAAACATAAAAGTAGATTCATAACACGCACACTCACAAACTAATGCGCTCCTAATTGGATGACTAGAATAGAATGAGTTGTGTATTTCATTACAAATGGCTTTAGTAACAAAACGTGTCTACTTGGAGTATGAATGTTAGTGACTAAATGCATCTATCTTCATATGTGTTTTCTCAGGGTTGCTGCACTGTGCATTAGTGTGGTGTGTCACAGATGAACCCAGCAGTTACATCATTTATCACCTTTACCCATCTTCTCTTTCTTGCCTTTCCCTTGTTGTACTCTCTCAGCCCCTCTTTAGAGCCCCGGGGCTCACTGCATTGCACCACTGACATTTAGGCTGCATGAGAGAATATTTAATCGTTTAGACACTAGCGCTTCTTTATTCACTGGCACCAAGTGCAAAATGAATGCAGTGGATCAGGCAATGGTTTCTGTGTGAGAACGTGTCGGGCAGTGCCTCCTCACAAAACAATTTAAATGAGAAAACTAGAAAATATACAAAAATTGTTTTTTTTTACAGAATATAAGAATCAAATGTACAAGCTATATATATATATATATATATAATATATATATATATATATATATATATATATATATATATATATATATATATATATATATATATATATATATATATATATATATATATATATATATAATATTTATTTTTTTTAGGGCTGGTAAGTGATTAATTTTTTTTAATCTAATTAATTACATGATGTGACGATTAATTAACCTAATTAATCACATATTAATCGCACATCAAATTTGGCTGAGAAATTACTCCCAAAAGATAATTTAAAGTCATTGTTTTGTAAGGCATCAAACAGACATTACAAAAAGTATATTCAGCAAGAAATATTTTGTTTGATAAAATATATTACATGTACTCTTTTGGACTATGAGGGTGAGTAGATGACAAAATTGTCATTTTTGGGTTGGTGAACTATACCTTTAATATTTATTTTTTATTAATTTTATTATTGTTACTGTGGAAATATGAAATTATTTCTTTAATGAAATGATACTCTAAATAATAAACTAAAACTGCCAGTAGGCTGTGGCGTTTAAACGATGCTCAATTGGTACTAAGGGGCCCAAAGTGTGCCAAGAAAATATCCCCCACACCATTACACCACCACCACCAGCCTGAACCGTTGAGACAAGGCAGGATGGATCCATGCTTTCATGTTCTTTACGCCAAATTCTGACCCTACCATCTGAATGTCGCAGCAGAAATCGAGACCCTCAGACCAGGCAACGTTTTTCCAATCTTCTATTGTCCAGTTTTTGTGAGCCTGTGTGAATTGTAGCCTCCGTTTCCTGTTCTTAGCTGACAGGAGCAGCTCCCGGTGTGGTCTTCTGCTGCTGCAGCCCATCTGCTTCAGGGTTCGATGTGTTGTGCGTTCAGAGATGGTATTCTGAATACCTTGGTTGTAATGAGTAGTTATTTGAGTTACTGTTGCCTTTCTATCATCTCTAATCAGTCTGCCCATTCTCCTCTGACCTCTGACATCAAGGTCATTTTCGTCCACACAACTGCCGCTCACTGGATATTTTCTCTTTTTCGGACCATTCTCTGTAAACCCTAGAGATGGTTGTGCGTGAAAATCCCAGTAGATCAGCAATATTTGAAATACTCAGACTAGCCCGTCTCAGTATTTCTTTTTAAGAATGTTCCAAACAGTTGTTTTGGCCACGCCTAATGTTTTTGCTATCTCTCTGATGGGTTTGTTTTGTTTTTTCAGCCTAATGATGGCTTGCTTCACTGATAGTGACAGCTCTTTGGATCTCATCTTGACAGTTGACAGCAACAGATTCCAAATGCAAATAGCACACTTGAAATGAACTCTGGACCTTTTATCTGCTCATTGTAATTGGGATAATGAGGGAATAACACACCTGGCCATGGAACAGCTGAGAAGCCAATTGTCCCATTACTTTTTGTCCCTTAACAAGTGGGAGGCACATATGCAAACTGTTGTAATTCCTACACCGTTCACCTGATTTGGATGTAAATACCCTCACATCTTGTTCGTTTCATTTGAAATCCATTGTGGTGGTGTATAAAGCCAAAAATGTTAGAATTGTGTCGATGTCCCAATATTTATGGACCTGAATGTATGTATATATGTACTGCAGATTATATATATAATGTAATATAATATTTAGTATTACTACTGTACTACTCTGTTCAAAATAAATTAAAAGAAACCGAGCGTAGTAGATTGGTTGTTTTTTTTCCTGTTGTACCGAAATCATATCGAACCGTGACATCTGTGTACCGTGCCACTCCTAATATGTGTGTGTATATGTATGTGTGTGTATATATATATATATATATATATATATATATATATATATATATATATATATATATATATATATATATTAGGAGTGGTGTGAAAATGTATTTGATTCAGATCATCAGACAAATTTTAATATTACACAAAGATATCCCGAGTAAATACAAAATGCAATTTTGAAATAATTCATTTATTAAGGGAAAAAATCTAATAGCTGGTTGTGCCACCCTTTGCAGCAACAACTGCAATCAAGCGTTTGTGATAACTGGCAATGAGTCTTTTACATCGCTATGGAGGAATTTTGGCCTACTCTTCTTTGTAGAATTGGTTTAATTGTTTTTTTCGAGCATGAATGGACTGTTTACGCTCAATCAGATTTAAGTCCGGACTTTGACTTGTCCACTCCAAAACCTTAATTTTGTTTTTCTTGAGCCATTCAGATGTGGACTTGCTGGTGTGTTTGGGGTCATTGTCATGCTGCATAACCCAAGTGAGCTTGAGCTTGAGGTCACAAACTGATGGCCGGACATTCTCCTTCAGGATTTTCTGAATTCATGGTTCCATCAATTATGGCAAGTCGTCCAGGTCTTGAAGCTGCAAAGTAGCCCCAGACCATCACACTACCACCACCATGTTTGACTGTTGGTATGATGTTCTTTTTATGAAATGCTGTGTTGGTTTTGCGCCAGATGTAACGGGATACGCACTTTCCAAAATATTTAACTTTTGTCTCATCGGTCCACAGAATATTTGCCCAAAATCTTGGGGATAATCAAGATATTTTTTTGGCAAATGTGAGATGAGCCTTTGTGTTCTTTTTGGTCGGCAGTGGCTTTTGCCCTGGAACTCTCCCATGGATGCCGTTTTTGCCTCGTCTATTTCTTATTGTTGAATCATGAACACTGACCTTAACTGCGGCAAGTGAGGCCTGCAGTTCTTTAGATGTTGTTCTGGCTTCTTTTATGACCTCCTTTTTTATGACCAGCTTTTTTCCTTTATTAAATGAAATCATAATTTAAAAACTGCATTTTGTATTTACTTGCATTATCTTTGTGTAATTTGTTTGATCTGAATCTGTGTGTATGTGTATATATATAAAACTATTTATTGATTTATTTTTCACCTTTTAATTATTATTGTTAGGGTGGTTTCCCTACAGTGGTTCAGGCTGTAAGATTGCCGAATGACTAAAGAAACAGTATCAGCACGACGGTATAAAACTGTACATTTCTAGTCTATTACCACCCACTGCCACTCTTACCATAGATGGAAATAAGTGCAGTTAGAATAGCAAATTATGTGGGAGAGCGTGACTATTGTGTGACTATATTGTATTGCAATAGGTAGCACTTCAAAGTTAATTTTGAATTAAGACTAGTTAGCACATAATTTATAATTGAAATGGTTTAATAACATTATTTTGATATGCTTACACTTGAATTGGTTACAAAATAGATGAAGGATGGTAAAACATAAAGTTAATTGTACCCAGCATGTATGTAAAACGTTACCTCAGAGAGAGAGAAAGAAAGATAAAGGGACAGAAAGCAAAGCCCCAAGAAAGGGGCCCCAGTGAAGAGAGAGATCACCAGCAAAGAAAAGTGCCTTCAGGAATGCCAAATGGACCTTTTTATGGAAGATGGGTTTGGGACAGGAAAGCAGAAGTCTTTGATCATTTTCAACCCTACATTATTATTATTAATAATAATTATAGTAATAATAGGCAAATAGTTTTATATTATATTTGCACATTTTATAGATTTGATGTAACTTGGTCTTAATAAATCGTATGAATAGACTTTTCAAACAAAATAAAAACAAACAATATAAAAAATGTGGGGTGGCACTTGATTTTGTCTATCAGGAGTTGATTGGATCATAGAAAGTGGGTGCTGCAAATGAAATGGAGGATTGTTTCATGTATGTGCCAGGTTTCTGGAGAGAAGTTATTGAACTTATTGCCCAACCCTCATGCAAGTGTACATGCCACCAGAGAAAAGAAGTCTTAATGAGAGGGATGGGAAGAACTTTTGATTAGAATGATGGCTGCCATTATTAAATAAATAAATAGGCTGTGTACAGACTATAGCTAAATTCGGTTGTTGGGTCCCGATTTAGTGCTTGTTCTGTACAAACACAGTTCAGCAATTTACAGAGTGACGACCACATTCTACAACAGAATTAACTCCTGAAAAATGAAGGTACTGTAGTGACAACTACATTTACAGAAATGATTTTCAGTGTGAACAGAACTAACCAACTAGTTGTTAATGATGTATCAGAGTTGAGTCTGTCTTCGTTATGCATGGTGCAAGATATCACAGAGAACAAGGTATGTCTTGACTCATTAGTATTGGATCATTAGATCTTGGAAAAAAAACAAAAAACAAAACATCAAATGAGAACAAGCCCATAATAATCCTAAATCCAAACACTTTATCTTTGAAATTATCTACATGCCAAAATATCGTCACCCGCATCTGCCTACATTGTTAACATACACTGGATTGCTTTATGAGCCAAGCCTAAACGAGCTTAGTAAGCAACACTTAGTAAGTGGACATGGCAACCCATCAAGAGTGCTTCCAAACATAAACAAAACATGGTGACTATGACAACGGTGGAATAGTAAAAAATAAATACTCGATATAAAGATACTATGGTCAGTATCACAATTTTTTGAGAATTTTGTTCTGAACATATACAAAACAATTTAAATGCGGTTGCCACTCCTGAAACTTTGTAGTGTGTACATGGCCTTAATGATGTGCATAGATGAATCATTCAAAATGTATAAATTTATCAATGATGCAATTTTTAATAGACCGTTGCAGTGTTTGCAACATTCTATTAAAAATTGCATCATAAATTCTGATTTTGTTGGGACTTTAAAAGACCAACACAAATGTTAGGCAGGAAAATTAGTTAGACAGCCTGAATAAAAATGCAAATTCATCTTCACACAGTGGCAGCAGTTAGGGCTGGGCAAGAAACCGATAATTATCTCAATATAATTTTCCTCGATATAACGGCATCAAAAATTCAATAAATATTCAATATAATTTTTATGCGCCAAAAGTGCAACGAAACAGTGCTACTCATTTGAGGTGCGCCACATGGACCATTTATCAGCTCGACTCAAAGTTCAAATGGCAGTCCAGCACGAGCTTTACCAGAGCAGATGCGTTCACTTGCTGATGATGTTAAACGGCGCTGTGAGATCCAGTGTGAAGCACTTGAATTCAGTGAAGAATACAAATGACTCAATGATTTACACTAGTTTCAAGCCAGATGAAACGGAACAGGAGAAACACTGTGTGCAACGATACAGTCAGAAGGCTTTTCAGTCTGCAAATCAACATCCTTTACCATTGATTTACTGTGGTATTGTGGCAGAAATGTGGAATATGTTCTGACCATAAAGAGTAGTTAATGGTCTGGTTTCTACAACTTTAACTTTGGAACAAAAATCTGCCTTTAAACTTGAAATAAATATAGATTTGAAATTTTATTGCGATTAATTTTTATGGCCATATCGCCCAGCCCTAGCAGCGGTATAATATTCTAGTTTCTCATTAAGATGGTGATATACCCTATTTGTAGCTAAATAGTCATGCGTGCCACCAAGTCATAGTTTTGTGTAACAGCAGCAGCTCTGAGCATGTGACCAAAAGTGCAAATCTTTTTGATTGGCCAGTTTTCTTTGCAATGCATTGAAAAAAGGTAATCGATAAAAAGATAACACCTCTATGCATAAATTATCTTGCGTTGTGTCAGCCTGAGCAGCATTAACATTTATTAATTCAAATTAAAATATGTGCCAAATTGTGATGTGAACAGGAGTCTACCACTCGCTGCTGGAATGTGTGTACTGGTGAATCCCGGAAATTCTGTCAAGGACATATTTGATTTTGTGGTGAAATGACGTGGGTTTGTTTTCTTTAGGTTCACCTATGCAGGTGTGTGCGAAGAGGGTTTTTATGCCTGCAGGCGGACTGAGTCTTACAGTGTTGGCCAATCAAACAAAGCTCTCTGGTGAAGGATTCAAATATCAGACGTCAATTTGAGGACCTCATCCAGTCTGGGCATTTATGACCGCAGGCTATAGTCCATCTCAAGAGGAATTCTTTCTCATTCAGTACAGATTTGATGTTCACGTCTCTTTAATTGGCCCACTGTAGATCATGTGACCTCAGCTTGACCTGTTGTTTGCATCCTGTGGTTTTAAAATCTTGTACCCTATACCAATCGCCTGTTTGCGTCACAGTAAAGAGGCTTAATTTCTTTAGAAATTTACAAAAAGAATGCCATGCCAATTTGATGCCACAAATCCATGCAGATTGAAAATGAATGTGTGCGTGTCAAGTGTCCATGCACAAGCTGTCTTGCATCTTGAGCGATCACGTGCTGTTCCTCTTGTTGCCACAGTAAACATATTCCTCTCTGCCAAAGAAAGCAATGAGAACATGCACAGCCAAAATAAGAGCAAGGGATGGCATCAATCTTTTAGATTATACAGTCCCCAAACAATTTCGCAACTTTCCAAAGCATGTTTTTATTATCACCAGACAAGTCTTTTTTTTCCAGACAAGCTTTATGAAGGTTGCAGCAGTGATAAAATTGCCATGTGCAGATGTAACTGCCGGCTGTGCAGCCAAAAAAGGAGGACATGCACCAGGCTTCATATAGTCTCGGATGCTATCACTCATCCAGATAAGGCAATCTCACACTCGTCTGAGAACGCCGGTGTGCCCTCTAGCGATCCTAAATTGGCACGTTAGTGGATGGACTTGTGTTTGGGATATGTGTATGTCTTAAGATGGAAAGCTGCCCTACTTCATTGAGTAGAACTATAGATTAAAAGTGCTGTAAGCTATATTTTATGGAATGGGAGATCTCTATTCCTATTACAGGCTAAAATTTGTTCAAATTCATGTTTGGGCCTGGGACAAAATCTTTATGGGTGGGGAGAACTCCCCTGGGAAGAACAGTGTGTACTGCTTAATTGTAGCATATTTAGAAAGTAGTTGTACAGTGTAATGCATCATAATTTGTTAATGGACACATTTGCCAATTTATTCGTTATGCACCGAAAATAAAAGTTATTATATAAAAGGTGTCATAAATGGAAAGTACTAAATTAACTATTGAATGTAAAGATTATTGCATTTAGACAATTTAGATTAATGATTTATTAATGCCAGACAAATAATAACAAATAATAAAAAAGAGATAGATCTGATGTTTAAAATGTACATCTAATCCATGGTATTCATAAAAAATAGTTCAAATTATTTTAATAAGTATTAAATATTTAACAGCATGATATATAGAAACCCCTGAAAATTTGCCAATGTACAAATCATAATATGCATTTTTTTTTTTTTTTTTAATGAAAAATCTGTTTAGGTCAACGCCTGCTGCCGAAAAATTAGTGCCACAAAATCATGAAACATGAACTGTGCATTGCTTATTTCATTTTCAGAATTAAAATATATATTTAAATATCATTTAAATTAATATTACACAAGTAATTGATATTGTGTATTAACAAGGTATTGCAGTTTGCATATTTCTGTAATATCATGCAATCCTATTTAAAAAACAAACAAACAAAAAAACACTTAAGTTTTCTTCCCCAATTCTGAGGGCAGCATCTTTTCTCAGGGGCCTAACTGTTAACTTTTTATTTAAGAAAATGTTACCCCATCTTACCCTACCATAGAGAACATTAAAAGGCCATGTAGTGACATGCTGCTTTTTACACACTACGCTCAAAAAAATCTAATAAAAAAATAAATAAATGTTTGGGTTATTTTTAACCCAGACACCGTTTAAAAATAGGACAGAGCACAAGTTGGGCTAACCTTATCCAGCAAGTTGGGTTGTTATATTTTACCCAGCATATTTTTTTTTTTACAAAGACTTATGTTGTATATTACGTATATTTAAACTCATTTAACAAATTTAAAAACATTTAAAAGACTCTTAAAAAACTCTTTTTACTTAAAAAATACCTGCAAGTAATTTCTGTAATTATATTTATAGTTACACTGTTGACCCATCCCTTACACGTTAACCCGACCCTTAACCCTACCCATACCACCAAACCTGTCCCTAACCACCTGTATCCCACCTCAATCGCAGCAAAAGTATTTTACAATACAATATGAACACAATAAGTACATTGTACTTATTTTTTTTGATGCAAGTACATAGTTAAGGTCACCTAATATAAAGTGAGACCAATAGACTTTTCAAGTGTAATCAACCAATCTCTGTTATGCATTTTCCATGGAAATTGTGCTGGTTCTTGTGTTTGTTGTGTTGCATAACATAAAATGCACACAAACCTTTACTTCACTGAAGCAAGAAATGCACAAAAATTCAACCATACTCTATAACTACCACAAAAATATCCCAAAATAACCCCCATAAAATGACCCAATACACTCAACCTAGCATTTGGGTGAAAAAAATAAAAAATAACCCAGCATTTTTTTTTTATAGTTTATATGTTTGTAAGGTAAGCATATTCAGACAAAGAGATTCCCATATGTAGCTAGGGCTAACTAATTTGCTTGTTAGTTCATTGTAAATGTTGTCTGAAAAACAGAACCAGAGATATTACCGAACATTGAGAGTGGAGAGGGAATATTCAGGGCACGTTCAGAGCACGCTTTAAATACATGCCTCCTGCAAACAAAAGAAATTAGTCAGCTTGGCTCCTGAATTAGCCAAGGTTGAGTACCACTGAAACAGACCTAAAAGATGCAACTCGCACTGGCCTGGATGTCGTTTACGCTTTGACTATTTTAACAGATCTCAGCATGTATCCCACCCATTACTCATAGTCCATTTCTGAACTGAGACAGGAGGTCTGAGTCAGCTCTGCCCTATCTTATTAAACAGCCGCTGCAAAATGGCTCTATTATTATGTCAGTGTCGAGCTCCCCTCTCAGCTCCCAAATTTCAAAATTAACAGCAGGATTGTGTCTTTGTCTGTGCCACGGTGCTCAAAGTGCAGGGAGCTGATATAATTTTGTCCCATTCTACAGCTGCTTTTGTTTGAGGAAAAGGCCTCCTTGTACAAAAAATAATTTTCAGTATTTAATTCAGGAACGCTGTATTTCTCCCTTTAGGACTGTTCCTTAACGGCTCTATTAACTCAGGTTTAAACAAATACCCGACTCCCACGGTTCTCTGATGGCACACTGATCTCTGTGTGTGTGTGTGTTTTTTTTAAAACGCCACCATTTTTTGACGCATGTTTTGGTTTTCAGCTTCAGGAGGTTCAGGGAGGTGCACAGCTCCACGGTGTTCCCCTACATGCTCTGTTACATATAAATATTCATAAATATTCATCATCTTAGCATTTGCATCAACAGCCTGAACACTTTCATCTCGGCTCAGAGTTTCAGAAAATAGTTGGTGGGGGTGTTTTAAAAAAAAATCTTTTTCCTCCTTTACTGTTGTTGTTGTTTGGAGGCGAGTGAGGATCAGGCGCTGCGCTCGGTTGCCTGAAATGCGATTAGCAGCGGAAGCTGGATCAGTGAGAGTGCATCATTAGCTACACTGCGGAGGTGATGTTTTTAGCCTCATTGCAGACCTGGGATCAGCGATGACCCCTTCCGACACACATATACGGCACCCGGGGAAAGCTGGACGTGGAACAAATAAAGCCGGGTCTCATCTCCATGGCCTAATGGTTTTATCTGTGTTCCACATAATAATCGCTGTCGGCTTTTCTCGTTGCTCTTTTAGGTGGGGGAAGGTCACCTCTGACACATTTCAGTGATTACACCGCCCTTATGTCCTTGTTTTCCCCAGCTCAGATGGCTAATGCTGTTTTTGTCCTCTCCTGTCTCGATTTCTTTTGCTAGCGAGCTCCAGAGTGCGTTTGTCTCGTCACGAGACGGAAATGCAGGTGTGTTGTGTTTATATGTGCGGGACGTGCGCTGATATTATAACATTATAGGGCGCGTGATGAAAAGCTCTTTTGCTTCGCGGTCCTCCTGGAGAGTTCAATTTTCTCTTATTGCAGGGAAATTAAACATGGCTGTCAGCTTGCCTTTCCAATGAGGTCCATCACATATTGAGCGGAGAGCCGAGATGCATGCAGGGGCACGCAGGCACGCTCTAAAACACACAACCCAACACACGCAGACAAACAATCATTCAAATTAGCACTCATACACTATTTATCAAGGTCTTTCACACATACGAGGAATGACGTTTTTCCGGCACCATTCTTTAATTCTCTGGAGACTGTATGCTAAAACAGTTTGCCAAAGGGTTTGAAAAAGCTTAATTTTGTTTATTCTTTGCTTTAACTTTCCAAGTAGTTTTTAGAAAACCATTCATATGAGAAGAAAAAGCTTCCCGTCTCTCTGGAGATACAGTAGGTTTGATCTCATCAAAGCTTTGCTGGATTCCCATCCCATGTCAAATGAGGATGAGGTAAATGCATAATGCAGACTGTGAGTTTAGGCTCATTCAAGGATTTTCATGTTTGTGGATGATTGTGTAGCACATGTTCCTACTCTCACGTCATGCTGCATAATTATGCTTGTGATTTGAATCATTGTAAGTTCGGCACTGTGGTGTAGAGAGTATTGATGGTGCTTAAGAAGATCGAACTGTTACTGAATAAGGAAATGACTTCTTATTGAAACTATCTATTGATGTGTTCTCTGAATGTGTGAAGATGATATTGATGCTGACTATTCAGTGACACAAAAGAAGAGATGTTCTCTGTCCTCGGTGTTGGTTCTTGTAACTGTATTTTAACTATTCTTTCTTATTTACACACCATGTCATTCCAAACCCAAAATCTGACTCTTTTTTTTCTTCTTCTTCTGTGGAACACAAATAAGACATTTTGAAGAATGTGCTTGCTCTTTTCCATACAATTATAATAAATTGGGACTGGAGTTATCAAATGAAATAAAATACTGCACAAAAAGTGTAGGAACAGCAGCTAGGGATAGTTCACCCGAAAATGAAATTTTCCAAACCAATAAGACTATAATCTTCAAAGCACAAATCAAGATATTTTTAATGAAACCTGAGAGATTTCTGTCCATTTCCTAGTCCATTTCCATTTCACTTTTCAAAAAGTTCATCAAGAGATCTTAAAAGTAATCAGTATAAAGCGTTTATTCCCAGTCTTCTGAAGAGACACGGTCGCTTTATATGAACAGATTTATTTCATTCACATATAAACCCTGATTATAAGGCTCATAAATAGAACACATCAAATATGGTGAAAGGAACATACTTGTTTGTTGCACATCATTTGTGTTTCAAAGATGAACAACATTTTATGGGTTAGGATTAGGAATAACATAATGGAGAGTAAATGAAGACAGGATTTTAATTTTTGGGTGAACTATGCATTTTAGTCACTATACACTGAAAAGAAAAGTAAACTTCACTAAAAAGAAGTAAGAATGCCTCTTGTTGATTCAGTTGAATTTGGACTTGATCCACGTCACAAAACTGCTCTCAATGATATCTTCACGAATCAGATCTCTCACTTTTACATGCACAGGCTTACGGTGTTAATGCTTAATAATCTGCTAATGCTGATGGCGGTGATGGCGCAGGGGATAAGACACATGCCTTTGGTGTGAGAGACCCGGGTTCGAATCCACTGTGAGACACCAATGTGTCCCTGAGCAAGACACTTAACCCCTAGTTGCTCCAGAGGCGTGCGACCTCTGACATATATAGCAATTGTAAGTCGCTTTGGATAAAAGCGTCAGCTAAATGAATAAATGTAAATGTAATGCGCAAGTTCATGCTAACACTTTTAACAGGGTTTTTTAATTGGGTAAAGGTCATAAACAGCTTAAGCAAAAATTGATCAGCACACATAGATTTTTGCCCAATACCTCTATTTTGCTCTGCATTTAAGCACATTTTAGTACTGTATTACTCCTGACATGTTTCCCGTGGACATTTTGGATTAAAAATTATGTAAACAATTTCTTGCATTGCAGGTTTATTGATTTGTGTAAAGTAAAGCCTTAAAACAGATTTGTAGTGTTTTTGATAGTGGTGAATTATTGTGCATCTAAATGCATTCACTTACTCGATCTGGTCACAGCGGGTTTTCAGTTGCTTACTCTATCTACAGGGAAAGACTTTGGCAATATGTTTGGTCTGTTTCTCACTCAGTGCTATTGTATAACTTCAGAAGACTTGAAAAAGTGCACAAGCCTTTCATGATGCTTTCGTGGCACTTTCATTCTGCAAACCCTCTTTCCTTGAAATGGTCTTTGTCAAATTAAGGTCATTGCTGTGGCTATCAGCATGGAAATCTGCTGTGAATAATCACTGCATTGATAAATACATAAAGCAGTTCTTGAAATGTTCTTCTATTAATTAAATGTCGTGTCACTGTGGTTGAATTCACCCATATCACCCATCTGTCATCTCAGGAATTTATATTCAAATCTTATTTCATGAATTTCCTCATTTATTATCAAAAGTCTGGTTTGCCAGCACAGCACGTTACCCCAAGGACCCTGTTCTGCACTTTCACTATCTCCTTACCCATCTCATTCACTGCCTACACACACACACACACACACACATACAGTATGATTGAAATCTGCTGTTCAATCTCTTCTTGTGCCCTTGGGACTGAGAAAGAACAGAATAGTACAGAGAGGTCAGGAAATTACTTACGATTTTATGAAAATGTCTGTTCATTCTTTTCTCTATTCTACTGTATATAAAATTTCTGGTCACTGAATGGAAGAACAAATCTGCTTTTGCAGGTGTGAAAGGAACTTTCAAAGTAGCTGAATTTGCACTATTTTCTAGGGATGTGAAACAGACATGAAAACTGTTTCCACGACTGTCTCTCTTTGGAAAGACCAGATTAGATTTTCTAGTCTCAGCTGGGATTTATGTTGGTTCATGCTGGTGAACCATTATTACCAGAAAATCATGTTCCTAATCAGTATTTTTGTCTCTTTTTACAGTCAAAATATCTAAAAACCCTAAAAAGGGATAGTTCATCCAAAAATCTAAATTCATTAATTACTCACCCTCATGTCGTTCCAAACCCGTAAGACCTTCAGAACACAAACTAAGATATTTTTGATGAAATCCGAGATCTTTCTGACTATGCATAGACATCAACACAAACTGAAATGTTAAATGCCCAGAAAGGTAGTAAAGACATCGTTAAAACAGTCCATGTGACATCAGGAGGTCAACTGTAATACTATGAAGCTACAAGAATACTTTTTGTGCGCAAATACAACAAAAATATAGGGATGTAGCGATTAACCGCGACCCGGTTGAAAATCGATTAATATATGTGACTATTCAAATCGGTTGAGTTTCTAAACAAATTGCGATTTTATTAAGGAATTTCTTTTCATCTTGCCTCTGTCTAAAGCATATTAAAATTAATAAGATCAACGCTGCTTTGTTTACAGCGGAAACCAAGGGGGGAAAAGCGCCACCTGCTGGCAGAGAGTGAATCTCCGTCTCATTCAGCTCGTCTGCTGTTTCTGTTTCTTGCAGATATTTTTTATGTATAGTTTCACAAAACTGAAGTCAGGCCATTCTGTTTTTGCTTCAGATTTCGAAATTATACTGCTCTGCATGTATGCAGCATCTTTGTTTGGATCATGATTACAAATGCAATTGCTGCCCCTAATTTTAAATGGAAAGAGCACAGACAAATAGCTTATTTTGTTTATATGAAGAATTTATTTTATTTGTGTTACTTATTTGATTTGGAGCATGTTTTAAAATTTCTATTTAGTTTTGTTATTTGCATTTCCATTATATTTATGTTTTGTTATTTAGCAGAGGCTTTTATCCAAAGCAACTGACAAATGAGGAAAATAGAAGCAATCAAAACCAACAAAAGAGCAATAATATGCAAGGTCTATATTAGTATATTATTATAGTGCTATATTTCAGTTTCACAAAGAAGCCCAAGCAATAATAAAAGGACACATTTAATTTATAATTTGTCTTAAATCTCATTTTGTAAAAAAAAAAAAAATCATGAATCGAATTGTGAACTAAAAATCATGAATCAAAACGAATCGTGAGTTGAGTGAATCGTTACATACATTCAACTCGACATATGCGTCGTGGTACTGTTGTGAACAGTCAAAGACTGACACACAAGAGAAGAAATTGTTGAATAAAGTTGCTATTTATTTATTTTTTGCACACAAAAAGTATTCTCGTAGCTTCAGAAAATTACGGTTGAACCACTGATGTCACTTGGACTGTTTTAACAATGTCTTTACTACCTTTCTGTACCTTTAAAGTGGTACTTCTGATGCTGTCTATGCAGGGTCAGAAAGCTCTCGGATTTCATCAAAAATATCTTAATTTGTGTACTGAAGATGAACGAAGGTCTTACAGGTTTGGAACGACATGAGGGCGAGTAATTAATGACAGAATTTTCATTTTTGGGTGAACTATCCCTTGAACAAGGCACATTTACCTGACAAGCAAGATATGAAGATATTTATAATGGAAAAAGTGAACTTTTTATCTATGTTCACTTTTAAAGTATGTTGACCTGTTGGTTGACAATTAAGTCATTCTGATTAAGCTTGTGGCAATAGCATACCATTTGCAATGTGATTTTTGGGTTTAAAAAGACAATATTCAGTAATATTATTGATTGGACTGCACTTACACCATCTGATTTGACTAACTGAATTGAGAACTGAACGTGCAACTTTGCAACATTGACAGTGTTATTAAACTGAAGTGAATGAACATTGAACCCACTTGAATAATGAGACTATTGCCTTCTGTAGAGCTGCTTATAGTTGATGAGCTTTGCTGTGTTATTGAGGTAACGACATAATAACGGCACTGTTGTCTTTTGTAGAGCTGCTTTACGGCTGAAATTGAATTTGTTTCATAATGGTTGAATTTTGCAACATTTACACTTGTTCCTGTTTTTTCATTGTCTTGTTTTCCCTGTAATTTAGTACTGTGAAGCTGCTTTGAAACTATTTGTGTGTTAAATGTGACTCCAGCATCCTATTCTTGACCAGCACATACTGTACATACCACTATTTGTTATATTACAAAGAAAATCACAATTTCAGCCAAAATCAAACAAACAATGCAGACTGAATATGATTCCAGAGTTTTAAAGGCATGACAGTGTTTGTGGCCTTTACAACAATGATTAATAAAGCCTGTAATACTGTTGATTTTTCTCCCACATGTCCACAAGCATCATTGCTCTCTTACCCACCCTGAAAAAACATTTATTCTTTCTCGATTAGACAAGTTCCTGTAGTTGGCCTCCCCAGAAGTTGCTATGTTGGTAGGTGTGGACAGGCAGTCCCTTGGCACAACCCTGATGGCCGCAGGTCTGACCTGAGCAGGAAAGCCTATAAATGAGGCTGTAACAGGGGAGTGGCAGAATAACAATGGGTGGAAATACCTCTCGGCAGGCAAGTGTGGAGAGCACATCTGCTGTGATGTGAATTATAACTCTTTTCTCCACAGCAGACTTTTAGTGTGTGCAAACCTTCATCAAATATTGTCTCTGCAGACAAAATACTCCAGACTGCAGACAGAAATAGGTTTTATATTAAGATTTTGTCACATAAAATTCATTTTTAAGTTACAGTAATGTCTGTATTTCCGTGTGCCAGTCAGCTTACACAATGCTGCCCAAATTTTCCCATTTATTATGTAGCATTCGTGGTTTGACTGATGAAGTGGTGCCTGCTGAGAAGATGGATAGTTTCATTGCTTTTCTATAACATCAGACATCCTTTTTGTTTCCTCATTTAGTTTAGTTTCTACTCTAATACACTGCAGCAAGGGCTTTCAAAATGGAGTCCAGGGGCCCAAAGGGATTGTTGGGGTTTCCCCAGAAAATATGACAGGAAAATCAATTTTGTAATATGTAGATTCATTAAAATATCAGGTAATATGTTTAGTTTAATTTTTTTTCACTTTGCTTTCTAAAGACTAGTTGGAAACAATGTGATTATTTTATTCCGTTAACAGCCTGGCAAGAAATACAAACAAATCTGCTTTTAATTTTATGAATATATTTGTAAGTGTTACTCTGTCCTTCCTTTTCAATGTGCATTTGCATTCATGAATGGTTTTTGCTTTTGTTGTATCTTTATATAGAAGATTTCTTCAATGTCACCTTTATCTCCTTGTTCACTGAGTATCGTAAAGCAATATTGTAAGCAGCTGTTGTAAGAAGCTCTGTAAAAGCTGCTTTGGAACAGTATACATTGGTGAAAGTGCTATTGAGCGGAATTGAAAATGTTTATATTCAGGTTTATATGCCTAACAGTAATTTTAAAGGGGTCATATGATGCGATTTCAAGTTTTCCTTTCTCTTTGGAGTGTTACAAGCTGATTGTGCATAGATAAGATCCCTGAATATTCAAAGACTAAAGTCTCAAAACCAAAGAGATATTCTTTATAAAAGTTAAGACTCTGCTACGCCCCCCTAAAACAGCTCATTCAAACACGCCCCCACATGTCTACGTCACGATGTGGAAATATTTGCGTAATGCTGCCCAAATGTTGACGCAAAGAAAGAAGGCGTGGTTTCAGTAACCGCAGTAGTGTTGATGAAGTCATGTCAGGGAGACGCTGTGTTTCTAGGTGAAAGCAAAAGCACTTTATTTGGTCTTCTGAAAGTAGATGCATTTAGGAATCATTAAGATTACTTACAACAGAACAGCAACGCATTTTATGGACGACCGTTTCGTGAACCTAGGAGAGGAGGTAATTCTGACTTTGCTATGATAATCTGGTGCTTCTGAATCAGCGACTGTATGTTTTGTTATTAGTTTAAGTATTTGCTATTGACTGTTCAAATGCAGAGTTTTGCGCATCGTGTGTGTGTGTGTGTGTGTGTGTGTGTGTGTGTGTGTGTGTGTGTGTGTGAGAGAGAGAGAGAGAGAGAGAGAGAGGCAGGGTCACATCACAGTGGAGTGTAGCAGCTCGTCAGAAATCGTCTTAATCGTGGCTTGTGTGCAAACACATACGAGCATCATCACTGTGTTTGTTCTCCTCTCGGGCTTGAACTGATGGTAAAACTAAGGACATAATTAACTGTCTTTACTTTAATTTTGAAACCTAAAGCTCGCGATTATGGAAAGGGGGCGTTACATTTCCGACGCTGCTTATGGTGTTCGGCCAATCACAATGCACTGTGTCAGTTGGCCAATCAGAGCAGACTGTGCTTGTCGGAAGAAGGGGCTTTGTGGAAAACGAAGCATTTGAGAGAGGCGGGGCATAGAGGACCTACAATAATGTACAATATTTGAAAAATAATGTGTTTTTTTTTACATTAAAGCATGTCAATATATTCTGTTATACCAAACACACAAAATAATGATCTTTAAAAAAAGCATCATATGACCCCTATAAAAAAAAGATGATGGATGGATGCACTTTTTTGTGCTTCAAAATTTCGACCACTGTTCACTGCCATTATAAAACTGGGAAAAGCCAGGACATTTTTTTTAAATATAACTCCAATTGTATTCATCTGAAAGAAGAAAGTCACATACACCTAAGATGGCTTGAGGGTGTGTTAATGATTTTCTTTTTTTGGGTGAATTATCCATTTAATTTACTACTGTTAACCTTGTATGGGTAAATAAGGTACAAAGATGTCCCTTTAAGGTTACTGCCCCAGTGACAAGCTGTTATATGAAATATCAGCGCACTCAGAAAAAATGGGACAAAAGCTGTCACTGGGGTGGTACCCTTTTAAACGTTACTAAAATGTGCCATTTAGGTACTAATATGTACACTGAAGGAACTAAAATGTACTTTGAGGTACTAATATGCACTAATTGGGTGAAATAAAGTACAAAGTTGTACCTCTTGAAAAGGTACCACCCTAGTGACACCTTTTCTGTGTTTGAGGGTTTGCCGATCAAATTCTAGCACCAAAATGTTGTATAGTGTCTGCTGTAATAGAATTGGTTTATAGTTGCTGAGAGAAAAGCAGTCCTGCATGGGTCTGTTCCTGTTACACTTGCTTAACAAACCTGTTGTTCTACCTCCTGTTGTTGTTGTTGTCAATACACTCCAAATCCCATCATAGCCCATCTGCTCTATTACCCTCCATTTGGACGTCCATCTTGATCCTCCATTTAGAATCTCCATTTTCTGGCAAATTGGGTTTGTTGCCTTGTGCCGTTACCGGACTGAGTAATTATACTTAGAGCCGCACGGCTCACTGGCCACGTATCACATACGATGTGAGCTGCGGAGACGTGATGGAAAGGTTTCGTAAGTAATGCAAGGGCACAAACAGAAAGCAAACATTGCTGGGTGCCTGAGCTGCTGCCAACATGAGCAAGAACTTAATTTGGGCTGTAAAAGCTACTTGTCAGTAAGCTCCGTTCTGGCTTCTCAGCTCAGACTGTGTGGCTTGCTTTGTACACTTAAGACGGACAAAAAATCTTTGAAATAACAAATTATTTTGAAATGCTCAAATAGCAGCTCAATTAGATGTGGAGTGCCAGTTAGTCCCGCTGTGTAATTGGGCACCATCTCTTTACGTGAGTCAGCAATTTATGGCGGTCTCACAACTAATGATTTACTGCTATCCCTCACAGCGTGCGCTGACTTGCGCCGAGAGAAAGAGAGAGCGAGGTAGTCTGTGACCGGAGCATAAGCACTACCTTAAATTCGGCCATGACTACAGTGGAAGTGAGAAGCCTTAATTCAATCTTATTTTGCTTGTGTATTGCTGTTTAATGGTGTGGTGTAAAAATAAATGAATCAATACTCCTGCCTGCATGTCTCTTTTCCCACCAGAGTAAACAGTTAGGGAATAATTGAATGAGTGCCTCTCAGACTGAAACAAATGACTCTCATCTGTGACTGATTGTACTTACCAGGCCCTGCTCCCCTGTTCCTCTCTTTCTCATATCTGCCCCATTCCCTCTCTGCCCGTGTCCTTTGACTAATGTTAAAATTCAAATCAGCGTTATTGGCAGCAGAACAAACAATTTGGTGCCAAATGTTTTGGATTAGCTGATTTCGCTCTCTTCCGAGACGAGAAGCAGAAATTAAGCATCGTTTGTTCGCTCGCAAAGAACGTTATTATTGCTGCTCAGTTTTATTAATTTGGCCCTTGAGAAGTTTTTGAATGTACAGTATTTAATGTCTAATAAATTATTTCGACTTCTCCCTCAATGTATCTGTTAATTAGCATTAATCCATTTATAGCCCGGGCCAATCCCTATGCAGCTGCCTTTAAGAAGATGCAGTCTGTGTAGTTTGGGGCAGACCCTCCTGCAGTCTGTGTAGTTTGGAGCAGACCCTCCTGCAGTCTGTGTAGTTTGGGGCAGACCCTCCTGCAGTCTGTGTAGTTTGGAGCAGACCCTCCTGCAGTCTGTAGTTTGGGGCAGACCCTCCTGCAGTCTGTGTAGTTTGGGGCAGACCCTCCTGCAGTCTGTGTAGTTTGGGGCAGACCCTCCTGCAGTCTGTGTAGTTTGGGGCAGACCCTCCTGCAGTCTGTGTAGTTTGGGGCAGACCCTCCTGCAGTCTGTGTAGTTTGGAGCAGACCCTCCTGCAGTCTGTGTAGTTTGGGGCAGACCCTCCTGCAGTCTGTGTAGTTTGGGGCAGACCCTCCTGCAGTCTGTGTAGTTTGGGGCAGACCCTCCTGCAGTCTGTGTAGTTTGGGGCAGACCCTCCTGCAGTCTGTGTAGTTTGGGGCAGACCCTCCTGCAGTCTGTGTAGTTTGGAGCAGACCCTCCTGCAGTCTGTGTAGTTTGGGGCAGACCCTCCTGCAGTCTGTGTAGTTTGGAGCAGACCCTCCTGCAGTCTGTGTAGTTTGGAGCAGACCCTCCTGCAGTCTGTGTAGTTTGGAGCAGACCCTCCTGCAGTCTGTGTAGTTTGGAGCAGACCCTCCTGCAGTCTGTGTAGTTTGGAGCAGACCCTCCTGCAGTCTGTGTAGTTTGGAGCAGACCCTCCTGCAGTCTGTGTAGTTTGGAGCAGACCCTCCTGCAGTCTGTGTAGTTTGGAGCAGACCCTCCTGCAGTCTGTGTAGTTTGGAGCAGACCCTCCTGCAGTCTGTGTAGTTTGGAGCAGACCCTCCTGCAGTCTGTGTAGTTTGGGGGCACTGACCAAAAACAAACTGCTAGTGTGATAGGAAAAATAGACTTAATTCAAGATATATTTTCTGAAAATAAAGTCTACTTACACAATTTGGCGCTTGCAGCAAATCCATCTTCATCTTCTTGTGCACAGCCGGCAGAAAACAATATGCGGGCTGATTGACAACAGCACAATTTATAGCCTGCCAGTTTGAAACCTTTTTTAAACAACAAAAATTCAGAAAGGTGAAGGGAGAATGTTTTTTTTTTTTTTTTTTTTGGTGTGTGGATCTATGTAATTTATTTTATTTTATTACAAAAATATACAATACATACACTACCCTAAAAAGTTTGGGGTTGGTAAAAAGTTTTTTTAAGAGATTTATTATTTTTATTCAGCAAGGATGCATTAAATCAAAAGTGACAGTAAAGTCTTTTGACAATATTTTATTGTGGGTTCTTAGAAAGAACACTGTTTCAGGAAAACTGATGTACTGAATATTTTTTAAACTTTTGTCTGACAAAGAAAAGTCAGATTTACAGTGGGGGAAAAAATTATTTGTATAATAAATTATGTAATGAGTGAAATACTTATTTCACTCATTAAAATGCAAATCAATTTATAACTTTTTTCAAAAGCGTTTTTCTGGATTTTTTTTTTTTTTTTTTTTGTTATTCTCTCTCACTGTTCAAATAAACCTACCATTAAAATTATAGACTGATCATTTCTTTGTCAGTGGGCAAACGTACAAAATCAGCAGGGGATCAAATAATTTTTTCCCCACTGTGTGTGTGTGTATGTATATATATGTGTGTATATATATATATATATATATATACACACACATAATAATAATAATAATAACTTGATTAAAATGATGTTTTTAAAATGATGTGTCCTCTTGCATGTATTCAAGGTGTAATGAATATATACCACCTGACATTATCATCATTAAATTTAATCTTTTCTTAAGAATGCTGTAAAAGTCCAAAACCACATGAAAGCAACATGAATACAAAGATTAGACATTTCTAAGAACTTGCCACGTCACATGTTTTCTTTATTTTGGACACTTTCAGTGTCTTTGCTCAGAACATGCAACGGCTAAATTAAGAGAAAAAGAATGACGCTGATTCTCACCGTCACTAAGTTATTCAGCTACAAAATTTTCATGCATGATATTAGTCCTTTTGAATGGGACCTGCTTTATATTTTTATGATGAGGACCCACTGGTTTGCTGTATGTCATTAGTTTTTGGGCTTAAAACATTACTGTTCAAAATCTGTTATTCTTATACTCAATAGTTATTTTCTCGCCAATTCAGGCTGATTTGTGAATCAATTTAAACAATTAATTTAAAAATAAGCAATTTGCAAATGTGAACTGAACACCTTCTTTTGGACACTACGATATTTGATCTTTAATCAGAAATGCCCCATGATAACTAGTTTCACCCCAGCTACTGTAAGAGCTGTCCTAAAATGATTGAAGGATAACAGATAAATGTCAGTTGGAGGGAAGCGTGGCAGATGTTAATGTAAATGTGAGGTCAGACGCTGCAGGCATTCATGAAAACTCAGTGCTGTCTGTTGCCGCTAACTGCTTTAAGTGCATGGTGGTTCAGCAAATAGCTTTAAAAGGCTAATTCCTGCTTTACACAGCCTCTACTCCTGCTGATTTCCGCTCATAAAAGCGCTTGCCTCATCCACTGTTTTCTTATTGATGACTTTTCCTACTTCTCATTCACTTTAATCACATTACCATATGAAACAGAAGGAGCATGACTATAAGGCGAACATCCATATTTTATAACGGCGTTTAATTAGGATAACCTGTGTGCAGGCGAAGCCAGCCTGCTGCAGAAGACCTAGTTTTGTACAAACAGAAATGGGCATCATCAATAACATCTTGTGAGGAAGAAAAAGGTCTGGTATACAGATGGAGAATATAAAAACATTAGGGCTTCCGGGGTTCTGTGTTCAATGTATCTTATTAGTATGCAAGTTAGCGCTGTGGCATTTACAAAGCAAACTTTATATTATAGAACGGGAGGCGTACTACGCACACCTTGGTTTCTTACCGCAGAAGCTAGCGTGCATATTAATTAACGCATGGATATTTAACTGCATGTTGAGTATTTGTCGCTATCTACTCTACAATCTACTGTTTTCTTAGCAGTCACGGAAATGTGCATAGTAATTAAGGAGCATATGGCTGCTGTGTGTGTGTGTTGAGAGAGGTAGAAGGCCAGCTGGGAGGTTAATTAAATATGCTGGTTCCTTGGAGGCAGAGTGGAACATAGCACACCTGCCTGCACGCACCAGCTCTCTTGGCTCGTGGCGTGTAATGAGAGGCGCGAGTGTGTGTCTGTGTGTGTGTGGAAGCAGATCTCCACAGTGAGTGGCTGCATTGCTCTGAGGTTGGGCTATGTGTTTCATTTACTGCTGCAAACCAATGTAATTAAAGCAAGAAGTGATTCCATTTCCGTGGGAGTCAAAATATTGACAGTAAGCATGCAGTATTTGCAGAGTATGCGCATGAGCGATAATGACCCTGAGCAGGTGGAATGAATGAGATGCTTATCCCATCGGGAGGCTGTAGGGGGAGGCATTTGTATTGTTCCGAACCGTCGAGCATTCGGTCCACCCCGGCATCCCTGCAGTTCGTATTTTAGTAATACCTGTCTTCCAGTGCGCAGCAATGAACTATGACCTGAAGCTTTTGCTTAGAGTAAAGGTGAACGCAGTGGACGGAGAATGAGGTATTGCATCCTGCTAAAGGATACAGGCAGAAAAGTGCTTCTTGCAATACATTGATGGAATAAGTTTGCTCCGAGATATTGTGGAGCAGATATTTTTTTGTGATGGACTCCAATTTGGCCCGCTTCCTCTGCTCAGTGCCTTTTTAAATTAGTTTGTCAGGCATTTTGGCCATGCTCAGTAAAAAACAAATCACTAGCATGGACCTAGTGTTTCTTTAACAGTTTGTTTTTGAATCTTTTAGAGCTGTTTGCTGTATCAGTGAAGTTGTGTTTGGTATAAGTGCTTGGTGAAATGGGTGGCTTGTCAGACTTCCAAAAACAACGAATCATAGGAGCCTGTTTAGCAGACGCATCTGTAACTTTAACACCCCAGTTGTTTCGTGTTTTAAAAACAACAGTCTTTATGATTATGACTGTGCATGCAAAGCATGGCAAGACTAGCAAAACAGAATAGTGATTGAAAACCGAAAGTGAATAAGGACCGTCAAACACTAAGAAGGATTGTCCAATCAACACAAAACTACTGCAGCAAAGTGACAGCAAACGGCAATATTCACCATGAAGACCCTATTTCAACAAAAACTGACCACAGAGAACTTCACAAAGCCAACATCCATAAAAGAGCTGCAACTGATCCATTTCTGGATTTTGATTGACAGGTGATGTGACCAATCATAACGCTGGCATTTTGTCCGACAATCAAACCAGTAAAAGAGTAGATTAACGTCTTAGACTTGAACTAAATATCTACTAAAACTAAAAATCTAAAAAATTATATGTTTTTGACTGATGACCATAAGCCTATAAACAATGTAAATTGTTTATTTAGTAGCCAATTGGAATTTTATATTATTTTATTTTATCTTGTGCAATGCTTCTTACTCCCTACTGTACTTGTTATGAACAAGATTGATATGTCGAACTGAATGACCAACATGGCACTGCATTCACTCATTCATTAATGTTTAAATCACCAACTCATTCGGTAAGGTCTTTGTTCTTAAGTGAGCTTGTCTAATCTATAGGTTCCTTCACAGCTCACCATCCAAGGCTGTTTTCTCAATCTCGGATTTGCTATAGGACAGTGTATTACATTAGAAGGACTTACGACTCTATGGGAGAACATTTTGTTCACACCCGACAAGCCACTAGCACACAGTCTAACAGCTTTCTCGTAAATAGCTTAGAGGGGACTAACGATAATTCATATCTGCCATTTAGCACACCAATATGGCGATAAAAAGCTGTGAATATGAAATTTTAATTAACCTATAAAGAAGCAGCAGAGAGCAGTGCCATTCAATATCTGCGAAATACATTAGCTGCCATATGCCATAAAAAAACGGCGAGCTCCACAGAAATCTCAAGCCACAACATATCCGTGATGAAGACCGTGGTATTGCAGTAACATGTGGTGAGATCGGTACTGACGGCGTCAGAGGAACATTTCATTCGTTTGTCAAAAACACAACAAGCCTGAGTGCCTCTGCAGAATCCCCCCAGGAACAACTGCCTTGAGGGGTGAATTTCGATGTATAACATGAAACTAAATTGTGCGCAAGTCTGCGCTAGAGTTGTCTGTGATTGTTCAGTCACTCGCGGGCTGTCTGTGCTCCAGTCAGACAGGAACACTGGGCTTCTGAGCTACACAGGTCCCTGTGCTCGACTCCTCAGCCTGCAGCTGGAGATAGTGATCAGACATTTGACACCGTGCGGAACGGCAGGGTTTGCAGACTCCGATTTGGAGCCTCAATACTTAATGAGGATCTGGAGGAGGACGACCTCAATCTTTCACTCATCTGCCGCTAACAGATGCCTCCCATTTTCATTTCTGCTTCTCTAGCTTCTTTTAAGCCTTTGTAGTTCACAACAATATGCCTTGCAGCGAACAATCACCAATAAACCATTTGCGCTGGTGTTGTTTGTTGCCGTGAAGCCTTTCCAGAGTGTCGGAGCAGCAGGAGAGCTTTGTATGTTTGGTAGCTTTTAGATGTGCTCATCAGGTAGAATGTGCTCTTCTGTCAAGACCTCAAGATGCCATTCACTCTGAACTGTTGTGTTGTGCTATATGTATGCACACTGACTTTCTTTTGTTTCTTTTTGCGTTTGGCTCATAGGGTTTTTTTTTTTTTAAAGGTCTGTCCCTCCAATCCTGCACCTTTCTCTTTTTTAATTTAATTAGAATCGAAAATACTTAAAATGAACCTTTATGAAGGGGCAAAGTCCAGTTGGGCTTTTGGAAATCCATTCAAATTATTTCAAACTGACACAGACTAGCTCTTTCCATTCCCTCTAAAGGAATCTTGCGTGTTTATATCGATCAAAGAGCTTTCTCTAGAGTGTAGGCGCCCTTTTTCGGTTCACGCAGCAGCACATATTGCGTCTCGCTCCATGATTGCAACACTCTTGAAGAATTCAGAACAAAAGTGTTCTGACTTCTTTTTCATGTTTACGTTTGGATAAGATACACCTGTTAAACCCACAAAGTTACTATGGTATAAAATGAGTCATATTTTTTACTGGCGCCTATCACAGACTGCTGTGCACCCATGGTTGAGTACGCAGGCAAAGCTGGGGAAAATATACTCATATACTGATACTCATGTTAGTTCTATATTTTAAATATTGGTGTCTGTGATTAAAGTTGCATCAGTTGCAGCTCTTTCATGGATGTTTCATGAAATCTTTCATTTCCTGTTGTGGAAACAGGATCTTCAGGGTGAATATTGATCTTTGCTGTCACTTTGCTGCAGTAGTTTTGTGTTGTTTGACACAATCCTTCTTAGTGTTTGATGCTTCCTATCATTCACTTTCAGTTTTCAAGCACTATTCTTTTTTGCTGATTGCTGACTAGTCTTGCCATGCTTTCTGTATGCAGTCATAATCGTAAAGACTGATGTATTTAAAACACAAAACAATTGGGCTGTTAAATAGCTAAACAGTCTCATATGATTTGTCCTTTTGGAAGTCTGACAAGTCACTCATTTCACCCACGCATGTACTCAACACTGCTGATCAGAACTTACTCTTTACCGATTTACAAACTAGACAAAAATAAATAAAAGATGATTGCAATGTTTGTTTTTTCACTGTAGCCTACACAAATGATTTTATAATAATGGGTTTTCACAATATTTTTTCCAACCCCTGTAATGCCTGATTTTACCCCACTCTCCCCCAGACAAGCTCCAAAAGCCATAATATTTCTTGACCAGGCCAACCTGCCTTCTCAATGTTCAAACGAAACTATGGCACCCGTTTGGGCATCTGTTTGACAGAACAACAGAGGTTCGGTTTTGAAGCTCTGATCCTCACCAGGATCACTAACAAGAAAGGAAACCTAGCAGGAGAAGAAAGGAAGGAGAGGTGGGAAGAAATGGAAAAGCCCAGTGTGAAATGTTTCATGGCTGAGTTGCTGCATTGCTCTCTGACTAATGAATCCCTGGCGTTTGAGTGACATCACTGAAGCTTGTTCTTTCACTCCATGCCTTCGTCGTCCTCCTCCTCTCTCCCTTTCTTTTCCCATACTCAGTCTGCCATCCATCGCCCCGCCCTTCCATCCACTATTGTCAGTTTTTCTCCTCAAAGAAGACAAGGCTATACAAGTCACCATGTGTGGTAAAAACAATTCATAGACAGTACACAGAACTGTGTATTCACGGTGATTTTCTATCACTCTGCGCCACACGTTCACAAACTCATTGACTCCCACGAACGGGCTCACAGACACCAGTCTGATGAGAGATATAATAAATGATGACCTTTGACGGCTCTGTCTGAACCCCCACCATGGTAGCTGAATGATCAAGTTTGAAATCTCCATAGAAACTGCAGGCCGCCTGTTTCCTCCCACTCTTCAGTTGGGTTTTTTGTGTGGCATCTCTCTTCACCAGGCTGATGTGGCTTGGGAAGGCTAGGGCTGAGGTTTTTTGGACTACGTATGTGTGGGGTTTTTTTTTTTTTGCAATAATAAACTCCGCACTATAGGTAATCAGGTTCAGATTCTTGAGTTTTTTTTTTTTACTGTTTGTGTGTGTGAGTGTGTTTGTGTGTGTGTGATGCTCCTGATAGAGACAATATAGGTGGTGAATAGCGGGAAATGAGGGGCACGATGATTAGAGAGTGTGCTGGTGCCACAGACTCATGTTTCTATAGCATCCATCTCCTCCTTCTTGTATTTTCTCTATCCTGCAATCATTTCATCAGGCGCTTTTCTCCTTTGGGCCCCTCATCACTTCCTCTCCATCCTCTCTGCCATCCCTCGCCCCACATTTGGTGCCAAACTGGAGGGATGTGTCTTTCTCTCTGTCTTTTTCTACTTTGATTGTCACATTTGCCTCCATTTTGTTCTGTTTTCATTGGCACAAATGGCTTTATTCTCCTCGCTGCCAAAAAGCTTGTCAAGTAAGTCTCCCTCAACAGCTTAGTTTTCAATCTTCATCAGCAATAAAATGAGAAATCAGCATTAACACAACAGCACATTTCTTTAGTGCATCTATAAAAATGACGGCGCAAAGTACACAGTAGAGCGGTTTGTCATTCATTACAGAGACAAATCCAATACCAGCGATCTTTGTGATTTTGGCTGATATTTATCCTTACGCTTTTATCTGTACTGTATAGTGCATTTAGGATAAAATAAACATTTTACAATCAGGATACTATAAGTAACAAACTTGTGTTACTTACTGTTACTTACTTACTTAAAATGTTGTTACTAGCACCATCTGTTGAGCAATTAAAATTTTCTCTGATATGATTTGTTTCTCATAACGTCAGTTTAAAATGTCAAAACTTTTTAAAATTATTAGAGCAAAGTGAGATACCTTACTTATTTTTGTATTCAGATAATTAGTTCTGACAATTAGATGCTAAAAAGTAGCGGAGTATAACAATACATTAACCTCATCATAAGAGTAATACAACTAAACAAAGTGCAATATTTTACACCTCTAAAGTTTGGGAAACTCTTATCTTGAGGAACACTAGCCAGTAAACAGTTATTTAGGCAATGTAACTTTATGAAATGTTACCTGTAGTTAATAAACTAATTTAATGATGGTTAATGTTAACACTATTTGTATAAATTAAATAAAAAACATTGTTTAAAATAATGTTAAACACAAAGTTGAAGTTATTTTGGAAAAATAAGTGTTAAAGGGATAGTTCACCAAAAAATGTTTTAAAAACATCTTCTTTTGTGTTCCACAGAAATAAGAAAGTCATACAGGAGCGGCGTGAGGGTGAGTAAATTTTCAGAAAAGCATTCCACCACAATCAACTGCAAACCTGCAGTCGGATCTGATATGTAACATCCATTTTTTATGATGCAATTATCAATGGGAAACAAATTACATTTTTTTTGTCTAAATTCTGAAATACATGACAATATAGAGGTGAAATGGGTTCATTGTGATTCTCCCTGCTCTGTCAAATCAATCAAAATGTTTCATTCAGAAATGTGTGGTATGTGCCTGTGTGAGTGCCAGAGCTTTCACCATATCAAAGTCTTTCATCTTTTGGGAGAGCTCCTCTTCTCATGTCAAGACTGAGTCCCTCATAAATTTACATTCATCCATTTGACAAACACTCTTACCCAGAGCGACTTGCAGAGCATTCACGGTAAACATTTTATTAGTTTGTGTATTCCCTGGGAATCAAACCTGTGACCTTGGCTTTGCTGCTGCCACCCTCAACCAGTTGAGTTACAGCAACCGAAAATAACCCAATCCATAATTCTGCTGCTGTTTTATTGATATTTTGACCTTCACGACCAGAAGTGTGCCTTTGCAATCATGTCATACTGCATCACGCATGCGGTCTTTTGTCCCCAAATCTTTTTTTATCTGAGTTCAGTTGGATTGATGGGAATTTTGTTATCTTTGGAGTAACTTGAGAGGGAGAGAAAGCAGCAGGGTGCGGTTTTAGCATAAGCATATGCCTGCATTAAAAATTGAACTGGGAGCTGTTAAAATAACAAGGGAATGCCTGGATGTTTGATGGTAAGTAGGACAGAATGCTAAATCTTTTATTTTGTTTCAAGCTGATGTATGGCCATTAAGGGTCTCTGCCCTGCAGAACGAGTCTTCGTTCCACTGAGTCCCCTTCCTTTTCGTAGTCGACGCGCCTTCTCCTTTCCCATCCATCCATCCACCCAATCAATCAGGAGTCAGACATTCCCTGCCGCAGGTGTCCACAGTAACTCTGTCTGCAAATAAAAGCTAGTGAATTATGAAAATGGCATCCATGATGTTTATTTAAATGCTTTTTAGGATGTTTCTCTGAGTTTATATGCTCAGCTGGTGCACTGCTGTATCCATGGGAAAGGCTTTCTGCATTGTTCTCTTTCTTGAGGAGATACAGTGGTATAATCAATTGTTTCAATCACTGAAACTGGAAATGAAGATTTCCCAGGCTATTGCTAATCCCCCCCGTCGCCCCCGCCCACGTCTCTTCTTCTCCTTCGTGCCGTACGGGAAAGGTCAGGATGGAGAGATGGATTTAAAGCCTGTGATTGCAGCAGAGAGTCTTGTGTCCTTTTCGGAGATGAGATTGAGGGGTTGTACATCTCCTTCTGTCACCAGTGAGAGTGCTGACCTCCTCCACCTCTGCCTCTTTAAGCCGCGCTGAGAACAACCTTCGAATCAGCCAGGCCAGCATCCGTGCTGACAGGAGAGAGCATGAAAACAATGAGCTTGTCTCCATCCAGAGTCTAGGGTCACACAAAATGAAAGGAACCACAGCTGTACCAGCATTTACAAACATCACGGCATTCTCAGGTTTCAAAGAATTATTACACATTTGCTGCTAAGAGTGTGAAATAATAGTGATATAATATATAATATAATGTTTTTTTTTCACTTGCTTAAAATGCAGCAAATGAAGATGGGGATGAGACTGATATAGGGCTTTGTATAAAAATGATTTTGAAACCTTATATTTGATTAACAAAATAAATGCATGTACAAAATCAAACCTGTTAGTGGTATAATAACACCTACTGCTTAAAATAACTTTTTTTGGGGAATTATATTTTAAAATCCCTGTGATGCAAAGCTGAATTTTCAGCATCATTACGCCAGTCTTCAGTGTCACATGATACTTTAGAAGTCTTATATGCTGATTTGCTGTACAAGAAACATTTATTGTGATCAATGTTGAAAAGACTTGAGCTGCTTAATACTTTTGTGGAAACAAAGTACATTTGATACATTTTTCTAGGATTCTTTGATGAATAGAAAGTTCAAAGAATTGCATTTATTTGAAATAGAAATCTTTTGTAATGATGGCATCTTTTTAGGTCCATTTATTGCATCATTGCTCAGAAAATTTCTTAATTTCTTTCATAAAAAATAAAAAGAAAAGAAAGCATCTTACTGACTCCAAACTTTTGAATGGTTGTGTATGCATAATCTTAGCAAGCACTGTCATTTTCAGTTCCATCTGCTGCCTCTCTCCCATTGAAATAAACTGGGAACATTTGGTTACCATGTACCATGTAAAACTGCTTTTAATTCGGCTGCTCAGTGTGACAGAATATTGATTATTGGATTTCCTTTTTTCCCCTCTAACATCAGATCCTCTCTAGTGGATTCTTCAAAAATTTTTTGACCCCCAGCAAAATGTTTCCCTTTACTCATCTCATCCGCCTTCTCTATTCTTTTCCTGTGCCCTATCGCCCGTTCTTTTATTGCCCTTTCGCTAGATTTCATCTCTTCACCTCCATTCATTCTACCAGCAGTCCCTTGATTCCGTTGGCCTCTAGCATAGGAGAGTAAACAGTGAGTGTGTAATTGCTCCCTGTGGCCTTCTGTTTTTGTAGTAATTGCTCTAACGATTGCAAACTGTGCTTCAGCTGTCCCAGAGCAGCAGCTACTGTCCAAGGTCACCTGAAGCCAAACACAGGAAGCAGAGCAACAGTCGTGTCACACAAGCAAGACACACAGATCTCCTAATGCAGCTGTCATTGCAGTGTCACAATTCTATGGCCACTTGCAGTGTCCAACATACAGTAATGTTAATATTCAGCCTGTATGGTTTAACATGCCAAGCAGTGGTTTAACAGTGAAAGTCAGTAGGGTCCAGTGTGACTTTTAGACCGTCACCATTGACTTTCATTGTATGGAAAAAGCAGCTTTTTGTCTGTGTGTTTTCACAGAAGAAAGAAAGACATAAAGCTTTGGAACAGCATGTGGATGAGTGAAGGATCACATTATTTAAAATCTATGCCTTTAACATTTGGATGCCAATTCTACAATTGAGTCAACACTCAGTCTGTCTTATTATAGTCAACAAATATATAATGCAAGTTTGTAAAGAGATGCAATAATTCCCCATTTCACTCTGCTTTTAATGAACACTGCTACTTAAGAGTACAGCACCCCTCCAAATGAACAATCCACTCGTCTGTGTCAACATTTAAACATTGAGCCAGTGCTATGTTAGCAGTGTTCAGAAACATAAAACACAAAAATGTCCCCGCATAATAAGCATTATTTGTTTCCAAGCAACTGGCCTAATGAGGTGATGTCGCTGTAATGCTGATGACAAGACTTTGATATCTGGCTGAATACTTAGTTTAAACAGAGAAGAGGCTTAATACATAATAACAGACTGTCATTTAAAAAAAAAATTTGTTGGGACATTTTGCTTCTTTCAAGAATTAGTTATTTTACATAGTGGAATTTTAATATCTACTGATATGTTTTATATATATATACATATATATATATATATATATATATATATATATACACACAACAGTTTGTTCAGGTTCTCAAATCGGTTGAGAACCCTGAGATTTTGTACTGGTATGGCTACAGGAACACCCTTTCACAATGTTGTATCACTCCGCTTGTTCTTGTCATGAATCTGGCCTACGAACTTCCGTTAACTCACCACCAGAGGTCACTCACTCACCACAGGGACTCTTGCACTACACTAACTGTTGCACGCCACCTCAGACTACAATTCCCATCATCCATTGCACTGACGACACACACAGCTGTTTGCACTGATCAAACAGCTGATTGCACTGATCGCACACCCTACATAAACCATGGACTTCCTCTTCCTCTCTGCCGAGTATTGTTTAGCATATATCTTAGCGATAGCTACTCTACAGAGCTGCCTCAGTTGTTATAGTCTTGCCTTGTTAGTTTTCTCGTGTTTGATACCTGCCCGTGTTACCTGGATTATCTCTCTTGCCTTGCCCCTGTTGGATATTGTTCGCCGATCAAGGACCCACGCTTGCCCTAGTACTATTCTTTGTCTTGCCATTTATATACCTGTTTGCCTATGTTTGACCCATGTCTGTTTGATGACCACACCTTTTAATAAAGCTCTGCAAATCAATCCGCTTGCCTCATGTCTCTTCGGCTCCGTAACAATTCTAGCCCGGTTTATCTTTTTTTTGTCGATCTAGTGTCATGACGGATGCCCAAATCCACTATAATTTAAAAATAATACTGTTTTGTGTCACGGAATGCAGTTTTAAGGATTTTTTTTAGGCGAGAATGTGCTTGCTTGGACTTAAAAGATGCGGTTTATTAATAAAGATAATGTCTATTTGAAAATTTGCTTCAGCGTTTTCGGAGACAGGATCTCCAGCGGTTCAGCGGCAGTTCAGCACTCATTACACCCACAGAGAGCACCTCACCGCGGCCAGATCTTCTGGAATTTACCACTGGCTCTAATGTCTATATACTGGTTAAACACAAGATATAATTCATGTTGGGTAAATCTAACGGCCAGTCTTTGGTCTCATTAAATTATTATTTGTTCCAGAACAAATAGTTTTGCCAAAAGTTTATCATGTTTATGTAAATTCAATGCTGTATATCGCGGTGCCTTTGCTTACGATTGACTGAATTGCCTAGCAACTTTTATGATGGCTGCTGTTGTTGTTTATTAAATGATTATTCAATTATTAGTATTTTATATAAATAATAATAGTATTCAATAATGTTTAGTACTGAGACATGGTGCGTGTGTTGTGATTTTAGTTACATTGTTCCGCCTTTAAATGGTGACAACAGACTGTTTTTATAAGTCAGCACTGCAGTAAAGACTTTTACTTTGAAAAATAAATGCTTTTCTAAACTGAAGTTATTTTTACTTACAACAACAGCTCGATTTTACTTCAATCACAGTCGCTCAGTCCATCTCTCTCTCATATGCTTATTTTGCATAATACAGCAAGCTTTTACTACAGTAATACAATAAGTTTTCAATGAAGCAACTCAAAGTTCCTTCGCTACTAGTTCTAACGTTTTGGAATTAGCAACAGAGGCTTGGGCTGAGCTGTTCAACTGTCAACTTTAGATTTAAATCCGTGGCAGAAGAAAGTAGTTCTGCACAAAAGAGGGCTTTTAAAGATACTCCGTTGTTGTTTCTAAATTATTTACACACTCGTGCCGTTGAACTGTTGTATAAATGCAATATCACACTCGTAGACGTGATATATGGCTGTATATCATCACGGCTGTGATTACCTATGGCACTCGGCCTGCGGCCAAAATGATTATTATTTTTTTTATCTAAGTAAGAATCATATCTTTAGAATAATATATTTAGTAATAACTGGAACATACAGTTCTAGTTTACTTGCTACAAAGTGTCTTGAAGGAGAAAAAAAGTAAATTGTGCCCACGATTTACTAATTCGTTCCCTCGGTTTACTAAATTATGCTCACAATTTTCTAATTCATTCCCTTGTTTTAAGGAAATCGTGTGCTCGAAATATTAATTTGTGCATTCTCATAAACCTTTTGCTGCTGTTATGTTACATGTTATGGACAGAGACACTTTAATTGGCTTTTATTTTGAATTGGGAATGAGTCATTTTAAGTGAGAGGCTTCTACTAGAATGCAGACAGGAAGTAGAATGAATTATTTTGTGCTCATGATTTACTTAACGAGAAAATTAATTATTAGGTTACACTTTATTTTAAGGTGTACTTGTTACAGTGTAATTATACATTTAAGTACTGAGTAATATACATGTTCTTACTATATGGTTAGGCTTAGGGTTACTTGAATGCAGTTATGCATCAAGTATTGTTATTACAATAGTAAGTACATGTAATGTGTAACAAAGACACCTTAAAAAAAGTTTTACCAATTATTAAGTGCATGATTTACTTAGCACAAGGGAACGAAGTAGTAAATTGTGCGCACAATTTAACAGAGGGAACAAATTATTATATCGAGTGCATAATTTACTTAGCAAGAAGGAACAAATTATTAAATTGTGTGGATGGTTTACTTATTTTTCCTGCATGTCATGTGCGGGGCTCTGTAATTTAGTTCTTTCTCAAGAGCCTACCTTATTGTACACTGTCAACTAGAAATGTATATTTGTACTACTGTAAGTGACAACTTTGACAACTTGGGTATTTGAGTTGACTAAACTTCGAGGCAGAATAAACACTTACTTTTTGTAAGTTGAAACTTTTTATAAATGTTGCGACCTGCTACATTTGCTTCCAAGTGGACTGGGCTATAACTCCTAGTATAGTTGCATGTAAGCCAGTCTTATTTGAGCTTGGCAGATCAAGAAAATGTTGGCAATTTTTTATGTGCAGTATGCATCAGGCGGTCACTGAACAGACTGGTCTGTGGGTGTGCCTTGGAGACTTCCAGCATCCATAACCCAACATATGCTGCTAACCAGCCATGCAGGAATTTTCAGCAGGCAGACTAATTAGAAAGTATGTCTGCGTCCAGTTCTACCAGCAGACCTGTTGCACTAAATAGTATTTGATCTTTCTCAACATGGCATAGAATCCTTTCTGACACCATTTTATCACTCTATTGGCGTTAAAGAGCCTGGGAAATGGGCTCTCTGAGACAGAACTGCGGCATCCCTCAGCGAAGTCAGGAAAATAACCAACTGTCTGAGAGTGGGTGAGACTGAGACGTGAGTGGAATCTTTAGCTGACTCAGAAAGATGGGGAACAGGGCCTCCGGGGGGTTTTGCGTTGCCCGTCGTCAGCACGCGGCGGTGACGAACGATGTGTGAGCGCTGGACTGATGACTGCAGTGTGGAGGTTGGGATGTGGTGACAGGCTGGAGACCGCAGTGCCATTCTCCTGGTGACACTGGCTAGCTGTGATGAATGCAAAATTGATAGGGCTCATTGAAATTCACAGACAAGAGGAATCTCCATTGACTAGTTCAGCAGCGCCAGCAGCTTGTTTGGAGGAAATTAATTTAATAACAAGACCAGTAAGGCGTCGTGATTGTGGCCTCGCCCCAATTTCCATATTAATGAATTTGTGCGCGTGAGGCATTTCTGGGCAAGCAGTCGTCACCTATTACCTTCCCTTGCCCCTTGAGCTATGTTTTGTTTGTTCAGCTCGGAAACAGGCTTTCCCTTGATACATTGAAGGAATAATGGTGGGAAACACACTCTTCACTCTGGGAATCAAGTGTCAGATATCTGCCATGTAAGCATAATCTTGTAGCTTCTTGGTAATATAGATGTTATATAGTTTAAAATTCCAGCAGAGCTTATAAACTTGCAGACACTTGTCTTTTAATGTATATTTTGATGTATTATGTATGGGGTGTGTGGTGAATTGACACTTTGAGTCCAAAGACATAATAAAGATTTATGTGACGGCTTGGGGGACAGCTGCATTCGCTGTGCCTGCATTATACAGCAGAAATGCGGTATAAATTCAGTGCATGTACATCTAAAGAGATGCCCCTGAGATTGGCCTCTATGAATTCGTATTTCTCTGCAAAGGCAAATTAGTTGTGTTGTTTTTAGACATTATCTTATTCTCTGTCTCTTCGAGTTCTACTCTGCTTATCTCTGCCTTTGGCTGCACTATCCAGACTGTCTTTTTTTTCTAATTTGCTCTCCAACAGGTCTCTCATTTATCTCAGGGCTGGTGTGAGAGGAAAGACTCTCTTTCTGCTGAACTGTGACTGCTCCAAATCCTCCAGCAGAGAGAACAACTCAATCACACTGAAACACTGAGAGCTCTCACAAAGGCTGGTCATTTGTTTCAGAGCTCCAGACTTTTTCTGCAGACACTAAAACTGATGGGATACAACTTAATTTTAAGTAATGTTACAGGTGCCAAAGTTAGGCGAGCTTCACGCTTCCTCGTTTTCTACACATCAAGTGTGTACTGAAGTGTACTGCAACTCAAACTCTTAAAAACTTAAACTTTTTCCCATAAATAGTCAGTTAAAAGAGGTGTTCAGCCATCAAAATGATGATCGTCAGCCTTGGATGGCCAAATTAAACTTTGTTTAGTTTAGTTTTTCTATAATTGCAGCTCAAGAAAGTGACCTGACTTCATTCCAGATTACGTTCCTGTTTCTATTAGTTTGTGGCATCCATAAAGGCTCGTTTGTTTTGGTTTGACTTTCTAGCTTCACCACAAAAGGTTTGCAATATTTTCATACCTCCTAATTTTGGATATGTGTAAATACAGTGAAAAACAGTGTATGATTTTGTAATTTTCTAGCAGTGAAGATAACACTTTAGCATAGGGACCAATTCTCACTATTAACTGGTTGCTTAGCATACTTATTATTAATATATTAGCTGTTTATTAGTACTTATAGAGCACATATTCTGCATGACCATATTCTACATCCCTAATCCTACCCAATACCTAAATTTAACAACTACCTTACAAACTATTAATAGGCATCAAATTGGGAGTTTATTGAGGCAAAAGTCATAGTTAATGGTTAATTAATAGCAAGAATTGGACCTTAAAATATAGTGTGACCGCATATGTGAACATATTTCAATTTACAAAATGTGTATATTTAAAGTTTTCAGTCCTCTTTCAATAAATATGTTGGACTTTTTTAAAATAATTTCACTTACAATAACTTGGGGAACGGGGTTAAATAGTTTTTAGAATTCCCCATTACGGCACCCTTGCCAGCAGGTGCATGCTGATTTAATGTTTTTAAAATGTCCTACATTATACTGGGCTTTTTGTTTGTTTGTTACATACAGTATTAGTTTTATCCAGCATATGTAATAGTTCTCACAGAAAAAAACATAGGATTTTTGCCTCAAAGGCTTTTAAAAGGCTTTTGTATTCATAGAAAATAGCAGCAATATGCAGGTCCACATGGAGTCTGCAGCCGCAGAAACATAAATCTACCTACATTTTTAGAGAATTTGAAAACCTGTCAATCAAAAAAATTCCCTGCCTCTTGTGTGTCCGTTACATATTTTTGAATAAATTGATCCTGGTTACAGCTACCAATAAGATTGGAGTACCTTTAACTCCTTTAAACACATTGAACATTACACAGCATTTGCATTTTACTCCTGTATTTTACATATTACTGAGTGAAACTAGAAATACATTGAGAAAAGAAATATAGGATGGAACTTCGTCCATCAGAAACTGATTGGATCAGCTGAAAAGTTGTTTCCCAAGTGGAAAAAGTTATTAAATTCTATGATGAAATATGATGACAAATATAATTGTCTTTGGAATAACAGTAACACTTTATAGCGATAGTTAATTTTTAGACATTCTGCTGACTGTAAGTAACTTTGCAGCTACATGTCAGCTACAATTCATTAACCCTAGCAATCTACTAATACTTTAATGAGAGTTATTTGACATGTAGTTGCAAATTAATGAGTTAGTTGTCATGCATTTGCAAAGTTACTTATAGTTAATAGAATGTCTAAGGCTGACTACCAAAATAAAGTCTAACCAGAACAACTTGTGTGGATGAATATTTCACAATAAGACCAGGAATAAAGATAGTAAATTGAGTTGATTTTGAGTTCATGTTGATAAAGTCAGCTCAAAAAAAAAAAAAAAAAACAAGTCTTCAGATAATGTCTGGTCCTAGCTAACAGAGACAGTTTTCCCTAGCGAAAGTGTTGGTTAATCTGTTGAAAACAGTGCTTTGCCCTGTTGTTGATGTAGGTTAGTTTGTGCCCGTCTATCCAGCCCCCGCACACCTACGCAGACTCCCACAACAACACGAGCACAGATGGCACATTCAAGGGGTTCTGGGAGAAAACAGGCAGTCCATCAGAAAACAGATTTCCCACAGAGAGAGAGGTGTATTAGAGAGGAGAGTATGGGAAATTCAATAGTTGACAGTATGGAGTCTGTTCACAAAGTTAATGCTGTTGGTCTGAGCAGAATTTGAGTTTGTGAGAAAGCGAAATAGATGTAATACTGTCTGAGATGGACACGGGCGGATTATGAATGTTCTATTTGTGAAGCTCCGGTCCTGCTACTGGTTTAATCACACCGACTGCACGGCTTGGCTGAGCAGCTGGATTCCTATTACGGCTGCTTGGCTAGCTTACTCTATTCTTACCCGATAACGATCAGCATCCGTACCGGCAAGGTTTTTTTTTCCGCCATGGGGCTGAGTGCATCTTTATTCCACCTGATCTCACTATGAACTTGTCTTCATCTTGTTCTCTTCTTATTGAAACCATTCTGAGTTGACCCAGACACCACACCCACCTCTCTGACCCACACACCTGCAGCATCCCCTCTATGACGTCAAACCGGATTTCACTATAACCTTAATATTAAACCAGCTGTAATGGTTTTATTGCTTTAGTGGAGTGTGGCATGTCCGAGCAGAAGGGTTATAAAGACAAATGACCTGTGGTTTCGCTGCAATATATTTCTGCTTTATTGTCTTTCACAAATCAGCATGTAATGAAATTAGAGCTGGGTGTACCAGTCAATGTGAGTAAAAAAAATGCAATTACGAGGGCAATTACGAAGGGGTGTCTCGTGGGAGATAAGGAAGAGATTGAAAACGTATTACAACCTGCTTTCCTCTCATCTGTCCTCTTTTACAGCTCTTTCTCAAGGGGGGGAAAACAGCTGTGCAAACTTTTGAGATCACCAGAATTAATTTCATTCGCAGAAAGATTGAAGGGCAAACAGTTATGCAACTTTATTTTTTACTTTATTTTTAGTATTTCAGTGCAGAAACCTAGTGATGCTGGATGATAAAGTGCTGTCACTACAACATAAACCAATGCCAGGTGGAGTTTTAACAGTAGGTGATGGGTTGTAACATTAATAGACATTATGGGGCATGGGCGTTTCCTGCAAGGGAGGCAAAACCTCCTCAAAGGCAGTGCCTCGTGTTTTCCCCCATTCTATTGCCCATGCAAAAACATATTCTGTGTGAATGGCCCCTTATATTCCTAACTTTACTGGCCATAAACACTCTATTAGCCACCATAAAACTATATTTTGCATTCATTAAGAATACTGTAGCTCACTTTGTTCCTATGTTCCAAGTACATACAGTGCTGAAATGTATAGCTTCAATCCAAGCATATAAGCCAAATCTGCTGTAAAAATATTTAACCATTTACAGAATTTAACTGTTAACGCTGTTGAAAAAAACAGCATATGCTGGTTAAGTATGGTTTGAAGAATGGCAGCTGGTTTGAGCTGGTTTAATCTGGACCTTAGTTGGTCATGAGCTAGCTCCTGCTCATGGCTACTGTAGCTCATAACCAGCTTAACCCAGCTCATGACCAACTAAGGACCAGCTCAAACTAGCTGCCATGCTTTAAAACACATCTAACCAGCATATGCTGTTTTTATCAACAGGGTAATCAATCTCAGAATGCATTGCGACAAGTAAAAATATATTTAATTCACTACCAAAAAGTAATAAATATTTGTAAACAACCAAATGAAATTCAGTTGAATTAAAATCTATCTTGCTCAATATTTGCTTGTGCTGTATTTTTGTTATCTTAGCAACATGCTAATGAAATTTGCCAGAAACATGAAATTTTTACTCAAATTTCTGCAAAGTGAGCGGACCCTGCATGATCATTTGTTCTAGGATGTGAAGAAGAAAGGGTGTATGGGAGAGTATGCCATTTTACAGTAACCAAGTGTTTTTACACTGCAGTGGAAGGGAGGGTGCTGCAGCTTTTTTAATTGGGTGCGTATGAAACAGCTGTCATGCCCACCGTTTGGGCTGTAAGTCTTAATTAAACAGAAGTGCATGCTGGGCCGGCTGTAGCCTCCCTGAGAAGATTTTGTGTGAATTACACCGATATCTCACTCGCACAAACACACAAGTATACGCATACGATCACAAGGGTGGTGTATCCATGAGTCCATCTTTCTCCATCACAGCAAGTCCATCACTTAAACTGACATGCAGCAGGATGCTAACAGACAGCTTTGCTTATGCCATTGAAAGTTTACTGTAGTCCCGACTCCCAACGCACTAGTCTGCTTGAGCAGTGTTAAGAGAAGGACGCAGTGTAGATGCAATGGAGGCTGTTAAAGGCTAATCTTTTATTCAGCAGGGATGCCTGGTGATTTGAGGCACTCAAATAAGAGATGTGACTGTGCTAATGTTGTTCCACCACAATCAAGATTCATGAGGCCTAGGTACATGTTTGTGCCTGAAAGAGAAAGGAGAAGAAAGGGAGAGGGTACAGCTTTCTTTAGATTTCTTTAGCTCGGCTTCAAAGCATTGCTGCATTCTCAGCACGATTTCTATTTTTAGCGGCCTCACTGCATCAAAGCTTTAATTCCCTGTACGTATACAAATGAAACAATTATTTAGAACTCTTCACCAGGCTTAGATGCCGCAGTGTGACACACATCAGATAATTTTCCCATTATTTACCTTGTAAATTGCATAAAGCCTGTTTTACACCATATGAAAATCGGTCTTATGAACAGGTTGCAGCACTCAAACTGTACGCTTAAGCAGCACTTCAAGTGGAGTTTTGATAGGGAGTGATTTTGTGCCCTGTATAGCATGGTGATCTCAGAAGAAAATATGTTGAAAATGCTATGAACCTATTTATCAGCACAATTGTAAGCAATATGGGGTTTTATGAAGTCGTTTTTTTAAATAATATAAAATAACAGTGAACTACTCACTTTAAGGCATGATGAACAGGCCCTCTGTATTTTTGGTGATCAGATCATGATCGATCGGCACTTAACATTAAAGGGGTCCTATTATGCTTTTTCACTTTTTGAATTTTAGTCATTGTGTAGTGTGTATGTTTGGGCATAAAAAGATCTACTAAGTTACAAATCTCCACTCCAAAGGGAGATATTTTGTTTAAAAAATCCCTTTTCAAAAACTACAACAAACGGCTCGTTTGGACTACAAAGTTGTTCTCCTGTATTTGTGATATTACAAAAATAAATCCCGCTTACATAAATTTGAATGGTTGGGGAGAACGTTTGGTTGAGCACTGCACGTTTCAAAATAGAAACCCGTTCTGGTGTTTTTATATCACTGTATTTCTGATGGAAACCGACTGTTTTCAGAAAATTTTGGATGTCATTTTCATTTCATCTTGCATGTAATGTCTGATAAAGCAGCATTTGTGAGTGGAGCTCTGCTTTGTGTACAGCGTTACCGGGGAAACCTCGCTCTCTCCCTCTCCAACAGCGCCTCCTGATGGCAGAGAATCAATTTGCATATATATGCCGCCACAAATAGTTTCACTGCAACTCATGTGATAATGTTAGAATTAAAGAACAATTAACTTAATACATATTACCATTGCACTTATCTGTATATAGTAAATGCAGTTATTTTTAAGCTGTTGTTGACATCCTATCTAAAACGTGATTTAGCAAAAAAAAACAAAAAAGCAAAACAATAACGTTACCACTTCAATAGAGTGGTGGAACTATGATGTCACTATGTAGGCGAAAACCTGGAAGCGAGTTAGCATTTTAGCACTTCCGGTTCCATCGTCCCAGAGTCAATGGGTTTTTTGAATGGGATTTTGTTTAAATCCCTTAAATAAGGTCTGTGGTTCACACAGGTTCAAGATACTTTCACGTTTTATTCTACGACATAAAACACACCAGTAACACCCCACTCGTGATTTTTTTTAAAACTGTTATGTTTCTTAAAAAAGAGGGTTGCTAACAAGTTGCTAAAAGGGACTACAGGCGCTGTCAGAGACATTAAATGTCATCATGCCGAAAAGTTGATCAATTTACGGTATTTTCCAGTTGTAGTATAATTTGTAATACAATTAATTTTAGAAAAACCAATGAATAGTTTCCCGCATTTTATATTGTTGTTCGACAAGGTTTTTTTGCTTTGCCCCGAAATGCGACACAAGTCTTTGGATGGAAGACGCTCGTTTTATCGCTTAACCTTAACGTTACTGATGCGGAGACTCTGGCTTCGTACCATAAGGTAAACTCGTATGATTATTACATGTAAACACCACATTTGCTGGCTTTACGTGGTGAAAGTGAAACTTTAATGATGCATAGTGCTTAAAGCCACGTTAAAATGAAATGTTTACGGCCAAATGAATCTGTTAGAAAGCATATAGACTGAGGATTTCCTAGAAGCAAGGATAAAATAAAATTTGTGTACCCACCCTAACAAAACGATAGCTGAAATGTGGTACTTTATTCACTAAAATAAGTTTAATCTTACCATATCCAAAAACCTGCTCACTCTGCTGTTATTTAATAGATTAAATTCGTGGGGATACGTTTTTAATGAACATATTCATATTAATCAAGGATTTATTGACTTTTAATGCACCTTATTTCGAAATGTACAGAAATACGTGCTTTCAGATGTCCTTTAGTTAAGATTATTTCATTTATTCACTATACTATTATAATGTGTCTCATTTCAGTTTTAGTTTGGCACTAGTTTTGTATTTAATCCAGTGTATTTGAAACGGTTCATGTAGCGTGGATTAAAATTCATATAAAGAATAAAACCTTTTCATTGAACGTTGAAAATAAGTTTGAGAAAGTTGTTGGGAGTATGGTGCTGATGACGTTGAAGGTTTAGCTTTTTAGTTCTGGCGCTTTTATTTAGGCTTCAAAATTCGTCAAAGTTATATTATTTTGTGAAGATTATTTTGATGGACAAAACGTGTAAGTTTCATGAACTATGATTGAACACAGAGCTTATTTTTTTTGCGATAATCCAAAAGCCTATGGAAAAATCCTATTGGCTTTTTGTCGAGGAACCAGTTTCATGCTAACAGCCGATCCGCCTACAAAGTGACATCATAGTTCCCCCACTCTATATGTCTTGCAATATCCGTGCGTGCAAAGGTTCTGCGCGATCCTCTTGTTCAATATTCTCGAGGTCTGAATTGATATAGCAATATTGACGAACTTGCTGCTTTGGCAAGGGGAGGGACAGTACTGAAACACCGTCTAAGCTGTTCGCCAATCACAACGCACTGGGACAGCTAACCAATCACAACACATTTCACTTTTTGGAAGGCGGGCCTTCATCAAACCGGAACTAATGGAGTCGTTTGTGTCAGACTGGGGAGAAATGTATTGTAATAATGTAAATTATTTGAAAAATAATGCGATTTTCAAACCACCAAGTATGAGAGCATGTTCTAGTACACCCCCAAAACAAAATCAAGACTTTGTAAAAGGGCATAATAGGACCCCTTTAAAAGCCCAGTATACAGTAAATGCACCCGAGATGCATTAGAAATTACATTTGGAGAGGGTTTGAGAAAGATTGTAACCACATTTAATGAAGATGTAAATGCAAATGTGTTTTTGTTGCACATTCGGCTTTGTAAGAGGTTACGCTGAAAATATAGCATCGCATACAGTATGCCACTTTGACATACTGAAACGGTAAGGCGTTATTTTGTGGGGTTGTGGCAGTTTCTTTTTATTCTGGTCTAAGAAAGATAACACACACAGTTCTCTTGTGATCTGCTCACTTGATTTAATAATCAATACCTCATGAATTATTGCACTGACTGTCTCACTCACATTTTCTCTGTGTATTTTTGTGGAGAATTTCCCTACTTTTCATAACTTTTTCTCCCTATTATCTTTCATTTCATTTTATTATTTTCTCCTTCACTTGTCTGACTTCCATGTCTTATTCAAGTAGTACCTTTATACTGCTAAAGGTGTCATATTATACCATTAGTCAAGGTTTATTGTTTTGCCATTTAGTTTGACCATTTTGTTTATGTCCCTTTGAAGCAACTGCTTTTTTTCTACTGTGATTTAAGATTTCTGTGTAAAATGAGATTCACAAAACAGCCTGCTTTGAAATGTGTCACATAACCTGTTAAGATTTAATGTTCAAAATGAACTTTACCTACACATTTCCAACATTTTGATCTTTCAGACAAACATGCAGAGCAGTAGGTGTTACACACAGCCAGGAATAGCACAGAGTATTCTGTGTCTATCCTACTTAAGTCTCAGCCTCGGACGTCACGCCCACGGAACGTTGGCTGAACGTCTGATGCATATGGCACACAAAAGTGGAAACACTTCGTTGTTGGACTGGTCAAAGACTATAGAATACCCAAGACAGATCATTGTATTGTTTTGAATGGGGAGAAATGCAACGCTCAATATGGCCGCTCAATCGCAGGAAGCCCCACCTTCTGAATGAAAGAGCCAACCGCTAATCAGTAAAGTCAGCTAGTCACTGCAGCTGCCGTTAGAAGTCCCGGTTGCTATAGAAACATTCAGCGTTCAGCATGCGCACTGGCTGATCTAGCCTGAAAAATACGCTTTTTATAACGCTATTTGAGCAAAAGAAACTATTTATCATACAGTTGTTATCAGATTTCTTTGGTGATTTCAAATACGAAATTTATCGTAAGTGTGACACCCTAAAGTATGTGCACATTTTGGGTATTGTGATTTTGGAAGAAAAGGTTTATTTTCCATATACTGTGTTGTATCTTACATATATTTTATGTCAAATGTATTGGGAAGCTGAAAAATGTCAAGTGAAAATCATTGTCTATTGTTGAGTGAGATCGGCAGGGACGGATTATGACGCACCGGTGCCCGGGGCACGGACTGATTAAAGGCCCCCCTCAGTTGAAATTGCGCTAATTTTTTCTTAAATTCAAATAGTAATGGATTTTATCTACACTAAGTGAAAATAGCAGTATTTTTAGCGATGTTATTTACACTAAGTGCAAATAGCTATAGATTACATTACACTATGTTAAAATAGCAAGATTTTCTGCTATTTATACTAGTTTATACTTTATACTACTCGCAAAATAGTGGCAATTATCTGCACTTCAGTATTGTATTACATTATAAAACAGTATGCAATAATAACGTATTGAGTGTAAATTTTTAATAATTTTAATTCAAATTATTAAATGGATGTCACCTTATTGGTACAATTAAGCCCTCCCGACACCTACCCTAACCCTACCGGATACTTTATTTTCAACTTTTTGGTTATTTCTTAAATTTTTATTGACAATAAATGCTTTTACGATGTGATTTGAGATTTGAAAAGGGAGAAAAAAGTTTGGAAAAAGGCGGGTTCGAAACCTTGTCAATCGCGTCAAAAAGCATGCGCTTTACCACTGGAGATTACGATTCAAAGCCGTTTTTTTTATATATAATCTTGACAGTCCCTATCACACGTTGGTGGGTGGAGTGTAAATAGTCTCTGCCAAAAGGTGGGCTATTTGCACTAAGTGTAAATAGACTTCATTTACATTACTGGGGTCGACAATATAAATGGCCAGGTGGCCCGGACGTACTTTTAAAACCGTCAGGGCCACCAGATCGCTTCAACCACTAGCCCGGTGGGGCCAGTAAAAATAATGCCTCGATTAAAAAAAGTCTAATTTCACATTAATTACCTGTGGTTCTGTGTTTTGATTTCTGTTAAATCGTCTCGGTAACCACCGCTAACACGTTACGTGATCCCGCCAGCCTTACAGATGCAGCGGGTTTATGCGCTCCGTCTGCACCACCTTGCTCGCTCCCGCGGTTACGCGCGCAAACTGCACACTGCTGCTCAGCACCTACCTATAGCTATTAAGCTAGGCTACATGTTTCTGAAACCCCCATCACCCGGCCAAACGCCGGGTAAAAAAGAGAAGGCAAGGAAGAGAAAATCACCAGAGGAATTGAGGGAAAGCGAAAGGGAATACGAAAAGAAAAGGCAGAGAAAGTTTCAGCCCCAGTGGCGAGACCGCTGGAATTGGCTGGGCTTAGGGGTGTGCGATATGACGATTTTTGATCGTGGACGATAAAAATGTCTGCACGATCTGCTTTTGAAGAAATATCGTAGTATCCTGCTACAGCACACATTATATCAAATACAGTTCTGGTGCCTCCGTCTCTATATACTGTACAACACGACATACAGCAGTAGAGTTACTCTTACAGGACACTGCACTTATTCGCGATCGCAAAAGTACATTATTTGCACACAAGCCTTGCTGGTTAAATGTTTCATTCGCGCGCTGGTCTGAGGTGCGCTTTTTCTGAGCGCATACACCTGAAGCACGCGCACTAAAAAGCCTGTCTAACAGCGCCCGATTACTCAACTAACTTATTTTTTGCGCTAATACTGTCAAAACACACAAGGTTTACATACAGACTCAGTTGGTTATCTCTAAAATGAAAGTAAATAGTTAAGAGAGAAACAGATGCCTGCCTGTATATTAGATGCGTGCAGCTCTTAAAGGGACAGGACACTAAACGTGCTGTCGACTGTCATTAAAGGGATAGTTCACCCTAAAATTTAATTTCTCCCATTATTTACTCACTCACATGTTGTCCCAAACCTCTATTAATTTCTTGTGCTGAACACAAAAGAAGATATTTTGAAGAATGAGGGTAACCAAACAGTTGCTGGTCTACATTGACTTTGATAGCAGGAAAGAAAAATCCTGTGGAAGTCACTGTGGACCAGCAACTGTTTGGTTTTCCACCTTCTTCAAAATAGCATTTATGTTCAGCAGAAGAAAGAAACTCATTCAGGTTTAAAACAACTTTTGAGTAAATGATGGTATAAAAATAAAACATTATGACAGAATTGACAGACAGATGACAGAATATTTATTTTTGGGGGAAATATTCATTTAACGTTAACAAAACAACAAAACGCAAAGAGAAAAATCACTCACTATTCTTGACTGAAAAACTTTAATACAGTTGCTTTAGGAATCAGTCTATCTAGTGTTTTATTTTTATATTTGTTCATTCAATTTCATTGAATGCTCTGCTAAATACACCTATTGTACCTGAAAATAAAGCACTGTTTGTTTTATTTGTATATTATGTGTATTTGTAATGTGTATCTTTGTTCTTATTTTTTAATAAGAAAGATAGAATGATGACAAAGATTTTTATCTTCGCCCACTTTGGCCTAAATATCTGCCATGTCTTTTTTTTTGTTTTTGTTACCTTGAAAGGCTTTGTCTTTCTAGTTTGGCTGTAATGCTCAGACAACTTGTAAAACCAACATGACAAAGAATCGTGATAAAATCGTGAATCGTGATATTTCTAAAAAAAATCGTGATATGATATTTTTCCCATATCGCCCACCCCTAGCTGGGCTACGATCAAGAAAAAAAAGAGGTTTACTGTGAGCTCTGCAGATCAATGCCCACATATGCAGACAAGTAAGTTAGAGAAAAGTTAACGTGTATGAAACCTATGGTATGAACATAATATAATGAATTGCTGTGTGACTACGGAGAATGAATCCTATGCAATAGGTTTATTTGCACTTGTTTCATGTTTTTGCACAGTTTTGCTGCACTTTGCACTAAACCTACCTTTAAAAAAATGTATGTTATTCATGTTGTTCAAGCAAACTGTTCTTTTTCGTGATTATTGGGATCAATACCCGACGCGTTGACCTGGGCCAGTGAACTTCAAAAGACAAATTTCCCTTATTGTCTACCCCTGCATTATCAAAGAACATTATCATTGACGGAATTAAAGCAATCTCAAAAACTCCCATTAATCACTGAAGTTGCTTACATTGTGAAATGAATATCTTGCTTACATCGTACGCACTTCTGCACTTTGTTGTTTCTGATGAGAGAAATCGGCAGAGAGCAGAATTCATTCAGGCACCGCGCACTGAACAAAACAGCTGTTTCAGCGATGACTCATCTGGACGCCTCTTATTGGCCATTGTACTCATAAACTCAACAGAATCATGTGTGATTGGTTATAATGCATAATGCTGTAGAAAAACGGGCTGTCTCTGGGTCCGTGCCAGCCAGCTAAGATGAGCGAACAATTTAGCAGCTGATGATGTGCCGCACTGAATGATCTAATCACACCGGTGTGATTGTTTATTAAATATAAAAAATATTAGTCGGCTATTTTTTGTCTTTTGGAAGCTGCATTCAAAATCCACTTGCCTCAAAAATCTGAGGGGGAGTAGCAGTATTTCGGCTGGGCCCCCCTCTGGTCCAGTGCCCTGGGCACGTGCGTTAATCCGTCCCTGGAGATCGGGACTCTTATTTTGAAAATGAGCTGAGGACTCATACAGGGCAGTAGTGTTGTGCTTGCGCTGGCGCTCTCACAATTGCTGGAAATGATGTAGGACACAGACACACTTGCTCCTGTCGCCTCAATTTTTCCTGTTTCTACAGGACTTTCTGATCTGTCAACACGGCCTTTTGTGCGGGGTGTGTAACATAAGCTTAGTGAACAGTATTGGAAAATGTTATGTTTCCCCATACAAAGAGATAGGAGCTGCACTTGGATGCCCAAAAGGTGTTTCAAAGATGGCCGCCGAGTGACATGACTTGTCTTAAAGAGACTTTGGACTGGTTAGATTACACAGGATTTCTGGGAGACGTGTGTGTCGCATTCTTTAACGTTCCACCTGGAAACAAAGATGTTGTGATGCCAAACCCACTCACGAAAGAAGAAAGCCGTAGTGTTTACTACTGTGACGACGAGCGCTTATCAGGATCAACTAAATGCTGGATTTTCAAAAGTATGTGAAATATTTAAAGTTTGCGACATAGAACCTTTAAAATACCTCCGAGAGTCTGTTGTTGTGGCGACATTTCCACACCCCGAAACGTGATGCTTAACGAAATGAACTGTGATTGGTTGTTTGACATGTCAGTCAAACGGCCTCATGGGCAGGCCTTTGCCAATCAAAGCTACCATAGATTCCAGACCTTCAGCCATCAGTCTGAAAGTCTGGATACGTGAGACTAATCCTACTGCATACTTGTATCATTGTGGCTTGGCAGGCTAAGTTTTCAAACTAAAATTATTGTGGAATTGAGGATGGTTATATGTTAATGTCTTTTAATAGTCTCTCACATCAGAAAGTTGATTTAGCAGTTTAGACTACATTTTGTATTTTTGAAAATACAAAATAAAGTTTTGGTTAAATAAAATAACAGCACGGATGCTCTATTTATCCTGAACGGTGATGGATGGGTTCGGTGTGTACAGTGGATCTTTCTTTTCAAGTACTCAAAACGCTTGCCCTTGCATTGTCTGCGTCACAAAATTACGTCACATGGACTGTCTGCAAGCCGGACAAGGGAAGTATACTTTGGTCTTAACTCAAATTAAATAAAGAACACATCTAACAGGTAGTTGGACAAGCCCACAGTTTCTAATTTGATATTTTTACACAGCCTGCTGAGGAGGCGTGCCTCGAAAGAAACATGGAAACAGATTGCAACTTGACAGGCACAAACAACAACAACAGCAGCAGCAGCAGCAGGCATCACTGTAGCCCGAGGCCTCATCTGTCCGACTGAATACTTTGCTTTTTTTTCCTCATTCTTCCGCTGTCTCTTATTTCTTCTCCTCTGCCACATCACCTTTCAGCCCTTCATGTCACGGAGCTCCGCCTGACTGGCGTCTCTCCTCAGGATGGCTGACACCAAACAGGAGCTGGATTCACTTCCTGAGGCAGTCAAGAGGAGCTTGGCTCGTCCTGCTGCGGCACATCTCTAGTTATATTACAGCTGGAGTTTAGAAAAAGGCTTTGTGAAAGATTTCACAAAGAATACACAGCGAACAAGCATTTACTCAAACTTTTCACTACAGAATGCGTCCATTATTAACCAATGGAATCTGGGTGGAAAAAGAAAAAGGTGAAACTTGAAAATGGTAAAGTCTGATGTTTATTTATTCTTTGTCCACAAATAAAACGAAAGTACTCATGCTGAATCATCACAGGAAAGAAAGTAAAGGCTCAGTTTATGTACCAGTACCAATCTTGCTCTCCTCAGAACATTAGATGAATAATAGCACTCTATGAAGTTTGGAATGCAGTAAAAAAGTCTAAGCTTTAGTCATGTCCTCCTCCACATAAATGTGTGTATATATGTGTGTGGGCATATCAGTGTGTGTACATTTGTGTGTAAGCAAATGTGTTTGTAAGGTCTGCATGACCTAGTCCTCAGCTGTTTTGATGACCTGGAACAATGTGACGTTGTAGAGGACTTGATGTCCGTTGTTCCAAGTGTAGAGCACTCTTTCTCGGGGGTTGTAGTCCATCATGGAAATGTGGGAGTATTGGTTATGGAAGGGGATGTCTGTGTACTCATAGGTTGAGGTGTTGGTGTAATATGCGAAGTAGATCTTAGCACCGGCCAGGTGGGAGTTGGTGACGTAGAGCGTGCCGCAGATCATGAAAGACTCACCGGCGCTTCGTTTAGGGAAGCCTGTGTCCCACGTCTGAAGCACTTCCAGGCTTTGTGGCTCCAGACGGCTAATGACGATGTTTCCAGCGTTGGGAATGGTGGTGTAGACGGCCCATAGCCCATTCTCATCAGCCATGAGGTCGATGTCGGACGATCCACCCCAGGAGTAGGGAAAGGTGTTGTTGTAGCCTGCGCCGCTAAGGCTGCGCTGCACCAGGATGCTTCGGGATCGGAAGTGGTACTTGATGAGGATGTTACTCTGGTATTTGTTGTAGTAGAGGGAGCCGTTGTAGACCACGTGACCCGTACCAGCCCAAGGGTGGGGCAGGAGATGCTGCACAAAGTTTTGGCCTTTCATGAAGTCGTTCATTGTGCGGTACTCCAGCACGCGACGTCCCTTAAAGTAACCATCCATTGACCACACCTGAGACAGAATAAGATATACAAATGTCAAATGCATGATAGATACAAATGTCAAATGCATGATAGATACAAACAAAGAAAAAAACAAACATACAGCACAGTCCAAAGTGTAGAAGCATGGTTCTGGTAATAGGTTTGATTCCCAGGGAATGCATCAAACAGTTAAAATGTATATGTATTAGGGATGGTAAAGTTCACCGATTCACATCGGTACATTGGCATAAAATTTAATGATGCAATGCATCAATTTTTAAAAAAGTATTATGCATTAGTTATAAGTTGGCATTTGTATCGCGATGCAATTCTATCTTTTATTATTTAGAAAGTGACAAATAATTTGTGACCAAAATTGTATATGTAGATTGATTGCTCCTCTCTAAGCTGTTTCTTAAAAAAAACTGAAATTAGTAATCTCTGAAAACTAAAAATAAATTGAGTTAAAAAAAACTAATAAAAAATAATGGTAACTAAATAGAAATAAAAGATAAATACAAATGAGCAAATGTTTACTCAAACTTTTAATTCGGATGAAAGTGTCTAGCCAAATGTGAAAAAAAGATTTTCTTAGTCACTAATCCATGCTTCATGACCGTGTGAACTCATCACTCATCATGTTTCTATTTCCTTCAAAGATGTTTTTTTGGGATTATTTTCAAATCATGCTGGAGGATCATCAATTTTTACATAACTTGTGGCATTCATGCAGCTTGAGTGCTGGTGACATTAAAGCTAAATGGGCACATACCACATATTAAGATATTTGAATTACAAATAAACAATCAAATTGAACAAGAATGCAAAATAGAAGCATTTTCACTAGTGAACTTTTTGATTTCTTTGTAAGTAGAAAGCGGAATCAGGTTAGAAATGAAAGCTGAGATTTCTGTGCTGAGAATGGAGTAGATAGAACATATACCTGGATGAAAGTACAGTACATCAAAAGAGATGCCATCTCCTGACTTACTTTTGAGAGAGTGACAGCAGAGCCTTTCTTCCTGTGTAACCAGTGGTGACTCTCACTGTGCACAGTCTAGGTGTGTGTGTGTGTGTTGTCAAATCTATTGATCTGCTCCCTGTGTGGGAGTGGAGATGCTGTATGTGCTCTGCACTTGGCTGCAGCAGTTGTTCCCTGCCCTTTTCCAATCCACATTCACAGGAAATCAATCCTGTTAGCGGTTCTCCATCTCTCTCTGCCTCTCTTCTCTTTACTCGCCCTCACTGTATGAGGCTGAAGTATCTATCAGGCACACAACAGCCATGCTGTGCCCCCATCTTTACCAAGCCATGCACTGTGCACTCTTTATTAACACATCGTAATGAAACTTCAGACAGTCAGCTTATTTAGGATGGTTATTATTTTCTTTCTCCTGCATAATGAAGCCCCTCTGAGGATTTAACGCTCCCCTGCTATCTTTTGCCTCCTCTCCTCCTCCCCCCGACCGTCCTACAGTCTCCCTCCCTGCCTCTTCCCCCATTTCTCATTCCACAGAGAGATGCGGTGCATTTTTATTTTTAGGCTACTGTGGGGCTGTGTGGTGACTGGAGAGGAGGAGAGCAGGTGACTTATGGACAGGCAGGATAATTGGAACATTAAGTATAGCATTTCCTTTGTGGGCTAAACGAGTCCCTGTAGATCGGCGAGTGGAGCTGTGGTCACACTGCGGTATGCCCATCTCCGTCTCTGTGTTCCCTTCTGAGAAAAATGGCATATGTTGTGCTTTGGATGTTGGAGTCCAGATCTTTACTATATTAAGTGCAATGTGTGTGTGACATTGTAAATCTATAGGGACAATGAATGCTCAGATGCCTGCCGCATTGATATGACCATTATCTTGATTGCGGGGATTTATTTGTCACTTTACGTGATCTGTGATTGATATTGGTGAGTGATGTGATCATTAAAGAAGATACAGATAAAGGACTTTATCATTTAAGATGAGCTTTCGAGTTGCCCCATGAAACAGAATAATTGATGATCATTGCATGTCCTCTTCATGTCAGTCCTTTTATAGTGGAAATTTTAAGACTGGACAGAGAGAACAGTAGATAGATTACCTGTGTTGTTTTAATTAAATTCCTCTACCTGCCATTCCAGTTCCATTTCAGCTTCACACTCATGAATTTAATAAGAGCCAAATTATTTAATTCTTCAAGCCTGTTCTCTACTGAGATTTACAGGGCTGTTGCTAAAACTAATGTAGCCCATGGACAAATTTCGGTAGGCCCTCTCGCAAATAGACCCAATGAGTAGATTACAATTTAAAGGGGTCGTATGATGCGATTTGAAGTTTTCCTTTCTCTTTGGAGTGTTACAAGCTGTTCATGCATAGATGAGATCCCTAAAGTTGCAAAGACTAAAGTCTCAAACCCAAAGAGATATTCTTTATAAAAGTTAAGACTCGTCCACGCCCCCCCTAAATGTCTACGTCACGATGTGGAAATATTTGCGAAATGCTGCCCAAATATTCATGCTAGGAAAGAAGGCATGGTTTCAGTAACCGCAGTAGTGTTGATGCAGCCATGTCAGGGAGACACTGTGTGGCCTTCTGAAAGTAGATGCAATTAGGAATCATTGGTTAAGATTTGCTTACAACACAACAGAAAAACCTAAATGTTCGAATTTGTGCAATGCATTTTATGGACGATAGTTTTGTGAACCTAGTAGAGTACAAGGCTGGCTATGCACGAAGGCTATTTCTAAAAAAAAAAGGGTAAATTCAGACTTTGCTATGACAATCTGGCACTTCTGAATCACGACTGTAAGTATAGTATCTCACAGAAGTGAGTACACCCCTCACATTTTTGTAAATATTTTATTATATCTTTTCATGTGACAACACCGAAGAAATTACACTTTGCTACAATGTAAAGTAGTGAGTGTACGGCTTGTATAATAGTGTAAATTTGCTGTCCCCTCAAAATAACTCAACACACAGCCATTAATGTCTAAACCGCTGGCCAAAAAAGTGAGTACACCCCTAAGTCAAAATGTACAAATTAGGCCCAATTAGCCATTTTCTCTCACCGGTGTCATGTGACTCATTAGTGTTACAATGTCTCAGGTGTGAATAGGGAGCAGGTGTGTTAAATTTGGTGTTAGCGTGTGTGGTGGCAACCAGGCGAGGAGTACAAAAACAAGTGTGTCTTGCCTACTGTCAAGCATGGTGGTGGGAGTGTCATGGTCTGGGGCTGCATGAGTGCTGCCGGCACTGGGGAGCTACAGTTCATTGAGGGAACCATGAATGCCAACATGTACTGTGACATGCTGAAGCAGAGACTGGGCCGCAGGGCAGTATTCCAAACTGATAACGACCCTAAACACACCTCCAAGATGACCACTGCCTTGCTAAAGAAGCTGAGGGTAAAGGTGATGGACTAGCCAAGCATGTCTCCAGAGCTAAACCCTATTGAGCATCTGTGGGGCATCCTCAAACGAAAGGTGGAGGAGCACAAGAGGTCTCTAACATCCACCAGCTCCGTGATGTCGTCATGGAGGAGTGGAAGAGGACTCCAGTGGCAACCTGTGAAGCTTTGGTGAACTCCATGCCCAAGAGGGTTAAGGCAGTGCTGGAAAATAATGGTGGCCACACAAAATATTGACACTTTGGGCCCAATTTGGACATTTTCACTTAGGGGTGTACTCACTTTTGTGGCCAGCGGTTTAGACATTAATGGCTGTGTGTTGAGTTATTTTGAGGGGACAGCAAATTTACACTGTTCACTCACTACTTTACACTGTAGCAAAGTGTCATTTCTTCAGTGTTGTCACATGAAAAGATATAATAAAATATTTACAAAAATATGAGGGGTGTACTCACTTCTGTGAGATACTGCAAGTATTTGCTATTGACTGTTCAAATCCGGAGTTTTGCACGTAATGCGTCGTCTGTGTGTGTGTGTGTGTGTGTGTGTGTGTGAGGGGAACAGGGTCACATAACAGCGGAGTGTACTGCCTGTCAGAAATCGTCTTAACCGCGGCTTGTGTACTGCAAATGCATATGAGCATCATCACTGTGTCTGTCACACGACTCTGTTCCCCTCTCATGCTTGAACTGATAAAACTAACTTGAAAGCTGAAGCTCACGAAGGGGCGTTACGACGCGTGCTTGTGGTGTTCGGCCAGTCACAATGCACTGGGTCAGTTGGCCAATCAGAGCAGACTGCACTTGTCAGAAGCAGCTTTGTAAAAAACTACGCGTTTGAGAGAGGCGGGGCATAGAGGAACCACAATAATGTACAGTATTTGAAAAATAATGTGTTTTTTGAACATTAAAACATGTCAACATATTCTGTTACACCAAATACGCAAAATAATAATCTTTAAAATAGCATCATATGACCCCTATAAAGTGTTTTCCAACCCGATTCCTGTAGGCACACCGACAGTTCACATTTTGGATATCTCGCTTATCACTTATACAATATCACGATATGAGTAATTTTATTTCACAGTAACAATATATATCACAATATAGTTTCAAAAGTGATTTAGTCAATAGCAGTGAGAGCTATTCTCTCATTTATTGTTTGATTAACATGAATGACAGACACCAGGAAGGAATATTAAGACTGCTGTCACTTTAAGAGCTGCCCGGATCCAATATATTATTACACAAGTTGTTTCTTTCTCAGCTGTTTGCTTTCACTTAAGACCTACTGTGTTTGAGGATACTTGCAAAGACAGGCATTTTGACACTTAAAAGTGTGTGTATTTAACAGTTCAAAGCCTATAAAGTGACAAAACAACTCAGGTCAACTCTCCCATGCTTATGAGCACCGTCTTCACTTGTGCGCGCCTTTTTGACAGCACTCAGAAACAGTGCGCGCATATAGCGTATTACGTTTTCATGACCACACAGTACAGCAATGTCATGTGAGCAACCGCGATAGAGACCATAGTCCAAAAGCTCTACCTTTTAACAAATTTCTACCGGTTAACTGTGTCTACCCGTATATCGCCCAACCCTATTGTGACATATTAGTAAGTCCAGAAATGGATGAGGCAATCAGTTGAATCAGGTGTGCTTGATTAGGATAAGTTTTAAAATGTGTAGTTTTGGTGTGCCTCCAGGAACAGGGTTGGGAAACACAGCTTTTCATCACTGGGCCCAGGATGCATTCCCAGTTGTCTCCCCCTGACGATGGGCCTGGCTGCTAGTAATACCTGGCTATGATTGGTGAAGCTTTTACTTAAACAAGTTGTTAATACCAACCCCCTGATGGAGTAATTAATATGATAACTGTGGCTTTGACATGAGACGTAAGGATTGAGAGAAGAATGAAGTATGGGAGAGAGAGTATGAGCATGACAGAGAAGGAAAGATAGGGTGGGAGGGAGAAAAATGGTGGAAGAACCATCCATCAGTGACTCAGCTCTCATCGCTGAGGAGCAGCTTCACAGTACCAAAACACTGACTCAGTCACAATGCGTGTGTGTGTGTGTGTGTGTGTCTCTCTCCAGGGAGAGGCGGCTCATCATAGCAGTGGCATTGATGGAGTGAGTGTTGCAGCACTCTCATTCTTACCCTATTATCTGAGCTGGGGATCATTGTGTCAGTCATCCAGGAGCCGAACCTTGACCCAGAGGCGCGGACTGTGATGGGGTTACTGACGCCAGTTAGCTTCCCGCAACCTGGTGATAGAACACAGGGGGCACTATGAACAACGGCTTCAGTGGAACTCCAATGAACCAGTCAGCATTAAACTGCCAAAAGTGACATTTATGGAGCAGAACGAATATCCGTTATATCATCATTTTGGATTTTCTTGTGAAGTCATCAGTTTCACCCTAAATAGAACATGAGCTTGTCTCATCATGTATCTGAAAGCCAATTACTCTTTCAGCCAAATGAACTTTGGACTTTTCGGTTTGAGGCCTGCTAGCCGGCTGTTTTTAACGTTCTAACGTTAAATTGCTTATCTAATTGGACAGCAAGCACATTTTGACTTAATTGGGTCTAATGTGGTCTCCCCGACCATCAGACATGTCTACTTTACTTTTGCTTTTCCATTTAAAAGTAAATTACTGCAGCTGCTCTATAATAACTCCACAAATAATCATGTAAAACGAGTCCTGCACTGAGAATCCAACAAGTAAAAATTCTTTCTATTTTCTCACTGTAATAGGTCACATACTGTGTGTCCACAGTCAATAGATTGGTTGCTGCCTTTTCTTGATTATTAAAATCAACTCAAACCCACTGCTGCTAGATGTCTTACCAAGTTTCTGCATGCAGGAGTGCAGGCGAGTTTCCAGCAGTAGTACTCGCTGCCTGAGCTCCTCGTAGTCATAGGCTCCCATCTCCTCTTGAATTGACATTAGTACCAGGGACAGATTCCTCACCTCCTCCCTCAGCCGAAGGATCATTCTTGCATCTGCCTTGTACTGTTCCAGCACTGGCAGCAGAGGAAGCAGCTGAGTAACCTTGTCCTTTAACTCCTGAGGTAAACGGAAGAAGGAAGGTGTGAAATGGTGGTTAGGAAAGATGAGAAACGTTAATCTCCCTCTCACAGAGGTTTGGGAATTTGCATGGGCTCTCATTAACTATTCACCATGTTCATCTCCAATATTTCATCTCACATGACCGGTCTCCTGCCCCGGATCCGAATGCATCCTCACATGAGAACCAAATATTGATTTCATGCATTTGCAATCTCACAATCTACTGCTCGTCCGACGTGGTGACACAGGCCCACTCATCAGAGTGCTGTCAGCTCTCCACCTCGGCGTGACCAAGCGTATACGAAAGAGCTAAAACTTGTGTGCTGATCTCAGCTCAGTGTGGGCAATCAGTTACCGCAGCCGTGCGGACTGGCGGGTCTGGCATAGGCTGAGGTATATCAATAAAGGGGGTCTGAACAGCAGGTGTATCAATAAAGCATGCTCACCATAGGAGGGGCTGTTTCCTCCTTGTTAAAGTTTATCGTAAATCTGGTGATGGAGCTGCTCTCAGCCCTGCGGTGCCACATCATAAATCTAATTTTCCTGTTCCGAGACACAAAAATTTAGTCTCGTTAATCTCCTGCCCTGCCATAGGCGACTTTGAGCTCTCCACATTCATCAGCAGCCTCGCCGAAATAAAGCCAGGCTTTGAGACTCCTACTCTTTGAAATAGTGCTTTTAACACTGGCACATCTTGCAAATTGTTCACAGCTCCAGCAGAGAGAAAGGGGGGAAAAAAGGATTATGGTGCTCTGAACATGTTCCGATAGATGAGAAATTATTTCTGGAACATTTTGGAATAATTTTCTATACAGCGTTTGGTGAGATGACTCACACCGCAGCAGAGTGGGGTGGATGGGTAAGTGGTGGTGGTGCGTTCTGAATGATAGTGATACCCCTGGGAGGAGTGTCTTTGGCTTCCATTCCACTCTCTTTAGCAGATGGCTATATGTTACTCATCTTAAAGCGTGCTCTTCCATTTAGTCCTCTGTATATTGGTAGCGAGTCCTACTACTATTCTGAGATCGTGCAGGGCTACAAGCACACTCTCGTATTCAAGGGATAAAAAGCTTTAATAATAAACGGGTCTGAATCTTTGCCTTTGGGAAAGCAGCTGCTAGCTAAAAAGAAAAAAAAGAGTAACCTTTTGTATGCATGCACATACTCATTACAGAAACAAGCTCCAAGTTCTAGGTATAAATTATTGAGGTGCATTTGAATTCTCTCAGAGGACCTTTTGGTATGTCTCAATTAAGCACAAAAATCAGAGGTATTGAAGGTTAGTGTCAGTGTCTATTTCATGTAGGGGCAGAGGTGCCGGAAAGAGTTTTATAGTAGAGCGTCTGGAGGTGGGCAACCTCACTCCCCTAACCTCAAGAGGCACACTAGTGACAGGAGCTAGAGGCTGCAGTCTTTAATGTACTTTTTAGCGAGCTCACCTCCCATGCTGTCTGTCACCGCCTTGCTCAGAACAGACCAAGCAGAACTGTTTGCACTGGTGCATGACCCGGATAGGGGGTGAATCTAATGGAGTCCAGCTGGTAAAGGCTATGGAGTAAACTTACTCCCCTAACCACAAGAGGCACATTTGTGACTGACGTTAAAGGTTTTTCCTTGTTATCACACCCACCTCCCACGCTGGCTGTCGCTGGTTTGCAGGATGAGAAGCACTGTTGCAATAACCTTCACTTTGGTACTATTTATGAATTGATTGTGTATTCAGATCTCCTTGATTTGCATAGCCTTATAGATGTTTCAGGTAGTTTTGACATTGAGAGATTTTAGCTTCATTTTAAAAATTTAAAAATCCTTTTAGTTTTGACCTTTTCTGATTGACTGATTGACTCCTTCCCTATACATAAATATAACAATATGAAATATCTGCAAGTTCTCCTTGTTCTACTCAGTCTAAAACATATTTTAATAACAATGACAGGGGTCTGTAGTAAACATGGCTGGATTTTTAGGCTGGATAAGCTTCAGCAGAGGTGGAAAGTAACAAATTACATTTACTCGCGTTACTGTAATTGAGTAAATTTTTTGTGTACTTCTACTTTTTAAAATAATTTTTAAAATCTGTAATTTTACTTTTTCTTAAGTATATTTTGTTTGAAGTATTGTACTTCGCTACATTTTAAAACACATTAATTACTGAGTAAAAAAAAAATAAAAAATCGCTCCCTGGAAACTACTGCAGTAAATAATGGGCAGGAGAACAAACTGGCGCTAAAATCACAAGAAGGACGCAGACGGACAAGACAGGCGTTATTGGTGCAGACCCAGCTGAAAACAAAACCCCGTCGTATTCTGCTGAAGTTGAACTCGAAGGAAATGAAGTGAACCCCTGGCCATGTTTATGCTCTATTATGCAGTGTAAGCTGTGTTTGCCTTGGGAGACCAAACTAGCATCTTATAAGATCTCGACATCACCCCTTCTCAAGCATGTAGAGGTAAGGTAAATATTTGCATCACTGCATTGGTGGTTAAAATGAAGATTTGACAGTTTAGCAAATGGTTTTGCACAAATTAGCCAAAAAAGACAGTGGTGCAGGGTGTGCGATTTATATCATCTGCGATAATATCGTAATTGTTGTTTTAATGATGTACGATTTGACATTATCAGCATTTAGCCAAAAGCCAAACAAAACACTCCTACAGAGTGCCGTGAAGTCTAGTAGATTAGACTAGTGTGCGCGCATTCAGAGTGCGTTCTTTCACTGCGGGATTCAGTCTGTTAACGGGGTGGTGATGGCGCAGTGGATAAGACACATGCCTTTGGTGTGAGAGAATGAATAAATGTAAATGTTAAAATGCATTTAAAATGATCACAAAATTGAAGATATAGGGGCAGAAAATGTATATTTATATAATTTCATATAGTAAATCAATATCACACGAAGAGTGCCGTTTTTCTCCAAAAATCAGCATGATTACATATAGATTTTTTTTACAACAGTTCAATAAACAAGAAGTTAATTAAGAAACTTGCATTTTAGACACCATAATGCCAGTTTTTGCTCTATTTCGACAGCAAAAATAATCCCAAACACAACCACAGCACTGTTTTGCGTCTCTGAGCAACATGACTGTGTTTCGTTCCTGAATGAATCAACTGTTTGACTTGGTGACACCTACTGGCGGTTTTAATTTCACATTTAAAGTATCTTTTGATTTATTTATTTTTTACAATTTCAAATGAGTATTCAACATTTAATGTCTTATATATATCAAACATTATTTCTGCATTTGTAACTGCAGGTTAAATGCATTCATGTCCTGCCTTAAACAGTGTGTAAATACGTCTAAATTCCACTTCAGATGAAGCTTCTGTGTTTCCTCTGCATTGCAAAGATTCATTTTGTTGATATTGATTTAATTTGCCAGGTAACAGCCCAAATGTCTTATTATTCTAAATAACCGATTCCTTAAAAAACAACTAGTTTGAGATGTATAGGCCTATCCCAGTGGTGACAAACTCAGTTCCTGGAGAGCCGCAGCCCTGCAGAGTTCAGTTCCAACCCTGCTCCAACACACATACCATGTAGTTTTCAAATAAACCTAAAAGATTAGATTAGCTGGGTCAGAAGTCTTTAATTACTGAGGAATTGAGTTTGACACCCTTGGCCTATCCAAGTTTTGTGCCCCTCCCACTGTTAAAAAGTCATTTTTACTCTGAGTAAATTTTAAATTAGCTACTTTTTACTCTTACTTGAGTAGATTTTTAGACTGGTACTTTTACTTGTACTTAAGAAAAATGTAATTAATGTAATGGTACTTTTACTTGAGTAAAATATTTTCGTACTCTTTCCACCTCTGTGCTTCAGTACCTGAAAACTCTTGGGGTTGAGGCTGCGCGGATTTTCAGAGGCAGTCTTCAGTTTGCCGTCCACTGTTTTCATGAGGTTCTCTGTGTCTCTTACGTACTGCAGGTCTCTGTACGTCCTCAGATCTAGCACCTCCATGGATTGAGTGATATTCTGAACCTGTTAAATACCACAAAACACAAAGTCAAAACAGTGTGATGCATCAGGGCATATTTTTTGAGGACACAACAGTGTGACACCTTCAATTTGTTGTAGTTCAAATCAGCCATCCTACAGATTCAGACCGCCCACTGAGCATCTTGCCCACATCAACACACAAGCGATGGGAGCATGATTGCTGATCAGCACACACACTTTACTAGCTCCTACATACTCCCACATACTCCCAGAGGCCACATACACACACATAGACATTCACACACCCTCCTCCTGGCTGCTCTTAAGAGAATCAGAAAGGACATGGATTGCATGCTGGTATTCTCCTCATGTCCACACTGATGTGCATGAGGGCTCTTGTCTAATTAGCTGATCTGCATAGCTGTCAGACCTAATGGTCACACTTAGCGCTGAGGATTGTGGATGTTTGGACTTGGGCAAGGGTTAGGTGGGATCACATATTCACTCTACATTCAGGTATTGTTTGTCATGCATGTCGCTGACTGCTCAGGAGGACTGAGCATATACACGCTCTCGCACACACACACAAGAGACTGGGTGGTGGTAGTTTAATTCTGAACACATCTCTCTCAGAGAAGGACTGACCCAGGTGTCCTCATTAGTCTGCGTTTTATTAGGCAGGAGCATTAGTGCCTCACAGCTGCTGGCATAGCCACACACACATTTTATTGTCCGAGTGGGAGTTATGTTGCCGTACAATTGTAGATAACGTGTTTAGACCCTGACAGAGGGGCAAGGCAGGATTTAAGATAGCATTTGTGGCAGGATTTAAAGGTATAGTTCACTCAAAAATGAAAATTCTGTCATAATTTACTGTCCCTCATGCTGTTCCAATTTTTATGACTTTAATACTTCTGCAGAACACAAAAGAAGATATTTTGAAGTCTCAGCTGTTTCTGTCCATACAGAATAGTGAAAGTCGTGGGGTTGAAAACTTTCAAGCTCTCAAATGGATCACAGTCATTGTGATAAACAGACTGATTCTTTATTCACTCAAATAAAATCAAAACATTGGTCAATGTGCAGTACATATATGCAGATGACATCAAATATGGCAATGCAAACCTCAAATATCATGGTCACATGACATTAAGAACCAATAAAGCTTGATGTTAGTTGAGGTTACGCTTTAGTTTGTGTACGCTTATGTTAATCAATGCTTTGATTTGTTTTGAGAGTGAATAAAGCTTAAATTTCAATCTGTTTATCATAAGAGATTGTATCACTTCAGAAGACAATATAACAGTTGAGTCAAATGTATTAATTATAATATTAATGTATTAATTATTAATCCTTTTGGGAGCTTGAAAGCTTTGGACTCCAGTGATTTTCATAATATGGACAAACAGCTGAACTATTTTTTTTTATTCCTTCTTTCCTGTCTTTCATAAGAAAGAGTTTGGAGCAACATAGTGGTGAGTCAACTTGTTTGTGCAGGATATAAATGGATAGTTCACCTAAAAAATGTAATTCTCAAAATTACTTACCCTTATGTAATTTATGATATTTTGATGATATTTCAGCTGTTTCTGTCTATACGGTATTACAGAGGTCAGTGGGGCACAAAACCTTCAAGCGCTAAAAAGTATTACTATCACTTTGTATGATAAACAGATTGATCCTTTATTCCCTCTCACAACAAATATGGTGACAAATTTCAAACATCAATGGCATCTGGACAAGTGACTTAACCAAGTTGATGTTAGTTGAAGTTTAAGGTTCCTATTTGATTTAGTTCATGTACGCTTGTGTTAATCATTGTTTTGATTTGATTTGAGAGTGAATAAAGCCTTACATTTTAATCTTTTGATTATATTAAGGGATTGTATTGCAGAGGACCAGAATTTTGTTACCTTTGTGTCCTTTTTGGAGCCTAAAAGTTTTGGACCCCAATGACTTTAATAATACAGACAAAAACAGTCTTAATATACAGTTTCAAAGGACATTAGGGCTAATTAAATGATGGCAGAATTTTCATTTTTGGGTGAACCATTCCTGTAAGGCAGAGCTTGTGGCAGTCAGAGTTATATTATTATTAGAGTTATTATTGTGGCAGAATTTGAGGCAGAGTTATATTGTGGTAGATTGGCATGACTGTGAGTCATGTGCCTTATTGACTCACTCTGTCTGGAGTCCCAAATTTGTCTTCTCAGGAATCCCTCTCCAAACTGCTTTAATTTCTCTGCTTCTCTCTTCATCTTTGCCTCCATCAGCTGTGCTCATTAGCTAGTGAAACAGCTGCTTCCCATTGTAGTGTGATTCCAAAGCGTTCTCTGATTCAGTGAGCGTGATGTTGATGGGGACGTGTGGTTCTTAATGGGCTGCTGTTCACAGATGAGGCTGGAAACCACTGAGGGCTTGGTGAGGAAGGAAGAAATGGGGGCCAGTCAACTGGCTGAGAGTCTAACTCTCTATTTATGCCGACACTCTGCATTTAACTGCCAATCGATTGAACTGTGCATATCAGCAGACTCAATATCCAGCCGCTTCTCTGTATCAAAACATCTCTCTCTCTCACTCCTTGATTTATTTTTTCATTTAAAATTCTCTCCCTCACATGGAAAAGAACGAGGTTATATTGCATTTTGGATATTGCAACTGTTTGACCAGCTTCATCAGCTATGTCAACAAGGACGAGTTTCACCAAACAGACCAGCACAAAACCATCACTAGCCAGCATATTCCAGTCTGAACCAGCATTGGAAATTCATGCTGATCTAAGATTGCCTTTTTAGCAGGGCTTTCCATTTCCTTATCTCTTTCCATTTTGCTTCACATCAAGTCAGTATGTGGTCAGTAGGGTTTAATAGAGTCTTTTGTGATCCACAGGTGAAAGAAATGTATGACACAGACTTTGAAATACATTCTGTCATGTGGAGGCTAAATTTTCATTTTTCTGCTCTTTCAAACAGGCTCTTTATGTGAATCTGAGGCTTTTAGTAAAGCCCTGTGCATTGAGTGCTCCATTTCCTGATTTAGGAAGTACTTTACACTTTTTTCAGTTGTTCTTTGCCTGGTCTTAGTCTAATGAGCACGATTAGTTAAAAAAACCAACATCCTAACGGCTCAGCAGAATGAATCCAATTTCACAGCAGTATTTAGGACACGTCCTCTTTTAGGCGGTTGTTTGCATCATGTACTTTCACAAACTTTCTCTAATGGGGAACAGTATTATGCAATGTTTAAGATCCATGTTTAATGACTGTGTAATATGTAAAAAATATTACTCAACTAGGATTTGCTCTTGACAAGCGTGTGTCATTTAGGTTATTGTGCATGTAAGAGACGAATGTCACCTTCTCCATAAGCTGACGGAGCTGTCTGCTGCGTGGGTCTCGATTACACATGTTCTGTGCTGGAGCCACAACTGTGCAGATACATTTCCCATCTGCGTCCTGTGCCGAGCTGTAGATCTGCCAGCCCTCCTCCGGGCTCGGATACAGGGCCTGCATAGAGAAAGACATGAAGAGATGAAAAAAGAGAGATAGCGAAAGATGCATGGAGAGACAGAGCAAAATGCAAGAGCAGAATAGAATGTGGCATCTGTGAGAGGAGGACGTTTTGATCAGCTTAGACACTTAGAGGAAATAGAGCTGCTTTGGATCGATAAAGCTGCTTTTTCATTGGGGGTGGAGTCAGGAGATGGATGTCTTGAAACAATGTTACAGGCTCAAATGCACACACACACACACACAAACACACACATGCTCACAAGCACAAAAACACACAGAGATGTTTGGTTTTATCATAGTGGGGACTTTCCATTGACTTCTGTAGTGGTTTCTATCCATATAAAATAACTAAAGCTCACACAAACCTTTCTGCTTTTTCATTAATAGAATAGCAACAATTTAAACTCAACATTTGTGGAGTAATAATGAATATTAACCTTTCATACTTTCCTTTAAAAGAGGTGATAGTGAGGTATTTATTTAAAGTAAATGGGGACAATTTTGGCAAACAACAGAAATATGAAGCTTATATTTTTATAAAGGCACTTACATTAATTATTCTGTTAAGAATGTGTATTAATGGAGCTATAAAGCTGTTTAAATCATTTTTACAGTTGGGTTTAGGGTGTTGGCTTGGCAACAAAGTTGTAAAATTGGAAATACACAATTAGAAAGCAATTTTTAAACTTAAATCATTGTATATCTCCTGCGGCTATATTATTGAATATTTTATTGTATGCTGACTGGCCCCATTTTACACTTCCATTTTACACTAAGTGCCTCACTGTAGCCCAGGAAGGACAAGTGGAAATTAATGATTGTGGTAATCAACATAGACACAAATGCCTTTGATTGAGCTTAACTTGTAGTGAACACAATTAGGTATGAAGCTGGTGATTTCAGGTTTTACTGTTGCTGCACAATGAATTTCAATCGTGATCACGATTCACGATTTCTGCTTCTCTCGATTTATTAAGCATAATCATCTGCAATATTTGCCCACTGGCTGTTTATCCTGAGAATTGTATTTTAATTTGGCATTTGTGTTATCTTGCATTGGTAACAAGCCTCCACAGGCTTTCATGGTTGTGGTTGCCAGATTTCAAGAGTTTACCCCCAATCAAGGTTTTTCCATAAATCGCTGTATTTTTTATTAATTTTATGCTCTGTTTACTTAATCTTCCCAACCTGGCAACCATGTGCACATGCTCACTCTACTTTACAGAAAAAGCCCAGATGAGCTAAAGTCACTGGCAAACAATTTGGAGTTTAGTAATCTTTATTGAGATATTCTGCTCAAATAAATGTGTAATACAGTCAGTCTGTTTTCTTTAACATGGTTTGCTGTGAATAAACTGGTGCGCAAAACATGCAAGTTGAAATTCTCTTGATTTGTGCATATGTGAAAGTGCAATAAATCTGATCAAATGTAAAAAAAAAACAAAAAAAAAACAAAAGACAAAAATCATGATTAATAATTATATTTAATTGTGATTAACTGTTTAGCCATTATTGAGCAACTCTATGTTTTAAAGTCTACCCTTTAAGACTAAATGAAGAATTAAGCCAGATTGGAAAGGAACAATAGAGGATGTCATTAAAGATAAATTGCATTTACAAGAAAAAGGAGCAGCAATAAAATGTCTCCTTCTGCTCTAACCTTCCCGTTTTCATTCTCTCTTACCCTCTTCTGTGTTTTTCACTCTCATGCTTCACCCTCTCTCTCCCCACACTTCCCTGATCAGATTAAATGACCGAGTGGACAGAGAGACTATGTGATTGGAGAGTAAAGCAGCAGCCGCCCCATGAGCTCACTGTCACATCCTGTCATTCCTGTCAATCCCAGCCGTTCTCTGCTCTCTTTCTGTCTCCTTCCCTTTTTCACTCCCTCTACATCGCTCCTTTTCCTCCACAGTCTGTCCTCTTCTCACCTTCCTATCGTGCTCATTTGTCCCTTTTTCCTGTGGCCCTGAGCAAGCTCTCACTCTCTCGCTCACTCAATTTAATTCAAATTACGGCAATTCAACTCAATAATGCTTTATTTGCCTGCCAGGCAAATGTAATTTCACAAAATCAAAAGGAATTGATTTGTAAATTTAGGTGCAGAGGCAATAAAAAATACAGGTTTCACAAATACAAATGATCACAACGATTGTTATTCAAGTCAAATTTATATGTATACCTCTTTTTACAATACACATTGTTTCAAACCAGCTTTATAGAAAATCATACTGTTATGTCTACAGTGACTTGCAGTCTTTGTTGCATTGTTTTCATTTTGATGGAACAATTTATGGCTTTATAAATGTGAAAATGTGAAAGAAAACAAAAACTGTAACAATTATTATGCTAAAAACATAATTTTCTACTTGATAATTCACATATTTTGCTGACATTTATGCTGTAGTGCAGTTTTATCATTTGAGTTTCTCTGACGAGTTTCTCTGTAAGCATCACAGAGATATTCTTTGAGGAAAAACAACTTTAAGTGATTTTTATTTTGGGAAACAGCAAAGCCATGTTTCATCCTCTGCCTGTCTCTAATGGAAGCGCTATGCTCCCTTAAAAAAAAACAACTCTGATTCCATCAAGCCTTTTCGAATTTTGCATTTGACTGTCAGTTGTGTTTCGTTTGACATGAATTCTTTACTAGTCAAGTAACGTGCAAAGTTTTGATCCCTTTGAAGGTCTGTATTCATTCGTTGTTGAGCTGCAATTCATTTGAACCATCTAATAGCACTTGTCTTTTCAATTTGATCAGTTTGTTGAATCTAGAGATGCAGGCAAAAAATTGATTGTTGTTTTGATTAATTCTGGCTTTAAACATGTCTCTCTCGGTATCAGTTTCCCCAATTTATTCTCCATCTCTGTCTCTCCCCTTGAGCACATTTTCGTTTAGGTAGCATTGGCTCCCTATTTTCAGTAACAACCTAGCTTTCTCTCTCTCTTAAAAGAAACAAAACAAAAGAAACAAAACAAAACACAAAAACACAATGAAATGACATTAAAGATTAAAGGTCTAAAAATACACCCAACTGTTTTTTTTGACCCAGTAGATTGACACGCATGAAGTCTCCCATCTCATTCCAGTGAAGGTGCTTGCAAAGCCTGAAGGCATGAGAGACAGACACACATACAATTGCTGACGCACACACACACACACACGCACGCACGGTTCCCAGAAATTCCGATTCACACTCAGATATGATAAAGGTTAGTATAGCTCAAAGTCATTAGTCTTGTTCATTATGTTCATCTAACCTCTTGCTTGTACAGTACATGTTGATTTGCATAAGAATGCCACATACGGTTATAAATGGCCATTTTCCTGTCCAGTCTGGCATTTAGCGGCTGTCAAATCTAGCATGGTCCTCACTTCCATTAGCAGTGATTTTCTGTGCTTCGTGTCACTATCATCAAACACACGCTGAGACTGCACTGCCATCCTGGATGGAATTTTCCCAGGTGAGCTGATACAGTAATCCAGCCTTCTAAGCGTGATGAACACAGACAGGTCTGCCGGTTCGTCTCTGAGACACGGCCAGCTTGGTTGACCACTCGTAGCCAATGTGAGACTAGCCCAAGCGTGTCTCGCCCTGGCCTGAAAGAATGCACTCTTCGAGTGTATTACCACCCTAACATTTCATAATCAGTCTCATTCCCGTCCCGACGGACCTGCGGCTTAGTGTCTGAGCACGTCAGATACGGTTAGCGTCGAGCTCCGGCTCAATCTATACGCCAATCTGCCGCCCGCAGCCCCTCGAGCAGATAAAACTGTCGCATCAATCATCGGTGCGGTACATGCACCTCACATGTTAAACATTGGCACAGCACGTGTGCCCATCCGACGGGTGGAAGATATGAGCCGGGAGGCCAATGGGGAACTGCGCTTTCGCATAAATATGCTTTCTGTTCATTAATGTTGCATAAATGTTGAGTTTTAATTTAAGAACTGATTAGAATCACCCCTGGACTCATTACCACCCACCAATTCATTCTGGTGTAATTTCCTCTCATCTACTGCTAATGGCAGAGTAGAGAACAGGGGGCACACAAACAAACACACACACCCTAAATCACTCACAGATGGGTGTAGCATCTCATCCTTATTCAGATCTTCCTATCCTATCCAGCATCTGTACTGTAAGAGGGTGCATGTTACGGAATAGGCCAGTTATTTATGAACAAACAGGTCAGATGAAATGAGCCACGGTTTAATTAGTAATGGTTGAGCTGTCATCCGTAAACTGCAGGGTGTATCCGCATGCGTCTGTTTTTTACTTCTCATTTGCATTTAACAGCCTGCAAATGATCAAATTACTCTGTCAGTAGTGCGCAGTCTGTTTGCTGGCATTTAAGAAGACGAGCGAGTGAATGGAGTTGCTGATCAAATGTTGAATATCCTATCCAGGTGAGACACAATAAAGCAGAAAGCAATATATGGTACGCCTTCAGTGTTCATGGTAAGTGATGAGCAAGACATTTTGTCAACTGCTTTTCTATTTCTGTCGCATTGAGCAGGTAAGACCCTGGCTGCAGTCAAATAACATTGGTCCAAAATCCCTCTTTACATCACTGGATACTAAGTACACATGGAAATTAATAGTAGCTAGTTAAAAATCATATACACTTACTTGAGATAATGCCAAATAAAAGCAGTTTTATTCTACATTAAGAGGGTCACCTCAAGGGGCAGCCATGTTGAATCACATGACTCACACCTCTATTATTGGATGCAGTCACTTGTGGAATGAATTGATCATGGCTGACAGCAATTATGCGGCTGGCAGCTCTTCAAGTGTAGTCTTAAATATCGTAATTACAAGTTTCGTGCATATGAATGAACGTGCAAGTCCCATTTACGGGTGGGAAACTCGGAATTCCAGATGATCCACGAGTGGCTGGGTTGTGACATAGAGGGTTGCATTTCAATTTGAAACATGATGGAAACACTAATCTATTATATACATAATGTCTATACTAATCGATAATTTACATAATGCATCATGTAATACATCACATGCATGCATAAGTAATAGAAACGAGTAATCTTCATAATTTTGAATTCAAATAGTTGGGTTAATTGTTTGTTTGTGCAAAAAGTTGTACAGGGTATGTAAATAGCAGCAATATGAGGTAGAAAAAATTCTGAAACTTATTGATATAGTGATATTTACATGGAGTCATGTGATGTTATGACACAGAGTTAAAGTTTAGGAGCCTGATGGCCTGGGGGAAGAAGCTCCTTCTAAGTCTCTCAATGTTTGCCATCAGGCTACGGAAGCGCTTACCAGATGGAAGCAAAGTGAATAGATGGTTACCAGGGTGATTAGAGTCCTTGATGATTTTAATAGCTCTACTTTTGCAGCGTTTGAGGTGTCCTGCAGAGAGGGGAGTGCAGACCCTGAGATGCGCACAGCTAAGCGCACAACTCTCTGTAGTGCTTTGCAGTCCTGATTGGAGCTGTTTCCATACCACACTGAGATGCACTGAGTCAATACACTTTCTATGGTCCCGGAATAGAAAGTTTTCAGGATTGCTGGTGAGACCCTGAATTTACTCAGCTGTCGCAGATGGTACAGTCTTTGCCTGGCTTTCTTTTTTCTTGGGCGATAGGCAAACTGGAGAGGGTCCAAATTATCAGGTATGGAGGAGCAGATGTGGCTCTTTACAAGTCTCTCAAAAACCTTCATGACTATAGATGTGAGGGCAACCTAGCGATAGTCATTCAGGCAAGAGGGTTTATTGTTCTTTGGCACAGGGATAATGACAGATTTTTAAAATGCGGTGGGAACCACGGAGGTAGCAAGGGACTCATTAAAGATAGACGTGAACAAACCAGCAAGCTGATCGGCGCTGGACCTCAGAATACGGCCGGTTATCCCATCAGGTCCGGCTGCTTTCCTGACGTTCACTTTCTTTAGCGCCCTCCGAACCACATCCTCCGACACGGTGATTACAGGATCATTGCTGCTCTGCCTGCTGCTTCCTGACGCGCTGGTCGGCAGAGACGCGCCGCTGCAATCGAAGCGGCCGAAGAAGGTGTTTAACTCGTCGGCCAGCAACGGATCTGCTCTCACCTCTGTGGAGGATTTATTTCCAAAGGCACAGATGGTCCTCAGTCCCTGCCACATCCGTCGAGAGTCATTGAGCTGGAAATGAGACTCAATTCTCTCTCTGTATCTGTATTTAGCGGCTCTTACAGCGCGTCGGAGAGCATAGCACGATGCTTTGTACTCGCTCATATTCCCGGTCAGAAGAGCCTCATTGTAAGTCGTTGGTGTATCATCCACAGACCTGTTTGCTCTGTAGGCAAACTGCAGGGGGTCCAGCAAGGGTCCGGTGATGTCCTTCAGATAAGCCAAAGCCAGTCTTTCAAATGATTTCATGGCTACAGACGTTAGGGCCACAGGTCTGTAGTCATTAAGTCCAGTAATTTTGGGTTTCTTTGGGGCGGGGATGATGGTGGAGCGTTTGAAGCATGAGGGGACTTTGCACAGCTCCAGTGATCTGTTGAAGATCTGTGTGAAGATGGGGGCCAGCTAGACAGCACAGATTTTTAGGGAGGCTGGTGACACACCGTCTGAGCCTGGTGCTTTCCTTCTTTTGTTCTTCCTGAAGACCTGGCACACATCTTCTTAGCTGATTTGAATTGTAGGTGTGGGGGAGAGGAGGGTTGCTGGAGGTGTTAATGGTTGTGTGGAGAGGTGTTCAGTGATTTTTCAAAACGACAATAAAACTCGTTTAAGTCGTCTGCCAGGTGTTGATTCTCCAGAATGCTGGGGGATGGTGTCTTGTAACTGGTGATATCCTTCATTCCTTTCCACACTGAAGCAGGATCACTGGAAGATAATTTTGTCCTTAGCTTGTCAGAATAATTCCTCTTTGCCACTCTGATCTCCTTTTCCAGTGTGTATTTGGCCTGTTTATACAAGATTGTATTCCCCTTTCTGTAAGCATCTTCTTTGGCCTGACAGAGCTGTCTGAGTTATATCCTCACAGATACAGATATAACTGATATAAGATGTTACAGTCTCTGTGAGCTCGTCCAGATCGATGGCAGCGGCTTCAAAAAAATATATTTCTATTTCTGACTTGAATATGTGACGTGTCACAATAACCAATGACCAACTTTGCGAGTTTCTCAGGTGCACTTGAAGGCAACATTAGAACATTTCTACAATGGCACTCTATGGTTATTTTGGGGGATTTTGTAATTAGGGGTGCATTGATAAAATCAATAATCATTTGTAATTATCAGCTGAAAATAAAAGTAATTGCAAACAAATCAAATTGTGTCTGCATAATATGCAAGGAAAACATACATCAGTCATGTCACTATACAGCTATATAAATGAAAAATGCATTTCTATGGACAAAATGCATCTGGAAAATAGTAGAGGACACAGTCCGAGCTGCTACGGGAAAACTGCACAATCTAAGCTGCCCAAAACATGAGAGTGCTTTATATTACAGAGGGAGGAGGGGGTCTAATGCTATTTCATGCATTCTGTGTAATAATCTACACCATCGGGACAAAAAATAAAATTTGCCACTAGATGGCAGGCCAGAACATAGTCAAAGGATAATTTAAGAAATTAATTGATAAAAAATACAACTACAATTGCCTGACAGACTGTTACAGTGTATTTTGTAACTGGTAGTGAGCTGATTTTAGCTGAGCTGTGTTAAATCCTGTAGTAGGACAGTCATTAACAAAAAGCCACATTTGTGTGGCTATGTCCGGCAGAGTATGTGAGCGGAGTGGAGCGCCAACAATTTTCTCTCTGTGCTCCGAGCATTTAATAATCACTCCGCTCCAGCTCTGCTCCAGGTTCACCATTTCCCGCTCCTGCTCCACTGATATCAGAAACACCGCTCTGCCTTCGTTATCTCATGAAAAGTATTTCAGTAGGTTTGAAATATCACAGTTCTGTTCATAACATATATAAAAAAATTTAATAAAAGGAGAGTTTCAACGTGGCTTATTGGAACACAAGTGTACAAACCTTTTTTTCCTACCACATGAGCTAATAACATGGTTATCAGCAATAAAAGGTATAATTGCTGCTTTTTTCCATGCAAATTTTGTTTGTGACGAAAATAACAGTACGTTTTCGTAAGTTATTTGACCTATACGGATCGATGCATTTCTTACAGATTTCTGCTCATTCTAAATCGGATACAGATGAAGTAGCACTGTAATATTACATTTGTTTGAATGCATCATTGAGAGAGCGATTGAGTGTGAATAAGTTTTGTAGTTGCCTACTTGTTTAAATCATGCCTTCAGCTGAAAATATTCAGTATAGGAAAAAACTAATTCCTTGAGAACTGCCTTCATGTTCTTTCTGATTTGAGTGATCCTTCTCTATCAAGCTAGCTAAATATGTTTAACATGTGAATTCTTGAATAAATATGCAGTTATATTACGGGCTGTTGGCATGAATTGTACTTGGGATGGAGCGGTGGTGGAGCGAATGAAAACGTCTTAGGTTACGTATGTAACCCCAGTTCCTCGAAGGAACGAGACGCTGCATCCAGAGACGCTTTGGGGAACGCCTTCAGCGTGACCGGCTCTGAATACGTCACGGCCGAGGTGACGTAATGACCAGCTGGCATAAAAGCACGTGTGGTGAAACCGGCGTCAGCTTCTAAATTGAAGCAAGCGCTGGCAGGGATGCCGGAAGTGTGGCTTCACGACGCAGCGTCTCGTTCCTTCGAGGAACTGGGGTTACATACGTAACCTAAGACGTTCCTCTTCAGGAACTCGAGCTGCGTCCAGAGATGCTTTGGGGAACGAGATACCCACGGCACCAGACTTCCTAATCCCTGCCCTGTGTGTATCCGTGTGGAGCACATCTAGGGCGAGAGGATGGAAGAACCTGGAGTGGCTCGCATGTCCAGGCCATAGAACCTGACAAATGTCAGGGGCGTAGACCATCCCGCAGCGTTGCAGATGTCCTGAATTGGGACACCTGCGAGAAAGGCCTTGGAGGCCGCCACACTGGCAGTGGAATGAGCCTTGACTCCCATCGGCGAGTGGAGGTCAGAGGACTCATAGGCAATGTGAATAGCATCAACAAATCACCAACTGAGGGTCTGCTTTGAAGCAGGAAGAACTCTCTGTCTTAGGGGGACCATAGCAAATCAGTAATTGGTCCGCCGCTCTCCACATGGCAGCTCTGTGGACACATACGGTTAAGCTTTTGCTGGTCAGGCTCCCGAAAGGGAGGAGGACTAAAGGCCTGCAGTACGACAGGCTGTGGCGTGACCGAAGGAACTTCGCAAAATCCAAGTGAGAAGGTGCCACTGACAGGGCCGCAAATCCCCAACTCTCTTCAGAGATGAAATCGCCAGAAGAAGCACGGTCTTCAGGGCAATCTGAGATCTCCTCAATAGGCTCGAATGGAGGCCTACAGAGAGCATTCAATACCACAGCCAAGTCCCAAGGGGGGACCCGGGACCGTACTGGAGGCCTTAGGAAACGTGTACTAGGGGGTTTCTGCCCACTGACTGTCCACCAAGAGAGGCGTGGTAGGCCAAAATCGCGGCCACATAAACCTTCAAAGTGGAGTGGGTTAACCCTGCAGAGAGTCGAGCCTGCAGGAAGTCCAGCACTGTACCAACTGGGCAGTTAACTGGGTCGAGCTGGCGATCTCCGCACCATGAAGTGAAGAGTCTCCACTTCAGGGCGTACAGTCTCCTCGTTGAGGGAGCTCTGGATAGGAGCATGGTCTCAACAACCTCGGTTGAGAGACCAGAAGCTATGAGCCGTGCCCCCCAGCCTGGCATGCCCGCAACACCACCATGGTGTGCAGACATAAGCTGGGGGCTTGGTGGGCAGGGTCGGAGCCTTCAGAGACGACGCAGCGTCAAGGGACAGATAGCTCGCAAGCGTCTGTTCCACACGCGGCATCGCTCTGTAACCGCGCTCACTCGTCCCCATCACACTACCGTAGTAATCAGATGAGGGGATGAAGAGGCGGGCTGGGAAAGGTTTTCCCCACGACCTCGACACCTCAGTGTGGAGGTCAGGGAAAAAAGGCAGGCTCCGATGTGGAGGTGAGTCTGAAACCGCAGAAAACACTCGTATAACCCTCTCTGCGGTTCGACATGACACTCCACAAGCTCCTCATATTGGGGTGAAAGAGGGGGTGCAACATGCTTGGCGTTTCCCGTGTCAACCTCCTCGGAGGAAGACAAGAGAAGGCCGCTGCCCCAGGGGAAGTATCCGCAAGGCAGGCTTCCGATCTCGGGGAGCGGTCATGGGATCCGACAGGTGAGGATGGAGATGGAGTTCCTCAAACTAACTGTCCATTTTTAATTTAGTGATTTAGCTTTAGAATGGTAAATTTAGAATTTTAGATTTAGAATGTAAAAATTCTAACAATGTTTGGATTTTTCTGATTAATCGATTAATCAAATAAATATTCAACAGATTAATAAATAACCAATTATAAACTAACCATTATTTGAGGCTAATTTTTAGTGGACAGAAAGATTTATTTTCTTTGGAAAGCTGTTTTGTTGTACCTGGTCAGAAGACTATGTGAGAGCTTAAATTTGTTTTGAGGTCCGAGCCATTACAAGGATAGGAGCAGCATTGAGAGCAAGGTCTGATGGGAGATCAGAAATCAATTTGGCACATTTCACTCAATAGGGATGACATTATGGCTGAATGGTGTCCTAGGCACCACAGAGGAATAATCGGCAAGTTGAGAGCCTAAATTGATCTCCCACAGGCCCAAGCTCACTTAGCCAACACCTCCTTTGTACTCAAACACAAAAATGTCAAATGAAAGGCATGGAGAAGAGCACACTGATAGCTTCACCGAGAAATCCAGAACAACAGACCAAAGGAGAAAAGAACCTGGTGTGAGGGCAATAGATAACAAGATGCCGCAGCTAGTGTGTGAGCAGGAGGGACAGAAACACCCAAAAAAAAAAAAAAACAGAATGAGAGAGAGAGTGACAGCACCGAGTGAAAGCAGAGAGCTGCTGAGGGGGAAGATGCCGAGGTCTAATTTCAGACCTAGAGTGGCAGTTTCTTACTCAGCTGAACCGCTGCCAAAGGCTGACACCAGCTCCATTACGAGCCCAGCCCTCATTGTGAGCCCCACACACTGCTCAACCTTTACCAGCCTCGATCCCGCAGTCTGATCTTCAGCCTTGTCTCGGTTGGAAACCATCACACACATCCCACACGCTCCCTACTGAGGAGAAGCCACCCAGGTATCGACATCCAATTGCGAAAACGGAAGGTGATCAATAGGCACTGAGAGCAGGATGGTCACCTGCACTCTCTGGGCTTCCTCTCACTCACCGTCACCACTTCTGCTCATGATCTCCAGCTGGCCTTTACTTTGAGGTCGCTATTAACACATTACGGAAAAGATTAACCAATTACAGAGGCACACTTGGCCCCCGAGACGTCTGTGGGTTTGAACCTAGGGCGGTTTTCATTAAGCCAAGCTCTGAGCTCGGCGCTGTAGTCTGGGCATAAATGAGATCGTAAATCTGTAGGCACCATTTCATGAAAGTGACAGGAAGTCTATTACAACTTTCATAAGAAGCGTGTGGGAGATGGCCACGAGTTGTTTTCTACAGAAAGACCTTTATTGGTGCTCTGTGAACCCGGGTTTCCACAGTAACAAGGAGAGAAAATTGCCTTATTTTTCTCCTTAGATGTCCTTTAGTGTGTTTTCGTTTTTCTGACCTTTTTTTTTTTTACCATTCTCTCTCTCTGTCTCTCTCTATCTTTTTTTTTTTTAATCAACATAAGGCTTTGGAGTGGTGCTTTGTGATTACATATTACCCTGAAGCCCAACATTGGCATCTGTCTCCACTCTAAAACATGGATGTGAGCTTCTGCCATGGCTCAGAGCGCTTCTTCTATCATAACAGACTTCCATAATACTCATGAACAACTTTAAATATCCAGTACTCTTGTAAAGCACAGATGCTGATGCAAATGAACATAAATGTCCTGCATACACACAGTTGCTAGTGTTCCCTTTAAGCTTTAAGACACAAAAATAGAGCAGCATAAAACCGGTGAACGAGATATTACTCTGTTTGCCCTCTGAGTGCATTTAGATGCTCAATTTCCTACAGGCGCTCTTAAAGATTGCCCTGCTTCTGCCTCTGAAAATAAAGGATTCAGCCAGCAATTTTGAGCATGGTAGTGATAATGTGACTGAAATGTTGGAAGAGCTTCCACTCCAATAAGGTCCTGCTTCCTCATATCTGCAAAGGTGCCAGTCAAGGGACTGATGGGGTCTTGTATCAACATGATTTACAGTTTCTTAACTACAGGAATATTAATAGTTATGTGAAGGTTGCTCACAGTCTTTTAGCTTGTCATCAAATACATCAAGAGTTAATCAGCACCTTTCTGAGGTGGAACCATAAGTTTTATATTACATAGTGAAACCTATTAGACATTAGCATTTACATTCATCCAAATGGCAGTTGCTAGGCTGCCTTAACTTTTTAAGCTAATCACCTGATCTGTACATAGTGACTAGGGCTGCAGCAAAATGATGTCATGCCAGCGCTGATTGGCTGATTCGCCACAGTAACAAACACAGTCTCAAAACATTCACTAAAATATCCTGAGCTGTGACTCAAAGGCAGCAGAATGGAAAAACAACAACATCTTAAGCATTTTAAGATCCACTATATGCTTTTAAGAGCACTCCAAATCAAAATTGTGCACTGGCCAAACACTGGCTTTATTAAAATGAATATATATGCTTGTAAATATAAGGGTAGTCAAAATACATGGCTAATTTTGAAGGACCGCAAATGGAGAAATGCGCTTTTCACAGTCAGATGGTAACAGGATCTACCAACATGGGCTAACGAGACTTTGACCTTTTGTATCAGTCCGGAAAGAGTAAATAAACGAGAAGACTAAGGTGAGTCTGATTAGATGTTCTTTCTAAGGCTGTAAATCTCAACGTTGTCATCTGTGGGTGTGTGTGGTGGTGACAGCAGCCAAAGTGGTTCAACCTCACTTTCTCGTTTAGAGATCCCTGGTGGGCATCAACAGCTGAGCAGAGCTGTGTTATGGTGCTTTCATAACAGACAGATCTGAGCAACTCCTCTGAAAAAAAATCTGAAAAATCCAAAGCTCCATGTTTCCAATTCCCAAAGAGTCAGTAGAGTTTAGCAGAATGTTGTTTCTGCTTATTTATGCATATCGGTTTCCATGACGTTCCTTTAATATTTTGGTCCCATGAAAATGAGAAACAGTGGCTGATATCAACCACATGGGCATGTGGCTTTGTTAAGCGTTTGTGTTCATTACACGTTTGTTGCAAATTGTCCTACGTCTTCTCACTCGCCTCTCATTTATTTCTCATAATCGAGGAGACAGTTAGTGTCAGATTCACCCCTGAACCAGCGGTATTTGCCACAAACATTCGCCTACACACACACACACATGGAACAAAATCTTTATCCAGCAATCATTGTGGTATTAAGAAATTCCTGTATACTTGCTTCTGTGCAGCTCTGCTGCTCTTGCTGTGCATATGTAAAGGTAGTTTCCTTACCTACATGAGTTTTTTTCCTCCTTACAGGTGAAGTGTAGCTTAAATTACAAGTAATTTGTAAATTAACTAAAAAAATGTGACTTTGTCATGCTTTATTGCATTATTGAGTATCTCATTTTTAAGCCATCCAAGGTCGAGGGATCAAGATTTTGAAACATAAAAAAGTTCATCCATCCATCATAAAAGTACTACGCACGGCTCTGGGGGGTGAATAAAGGCCTTCTGAAGTGAAGCAATGTGTTTGTGTAAGAAAAATATCCATGAAAGTGCATAAGACAGTTTGTGGAAGCTAGAGATTACAGTTTAGAAAGTTTTAAATATGGATATTTTTCTTACACGAACACATCGCTTCACTTCAGAAGGCCTTTATTAACCCCCTGGAGCAGTGTGAAAAAAAGAAAGTGTTTTTTGGAAAAAAAAGAAAGTCATATACACCTAGAATGAGTAAATTATGGGGTAATTTTAATTTTAGGGTGAACTATCCCTTTAACGTCAGCTTCCAGTTTAAACAACTCCATGAATTTGGGGTGAGACTTTTGAATATTGGGATAAAATTAGGGTAGGGCAGGATAGGCAGTGGGAAAAGTGAGAAAGCATTTTTAAAATTCTGTTTGGTAGCACTAGTAGCGGAGAAACTGCACACTTCACCTCTAAGTGTAGTGATGATCTTTACACGTGACAAGTTCACATGAATTAGCAGCTGAGCTAAGAAGGGCAAAAAAGAGCAAGTGAAGCGCAATGTGATTGTTGCTCAGAGCTGATGGAATACGGCACTTTTAACGTGCGGCACTGACATGACGTTAGACCGGACAGTCATGTGGGTCCTAGATCATCATAGTAGCATGGAAGACAAGTTACTTTGAAGAGAAGAAAGGATTTCCCTGCAGCCTGCTACGAGTCCATCAGTCACTCTGCTTCACGGACCACACCTCCGTTCTGCAGCTCATTTCACATGATCATCACCTCATCTCAAGAACAGAGGGATGCATCTCTCTTTCTGACTGAGAGCAAGCTGCTTTTGAGATTAGATTTTGAGTCTTTACAAAGCCAGATCTCTTTGGATGGGTTCACACTTATCACAGAGAATAAATTAGTCCCCGGCATGAGAGTAACATCTGTCTAATGCCTCAAATCTAAAAACGAAGGCCTTCGCTTCAGGGAAGATTGGGGAAGATTGTTTTTTTTACGTATGCTAATTTCCCCTTGGTTTTTCCTTGAGGTGAAGTGAGGCAATGTTTTAAAGTGATTGCTTGAAATGAAATACGGGGGAATTCACAAATGCTAATGTGTTTTGGGTAATGATGACTACCGATAGCGGAGCTTCAATGGGTGCCACTTTAGCTAAATAAATAAATGTCCTGAACAATTTTGGCTCATTTTCCAGTAGTTTCCACTTTGCAACTATTTAATATATGCATTATCAAATTTCTGGAGCTTCTACCTAACCTGAGCTGTAGATTTGTGTAGCATTTAGCCCTGATTGAGAATGCCTTTTAAATGCCAATTGGTGCAAATTGGAATTAAATTTGAATCAAAGTAGCAAGCAGGATGCAGAATTGCAGTTCAAATTTGATTGTAAACCAGTGTAAATTAAAATGAATTGAAATTCCTAGACTATAATTTTTTTAACTTATTAGGCACAGTTTGTCAAGATAAACTTTGAAAGTTGGCTTGACAGAGCAATGTTGGTATATTTTGAAAACAAGTTTAAAAAAATCATTGAAGTTTTTAAAGGTAGAATGATAGATAGATCAGAATGAAAGACTTCACAGAACTGCAGTTCAGTAAATTCCTCATCGTGTTATTCTGATTCAATTTAAATTTACATTCATTAATTGAAAGGGAGCCAATTCTGAATTTCCTGCTTGGCTTCCTCTCATTTACCCACATACCAAGCTTAACTCCTGGTGACTACATTTGGATGTATAGTACTCAAAGTGGACCATTTTATGGCACATGACTAGATGAATAATCTGGCTTGATATGAAGCAGTGTTGGCGTTGACTGTAGAGTTTCTATAGAATTCCACACAGCTCTACAGAAAAGGAACCTCCATGCCTGCAGCTTTTAGCTTATGGTGAGCAGTAACAGTCTTCCAAAGCGAGTGTGAACGTGTTAGACGAAGCTGTGATAGACCGTTTCTGCAGAATCCTCTTCTAAGACAGATGGAAATCAGCATAGGCATCTTGACCGACCCAAACGACCCCTACAGCGTCTCCTCTCTCATCCAGATGGAGCGTCGTCCCTGGCCATAAGCTACGCCGGGCAAAGCTTTTATTGAGGGGCAGATGCTCAGATACTACACAGCAGATACCCCAGGCGGTCTCTCGACATTAATGATCCAGAAAACGTTACAGGGATCACATCTCACTCTCCATCCACCCTCTTCCACCTACTCACACCTGGTCCCATTTTTCAATACCCAACAAAAGCATACACACTCAAACATGCAATATAAGTACTCACATGCTGGCAGAATTTTGAAGGTTTCAATTTCAGCCATTGCTTACTTAACCTTTTAAGATATAACAAGGTGCTTAGCTCTAGAGTCATACTTTGATTTTGTTCTTCTATTTCTGTGTTTTTACTTTAAATGTGACAGTGCCAAAGGCTCGGCCTCTCTCCCACAAGGCACTTAATTCTGTTATAGACAGAAGCGCACAGTTCTCACGAAAAAGTACAGTGGATTTGATTAAAAAAGAGCGCATGAGGGGGAGGGAAAAAGAGAAATGGTTCCTCTCTGGAAGAAAAGAGTTGGCTCAAATGCTATTCAAGTCTAACTTTATGTCTCAGGACCATCATCTCCAGCAGACGAAACACTGCATCCCTGTCTCTATTTGACCTGAACATCAGTCATGAGGCACTTTAACTCCTCTCCCCCTGCCAAGTGAGGATATCCTCGCAGGAGTCATGAATCTCACTGGGTATAACTTCCTCGTCTATCATCTCCCACTGAGAATCATTCACCCACAGCAGCCATCAATTCCTCTGTAACCAACCCCCAAAGCCAGACACGCATTCAATTTACCTGCCTCTCACCCTGAAAATCCCTCTAAAAGCCTGTCTAGCAAATCTCTGAGGATTGCAACCATAGAGGAGTGTAACTACTCTTTAACACAAAAGGTCCTGACTTATTGGCTTATTCGGATGAGCAAACAGACACACTGAGAAATAAACAGAGAGGAAGAGGAAAAGTTGAGGGTTACGCACACTGACGATCCTTTCCGAGGTGCCTGCACGGGAGATGGTGGTTCCGTTGAGCCCCACCAGCGAGGGCAGCGTCTGGGACATCCAGTTGGTTACCATGGCCATGGTGCTGAGCACCGCGCCAATCTTTAGGAGCGGAACGCTCATGTCGTCCCCCGGCTGGCCGTCTGGCCCTAGTGCCCCCCCACACTCCCTGGTGCCGGGGTCCAGATGCAGCGAAGAATGAACACGAACCTGATGCGCCCTCCTCCTCCTCCCTCTTTCTCCAGTCAAGGGACAATCGGCTGCACGTGTACAAGAGTCTCAAAACCAGCTCACACGTACCAGCCGCTCAGATCCGACGGCATCACAGCGATGCACAGCACACGTTATTCTTCAGCCAAAGAGCGACTGCCAGTGCCTGACTCGCACTCCTCCGCTCCCTCTCCCTCCCTTCTTCTCTCTCTCCCCTCTCTCGCTCTTTCAAGATGCCGCGCTGCGCATTGGCTGCATCTATCTCTCTCTTTCTTTCCCTTCCTCTTCCCTCCCCTCCCCTGCCTCTCTCCAGCCTTGTTCCACATCCATCCCTCTGTCTTCTTCCTCTCTTCTGGCTCCTCTGCGCCTCTTGATCCCTCTCCTTTGTGAGCACAAAAAATCACAGAGGCAGGGGAGATGCACACCCCCAGATCTTTGTACAACAATCAGCTGTTTGAAGCCGTCGCTATTTGAAGGGTTTGTCTTCCCTCACAACTGCACAAAGGCGGCTCACAGCTCGAGCTAAATTAGGATCTCTCTCCACGAGTGTATTATTTGTATGTGCGTGAAGAAGAGGAGCTGTACTCCTGGAATGTTTAATGAGGAAGATGTCCCCAGACAGCTCATCAATTACATGTGCATCTGACACTCCCTTAATCAAAGAATAATGGGAAATCTGAATGCGGATGGGCACGGAGCTGGTGCTCGTGCAGTCCATCAGCAGCCCAGCCATGCAGGCCACTCTCACTCTCTCCCATCATCTCCAGCCTGAAGCCATATAAGTCACATAATTAAACAGATGAGCCACGTGGAGGCTATTTAACCTTGAGCGTTGGACTGTTGGAGAAATGTGTCGTTCAAGCCTTAAGTAGTACCAAGTGCACAATGTTACAGTTCTTCACTCTTTACTTTCAAAACAACCTGTTCCATTATAATACCCAAATAGCTTGTTTTATCTTCACTTGTTATTTACCTCAGGTGTTCTCACAGATATGTTAAGAGTGACTTTGAGTTTTGCAGCATAATAACAACAATCAATGAAAAGTGACAGCTGCCTGAGACCCTGTGTGGTCTCAACTCACCTGATGGATGCGTTGAAACAGCTCAACACTGCCACCATGTGTTTGTATATGAGTACTGCAACTACTGACATTTTTAAGGGACTATTTTGAAGCCTATTGAAGGTGCTATGTGTTTTTCAGTGTTAAAATACTCCTTTTTGAGTTTGGCATGAGACTACCTGGCAGACAGGAGTTTTTGGCAAACCTGACTTTTTTAGTTTTGCTATTCTGTTTGGAACATTAATTATACACCAAACCTTGAAAGTTTGCATGAGCAGGTGCAATACAGCCTAACATAGATACACATGGATCTAACGCCCTCTGTGGATTATACAGTAATAACTAGTTACAGCTTGTTGGCTGCTAGGCTTCCAGAGCAATTTGTTTTGTTTGTTTTTGTGTCACATCAATAGGAATCCAAAGGTTACACTGAACAGCATGACCTGATTTCTCAGTAAAATAAACCACACTAAAATGGATTTTCAATGAGAGATAATAAAACTCATTTTTTCCCTAGCAACAAGCCATTTATAAACATGTACCCAAAAATAAAAATTGCCATCATTTAATCACAATGTTGTTCCTTTTCTGTAAAACTAACTATCTTCTGTTGAACACAAAATAAGTTGTTTTGCAGAATGACCATATTATGAAAATGAATGGGGCTCTCAAATTTTTAAAAGTTAGCAGAAGGCACTGTGCATGTAGCCCCTACAATAGCCTTCTATTAGAAAAGGCTGAAATGTACATTTTTGTACATTTATGCTACAATTAACAGTTGCCATTTCACAGTAACTGTCAAATCTCATGTGCTCTTACATAAACATCAGGTTTAGAGACATTTGAATAAGCATAGAATTTTCATCTTTACCATACACTAGCATATACAGCATATGTATAAATATGACAGAGCATGGTGCTAGCGATACCCAGGTCATGGGTTTCATACAAACAGAAAACACATACTGATAAAATGTAGAGCCTAAATGCACAAAGTTGTTTTATAGAAGCATCAAATGCATGCGTGTAAAAATCTGTAAAATTAATCTCACCCACAGCTTTCACAAGCTTAGCTCATGCAAAGAGAGCGCAAGCAACACTGTTTCATTTAAATGACCCCAAAAACAATATTTCTCTGTGTAGGTATTTTTTAAGTAGGACGAATCATTTTCACCCACCCGAGTACACTAACCTCACAAACTGAAGGTTTTCACCAAAGCTACAAAGCGAAAAACACTTTGAACACATTTAAGATGAGATGCTTACAGTTCATCTGAGGTTATTTAGATATGGAAATACACTGAGTATGTAAATACTGTCAGATGTACTTAGCACTTGCTGTATTCTCCAGTGCCACAGTATATTACTCTGGGCCTGCGTTTGATAGCCTCATAAAATGTATCTGAGTGGGAATTGATTTTGGAAAGACAGAACAAACAACCTTCTCATTCTTCTAATCATTAAAGTAAACACAAAATTGTCCTTCTCAGTATTGAGTACATTTTATGAGACAGTCTGTGGTAATGAGGTTTTACATGATAAAGTAGCTTGTTCTGTGCTAATGTCCACTAGAGGATGCTGTTGTTCAACAGATGGTCACTCCAGGTAAGACCCTGTCTCTCCTGTAAATGAACAGGTAGAATCAGCAAGGAGACAACATGCTTTTATTTCTGACAGTACATGAGATCAGAGTGAGACTCAACATGGTTATGTTCACACAGCAGCAGAATAACATCATCAGTTGTTTGGACTGCTAAAGACATTTCTAAATGCTAAAAGCGATGAAATGTGAGAGTAAATTTTCACTTTTGGGTAAATTATTCCTTTAATAATCCCCTAAAACAGAATTTAGCTATGGAACGTTTGCGTCAAAATACACCGCTACTTTTAAATGGCTGTCAGTGGCAAAATCTTTCACTAAAGGTGGGGTATGTATTTTTTTTAAAACGCTTCAGAAAACTGGGTCGGGCCGAGTACCAAAACAAACTTGTAGTCAATCAGCAGTAAGGGGCGTGTCTACTCATGATGCAGAGGAGAGAGAGCACTCAGTGCACATGACGGACATTAGCTGAGCCGAGCAACGACAGAAAGAAAGAGATGGTGGATAAAAAACAAAAGAGGAAAACATCTGTGGAACAAAAGAAGGCTTACACCGTGTGTACACAGCTAAAGTCTGTCTACACTGGACGCGACAAAGCGACCGTTGAAAATCATTAGACATTTGTGTCAATACCTCATAAATAGAAAGCGGCAGCAGTTTACTGTCAGGGATTTGTCGTTTCGCGCCACGCCACTCGCGTCTAGTGTAGACACAGTGTTACGTTAAGGCAAGAAGTAGGACCTGTGTAAATATTGGATCAGCTTTCCAGTGCTGGAGAGAACTCAAGGAGCAGGAAGGCCTGCGATGGGATGCCGAGGTTGCTTTGTTTCTTCTCGATAGGTGAGTAACATTGGTTTTGCTTTGTTTCACAGAACTAATCGTTACCTGGGTTGTGTACGTATGTGTGGGGCGGAGCTATCAAAATAGGGGCGAGACCCTTTTGGGGTAGGGGCGCGTTTGTTTTGGTGATTTGAAATATCAACACTGGCCACCAGAAATCACTTACCCCACCTTTAACCAAGTGAATGTACTAATAGGGCCATGCTAACCAGCCAAACTTTATCCTCTTGGTTTATGCAGACATCATTCAATAAGCTCCTGTTTGCTGTTGTGTGTAGGCTACATGACAATTTGAGAATCACACCTGTAAATACAGTTTACAATCCCAAGCTCTCACTATGTGAACCGTACAGCCGTGCATTTTGTGCTGCAGTCACGAGCTGCTGTTGAGTTTCTTCCCATCCTGCCATGCAGACCTCTGCTATTTCTGTCCACAGCGCTACCTCATCCTCATTAATGATCTTACTCATATTCTCACACACTAATGCGGTCTCGCATACACACCCGCATCTTAAGAATGCATTCACACAGGCAAACACTCGCAGCGCACATACCTGTTCAAACTCAGGCTGTCGTGTTTATCGAGCACTCAATGCTAAGCATTCATTTAAAATTTGATTGTGGTGCTTGCCTTCAGGGCTTCTGGTTTAAAGGGCATTTTTAATCACTTCACAAAATTTAAATTAACTTGAGCTGCAGTGTGCAGTGCTGCTGGCTGCCTGCAGGTGGCAGTAAAGATCTAGAGTTTACCAAATGGCCTCAGAACCTCTCCAAGGACACCGATTTACTATTCAAGAACCTGTACCATAATAAATGTGTCTTCCCGGCATGTCCAAGACCACAGTCACTGTCTTGTAAATGCTTTCCTACACCTGCACATAAAGAATTCAGCCAACAACATATCAAATATTCACCACTCTCAGTTTGCAAACACCAAAGACTACACGAGGCATTGCTTTCTACATCATCAAGTGTAGAACCATTTTTAAAGGAATAGATCAACAAAAAATTAATATTCATCATCATTGAGTCACCCACAACCAGTCTGAATGAATACTAAAATAGAATTTTTATTTTGGAGTGAATTTAACCTAATCACAGTAGATTTCTCTTCACACAATCACAATCATAATGCATCTATATGCAGCTCAAGTTTGTGCCGCAGCTGTTGCATACCGATCAGTATATGGATAGTAAATGCTTTGCATGTGTGGGATTTTACAACAGAGATTCCCGAGAGCGTGTGCTGTACAGCGGTTGCTTGAGAGACCACTGTGCACGTAACATGCAACGTCCATCTCGCTTTCCCTCTGCCAGCACTTAACTCCTGCCCAAATCTCGCTAAATAATGCAGCCCATCACCGCCAGCCCTGGATCCTGCAGTGTCACAGCACCCCAAACACATCAACTACCATTATGTGTTCTGAGAAATATTAGGGAAAGGGAAGGGGTGTGTGGCCAAGTATGGGGACCTATACTCGGAATTTGTGCATCCAAGTGTACACACAGTAGTGAACACACACCCAGAGCAGTGGGCAGCCAATGCTGCGGCACCCGGGGAGCAGTTGGGGGTTCGGTGCCTTGCTCAAGGGTCTCACCTCAGTTGTGGTATTGAGGGTGGAGAGAGTGTTGGTTATTCACTCCCCCACCTACAATCCCTGCCGGACCTGAGACTCGAACCCAAGACCTTCAGGTTACAAGTCCAACTCTCTATCCATTAGGCCACGACTGCTGTAGGCCTGTTACGCATTTATCCATGTGCTACAAACAGACAGTGACAGTGCCGAATGAGGGATGACTGAGGCCACTGTCTGGTTAAACTTGTATTCCTATTTTATGCCAACGTTACCTTTCTCATGATAAATATGTCTAAAATGGCAGCATTATTGAGCTGGTGCTCAGCAGGGAACAGGATGTTCTGTGGGATGAAGCACTTTTGTTTGCAGAAGAGGTTTTGAGTGCTGATGCTGTAGGGATGCCGGTGTGTAATTTCCTCTTATGAGTGATGGGTGTGAGTAGAAGCTTAAAGCTAAAGTGAATAATTTTTTTCATGGTAAAATACTTTCTCCTTTCCCAGGTTAATGTGCAGAGTCAACAAAATGTATTTCAGATTCAGCTTGTTTTTTCCCCTAATGCATTGATCGTATTTGCTTGATATATGTGTGTGAAGTACATAATAGCTAGATTCTGTCATTATCTTTGTCAAATAGTTTTCATTGTCACTGTGTTCATTTAAAGTACCACAATGGAAAGTTTTGAACTTAGTTGTTAAGAGTCTAAATTATTTAGCTTTTACTGTGAAATGAACTATAAGTAAAAACTTGTAGGTTGATTTCCCTGATTCCAGATTTCAATTTTAAAAAGGAAAATGAAGGTGAAAGCATACACATTATGCAAAAATAAATAAAGATGACTTTCCTTATTAATGCATAAATATTTAAAATTCTGGACAGCACCGTATAAGGAGATATATTAATTATTTTCATCGAATACAAATTCTATACCACTAAAACTTCTTTATATTCTGTATTTTGTCTAGATAAAAATAATATACTAAAAACTAAAATTGTAATGTGCAGAATGCAAATAGATATTCAATAAAATTTCCAATTATTTTAACTGTCTTTTCTTAAACTTTAAACAAGCTTTCGATGACAGCAAAGATAATCTAAAAATGTAGAAACAGTGAATTGCATATGAACAACTGAATATCAAATGTCTGCTGATATGTCAGTCATCAATCAAATCTATTCAATAAATAAATAACAATAATGTACAATATTGAAAACAGATATGGTACTGATACGTAGTGCATCCATAGCTAAGTTTTTAATATTAATCTTAATTTAAAAAAACATCTAAAATTAATTTTGTTCCATTTGTCTACTGGAAATGCATGGTCAAGTTGAATGCATTGCATTGTGGGATACAGCACTCCCGCAGTGTGCTCTGTGGGATACTGCAAAATACTATGCAAACAGAAAATCTGCATATTTTGCACATTATACATACAGTAAATAATATGATTAGCATGGTAGCGTGTTGTTCCAAATATAGCCAGTCATTATTTCTACAAGTTCCCTTGTTGCCACGAGATATTATTTAACCTTTAAGGAGTATAAAAACGCCACTGTTATTTATCTAAGGTGTGTTTCTAACCTTGCACACATGCATGCAGCAGCTCACACATGCACACAGCGGTTTGGGCAGAGCATGACTGCAGATAGAGCCAAGCAGTCTCCTCTCCTCACATCCTTTGCCAATATGGCTCAACGCTACTGTTGTGAGGGGACACGGAGCCATAGCAATAGCATCCTGGCCTGTTCTATTTATGACCGGCCCCTCTGTATGCCACGATGAGTCAATAGGCACGAAGAGAAAGAGATCTTTAAACCGGAGCAGTGGCATACTAGCCGAATGCCGCGCTGTCTCTCTAGGTGAGAATAAGACTGCTTTGCCTCCCCATTGAGTTAATGATGCTGTGCACATTCATCTCACAACCTATTACAATGATCACCGTTCGCATTTTCTGCGCCTCAATGACCCAATTACACCCATAGCCACGGAGATTAATTCTCTGAATAACATTCCCAGTGAACACTGACTCGACACGCTGACCCTTCCCGCTGATCTGAACTAATCAAACATTCGTTCTGTGGTGGGAAATTAAAAAAAAAAAAAAAAATCCTCTCCGTTCTTGTAATTTGACTAATTACTGACAGAAAATTGGGTGTCTTAAACCTGAGCAAGAGGAAGCCAAGGCCACGAGAAGGCCTGTTAATTGAGGTTACCCCACACGGTTATGCGTGTCGTCTAAATGCCTGTCTGCCCGCTTCTGGGTTTAGCCTTGACGCTGTCTTTGGAAATAATTGGCTTTTCAGTTTGAAGCTGAATGAAAGCTATACTCCACATTTACTCTTTAAATGGTGCTATATTTTAAAATGGAAGTAAACCTTTAACCTGTAAACGGTTGAAAGTTAACACCACTGCATGTTGAGACTTTCCAAGCTAGCTTGGAGCTCACTGAAACATGCAAGGATTGTATTGCACTGATAGCAGGTTGGTACTCTTGGCACTCCAACTCAAAAGTAAAAAAATTAATGTCTCTGTAAATAAGAACTGGTATAATATTACTTCTCAAACTGTTCTTTGGGGTTTGTTTGTGCCAGATCTGACACATATTAAGTGGATCCCCTTATATGCTAAAGCTAAAATAAACAATAATGGTGTTATATCCCTCTAGAAACTGTACAGCCATAAGCAGCAATGCCATTTTTTGTTAACAATATGTGTAGGCTTTGTAACTTGTTATGGCTCATATGTTCACATTAACGCAAACTGTTTGCTGAGTTTCTCTTAAAAGTTCTTCTCACTAGTGATTTATAAATTCAGGGGGGAGAAAATATTCCAAACTAGCAAACTAACCTTTTAACATTTATGTTCCAGTATCTCATAATTCACAAACTGCGCACTAATGTACACCCTTGTGATAAGGGAACCGAGATCTTACTAAATGCTCGTTGCAAACTAAACACTATATGCACTATTCCTCTGTATTCAATCTGTGTGTCTATAAACCATTAGACCAAGGAGAAAGCACTGGAAAGCTATTACCATATGTAACAGGTGGCACCTGTACTAATAAGATTCTAGGAAAGTATTATGACCCAGTGGGGCTTTTAAGTCAATGTTCATGCTCAAATTTTTCAATTAATCGGTCGAACCAGGCACACGTGCAGCATTAGCCAAGGATTTGTTGCTAATGGGACTTAAAAGGTCCTTTTCAGTAGCTGTGCTTACATGGAGCCTAATAATCAGATTATTAGCGCAGTTTGAATAAAAAAACACGTCAATTGTGAATGGCTTCTAGGACAATAACTCGCTTGATGGGAGTGCTTTTAGCGTTACAAAGGAAAATGTATGTAGTAAGTTGTCACGTGAGTGACCTGCAGTGTTTGCCTGCAGTGGTCTTCCTCCCATTGTTTCATCCATAATGTTGTAGCAAGTAAGACAATGGCTAGCATATATCGTGGAAATGCATGTATACCATTTTTTTTTTTTTTTACAAAATGTGATGATGAAAAATATTTGTTGACAACCTTTTTTCCCTGACTAAAACGAGACGACACCAACAACATTAAGCACTCTTAACTATAAAAAAGACAAGACTAATCTTGCAGACTACAGTTTAGTATACCATTAGTACAATTGCAGGGTATTTTTATTAAGTAAATATGCAAATGTATTGTAGTATACTTCGCAAGGAATAAATGCATTTCAAATACATTTTAGTATATTTATTTTTCACTAGGGAAGGTTCAAGTACTTACGTCAATATTGTCAAAATAATTCCCATTCACACGATTTCCATTTTTGTAGTATAAAATTTAGCATTTCAGGCCCTCTAAACACTGATGTTGTGTAAATGAATGGCCAATGCTGTTTAAAATGAAAAACTCTCTATCCAAAATCTCTTTAAATTTTCTTCATAAAAAACAGCAGACCTTGATGGGTTTTACCAAATGTTAAGGGTTTAAATCCCCCTATCAAATGACACATTCTCTACCCAGAGATTTACTTTATGTATGCAACCTGGCAACCATGCACACACACTCTCTCGACACTGTGGAATAAGTGCTGATGACCTGAAAATATCAACAAACATTTATTTGATGAACAAATAATTGTAATTATTAGTTGAATCATTATGCAGTATGACTAAAATATGCACAAGACTACAATTTCCAGACTTTTGGACAACTTAACTAAATTAAAAACAGGATAGGTTGACTATGATAAAAACTAAAATGGATATTTGATATAAATGTATACAACAAATGTGACCCAAAATCAGTCATAAACAGCACGGGTATATTTGTAGAAATAGCCAAAAATCATTAGGATATTAAGTAAAGATCATGTTCCATTAAGATATTTAGTGACTTTCCTATATCAAAACTTCATTTTTGATTAGTAATATGCATTGCTAAGGACTTCATTTGGACAATTTTAAAGGTGATTTTCTTAATATTTAGATTTTTTTGCACCCTCAGATTCCAGATTTTCAAATAGTTGTATCTCGACCAAAGATTGTCCGATCCTAACAAACCATACATCAATGGAAAGCGTATTTATTCAACTTTCAGATGATGAAATTGACACTTAAGACTGGTTTTGTGGTCCAGGGTCACAAATAACACGAACAAAAATATAATTACTTTACATTCAGAATGATAAATTGGGAAATATTCAAAATAAAACAAAAGCTGTCAATGTAAAAACAGCTGGTGACAACAGAGAAGATACCAATATATGGTTGTGTAAAAATATGAGAATTTATTCAAACTGAACTTCATTATGTAATTATGCATCTAATCTACTGAAATAAGCACACTTATTGATAAAACAAATGAAAACATGGTTAAAACTTAAAGATGTGGATCTGTCGTCCTTGATTCAGTAGATAATAAAGTACTATCCTCGTGGTAAGTGTTTACATACCAAGAGTAAACCATATTTATTTACTTGAATTATTTTTGGAATGTTTCTATGAGTCAAATTTGATTAAAAAAGATAATACTCCCTCAATAATAAACCCTGGGTTATTGTTCACATGGGACCCAGAAAGAGACAAGAACAGATCAGACTTTAAAAATGGCTGCCTTGAACAAGCAGAACAAAAGATGGCCTTTCTGACCAGTGAACTGAAATCTTTACACCTGCTATGGTGGCCTGACCCACCTTCTGACATGGCAACATTCAGTCTCTTACGCCCAATCACACTTGATTTACCCAAGCAGAATGTGTTCCTGAATCAACATCCTTTTTTTTTTCTTTTTTTTTTGCCATGGACCAACATTACTAGCAACCAATCATAGTCCTAACCTTATCTCTAACCCTAACCTACACCTGAAATAAAAGGGAAAGAATATTAAGTGAATGAACTAGATGAATACTAAAGCTCCTAAATGCAATCCTATGCCTAACCATAAAATCTGGTTTTTATGGGAATGTTGATCCAAAAACAGCAAACATGTTGACACATCCTACTGGGTAAATAAAATTAAACTGGCATCCCCCCATTACATTTGCATGTTTCAGCAGATGCTTTCCTTACTGAAGTGGCACACAGTTAAATGAACCAGTAGCGTTATTGACAATTAGCATGACAGGTAACTGAAATTACCCAAAGCTTGTAAACTCTGTTTAAACCTTCAGATGTGTTATCCACAAAGCAGCTGAAATCCACAAAGCCTCAGGATCAGATGGTGTACGCAACAGAAAGCCTTGTGCTGAACTGCTGAACTTGCACTTGCTGAACTCACAGGGTCCCACTGCTGTGAAAACCTCCTATATCACTCTTAAAAACATGGACATGTCTCACAATCCCAAGACTACCTATAGCTCCTACCTTTCTAATCAGGTTCTAGAAGAGTTAAAGGCTTACTGTATTTTGTGGCAACCACTCATTTAATATCCAAAGATCATCCTCAAAACTTGCCATAGAGGCAGCATTGTTTGTTTCCCTTTGAATGTTGTTTCTATCTACTTCTGCCAAGAACTGCATCCAAACAATACCATTGCCAAGAAAGTGAAGTGACGTCCCATACTCGGAATTTGTGCTCTGCATTTAACCCATCCAAGTTTACACACGGTAGTGAACACAACTGCCCCACATACACCAGAATCCCTGTTGTGCCCTTCTAAAGCCATCTCACATATTACGAGCAAGCATTTTTGGTTACAGTGTCACAAAGAGTTAGACCTATGTACAGTGCTGCCTTTATTGGAACACAGCTGTTTGTAATGCCTGATCAAAGAAAAATGTATAATACAAAAGTTCCTGTCAAGGAAAGTCAGTTCACTGAGCAGCCTCAGACTTTGCAATGCCTCCAGGCAGCTATTTCGGGAATGCAAGACCAACTCCCCAGCTAATATTTCATGGTAGGGCCAATGTAGGCACAATATGGGCTTGAGGTGTGGGCTCCAAATGGGTTTCTCCACAAGTTTGATGTCGCCTCTCTATGAATTAGCTCCAGTCAGATTATTTATGAGATTCATATCGGCCCATTCATATTGGGCCAACATGGATGAACATATTTGGGGCTGATACCTCAAATCCATTTTGTGCTTACATTGGTTGTCTCAGTCTTGAATGGGAAAATGCAGAAAGTTCAAAAACCGCTGGCAAAAATTACATTTAAATAATATATTTAATATAAGTCTGAAATGAACTGTCCCAGTTTCTAACGGCAGTTCTGTGATAACTTTAATTGGCTCTTAAATTTATAAGACGGGACTTGCATCACTAGAGCGGCCCTGGAGCCACCATGTTACGTGTTGCAGTTTTTCCCATTCATTCGGTACTTGTCAAAAGTTTGGAAACATTGTGGTTTTTAATGAAATCTGTTATGCTTACCAAGGCTCGCCAAGGATCATGTGACACTGAAGACTGGAGTAATGATGCTGAAAATTCAGCTTTCCATCACAGGAATACTTTTTAAAATATATTACAAAAGAAAACAGTTATTTTAAATTGTTCCCTTGGTGAACATGAGTGACATCTTTAAAAACATTTAAAAATCATAGTTTCCAAACATTTGACATAAGTGCACTGTTGTGATATATAGTCTTTTATATTACATATTAAATGTGTAGTTGAACATCATTACATGAGTTAAAGGTTGAAAAATAAAACAAAAACAGAGGATAGGTTAAGCTAACAGGCAAAATGGTCAACGGTTTGCTAAGATAACTTAAAAACACTAAGATTGGGAAGTATTTAATTTCACAGTCTACAACTATGGTTATATACTATTATATGTGACAGTTTAAAAGGTATTTCTGGTTATGAAGTCTCTAAATACAGTATTCATTAAAAGTACTTTCAGCCAGTGGAATTGCTTCGGAGTCCTTCAGGTAGACTTAACTCAAATGGTGAAACATTTTTTCCCTTTTATGGCCATTGGCATAGCACCAACACTGCATTAGTTGATCTACCAATGACTACACTTCCACATTCATGTATAGGCATCAGTCGTAAGCCTTCAGCTTAAAATGTCATGTGTATGACACATGTATGTATACTTAATTTACATGTATGTATAGATGCAGGTATATATTACAAATATAATTGGCCTCATGACAAATTGTTTGCATTTAGCGTCTGCTAAATGTTTTATTGTAAAAAAGGTAAATGTACAGTATACTGTCTTATAATACCACAAGATTGTTTTGAAGCTTTAGCAGCAGCTGCAGGGTCACAGGTAACATGTAAACATAGTTTTCAATTCTTTCTAGCCTACAGTATGGCAAAGTAGAAAAAACACAGAAAGATATATTCTATTTTTGTAAAACATGTCTGGATAAGTGTGTATGATTGTGAAAAATGGGTCAGTGGCCTCTAGCACTCTATAGATGGGAAATAAATGTTCACTCCAGGACATCAAACATGATGACATCAAGTGGGCCATAAGGCTTGTGTGTCCCTGTCTCGCAGGAGCCATTTTTTCCTCAGACCACGGGGTTACAGTACATGTATTCACTCTCAAGTGCTCCAAGTCTGAAACCTGCCATAAACTGCTACAGTTTTCTGTGGTAAAAGATAATAAAAGTGTTCATAATACACTAATTACTAATTATATTACCACTGTTTTAGAGCTAAAAGGAGGCGAGAGGCTGGCACTGAAAGACCCTACTGGACCCTAGCAGACAAAAGCACATTCTTTGAGTGCTCATTAAGGCAAGGCAAAAGAAATAGATAAATCCCACCAATTAAACCATCGTTGTTTATATGATGCTACTGTGAGAGTGCAAATGGCCCTTAAGAGACCAAAAGGTGTTTGGAAGTGATGGTCAGTGCAGATTCAGAGACGCCAGTGCAACACCAGCGAACTTTCTTCCAGAGATTGCTTCTCTGCAGGTTATGAATGTGGACTGTATAATTTAATGAGGAGGCTGCTGTAATTACTTGAACAGCTACGGACGTATAAATCACAACACATTCCCAGACTAGCGCCTTAATGGGAAATGTTCTTGAGGAGAAAAAAAGGATTCCACATTTAATGCAGTGTAGAGTAAACTTCTATAATTTCAAAATGAATAATGTGTTCAGAGCCTGTGGTTTCTACAAGGATTTGTGTGTTTAGTTTGGCATTTAGAAACGTGTTTATTGCTACACACGGCTTCCTTTCCGAGAAATAATGTTGGTTACATTTAGTCTTGCATGTTCTGCTGGACAGAAGATTACAGTGACTAATGAAAACACGAGTGAAATGCATTAACATGCCAGTTTTTCAGTTGTAGGCGTAAAAAAAGGTGATAAAGTGATTATTTAGATAAGATGAAGTTAAACAGGCAGGCAGGGATGGTACTAAGTCAAGTGTGTGTCTCCATTCACTCCTCTTGTCCTACTAATCCCACGGCTACTGTAGGACTCTTTTGGTCCATTCCCCACCGGTGTCATTCAGTAATTGCGTGTATAGCTCATTGATCCGTTTCGTGATTGCACAAACAAAAGGAAGAAGGGGAAAGTATCCTGATGAAGAGGATAGTTCGCATAGTCATCAAGACGTGATATGCAGGAACTTTCTTTGTCCCTTCTTGCTCAATGACCTTGTGATTTTGCGCAGTTCATATATTTACTTGTAGGCCAGTAACATATTAGAGTAAAGAAAAAGGAAGAAAAAATTACTCTCTGTGTTTATGTTGGTTTCTGAAAAAAAAAGACCAATTTACCATACAATTTTTAAGATTAAAAAACATTTAAAAAAAGCTATGTGATGTAACCTAGTAAAGATTATTAACATATTTGTTTACATGTATGCATATTTTTTTTCATTATTTTCAAAAAGGTTTTTAAATACAGTGATGGCCAAAATTATTTAGAACACTAGTATTTTCCTCAGCTAAAAATGGTTTTAAGTCAGTTATTTCTATCTTTTGCTGTAGTGTGTCAGTAGGAAATACCAGTTTACATTTACAAACATTAATTTTCCATTAAGTGTAATGATCCATTGAGATTTTTGTCATGCCATGTGACATTACAAGCTGAACTTGCCTTGTCTTGTCATAAAAAGTCAAATCACGTGTTTAAAAAAATAGCAGAATAAATTCTTGCACAGAATTCATGTTTCTGTTAAAACTATGGAAAGACTGGCATGGTTGGTCACCAGCTTATGTTTTGCATTGATGTTGGAATTGGATCATGGGATGTTGGGACCTAAAACCTCTTTAATCAACCAGTTTTCCTAGAAAACTACTCTGCAGTAAAGTTTTATTCTACAGTATGTTGGTTCACCAGCATAAACCAGCACAGGAACTCATGCTAGTCTGGTCTTTTCTACAGGGTTGTAAGCAGCAATTTCAAATTTCTCAAATGCCAGCCAAATACTCCTGTAGCTTTTCATTCTATTCAGTGTATTAGCAGTGCACTTAGGTGAAGAGCCATGGCCCATAACAATGAGATCCTGGCCTTGCTTCTGTAGCATGCTATCACATTGCTAAGCCATTCAGAATAATGCTGGGAATGTGAATTGAACAGTGAATGTGAACAAATTTCCCTTTATTTATATGTAGAGTTCATGTCATTTTTCCTCATAAGAAGTCTGTTTTCAGACCCTCTCAGGGTCTGTAGGTAATTTGAAGCATCAAGTAAACTGGAAGCACTGGTGTGGTACATTTGCTAAATGTGTTAGTCTAATGACTAACCTCGGTCAAACCTGCATGGGGTTTGTTTCTGTGAATATGTGAGAGCATTAGGAAGTGCAGTTTTCGTTTATTTTATTCTACTTTTATATGAAATAAAGCTGAAAATGGTATGCATATGTCTGCATGAATTACATTTCTGTAACGCACAATTAAAGGGATATTCACCAGAAAATGAACCGTCTGTTATAAAATAATTTTTCACCCTTTTTTTATTTATTTAAAATGCTTTTCTGTTGATGAACACCTTGGCATTTTTTTCCAAACAATAAAAGCATAGAGTGACCTTTTACCAGGGTTATTGTATAATTAACTAAAGCTACAACTATTAAAATGTATTTTTAATTAAAAATCAGATGTAAAATAAAATATAAATATAAAATGATCTAAAATTTGAAATGTTTCCTTGGCAACTAACTGAAAAAAATTAAGTCCAAGCACTAAAATACTAACTATAAATAAAGACTAAAATTACAACTGAAAAAAATGGTAACACTTTACTTAAAGCCTTTATCTATAATGCATTATAAAGTGTTATTGAAGGGTATAATGCTTTATAATTATTCAAATGTGCATTGTATAAAAAATGTATAATTATAACCAAATTTAAAATGCATAGTGTAACAATGAATTGATAAGGTAGAATGTATTAACTGTGGTTACAATTATTCATAAGACTGTACAATGCATTATAAGGTGCATTACAAGACATAATTAATGCATTATAAAAGTAGTTTTACACTGCATTATAAAGGCTTTACCAAAAAAACAGTGTTACCAAAAAAACCTAAATAGTAATATATAAAAATAAAGAAATAAAATGACAAAAGCACATAACAAAATTACAAAAATAATAAACATTTTATCAAAATAAATTAAAAAATGTAATATAAATTAAAGCAAAAAAGGATAATAGAAAAATGAAAGTCAGTTCAAAATGTGAATAAAAATATTTTTTTTAAATAATATTAAAACAACACTACCAATGATGGTTAAGCTCCAAAGAGGACAAAACATCACAATAAATGTAATGTGGAGAGGAATATTTTCAGTCCATATCAACATATTCTTCCCACACAAAGCTATTATATATGGCCTTAGAAGAAATGGACCGCTATTATATACGTTTTTGTCATTTCAACAGCTCCAGTGTCCATTTATTTGTGTGGAAAAGAGCACTACAGACATTCTGCAAACATTCTGTGTGTTCCTCAGAAGAGAGGAAGTCTTACAGGTTTGGAACGATATGAAGCTGTGTAATTGACATCTTCAGGTTGCTTTATCCGTAACTAAAAACCATTTATAGTCCCCACACGCGAAACTAGCATTTCAAGAGGACAAAGGCAATAGAAACTGGTACGTCTGACTACATCTTCCTAACGCGGTTTACGGCAGATGTGCTAAAGAAATAAAGACAGGCAGAGGATCCGTTCTGTCGCTCATTTTTAATAAAGCTTTCCAGAGAGCTCGAGCACCAACAAAGGTATCAGCCCAACTGCAACCATCGATCCCCGGCAAGCCTAAGGAGAAAAATGTGTACGTCAGGCTGCGAGGAGCTCTCTGTCTCTGTTCCTGTCAAACTCCACTTCTCCCTTCTCCTCTCCCACGGCTGCATGAGGCAGATTGCGGGAGAGAGGTGTGGAGAGCGAGAGGAGAATTCTGAGGGTGTCTTGAGTGGCCGGGGGGGCCTCCTCCTGCGGCAGACATATTCACCTCCCCCCAGTCTGGCAGAGTGCTGACATATCTGTCCTTGCTTGCTACAAGCTCAGAATTAAGATGGCAGCATTCGAGGCAGGGAGCGGTATAGCCCTGATCGGGCACGCTGCATGTGCTAGCGGCTGTTTTGCAAGAATTCTTCTGGGTTTTTCTCGTCCATCATGTAGCGAAATGGCTTGGATGCTGTCATTGCTTAAATCTAATCTCTGCCTTTGTCTGTCTGTGTCAGTATTTTCTCTCCTCCACTGCTCTTCTTGCACCTCTGGATCGCAGTGAAGCCATATCGCTCCGAGAACGTGGCAATCAGCGGGAGACAAAGCCTTGACGCTCAATCTCAGAGAAATGTCACATGCATCACAGTCGCCCCATTCATCAAATCAGAGGATCCCTTTCATACTCGATTTCGCTCTCTATCCCTCCTCCATGGGCATTTTCTCTGAGAAGCAAGAGAAGAAATACTGTATGCAAAAATAGCTGACCATAAAAATATAAATATAAAAATATAAAATATTACCATATGGGTGAAAAGGGAACCTCCATGATGAGATGATAGGCTCGTTACCCTGTACATACAGGATAAAGCCCACCTATAATGTCCACAATTAGCTCAGAAATTAACTTAAATGAAAATGGATTAATTAATTACAAAGTAAACAACTCACCAACTCAGACTTCTGCAGTTTTCTTGCTCAAACTGGAATGAACTTGAAGTGATGATCTGTGAGGCGGTTGTTAGTGAGCATTTAGCTCATGACACCTGCATGTTTACAGAGGATTTGTTGACTAATTAACTGAAATGAAGGTGACTGTAAAGTAAATAAAAATAGTAGCTAGCTAATCAACAGTTACAGTAGGTTAAAAAAGGATACCTGAAATATTCTTGCTGTTGTATAAATGTAGTTTTAATTTTTGAAGAATATAAAAAATAAGTAAGAAGAAGAAGACAATTATAAGTAATTAATTATTTAAAATAAATTATTCAGAATTAAAAATTCCATAAACAGTTTGACTATGGCCTAAATAGGTTGTATATTAATATAGCAATACAAAAATAATCTGTAAAAAGTAGTGCTGTCAAACGATTAATCGCATCCAAAATAAAAGTTTTTGTTTGCATAATATGTGTGTGTATTGTGTATATTTATTATTTATATATAAATACAGACATGCATGTTTATATTTCAGAAAAATGTGTTATGTTTGAATATTAAATATATTTATATATATAAATTATATGAATATAAATATATACATATAAATATTTTCAAAATATATACTGTATGTATGTGTATTTATATATACGTAATAAATATACACACTGCACACACATATATCATGTAAACAAAAACTTTTATTTCGGATGCGATTAATCATGATTAATTGGTGCAGTCGTGGTATAATGGATAGAGAGTCGGAGTTGTAACCCGAAGGTCGTGGGTTCGAGTCTTACAATCCTGCAGGGATTGTAGGTGGGGGGAGTGAATAACCAGTGCTCTCTCCACCCTCAATACCACGACTGAGGTGCCCTTGAGCAAGGCACCGAACCCCCAACTGCTCCCCAGGTGCCGCAGCATTGGCTGCCCACTGCTCCGGGTGTGTGTTCCCAGTGTGTGTGTGTTCACTACTGTGTGTGTGCACTTTGGATGGGTTAAATACAGAGCACAAATTCTGTGTATGGGTCACCATACTTGGCCACACACCACTTCACTTAATTGTTTGACAGCACTAGTAAAAAGTAAAGAAAAAAAAGTGTATTATATTCTGGGATTGATAGTGTCAGCTGAATACCTTATTAAAAAATGTACAAATAATGACATAGAAATTCTACTATAATAGGAAAAAAATATTTGTTAGACTGATTCGACTGTTAGATGAAGAATGAAGTGAAGAATGAAGTGATATTCTAATCAACATATTTGAAATGACATAGCAATGGTGAGTCTGTGTTACCAGTATGACTAAACTTTAGTTAATTAAACATTAATTAAATTCTGAAGTGTGATCTGAATTGTCTTCTTTAACTGTGCACATCTCAGAAATCGGAATGTGTTGAGAGTGCATTAAGATAATAAATCATCTTTTTTTAGTTGTTGTGTTGTTTTGTAACAAATCTGTTAATTTTTTTAAAACATCCCTATTTTTCAAGATTAAAATATGCTATGTTCTGTGAATTTTTCCTCCTTCATTAGCTAGTTCGAGTAACTAGAAGAATAACAAAGTGCAGTAAATGGTAAAACTATTTGTGCTATAAAAGAGTGTCTTTATGATTACAATAATACATTTAAATAATATGATAATATATACCATTTTGTAATTTCAAGCAGCATAACGGACTATTTTTGTACAGCAAAAATAGCTGGAAGTGAATGACACTGGAAGCCTTGCACATTCGAGTTACAAATGGCTGCGGCACTATTAAATTAACATTAAGATACAATGGATACTATATCACATTTCGGAGTCTCAAGCAGACTCAGTCTGAAGGCAGTAGAGATGTTTCACTTGTGAATCAAATACTGTGAATATGAATTGTGAATAAAAACTGAGAAAAAAAAGTTAAATCTGCTTTGTTGTCCTTTGCAGCATGCTTAAACACTCTTTTTTTAATCGATGTATACGCACTCAAACACATAAATAGAACACATAAAGACTTGTTCTGTTCTGTAACAACTGAGAATGATTCAAATGACTCATTCACACTATAAGTGACTTGTCACCACCTACTGACGTAAAAATGTCACCTCCAGAAAGTCAGTCAACAAATCTGAAAAAATCTTTTTTGGTTATCGGATTCAAACATCTGCTTTAAGCCCTACCCAGTTCCAGTACAGCATTTCCTACAGTAAAAAGACACATTCTCATGCTTTTGTTGAGCCATTGTGGTGCATGTATTGATTTAATGATATAATTCTAATTAAACTCAAACTGTAAGAAGTGCCAGTGCTATTCAGCAAGAGAAAATCAAAGTGACAGAGTGATAGGAGTCTAATTATCGCTCTGTTCTTTATAAGAATGTTTAAGATAATAACCCCAGAGGCACATTCTTTCCAACTTCTGCCATTATTTCTTTCTGTCTCTCTCTCTTTCTTTTCACTCACATTTATTTTGTCGAGAATCCCTTCAGCGGGATTATGGATTCAACACGTCTACACACTCTTCCTCTGCTCTGAAATTAACCGATTTGTCTTGCATTCCAACACTGTGTGTAAAACAGAACAATATAAAATGTGCAGGAGAGGAGCAGCAGAAATGAGCGCTTGTGTTGTGATTTAACAGACTTGAACTTTTTATAGTATAACTGGATTATTTTCACCATAGCAAGAAAATCTACAGGATATCAAGAGCTAAAGTTAGTCATGGCTCAGTGATTGAGAGTTAGTTAATATACATAAGGGTGCAAATTAAAATTTGTTTCCTAATTAAGCGTTTTATATTATTCTGATTCTGTAACTTTATCAAACAGGACTGACGCGGGAAAAAACATCTAATACCATAGAACATTACAGAATCATTGCTAATACTGAGATTCATACTGATGTTTTCCCACCAAAGTCGTGTCATTTCCTGGAGGATGATGTAATTAAGAACCGTCTTGTTATTTAAAGGTATATTACAAAAGACCAACCAGATAGAATGTGACATTAGCAGTGTCAGGACCACTAGGCCCCCCCCCCCCCCCCCCCCCCCCCCCCCCCACCTTAACGATTTCTACTGAGGGGGACCAAATCTCCCACCCTTGTTTCAGTCATTACCGAGGCTCCCTCTAGAAACCCCCAGTTTGTATGGGCTGGTGCAGACTCTGGATATTGTGGAAAATGAATGACTCAAAGTCATTAAAATTCACCCAGATGTTCAATTTCTGTTACAGATTTATATATCTATAAATTATACAGCTGTTAGACACAGCCATTCATAAGTCTGACTGCTTGCAGGAAGAAACTGGACGTTCTGGTCTGAATACTTATTATGAATGCCGCTGCTATTTTGGGCTGCTATGTATTAGTTGGTATCTCTTAGTTTAGCATTGAACGATGTATGATGATGGTTTACTCTTCTACCTACTGTACGTGCACATTTTGTAAAAAGTGCTTTGTGAAGAGCTTTGGCAGGAAGGTGTCTTTTAAGAACATAAATAAAGTAACACAAAAAAACACGCTTTTGTAACCCCTTTAATACAGTGATGACTCTGTGGCTACAGTTCACTTCTAGCACAGCAGGTAATCACAGATACTACAGCCTAACATACATTAAACCATTACAGTCTTCCAGTCTAAGAATTGGTTTGGAGAGCCATGTTTTCTTTCCTGAGTTAATGTAATTCCTCTCTATTTGTCATTGTGGTTTTTTTATATCAAAAAATTGACATGGCTGACTTTGAGGGATTGGCATGGTAATATACATGACAATGTTAATGTATTTGGTCTTGGTGGACTAGATCTGCTACGCTGCTGCTGCTGCACATATAACACATATGAATAACCCCATATAGCATACATGAATCACCTCATAGCAGATCTATACAGGTGGAGCTGTGGAAGGTGGAGGGTTTCTGAAGTGCGCTGCCAAACTGCTACAGCAAACAAAACCAGGTATTTGAATATTGAGCAATGAGCTCATTGGCTACTGATACAGGAGAAAACCAATCAGCTGTGCCATGTGATAATGACGACATTAGGTCAGATTGAGTTGGACCTATCGGACTGTGCCAACTAGAGTTTCATGCCAGAACTCTGTATTTACCTCGATCTTTAATTAATATCTATTGATCACGGTTCTTCAGGTACTCTACTATTCATTCTTTTGTTATTGTATAAACTTACATTGCATGTATGATGTCCACTATAATGCACAATCATGTAACTGTACTACTCATAAAAATAAATAAATGAATAAAAAATGTTTACAAAGTTTTGATGTAAAAAAAAAAAAAAATCTTTATGTTTTTAATAATTCATGCATCAGAAGGTTCAATAAGCAGTACATTAGCATTTAGATGGCCTCTCGCATTTTCATTTCATAGGGTCTTTAAAGTTACTTATGATATTGTTTTATTAAAAATGTATATCTGGCAGAAGTTGTTTTGGTGCTGAAATATTCAAATTAGGATGCACAGCTGAAAAGAATGTTATGCAACATCAACTTTTTAAAAATGGTCCAGTTAATTTGATGAAAGTATAATCTCTTAAATGAAATGAAGGAAATCATCTCTTACATTAAATTAATATATATTCGTGACTAAAGGACAAACATTTCTAAAGAATATTAAGAAGTCAGAACATTTCAAACATGGAGAATATTTTACTTTGAACCAAACCACCACATGTTAAGAGGCAATGAATTCCATATAATGTATGCTGCAAATTCTCTACATACCCAAGCCATTTGAGAGAATGAGTTTACGGACTGCCTAATTAGTATTAACATTACTTTAAATTCCCTTGGCATTTGAGGTGTAAAATAAAGCTTACATAATAAATTGTTGGGAATATGCATGCAACTAAAAAAGACGTAAATTTTCTGCAAATCTGTGTCAGTTATGAAGGGATTAGCATCTTTGAACTAGGTTCAAAAGTATCTAAAATTGGCATTACCATAACATTTGGTGGAGTTACGGTAGTGACATCTTTTTTTTGTGTGTAGTCCCAAAACGGTCACGACCGAATCATGTCATCATTGATTTGGTAGTGATAAAAGGGAACACATAATCCTCATATTTGGGGGAAATAAACTAAATTTTAGTTCAATTATTGTTTAAACACATTTTTTCAGTATTTTAGTATGTTTAGTAGTGTTTTAGTATGCGCATTAAAATGATGTGATGTGGTCACTATAAAAGCATTAAGTGTCACTACCGAAGTATGGGATGTTTTTCAAAAATAAAGTATACTGAATTATCAACTACGATGCTATGGTAGTTCATTGTTTATTCAAACTAATGAATCCTTAACTTTGAAATCAGTATGATCAACTTTTTGCCTTTTACAAAGAAAAATTGGATTAAAAATACAACAAATCTCATAAATTACACTTGAAATATTGTTAAAAATATAATTGTTGTTGATTTACCTCTACAAAATGTTTTATAAAATAGCAAAAAAATATATTTACAATGTAGATATAACCCTTCTAATTAAATTATTATTACTGTTTCAGTAGTGACAAATTTGCTGAGGAAAAATATTCCCAAATTATCTGAAAATACAATATGAGAATTAACTGCACTAGTTAACTAGAAATATGTAACTTTGCATATTATACAATTTGCATACATACATATTTTTTGAAAAAATTATTTTTTTCAAGACGTTTCCAACTCTGATGTTGGACCAATTCTATAGAATGGCCAATTTATACTGTATATATTTCCATTTCTTTAACTCATTAAAATAATTTAACCAATTTCAATTTAAGTTCAGATTAAGACAAGAATTAATTTTTTTTTTTTTACTGTAAATAAAACAAAGGTTATTGGAGTATATTTTACAGCAACATACTATTTTAGTCTTTCTACTGCAAAATTTCACATTTAATTCAGTGTGTTGCTTGCGGTCACATTGTAATTTATTGTGAAATTTACTTGTAATTTCTGAGTGAAAATTGTTTCCACACAATTTTTTTTTAAGGTGAAAGCTGAATCAGGTGGAAATGTTTTACAGCATGGACATGTCAAGCTATTTTCCTGCTGCTGCTCACATGTGCTGGCATCAGCACACTTCATGTGCTCCACGCCAGTCCCAAGAGTAAGTATCAGAGCGAGCAGGTTGTGCTGCTGTGTGCAAACAGGAGAGGCTTGTTATCTTTTAGAATATCAAATGGGGACTGACAGTTCTTCTCTTTCTTGGTTTTTGAAAAGAAATTCCCCCAGTACAGGGCCTGGCTCAGGTATAGCCACTGCTGGTATTCCACTTCTGAGTCCGCTTTTAAGCACCGCCACAGAGAGACAGGGAAAGGGAGGAACATTTGCTCATCAATGCCCTGTCTAAGAGTTTGCCACAGCTCTGGCACCCAGAGTGGCCGGCATATCTCTTTGGGTGTCTGTCTTATGGCAGAACAAACATGTCGATAAAAAAAGAGTCTCCTCTCTCTACTTCTCTCCCTCTTGCCTCTAAATCTCTCTCTATCTCGCTCACTCTCTCTTTGACAGGTTATCATTCTGCAGGAGATGCTGCATTGTCACACCTGAGGGTGTCGAGAGGGAAAATATGCTCTGAAAAACAACAAACGGGGACAGGGGGAGATAAAAAATAGAGAAATTAAGAAATAACAGACAGGGTAATGGGTTGCTACTATAAAGAAAATGGCTAAATAAAATCAATGTAATATCTCAATTGTTTCTCCCACACACCAAAGGTCCTTTTTCGTGATGCACAAGCACAATTCATTTCTGTATAAATCCAATCTCACATAAAAATTTCCCATTAAACTGATGCATTTAAGTATGAATGGTTTTACGTATGATTTACTTTAAAAATAATTTCACTTGTTTCATGAATAATCACAATGAGATTAAATGGAGAGCCAATTTTATTCAAAAATAAATAATACAAAAAAAAAGATCCCAGCAATTTCATGTGAATCTTTTCTAAAGTTTCAGAAGCAATCTCAACAATGTTAAAACTAATATTTTTCCGAAATTCTTCCTGTACCAAATTATCTTAACTATGGTATCCACAATAAAGCAATAGTTTATTCAGAAATGTACATTCTGTCATCATTTACTCACTTAATTTCTAGAAAGTTTGGAGTCAAAAATGTTTTTTTAAAGAAATTACTATAATAATCAGAAATTACACATTTGTATTATGTGACAGTTAAGACATTTATGTTACAAAAGATGCTGTTCTTTTGAACTTTGTATTCATCAAAGAATCTTGAAAAAAAATATTTCAGTTTCCACAAAACATAAGCAGGACCACTTTTTCCACGTTTATAATAAGGAATGTTTCTTTGAGTTTCTTTCAGCATATTAGAAGGATTTCTCATCATGAAGGCTCATGTGACCCTGAAGATTGTAGTAATGATGCTGAAAATTCAGCTTTACCATCACAGAAATAAATTACATTTTGAAATATATTCAAATAGAAACCAGTTATTTTACATTGTAAAAATATTTCACAATATTGCTAGATTTTTACTGTATTATATTTTATAGTTTACTGTATTTTTGATCACATAAATGCAGCCTTGGTGAGCACGACAGACTTCTTTTAAAATCAATAAAACATCTCACCGACCCCAAACTTATTTGGTTCACACAGAATTTCATGCATTTTAGACCAGATTTAATGCATCACATAAACATGCGGATTCAGATTAAATCAGATAAGTATTAGATTTGAAATTGGCCCAAATCAGATTTACACACATTCAAGAAGATCTAATCTGTGCCAGATATTAGTGAAAACAAACAAAAGCGCAACTGGCTGACAGTGTATATGTGACCTTTCCATAAGAGTTCACTCTCGATTAGCTTTGCACCCTTGCAGCGTTTCGCATTTGCCATCGATGGGCTTCATATATTACATTTTAATTCATTGTGAACAGATGGCCACATTTACTTGTAGTACGAAACATAATGCAGACTGACACAAATGAGACACCAAAGAGACAGTAGCTTTAAAACACGTTGTCAATATATTTAGTACCGTCAAGCCTTGTTGCTAAGAGTTTTGAGAGCAAATTATAGTGCGCATTGTTCTGTTACCAAATTGAAAAGCAGATTGCTTTATTTTAAGACGAGACTGTTGCATAGATACCACTACTAAAGAAAATCGTGAAATCTTTCCATCACAGTAAAGTGGCCTTATGCATAAAAATAACACATCTATGTGAAGCATGTCGCCAGGTGACATGCATCGAGCACATTCCCAGCATAAAGAGTTTAATATCACACGGCTTGAGGCTCTGTGTGCAACTTCCATATTTATATTCCAATCTTCCACACCGAAAACCCACATCGCAGAGCTCATAAAAGATTCATTCAGCGGTGGAAATCAAGGTCGCACAGGAAACCGGTCAGAAGGTAGTTACAACACACCAACATCAGGCAAACGCAAAGCGGCCATGCAAGATCCCACCGGCTGGCAGCCCCACCGTCCCATTATTACGATAACCTCCCGGAGACTGGCCGCAGATCACCCTGCCCTCGCTCGCTGTGTGTTGTCTAGTTAGGGTGCATCTGTGCACGTGTTTTATTAGGTCACGATGTGCGGTGGCACTAGTGTGTGCGGCTGTGTACAGTATTAGTAGGCCAGAGCAGGGGAGGACGGGCCTCTCTCTGGCTGCTCTCGCGGCTGTCAGAAAAATGTCACATTCGCTTAGAGTCAAGGCCACAGAGCCAAGGGAGCCCGGCAGACCTGATACCGCATGCCTGATATTCATGCCACCAAGCAGACAGAGCCGTAGTCCGACAACAAAGAGAGAGAAAGAGAGGCAGAAAACGATGACATGCTGCTTGAACAGGATGCTCTGTTAATCTGCCGCTTGGGTGATGGAACAGATTCAGCAGAACTAAAAGAAGAATTTCATGTACCAGTTGTACTAAATGTAATTTAATAATGTCAAACAGACCACGCTGTGTGTTTTTTTCTAACGGGGAAATATTGAAGAGTCCCGTGGCTTTATATTTTAGGTGTTAAAGGAAAGTGACAGATATTTGTGGTTGGATTGAGTTGTAGCGCTTTAATGTTACAGCCTTCTGCGGCAGAGAAGAGCCTGGGGGTCTCGCCTGGGGAACGAGCTGGAAACAGACCGTTCACTCAAGCTGTCATCTAAGGACGTGTGGTTAGGTGCTCCATTAGGTTGCGGGACAGTTGAACATGTACATCTGCACATCGTCGACATTCACAGAGGCACCTAGAGGCCTATAAAAGCATAGTCAAGACACCTGGCGTCAGCTCAGGCCATTGTTCCCCTGAGCCCTGCTGGAGTCTGGTGTCACACCAGGACAAACATGCTTTCCGGTAGAAACATTAGTGAATGAGGAAGATTTTTTCCTGTTTGGTCCTTGGGCCAGGTTTGAATCAGGACACAGAAGGTGAGAGTTCACAAATTTACCCAAACATGCTGCCGCAATGCTGCTACACCTGTCAAAGAATCATCAAACAGATGTTCAAGTGTTCATAAAAACCTCACTAACTGCTTCTGAAAGTGCCTTTCATAGTTCACTTTTCATTGAGGTTTGCCACTCTCTGCCCCAAAAGGTACAATCACACACATGGAAACAAACGTTGAGAGGAAAAACTCAGTCATTACCAATAATTAGTAAAAGAGAAATACTGAATCCATTAGTTAAATGGTCGCCTCAGACTGTTCACAGGCCATCTGATGATTATTGTGCACAGGATGATAAGAGTTGTTTTGCAGAAAGGGGAAGTTTTAATCTGATTAGCTGGCTTAATGTATTTTCTGGATGTTTTTATTTACTCGCCAGCATCAAAATTGTGTTGTACAATTGTGTTGTATCATGTAATGTTCATTGCATTAAATCTTGATATTAAAACATTTTAATTAATTTTTATTTATTTTTGGGGGACACTTTAAAGATTTTCCAAAATGTTTTTTTTTTTTGCAGTGTTGCCATAAAAGAACCAGTGATTTTTTTTAGTTATATAGTTATAGTTTTTCATTGTTTAAAGAACCTTTTAATACTATAACCCCCCCCAAAAAAAAAAAAAAAAAATATATATATATATATACACACACATACACACACTCCTGAACAAAATCTTAAGGCCAGAGGAAACATTACAAGTATTCACATTTCACTCTGGTGGATCATAACCAGGTTGCAAGTAAGAAATAGGAGCAAGAGACAAAGAGAATAGGCAATTTATTGAAAACTGCATTTAAACTCAAACAGGCTGTTCATCAGCTGATCAAAAGTTTAAGACCACAGCCATAAAAAGTTAAAATCTGTGCAAAAATATGGCTTTCATGTCATTGTCCTTCAGGCAGTCACACTGTCATGACTTCCTGATGGCAAAGGCAAAAAGTATTTCTGTCTTTGAACTTGGCAGGATTGTTGAGCCGCACAAGCAAGTGCGCGCAACGCACCATCGCTGCTGAGGTTGGACGCAGTAAGACAGTCATTTTACATTTCTTAAAAGATCCTGAGAGTTATGGGACAAAAAAGTAAAGTGGTAGACCCAAAAAGATCAGGGGAACATACAGGATGGTCCAAAAGAGCGACCTTATTCTCCTGGAAGAGGTCCTTCATCAGGCGGTTGTTGTGAACTGCAGCATTGTTCTGTAGAAAGACCCAGTCATTACCGCACAGACGAGGGCCCTCAGTCAAGGCGGATGCCCGCTCCAACATGTCCACATAGCCAGCTGCTGTTTGACGCCCCTGCAAAACCTGAAGCTCCATTATACCACTGAAGGAAAAAGCACCCTAGATCATGATGGAGCATCCTCCACTGTGCCATGTAGAAAACATCTCCGGTGGGATCTCCTTGTCATGCCAGTAATGTTGGAAGCCATGAGGACCAGGTTAAAAATATTTCTTGAGAATAAAACTTTCCTCCACCTTTCCATGTTCCATGTTTGTTGCTCCCTTGCAAATTCCAACATGTTTGTAGCGTGGGAGGAGAGAACTTGAATAAGTTTTTGGTTCTTTAAAGGGGTTATATAATGCCCATTTTCCACAAGTTGATATTATTCTTTAGAGAGTTAATGAAAAGTCTGTAACATAGTTTGGTTAAAATGTCTCATTGGTAGTGTTAAAAACACCTTTTTTACCCTGTCAAAAACAGCTCTTTTCAGAGCAAGCCGTATTGTGTCATTCTCCTTTAAATTTTTCTGAGCTCTGCTGACCCTGCCCCTCTCTTACGAGCCTCTCTCTGAGGGATTGTTTACTTTATTGTGAAACTTGCTAATTAGCACATTATTAGGAAAGGCGATTTGCAAAGACGGCATACATCTAACAACTAAACACCTCAGTTGCTTAGGAGTCATTCTTGTATACATCTGCTCCAGCGGTAAACAACTAATGACAGCTCACTCAGGGCGGGTCTGAGGTAAGACACCAGTGCAGTCTGTGCTAAAATGCTACTGTCAATCAAACTACCGTGGGAGGGCCTTCGTCCGTGCGAAAATGTTAAGGATTAGGGTCCCACTTTATATTAGGTGGCCTTAACTACTACGTACTTACATTTAAATTAATAATTTGATACAATGTACTTATTGTGTACATACATGTATTTACATTGTACTTATATTTAAAAAAATACCTATATGTAGTTCCATCCATCCATCCATCTTCTTCTGCTTATCCGGGGCCGGGTCGCGGGGGCAGCAGTCTAAGCAGAGATGCCCAGACTTCCCTCTCCCTAGACACTTCCTCCAGCTCTTCCGGGGGGACACCGAGGCGTTCCCAGGCCAGCCGGGAGACATAGTCTCTCCAGCGTGTCCTAGGTCTTCCCCGGAGTCTTCTCCCAGTGGGACGCGCCCAGAACACCTTCCCGGGAAGGCGTCCAGGAGGCATCCGGAACAGATGCCCGAGCCACCTCAGCTGACCCCTCTCAATGTGAAGGAGCAGCGGCTCTACTCTGAGCTCCTCCCGAGTGACCGAGCTTCTCACCCTATCTCTAAGGGATTGCCCAGCCACCCTGCTGAGAAAGCTCATTTCAGCCGCCTGTATCCGGGATCTTGTCCTTTCGGTCATGACCCAAAGCTCATGACCATAGGTGAGAGTAGGAACGTAGATTGACCGGTAAATCGAGAGCTTCGCCTTGCGGCTCAGCTCTTTCTTCACCACGACAGACCGGTACATCGACCGCATTACTGCAGAAGATGCACCGATCCGTCTGTCAATCTCCCGTTCCATCCTTCCCTCACTCGTGAACAAAACCCCAAGATACTTAAACAACTCCACTTGAGGCAGGAACTCTCCACCAACCTGAAGTGGGCAAACCAGCCTTTTCCGACTGAGGACCATGGCCTCGGATTTGGAGGTGCTGATTCTCATCCCAGCCGCTTCACACTCGGCTGCAAACCGTCCCAGTGCCTGCTGAAGGTCCTGGCTTGATGAAGCCAACACGATAACGTCATCTGCAAAAAGCAGAGACGAAATCGTGTGGTCACCAAACCTGACACCCTCCGGCCCCTGGCTGCGCCTAGAAATTCTGTCCATAAAACTTATGAACAGAACCGGCGACAAAGGGCAGCCCTGCCAGAGTCCAACATGCACCGGGAACAAGTCTGACTTACTGCCGGCAATGCGAACCAAGCTCCTGCTTCGGTCATACAGGGACCGGACAGCCCTTAGTAAAGGACCCCGGACCCCATACTCCCGGAGCACCCTCCACAGGCCGCCGCGAGGGACACAGTCGAATGCCTTCTCCAAATCCACAAAACACATGTGGACTGGTTGGGCAAACTCCCATGAACCCTCCAGCACCCTGTAGAGGGTATAGAGCTGGTCCAGTGTTCCACGGCCCGGACGAAAACCACACTGTTCCTCCTGAATCCGAGGTTCTACTATCGGCCGTATTCTCCTCTCCAGTACCCTGGCATAGACTTTCCCAGGGAGGCTGAGAAGTGTGATCCCCCTGTAGTTGGAAAACACCCTCCGGTCCCCCTTCTTAAAAAGAGGGACCACCACCCCGGTCTGCCACCCCAGAGGCACTGTCCCCGACCGCCACGCGATGCTGCAGAGGCGTGTCAGCCAAGACAGCCCCACAACATCCAGAGACTTGAGGTACTCAGGGCGGATCTCATCCACCCCCGGTGCCCTGCCACCGAGGAGTTTCTTGACTACCTCGGTGACTTCAGCTTGGGTGATGGACGAGTCCACCTCTGAGCCCTCAGCCTCTGCTTCCTCAATGGAAGACGTGACGTTGGGATTGAGGAGATCCTCGAAGTATTCCTTCCACCGTCCAACGATATCCCCAGTCGAGGTCAGCAGCTCCCCACCTCTACTGTAAACAGCGTTGGTAGGGCACTGCTTCCCTCTCCTGAGGCGCCGGACGGTTTGCCAGAATCTCTTCGAGGCCAGCCGATAGTCCTTCTCCATGGCCTCACCGAACTCCTCCCAGGCCCGAGTTTTTGCCTCCACAACCACCCGGGCTGCAGTTCGCTTGGCCTGTCGGTACCCGTGAGCTGCCTCAGGAGTCCCACAAGCCAGCCAGGCCCGATAGGACTCCTTCTTCAGCTTGACGGCATCCCTTACTTCCGGTGTCCACCACCTGGTTCGGGGATTGCCGCCTCGACAGGCACCGGAGACCTTACGGCCACAGCTCCGAGCGGCCGCTTCGACAATGGAGGTGGAGAACATGGTCCACTCGGACTCAATATCTCCAGCCTCCCTCGGGATCCGGTCGAAGCTCCGCCGGAGGTGGGAGTTGAAGATCTCTCTGACAGGAGACTCGGCCAAACGTTCCCAGCAGACCCTCACAGTACGCTTGGGTCTGCCGAGTCTGTCCAGCTTCCTCCCCCGCCATCGGATCCAACTCACCACCAGGTGGTGATCAGTTGACAGCTCCGCCCCTCTCTTTACCCGAGTGTCCAAGACATACGGCCGCAGGTCAGATGAAACGACCACAAAGTCGATCATCGACCCAATCTCAGGCTCCTTCCCCGCCAGCGAGGTGACATTCCACGTCCCTAGAGCTAGCTTCTGTGTCCAGGGATCGGGTCGTCGAGGCCCCCGCCTTCGACAGCTGCCCGATCCTCTTTGCACCGGCCACTTACGGTCCCTCCTGTAGGTGGTGAGCCCACGGGAAGGTGGCCCCACGTCGCTCCTTCGGGCTGAGCCCGGCCGGACCCCATGGGGGGAGGCCCGGCCACCAGGCGCTCGCATACGAGCCCCAACCCCGGGCCTGGCTCCAGGGTGGGGCCCCGGCTGCGCCATACCGGGCGACGTCACGGTCCTCTGATTATTATCCATCATAAGGAGTTTTTGAACCGCTCTTAGTCTGACCCATCGCCTAGGACCTGTTTGCCTTGGGAGACCCTACCAGGGGCATATAGCCCCGGACAACATAGCTCCTAGGTTCATTCGGGTACTCAAACCCCTCCACCACGTTAAGGTGGCAGTTCAAGGAGGAGCTTATGGATTAGGAGGAACTACCTATATGTAGTTACATCTGTAATTAATTTCTGTAATTACATTTATAATTACACTGTTGACCCATCCCTTACACCTTAACCCACCCTTAAACCTACCCATACCACCAAACCTGTCCCTAACCTTACCCGTATCCCACCTTAATAGCAGCAAAAATGTTTTGCAATACAATATGACCACAATAAGTTCATTGTACTTATTTTTGATGTAAATACATAGTAGTTAAGGCCACCTAATATAAAGTGTGACCAGGATTAGAAAGGGGGTTACATCTGATTTTTTTCACACAAACTCCCACACACAGATTTAATTGATTTCTTTCATAAATTGCAGTGACTGCTTTAAAATATGAAACACCAATGTTTCAGGAGTTTAGAACATGCTTATTCGAAAATTCTTTTATTTCATATATGGGTTTATGTATAGCTATGCTTCATTTTTTAAAGATTAACTGTTTTTTCCAAGGCACTGTTAAATTCCAGTGTCATAGTTATGCAAAGATTTGATTTCAAAAACAGTGTCATAGCTAATAAAATATTTCTTATGATTTTAAATATGCATTTAACCTCAGAATGATCTCAAAGTAAGTCTGATTTTCTGTTAGTCTGCGGTGGCTGTGTTTCAAAGGAGACATTGATCTTCCACAAGTTGGTATGATTCTTTAGGGTCTTCATGAAAGGTCTGCAACATACATTGGTTAAAATTACTCAGCGGTCGTGTACAACAACACCCTTTTTACCTTACTCTGTTCACAGCGACTCATTTTGGGGCATGTCCCTTTAAATGCAAATGAGCTCTGCTCACCCGCCACTTTCTTCTGTGGAAGAGGCGATTTGCAAATAATCATAAAAAATATAACTATAACCATCCTTGAGTTTGAACTTTTTAACAAAACCTGCCTTGAATTGTCCCTCGTTCAGAAAGCAGTGTGGAGTAAAATTACTGTTTAGGATTTTGGGGGATTTCAAAAATGAGTGAATTGATTTTTATCATTGTAGGGTGGTTGTGTCCACACACTAAGATCCATTTAAATTCAAACACCATGTAAAAGTGAATTTTGCATCCAATGTCTACTTTAAAATTGAAATATAATCTTAATTCAAGTGATGAAGGATTTCGAAAATCTGACAGTAATCAGTGTCGAGTACTACCGGTTAAACCTGGTAAGGTTAAACCTGCCTGGTTTACATGTTTGAAAATGATTAACAGTTGAAAACATTAGAAATTTAGAAAAGTAATCAAATGTAATCAGTTACAATACTTTAATAAAGTAATTGAAAAGTTACACTACTTATTACATTTTAAGTAATTTGTAATCTGTAATCTATTACATTTCCAAAGTAACCTTCCCAACACTGTTTGTAGGCCAACCTGAAGGCTTATTTTCCAATAGGCTGCCCTGTGAATGTTAAATGTGTTTAAAAATGTCTGTGGTTCATTTGTAGCAACTTCCATTTTTAAACCTCATGCTGTGTTTCGGTCATTCTGACCCAGAGAGGATTTTCTTTTTTCACAAAAATGCTACTTAATGTTATCCCACTGGTCTAAAACGTACTGACTTTGCACACATAGGGATTTTTCCTTACCTTGTTACACTTGTGCTATTCACAGTCAAAATTAACCAGCCTACAAAAATTGCTCATAAATCTTTATAATTACCAAATATGAGATTCAAGGTTTATTATCAAATTTTTTATTTTTATTTTATATTTTTTTAATTAGCAGATGTTTCTTTTTTTTAACTTACTGATACAAGTAGTTGGCCTTATTGATCTGAGCTTATGCGCCTGTTTTTAAATGAACATTGACCAAATTATCCACAGCACAAGGGTTAAAGCACACTATGGTTTAAATATTCGCACTTGATGTACTGTGTGTAATTTATGTTGTATAACAAAATGTTAAAGTAGGAACTATTAACAACAGACCTTATTGTACTCATAACTCCAAAGCCACAATGTTTTTTTTTCTACAATCTACAATCTAACTATCTAAACAGCTCTGTGCTGGTAGTCGAGGCCTGTGTGTTTGTGAGGACCCACAGAAGTGTCAACACACATTGTGAGCCTGCTCTTATGTGGATAAATAAATAAATATTGATAGCAGCAGATATTCGCACAACTGTCATGCGAGGGACAAAACCTAGAATCTAATCTCACACTTCTCTTGTTCCTCTTTCCTGCAGAAAGCACAAACACCACCACAGTTGCACAGCAGTAGCATCTCTGTTCACACCTGACATGTGGACTAGCACACACACACATGCATGCATTCTGCCCACATTCGACCCCTCCGCTGTGCCACACACAATACAGGTTCATCAGTGGGTCCTAATCAGCCACCACTCACAGTGTAGGCTGTGCTATTCAATCGCCTCATCTAGCCATGCATCCGCGCACGCTCCCTGATTGTAATGCATTACAATTGAATGATAATTGGAACACTTGAAGGTGGGCAAAGGGAGGAGGGTTTATTCATTTCTCATTGCTTGTTAGTGTGGCTCATATGCTGCCTGTGACATTATTATGATGTCAACTATAGTATCATAATGAGCATACGCCCCCGCATGTGTCGCATGGGAAAATATTAACATTATTTTCTGTGTCCACCTGCCATTGTGAGTGTTGCATTGCTCAGGTGTGCCCTCATACATATGCAAAAGCACACACTCACAGGATGGAGGGAAGGTCATGTTGCATCAGTTAGTTGTTTCTTTTATTTATATTCTACAGCAGAATGAAGTGATCAGTTTCTGAAATGAAAACCGGATATTTCAAGTCAGCGTTCAGACTTGGAGGTTATTCCAGTTGTTTGGGGCACTTGGAGCACGTCTTTATTTAAGAGGTCTGCCATATAGGTAGAGACCAGGCTCAACCCTGCTTAGCTTCAGTATTTGAGTGAGCTCTTATCGCATTATAGTCCTTCACGTCCGCTGCGATCTCAAAACCCTGGCCATTTGATAATACCTAGAATATCAAAATCAGCTGCGGGCGGGAGATTGTTTTCCTATTTAGCGCCCAAACTCTGGAACAATCTACCTAACGCTGTTCGGGAAGCAGACACACTCTATCAGTTTAAATCTAGATTAAAGACCCATCTCTTTAACCTGGCTTACACATAATACACTATCGCATTTCTATAATTCAAATCCGTTAAAGGATTGTTAGGCTGCATTAATTAGGTCTACCCGAACTGGGAACACTTCCCAAAACACCTGATGTACTTGTTGAATGCCATCTACGCTAATATTAGTCTGTTTCTTTCTTATTCCGAGGTCACCGTAGCCACCCAGATCCAGACTGTATCCAGATCAGATGGTGGATCAGCACCTAGAGATGACCGCTACAGTCAGGACACCTAGATGAGCCCCAGAGACTGATCCCCAGTGAAGACCCTGTCTCCAAGACGGCCATCGGGACAAGACCACAGGAACCAGATGAGTCCTTTGCACAATCTGATTCTGCTTTAGTCTAGATTTAAACTGCTGATTTTGTCTGGCCAGAGGAGAATGACATTATTTCGACAAACTATTTCCCCGTCTAAATACTGTAAAGCTGATATAAAGCCACCCAGCTTTATATCAAGCCGATGTAAAGCTGTTTTGACACAATTTGCATTGTTAAAAGCGTTATATAAATAATATTGACTTGACTTGACTTCAGTGGGAAACCATGCAAGAGTTTCAAGTTGACAGCTGCTGGCGTTAGTGAGGATGCAGAGCAGCAGGGGGTCTGCTGGCCACTCTTGTTCGTGCTCTGGGTTCTGGAGGAGAGATTTATGCCGCTGGTCCTGGGCCTTTTCATTTGTCTAATTCCCCGTTTGGAAGTCGGACCAATGGCTGGCAGAGCACATCCTGTCCGACTTGCCCGCACGTCCTTGATCTCAAAGGCAACTGAAGCTTTTGCGCATCACTGCCCTTTTTTGACCGCCATCCAAGAGAACCATCACCGCTGCTGATATTTATTAGTCTCTCAACAGCCAAAATCTACTATGAGGCCATTTTCATTGCCAAGCTAACTTTAGAAAGGAGGCCTAATAGGTTCGCGCACATTATCTCACATCTGATCAAATGGGTGTTTAATAGGCCTTTTAGCTGGTGGGCAAGACGAACTGACTTAGACTGGACCAATCATAATTCAGAGAATGGGCTTTCACTGCACAGCTTTCTTTAGGCTGGATATGTCCCCCGAAAGTAGTGATACTCTCTGGGCAGCTGCTCGTATCTGGCATGCTCTTGTCCAGTGTCATGCAAACACTCTATCCTAGCCAAATCTGGCTGGATCATGCTGCCACCAGTTGCTTATTCGAAATGGACATTATTTCACAAGCCCACAATAGTCCAAGATCAAAATTCATGTTTTTACCAGCTGTAAATAAAATGACACCCATTCATATGATCCAGGGGAAGCTTCACTTGACCCCGCGTGACTAATAACACCTACAAGGGGAGCAGAAATTACATCTGACTGCAGTTTAACTGAAATGATTCATTTTATCTTATATTTCCCTTTTAATAAAATCTTGGGGCTGCGGCAGCCAATTCCTATCTAGCATATTATTAAACGACTGCATTTAACTGAATTCCAAAGTACAACTGAGAATTTCTAGAGAACAGCGAGTCTACAGCACATTATTTCACTTCTCTCCAGCTGGGTGGCTGTCCACTGTGAGCGGCTTCTCTATTTCTCAAAGGCCTGCACGTTTACACAGTCTTATTAAACAATTGTAGCCATTTGCTTTTGATGCACGTCTCCGGGGTATTTACAAAACAAAGTAAAAAATGGGCCGCAAACAGATTTTGATCAACTTATGAGGGTGTTGTCTCACATTCGCAACCAATTAGCACCTCTCCCCCACAGAGAGTTTGATATAACAGGGCTAAATAATGAGTAAACAGACAACCCCCTCATTTCACAAGCTATAAGTAATGGTTTTGCATCTCTCAACATCTCTGGGGGTTGGCAAAGTGTGGCCACTGAGCCTCCCATATCATCCCTTTTTTTTAAATCAAAAATGATCATTTCATTGATGGATGGCTTCAAATGAAAGCACTCTGCCTTCCAGCTGAAAGGAGCTATCCGATGCTCTCATGACAGCTCTGTGATGCCATTAAAGCAAGGAATGATCAGACACATCCAGTGGGCCCCTTGAGCTGCATATCTAAGCTAACGTGTTTGCCTCTAACGCACTAGCTAATTACATTTGATGAAGATGTTGATTGCGCACAGATTTGTGGCTAATGTCTGTCATTGTGTGGCTGCGGAATCGGCGCTCGTTGCTGTCAACGTATACAGTACGTGATTCACACTTGAACGCGTGGATTTAAAATGTCAATCTGTGTAATAATGTTTTAAAATAAACTAATTCAAGTTTCTTTAAGATGCCTGCGTGTTAGTGCCAAGCGGTAGCCCTCGCTTTGAACATCGCTAATGATAGCAGTCAATAGATGTCCGATCCCGACTGCGAGCAGCCACTCAAAACTAATTAAGAGGATGAGACCCTAATAAACGTACATCTGTTGATACAGACTGAATAGGGTTGCCTATAAATAATACAATGCGCTATGAACCGAGGGAGAGAAAAAAAAAGCAAAAATGCCATTTATTCCAGTGTAGCAATAAAGGTGTTCGAGCTGATTCAAGTTAATGATTATTGAGTAAATCATCGCAGAGAGCTGAGAACAAAACGAGCTTTTAATTTGTTAAACTGTTATTGTTGCTAATCTGCATTCTGCTTTAAACTCTATGTTTCCCAGAGTCTAATTAAACCCGGTTCCATCCAGTTTTATGGCCTAAATAGAATTTGATCCTCTGTTTGTCCTTATTTAAGAACACAATGCACATCGGAGAGCATTTACACTTACATATGGACATGCACAGACGTGTGAAGTGTGCTAAGTGAGCATGGGATGCAACCCCATCATAAAAGGGGTTCATCAAGGTCGAGCAGGCACCCAACTGTATCACTGGTTGTCAGGGCCCCAGGGCATTATGGGTACTTAACAAACACAAGTCATGAGCGAACAAGTGCATCTGTCTCAGTTAAACATATTTCATGGTTTGCACGAGTGTGTTCATGTGTGTTAGTTTGAAGGTTTGTGTGTGTACGGCTACATGTTTGTGAGTCCATGCATGTGCATCTTCCTTTGCATCCCATGTGAAGTAGTCCTAGCAGGATAGAGAAACACCAGAAGAATTCATCCATTTTTTATGTCTACATTTCTACATCAGGGAGATGGGTGGTGCCATTTTTTCTCTTCTCCATTTAATATTTAATGCAAACACTTACAACAAATTGTCCCCTTGGGCCAATTATGAGAAGTTTGTGGTGAAGAAATAGAAATATACATTCCTATGCATGCCTACGGGACTCTCATATCTTTTACTGATGCGTTCGCATTTACATATCCTAATGTATGTCTGGAACAGCAGCACTGGCAAATTTGCAAACTGTGCACACATCTTGTACCATATCATTTCCTTTCCTCTAATATTAAAATCAGTCGCAGACTGCTTAACATACTGCTTTATAGAGCACACAGGTTACTTCTAATCAAATGCATCATCTCCAGTCTCTAATTATGCCACATAGTGGAAAGTCACATGCTCTTGGATTTTATTTGAATTATTTTATTTTTATTTTTAATAGCATATTAAACTTGCATGTGATAAAAACAAAATATAATGGAAATAGTTCTAGAGGTATAAAATGATAAATTATATCATTTTCCGTTCTAGACACCACTGACAATAAAATAAAATAAAACACAGCAGAGATGTTCTAACACAGATTCAAGAAAATTGCCTTAATTATTTATTATGCAGAAGTTAACAAATTTATGGAAGACCAGGGAGTGTTGTAACACATTGTTTCAGAGTCTGTAACAGTAATTTTTATAACTTTGGCAAAATTATATTCATTCTGCTACAAATCAAAGTATTTGAGAAATCTAGAATAATCTGTGTAAATTAGTGTCAAAGAGTGCTGCTGTTACATGCCACCTAAACAGCTGAATGTATCAACAGAAAAAATGGACATTATAAATTTGGTGCATGAATGTATTGCGGTAATCGAATTTACTTGTTCAGAATAATTATTTCCTAACTCCTAACCCATTCATCTCACCACCTAATCTAATTCAAAAATGGTAAACATGTAAGGTCTAATACAAAATAGCAAATCAAATCAAAACAAGGCTTGCGTCTCTAACAACATAATAGACCGTGTGTAGTAGCTGTCTCACAAGTGTGGCAAATGCAGTAGAAGTACATTGGACATTTTTACTGTAAAACCGTCCCCATCTGCTCAGTCAGATGACACCAGTTTAGCAGCCATTTGCATCATTCTGCAAAAAATTATAATAAAAAACCTTACTTTACCTGTTATCTAACATCCGAACCTTTATATTTTAAAACATACTGTAGATGTAGCCTACAACATGTTAGTATGTTAGTGATGTCACTCTGTAGCACATTCCCAATTGGTTAAATTGATGGTGTTACAACTCACCCCGTGTTACAGCACTATCCAGCCACTTCTACTATTTATTGCAGCATAAACACGCAAACTGAATATTGACTAATTGCACTGCTAATTGAACCAGCATTTATAAAGTTTTGGCACAGGTAATAATTCCCTCAAAACAGAGTATGGCTGCGGAAATGTCCGAGGCGACTTCAGCCAACATAAACGCCATTGGCTGAGCGCTGTCCATGGTCCTGAATCTAGCCGTAGTTAAACACGTACGTTACACAATTCTAAGAGTTCAAATTGGCAATTGTTAATTAACAGCTGACACCTAAACGACAACTACTAATAGAAGAGTAGATTTGGCGAGTCTATCAAAATTTCACACACAATTTCAGCCTGTGAAATTTTCGCATGTCTGATTTTGCCTGAATATGTTTAGGTCAGGTAATGCACCATCATTCACTTCAATTCACATCTGTCACTTCAGCTCTGATCAGCCAGCGCGAGGAAATCTCACACTCGAGGCGAACAAACAAAAAGAGCTCTTACAAGTGCTTCGGTGACAATACGAACAGTGCTCCAACAAACACAAGTCCGGATGTGATGAAACGTTCAGGGTTGAGGACTGTGATTCAACGCGAAACTTTTCAGCTGTCGTCCTCTTAATCGCGTTCCCAGATTCTTAGAAAACCTTCCCTGCGTCTGCGTCTGTGATTTATTCAAACAACTCACAGTGATTCAGCCATTAACCTCCGATGAGCTAATGAGTGCTCAGCACTTGTTTAGAAACTGATAATCAAAGAAGCCACTGTGCATCTCGCAACAAAGCGTATTTACAACACAGGTTGTGATGAAGAGCAGCGTTTCGCATGCTACGAAGGCATCTTACCTCGCAGGGTATAGTAGATAACATCAGCAGCAGGAACATGGCACTGAAGAGATGCATTCCTCTCGAAATGACAGCGTTCCCGACCACCACTCAATCGGACACTTTCGTTTTCAGAGCTCGCCTGCCTTCCTTAAGCTCCGCGCAGGATTCTGTCAGTGATCTGTCGAGCGAGCGCGACGATCCACATCACAGGCGGCAAGCGCTGGGGTTTATTCCGCTCACGGAGGCAGATTACCCCCACTGTGCCACGGCACAACGAGCCGCCTTGTGTTTTATGATTAGTCTCCTATCTTTCGCTTGTGACCGCCACAAAGAGGTCAGCGTTGTAAACGGGCACGGCAAATGAAGTCGAGCAGTTCCCTTCTCAGCAGGCTTTTTGAAGTGGGATCGACTGCCTGAGCTCGAGTTGCAGAGGTTGGAAGGTGACTAATGTGCTTGCGAAGCTCCGACGCTAGGAGCAGCACACATTGACGCTCTGGGAGAGGAATCAAAGAGATGCCCTGCTCGAGATGCAGCCCAGCCGCTTCAGTGTGTGTGTGTGTGTGTGTGTGAGGGTGAAAGAGGAGGCTTTGTATTGACAGACCAGTCTGTTGCACAAACAATGGATTTTTGAGATGGGATGAAATGGCATGCATATCCTCAAGAGAGCTGTGACATTATGATACAGGCGGTTTGATGATTGGATTAGACTTTGAGCAGCGTATTAGCGGCGCTTTGCATGTGAAAGAGAGTTGCTGACAGTTAGTGGAGTCTCTAAGTAAGGGATAATCTATGTAGTCAGCCGGTCATTATTGCAAAAGAACTCCGACAGGCTGATCAAGGGGTGTCTTGTATCACCCTGAAGGGGGTTATTTTGTGATAATAATGAGCTTATTGCACATTATCCCAGTTGTTAGGGCTACTTAATAAATAAATAAACAGACATAAAATATTAATTCGAGAGAAGTTTTGTTTAGTTGTGGAGGCCATGGACAGACTGCTGCAGTATTTTGGAAATGTAGGTTTCCCAGATGAGCATCCAGTGCGGCCATGGGAGATGGACAATGTTCAAAAAAAGTTGACCATTTTTATGTGAAGCACTTTCAATTAAGATTGTTTATGAGATTGGCCAGTGAAGCCTTGTAGAGCCAAGGTTTTCAAAGTAAGGTTTAGGCATGAGTGCTGGGGGCCATGGCAGAGAAGATAGTGTACACAAATAAGAATAAATAAATAATAATAACAACAGCAATAATACCTTAACAAATTATATATATATATATATATATATATATATATATATATATATATATATATATATATATATATAATTTGTTATAATAAAAATAATAAAATAATAAAAACATCTTAAAATCTTGTTTTATTATTATTATTATTTTTTTTGTAAATATTTAAAATATTTTCATTTGCAAATGTGTCTTTATATGTGACCCTGTATCACAAAACCAGTGATAAGTAGCTTGGATATATTTGTAGCAATAGCCAAAAATATACTGCAAAATGATCGATTTTTCTTTTATGCCAAAAATAATCAGGATATTAAATAAAGATCATGCTTCATGAAGATATTTTGTAAATTTCCTACCGTATATATATCAAAAATTAATTTTTGACTAATATGCATTGCCAAGAACCTCATTTGGACAAATTTAAAGGCAATTTACCAGTATGTCATGCTAAAATATCATAATGGTATTGATACATTGATGATTTAACATTATTACATTTATAACATTTATAACCCTATAACATTTCACAAAGTTTTTAATGCCATGCATGGACCCCCAAATATGATGATCTCATTGTAATGGATCTCTTTCATAATATATAGGCAGATATTTGTTTTCATATACGTGACCCTGGAACACAAAACCAGTCATAAGGGTACATTTTTGGATCGGACAATATTTGGCTGAGATACAACTATTTGAAAATCTGGAATCTGAGGGTGCAAAAAAAAAAAATCTAAATATTGAGAAAACTGGTGAGTTTTGCACATGCAAGCAGAATTTTCTTTAGGATACACACACACACACACATATATACACACACATGACTACTGCATTTATGTTTGGGTGTACTGAATATGGTGCCGAATTAACAGCATCTTTACCATACTGTACGATTTATACTTTTGTATCAGTTGCATCAATGTTACACACTGCAGTGCTGTTACTGTTTCTTCACAGTAAGACGAAGCGCCCCTCCGTGGGAAAAATATATATAAATAAATAAGAATAAAAAATGTTGAGAGACAGGAGGAGGAGAAGCAGAACCTCTGGATGTTTATGGAGTGTGTGGTGGGGCTTTGATCGCCCTGGGTTTGATGGGGTGGATTATATTTTTGCCTGCAAGCATTATGAATAAAGTGAAAGTGAAGTGACATACGGCCAAGTATGGTGACCCATACTCGGAATTTGTGCTCTGCATTTAACCCATCCAACGTGCACACACACAGCAGTGAACACACACACCGTGACCACACACACACCGTGAACACACACACACCGTGAACACACCCCCGGAGCAGTGGGTAGCCATTTATGCTGCGACACCCGGGGAGCAGTTGGGGGTTCGGTGCCTTGCTCAAGGGCACCTCAGTCGTGGTATTGAGGGTGGAGAGAGCACTGGACATTCAATCCCTCCACCTACAATCCTTGCCGGCCCGAGACTCAACCCCGCAACCTTTGGATTACGAGTCCGACTGTCTTAACAATTAGGCCACGACTCCCAAGAATGTGCATTAATAAACAAAGACGCCAGAACGCACACTCCTGCATCAAACTCTGGTGCAAATGCCTGCCACTCCCAGTGCATTATTTATGAATTATGAAGAAATATAAGCTAATATATAATGGCCATAGTAGGCCTACTTGTTGATTTCTCTTGTTTAAAAGCAATCAAGGTTCATGTGAAGGTCGCAGGCCTTTACGATAAATCTTTGACATTTAATATTAAGTGTTGTAATAGGAAATGCCAGTTTGGAGAAACTGCAATGCAGAGATTGGAGTTTCTTAACTTTTGCTGAGTAGTGATGTAAGTGCATGTTATTTAAGAAGCTGTAGAAAATACTTATTTCTTTCTTGGTTTTCAGTGTCAGTTTTCATTGATGCACATCAGATAACACAAATGAGATTGCTAAACCTATCTGCATTGTTAAATATGCATGACAAAAGGGACTATTTTACAGACACACACACACACACAGTGGGCAGAAAAAGTTTTTTCTGAGGCGCAGAGCCAAATCAGGAGTTCTCTCTCTCTCGCTCTCTCTCTGTTTTTGCACACTTGGCTGCACACTATGAAGAGGACATTGAGCTAAAGCATCTATATTTTCCCCACTATCTCTCTCTCTCTCCTTAACTGTGGCAGATAGTCTTTTTGTATACTGAAGGCTGCAGGACACAATATCTAGAGCTAAGTGTGTGTTTGTGTGTGTGTGTGTGTGTGTGTGTGTGTGTGATTTTGCACATATTCAGGAGGAAGCTTCAGAGAAGTCTTTATTGAGCAGTTATTGTTCCTATAATAATTACATTATTTTGACATGTATCTCATCGTTATGACTTGGTATTTCATAATTTTAACTTTTCAATCTCATATTAATGAGATTATTACCACTGCATGATTTTTTGCTTATGTGATGTAAATGGGCTACCATACTAAAAGTCTAGAGATGAGACAATTGTTGGGCCGCGCTCGATAGCCCATATTTGTGTCTAATTGGATGCAGAAAGAAGCATAATGGGATACGAGAAAATGCATAACTCCCAGTTTTCTCTGCCAGCCGAAACCTGCAGTTATTTGCTGTTGGCAATTCTCCCTGTTGTTTTTTTCTGCTCCATTGAAACAGAAGACATTTCATGTTTTTTCCCCATTAATTTTAATTTCAGAATGGGCTTCCTGTGTTTTCAACAACCCAGAGAATGTCGTTTTAATGTGTGCTGGTGTTGGAGGTCTTTAGATGGTCGCCATCCTTGTCAAAGTTACGATAGCGGTGATTGCGCCCCTTGTTTCTCAAACGTGGGGTAACAGTAATAGCCATCTGAAGATGTATGGTCATAAAGGGCATTGTGCTGAGAAATTCCAAGTATTTCTTTCTTTTTTAAAGGAATTGTTTATGCAAATATGACAACTGATTCTGTAAAGGGCTATTAGAGTTGGCATAGCAACGGCATTTGTAAACCAAGGGCCGTAGAGCCATTAACAGACTCTCGAGATTATGACATCACTCCCTCTCTGGCGTCGCAAGACGGGGTAAACAACAGAAATTTCCTGGCTTCCTCACTCAGCTTTGCCTGGAAGTGAAGCCTCATCCTTAGAGGTTAGTCGAAATCGGGTATGTTTTTCCATGGCTGTTCCCACCGAGTCTGTGGGTATATGAGCAGACGCAGAGAGAAAGGACTGGGGGATAATAGAATGGTTTTACATAATTAAGCAGATAGTAGCGATTACAGGAGCTTAGCCGCAGAGCACTGAACTCCATGCACTTGGGCTCATTATGAAATTAAATACTCCAAACTGTCACTGATGGTTTAATTACAGCTCTGCTATGGAACAATCGCTTCAAAATCAGTCGGCGCAATCCGCAAACCTGCCCCGAAACGCACAGCATCAGCCCGGAAAGAAGCCGAATTTCTCTCTTTCCCTGCATTTCTTATACCCCAGAGATAAACGGAGAGTAATTAAACAGTCACTATGATGCACTTCCCCTGCTGGCTGACAGCGCTGCACTCTGATGGAGGAATTCCTCTGCTCTCACTGTCAGCTGTTCTCTGTCCAGGAGGAATTGAACACTTAAAGGCGTTACATAACCAGGATGCACAAAAGGCAGGGGAGAGTGGGGTAAACTGTGCCACTTTTTACTCCAGGCGACGAGAAACGAGATAGTAGGTAAAATAATACGCTTAAAAGGATAGTTCACCCAAAACCTACCCTCATGTCGTTCCAAACCCGTAAGACTTTGGTTAATCTTCAAAACACAAAGTGAGACATTTTTAATGAAACCTTTCTAGTTCTCAATTGAAGGGCCAGGTAATAAAAACTTAAAAGCTCCAAAAATGTTTTAAAACAAATCCATATGAATTGAGCGGTTTAATTTGAGTCTTGTGAAGAGATATGATCGCCTTATTTGATGAACTGATTTAATTTAGGCTTTTACAAGGCAGTTGTAAATGTCTGCTGTCAACTGAAATTGGTTTTCAACTATTCTAAAACTTCTAATCAATACAAGGTTGATCGGTTCATGGGATAATTAGGATCATTGAAGGATCATTAACTTATCCTCATATTGTTCCAGATTTTGTCTATACAATTGTTTTGGGAACATTGAAACATGCTGCTTTTTAGTGTTTAGTGAAACTAAAGTTTATTTCATGCAGACTAAAACTGTTTGTGATGACTGACAGCTGCAGAAAAGCACATCTTACACTGTTCACTACTCACTGCTTTATTCCTTCCTGCAGACTGTTCATCATTTGCACTGAGGTTGTTTTAGTCCGATCTGCATTGTGACAAACATTTGACTGTATCACACACAAAGCCTGTGCTGAAATAAGTCAGATGATGTTATATGAAGTCACTGACTTATTAGTCATATTTATACTTAAAGTACTATATGTTTAGCCAGTACGTGCGTTCCCTGGGATTTGAACCCATAATTGTAATGTTGCTAGCACTACAGCATGGAATGGTATGGCAAGTGTGACAACATCAGATCAGTTGTTCCTGACTATATGTATACTGTAACAGTCAATACTAAACTGTAATCTCTATTCAAGATACCTCGAAACAGTCAGTTTGAAGAGCAGCTTGATTTGGCTGGTTCTGTATCAAAACAAGCCAATAATTTTCCCTTAATAATAGGTTTTATTTTCTATTTGTTTCTCGGCAAACCCTACAGTATGCCTTCGGAACACTTGGAAAATGGAATGAGTTGCCTGGGATAATTTTTTGTTTGTAAAAAGATAAAAAGCTTTTTTTTTGCTTTTTTTTTTTTGATAATGTCTTCATTTGTGATCTCAAAAAATAAGGTAGCCAAATTTGGCTGTAGAAGAGCAGCAGGCTGACTAATTACTGGTTGTGAAGGTAAAAATAAACTATAAACTAGAGCGAGCGAGCAAAATAAGGGTTAAGCATAAACACTTGGAATATGGAATGAGTAGTATGGGATAGTTTTATGTTTGTAAAAGGATTGGACATTTTTACAATTTATTAAATGGACAAGTGCACGCATTTTTTATTTTATTATTATTATTTTTAAATAATGTTTACATTTTTTTTAAATAATGTAATAATTTTGTGATCTGAAAAAAAAGGTTGCCTAATTTGGCTGTAGAACAGCAGTAGGTTGACTAATTACTGGTTGTGAAGGTACAAATAAACTATAAACTAGAGCAAGCAAGCAAAATAAGGGTTAAGCATAAAAAGGACACATTTATTGTGTGGGGGCCCCATACATGGAATTTGCTTAGGGCCACCAAAAATCACTAAGTCCGCCCCTGTGTGTAAGTACATATAGCCTACAACAAACTGGAAATGTCATATTGGTATCGTATAGGCTACTGCAATCGAATCTAGGCAATACCTGTGGAACCGACAGCATACATCTAATAAAGATCTTCATAGCTAGCAAACCATAGCCTTTGCAGATTTGCTTTCAATTGACTGTAGATCCAAAGCCACGTCTTCAGCGCTCTTGATTTTATAACTGAGTGAGAACCGCTTCAGACATCTCAGCGCGTACGGCAAGGAACTGAACGAATCATTCAAACTGAATTCACTGGTTTGCCAACTGGTTTGATCCAGTCTTCGAACAGAATTGACTCAAAAGAATGAATCATTCGCGAATGGGCATCGCTCATTGCCTAGAAAAAAAGTAGATGGCACATTTGGAATAAATTGAAGGATTTTTAACTTGAATTGCATTAAGATAAAGTAACGAGAGGAGCGTCTCCCACAGTAACGAAGTAAAAGTACCGTTTTTTCACTACAAATGTACTTGAGTAAGAGTAAATGTGCCCATTTTTAAATATACTCTAAAAGTATTAATTACCCAAAAAAATTACTCAAGTAAATGCAACTCGTTACTACCCACCTCTGCAGAAAGTGCAGTCACAGTATTGTGAGTAAAATTAGACCACTTTTGCCACATAAACTCATGGTTACTTCTACCTCTGCTGTACTGCTGTATCAGAGTTTGTGGAAAACATAAATAAATACTCTAAACCCCAAGTGAATTTACACAAAAAAATTGAGAGAAAGCTAAAAAGTGTTAGGTTGTGCTCCACAATCTGCCCTACACACTTATTTTCCTTGGACCCCCTGGAGCAGCCTTGGCCACCCCCGGGCCACCCCATGTATAAAATTCTAGTTCTGCCTTTGCTTCTAATGATGCACATAAATACAAATGGCTTTGATTATAAGATGGCAGGTTAAAGTTGCTGAATACAGTACTGCTCAAAAGCCTAGAGTCTGGAGGTTTTGATCCTTTTATTCAGCAAGGATGCATTAAATTGGTCAAAAGTGACAGTAAATGCTGCTCTTTTGAACTTTCCATTTATCAGAGAGTCTTGGAATTTTTTTTTATCAGTTTCTACAAAAATAGTAAGCAATTTTTAACTGGAGTAATGACTGCTGAAAATTCAGCTTTGACATCACAAGAATTAATTACTTTTTAAAATGTATTCAAATAGAAATTAGCTGATTTAAACTGTAATAATATTTAACTAATAATATTTAACAGATGAACTATTTTAATGCTAAGTTCTGTCATAAAACTCTAATGGTGCAGGTCAATAGGTTCTAACTTAATCGGATATAATCAGATCGTTACTCACATGGCACAGCTGATTGGTTTCTTTTCGAATCAGCAGCCAATGCTACGGGGTGATTTCATTTGTTAAATCCCAGATGTGGTTGTGAGCCTAAAGTGGCCTGCACATGATGCCACAAATGTGTCCCAGTTATCCTAAATTGTAACTGGGCCAGTTTTGGCAAAGATATGGCACAGTGAGCACTGGCTAATGTAGCTGTGAGTCTAAAGTGGCCCGCATATGATGCCACAAATGTGGCCGGTTATCCAAAACCGTATCTGGGCCAGTGTCACACTCTGCCAGGGAGCACGGAGCAAGGAACGAGGAGTACTTCAAAAGAGAGTCTTTAATAGTCCAACATGGAGCAGAGGAGGCACAGGAACACAGGGAATGACATTTAGACCCGACAAACATACACAAAAGGACTGGGGCTTTTAAACATAGGGTAATTGGGGAAGACGACGAGACACACCTGGAGCAAATTAACACAATCAACATGAGGGAAAAACTGGGTCACCAGGAAACATGGGGAGCAAAACACACACAAAACAGTCCACAAGCCTGACATATCGCCCCCCTCCCGGAAGGTGCGTCCTCGCACCGTAGTAACATCCAATGGGGAGGGACGGGCGGGAACTAAGGAGGAGGCTCAGGAGGAGGACGGACACCCAGGAGGGGGCCGGCAGACAGAGACCAGGGAGGAGACGGAGGAGGAAGGAGCCAGGAGGGACCCGGAGCAGGAGGCGCACAGCTGGACCCAGGCCACAGCCGTGAAGATGGCCCACGGTGGAGCCGATGGAGGGAGGAGCCATGGAGGAGGGATGGCCGCTGACTCCAGGGGGCCGAGCAACGGCGGCGGAGCAGGTGGTGGAGGAGCCCTAGGCGGAGACGGAGAGCCCTCGAGCCAGGGGGATGCCGAGGATCTGGGGGGCCAGGGTGGAGCCGAGGGCTCTGGCGACCGAGGTGGAGACCCGAAGATCCGCAGCGGAGCCGGAGCGACTGAGGACCCAGGTGGAGCTGAAGGGAGGAAGGAGCCCAACGGAGCCGGTGGGACAGAGCGACGAGGCGCAGCCAGAGGAGAGGAGTCCTGAGACGATGGCGGGTCGATGCCCGACCAAGGCGGAGCCGGAGGGACGAGGGAGCCCGGTGGAGCTGGTGGATCGAGGGGTGACGGTGGAGGCGAGGGAGCTAGGAGCCGAGGTGGAGTCACTGGGTCTACGGGCCGAGGCGGAGTCCGGGCCTCGGAGGCTGGAGGCGGAGGTGAGGGATACTCCAGCCCCGGCGACGCTGGAGGATGGCAGACCCACGGGGCTCGCACCGTACCGATAGGGAACTGAGGGCAAGCGGGGGGGGCTGCCAGACGACAGTGGTGGAGGAGGCAGGAGAGGGTGGGAGGGTGGTCATTTTTGAGCAGGCACTGGAGGATCGGACGCCCCCTCTCTGTCCAGCAGTCCCAGATCTATCTTCAGCTCACCCTCAGCCGCGGTGCAGGGGGCGGAGCTCCACTCCACGCTCACACCGTCCACGGCTTGCTCCCTCGTTATGGGCACTGACGCCGACTCTCGCACCTGGTCTGACGGGTTGGGCTCACCTTCCGGGGCGATCATCCGCTCAGTCGCTCGGCTTCGCGCTGGCTCACAGATCGCGGCGGGAAATGGCTCTCCGTCATCGGTGGGCCGAAATCCTCTCGAGGACCAACTTTGGATGACGTCGTCCGGGTAGCTGGTGGCGTTAGCTAACATCAGGAACAGTCTTGTATAGCCCTCGAGAGATCTGTCCCCCTGCTCCAGCAGGAGGAGGAGGAATTCGGGCCGGACGAAGGGATCCATAAGGGAAACACAACGGAAAGAAAAACACTGGGTAAAACGGAAAACAAAACGGAGGGTAGACGTAGGTAACTGTTTTGGTCGGTTCTTCTGTCACACTCTGCCAGGGAGCACGGAGCAAGGAACGAGGGAGCGAGGAGTACTTCAAAAGAGAGTCTTTAATAGTCCAACATGGAGCAGAGGAGGCACAGGAACAAAGGGAATGACGTTTAGAACCAACAAGCATACACAGAAGGACTGGGGCTTTTAAACATAGGGTAATTGGGGAAGACGACAAGCCACACCTGGAGCAAATTAGCACAATCAACATAAGGGAAAAACTGGGTCACCGGGAACACATGGGGAGCAAAACACACACAAAACAGTCCACAGCACTGGCTAATGTGGCTGTGAGCTTAAAGTGGCCCTTATATGATACCACAAATGTAGTCCAGTTATCCTAAAACATATTTGGGCCAGTTTTGGCAAAGATTTGGCACAGTGAGCACTGGCTATAATGTGGCTGTGAACCTAACTTGTCCCACATTTGACAAGGCAAATATGCCCCATATATCATAAAACAGATGAGGGTTAGGAGTAGATGGAACTTCAAAACCATAAAATGAATGGATACGCCCTGTAGAACACTGCCATACATTTAAATAATGAGCAAGCCCAGCCTTTTATCTGCTCACACGCAACTTCAGCTTTTTTTTAAGGATTAATCACCTCCCCCTGTAGTTCACTAATTGAATAAATTTGAATTTAAATTAACAATATATAAATCTACATCCAAGTATCAGCTTGATCCCTTCTGACAGTCATCTTTATGTGGAAATCATATGTAAAAATTCTATATCCTGCTGTACGCAATCATTAGCCCTGCGTGCAGTCCCTTACAGTCATTCTTACTCCTGTTTTTTTCTTTTTCTTCCTCTCTGTGTTTAAGAGTGAATACTCAACAGTCACCTCTGGCCAAGAAGCCACAGTGGTGTGATTGAACCCTTGGCTCTGGCATCGCTCACTCTCTCACTCTTTCTCGATCGTCTTATATCTTTCTCTCAGCAGCCCTGCAGGTATCAGTGTGTAGAATGAAGCGTCAGCAAATCTTAGGGCTTGCTGTCTGAAGACCACTGCTGTCTGTTATCCCCTTTGGAATTATTGAACTTCGCCTGCAGCCGGACGATCAACGAAGCTGGGTGTAATCATTACATCGTTTGCTCTCACATAGACACCAATACATATTCGTACACAACCCACACCTCCCCTCCCTTTAAGGGCTTCATTAGATAAAAGGAAAACAGCTCTTTTTCAGCGCTGCAGTGCAATTATTCAGGGTAGTCAAGCATGTCTGGGTGTGACAAAGCAATTTGCCTTTTCAGTTTGCTGTTCCTGATACAGATACGGGTTTGAGAAATCAGCGAGAGGAAGAGAAAGAGGGAAAGAGTGAGTGGATCGGTTCACTGCCCCCAGCGCATCGGGCTATCAGCCATTATTTACCTTGCGTATAAAACGCTGTGTGGTTCTGTGACTACTGATCAGCTCTCTGCTCAGGGTCTTACACTCTAGGGTTAAAGGAAGGGCTCATAACCGGAGGACGTCCTGTGTGCTTCTCCTTGAATCAAGGTTAAGATTTGGGTTGTTCGAGCTCAGCTCAGAGCAGCGGGAGGTTAAAAGTGCAGGAAAATGATTATATCGCTGGCCGTGTGATTGTGAGTGAGAGGAGTGTTCATGGCCACTGACTTCATATTTATCTTCTCTTACCTGCACTCTTGCAGGGTAATCGATACTGAGGGATTTAGGCCTAGAGGAGAAGGAGAGGGACTTATTTATTTATATGGGAAGTCGTGGCCTAATGGTTAGAGAGTTGGGCTCGTGATCCAAAGGTTGCGGGTTCGAGTCTCCGGCCGGCAGGAATTGTAGGTGGGGGGAGTGAATGTCCAGCGCTCTCTCCACCCTCAATACCACGACTGAGGTGCCCTTGAGCAAGGCACCGAACCCCCAACTGCTCCCCGGGCGCTGCAGCATAAAATGGCTGCCCACTGCTCCGGGTGTATGTTCACGGTGTGTGTGTGTTCACTGCTGTGTGTGTGCACGTTGGATGGGTTAAATGCAGAGCACGAATTCCGAGTATGGGTCACCATACTTGGCTGAATGTCACTTCACTTCACTATTTCCATACACGCTGTCCCTCTGTTGTCAAATGCCTGAATTGAGATCAGGAGAAAGCATAAACAGACACTAAAAAATAGAGGCTGCAAAAGTAGTTTTGTAGCCAGATGCTAAAGGAGAGGTGTTTTAGGTTTTAACTGGTAGAAAATGTACAGATGCTTCAGAGAACCCAAGAGGGCTTCACACTGTTCCTCTGAAGAGGATACCTGGAACTGCTGATCTGTAGAAACTGCACTCTAAGAAAAGTCTGTAAAAATACAGCCCAATGTACCGTGTTAATATGAATAAGTTTTCCGTATTGATTTTTCACAAGTCTTTTAGCCTTATTTTGAATTATGCATTGCATTGCATTGTGTTTCAGGGTCGGAGGAAATGTCTGTGAAGGACATTTTTCATTTTTCTATTATTTTTTTTTTTTACAGTATACAGGACTAGTCAGAGATTTGGACCATTTACTCATTCTTTGGCACTCTTATTTTGCTCATTTTATAATAGTAAAGTAATCAGAAAATAATACAAATGGATGGAATCATGGATTGACCCAATGAATGAATGAATGAATAAATGAGTGGATGAATGAATGAATGAATGTAAGCAAATCCAAACATCTCATATTTTAGGACTGTACATTTCTTTTTTTCAAACTTTATGAAGTTACACTGTATGGTTGTAAGATAGTTTACATGTATGCTTGACACAGATGTTTTTCTTTCACTTTTAGTCCAATTCAGCCATTATAAAATAAATTCTTGTAACACTTTACCATAGTGTGTAGAAATAGTGTGCCATTCTAATCTGGCCAGAATTTCAAGTTAGTAATTAATTTATTATGGCTAAAAATGAAAATACTAAAAATTTTAATTGAATCATTAATCATTTTTAAGATTATAAGAAACGTCTCAGGTTACGCATGTAACCATGGTTCCCCGAAGGGAACGAGACGCTGCATCCGAAAATGCTTAGGGAACGCCTTCAGCGTGACCGTGCTCTGAATCATCTGTACAAACAGTCCAATGGAAGGGCGAGGCGTCACGGGCGGGTGACGTGCGGCGTGACCAGCTTCGGTTTCTAGTAATGAAGCAAGCACTGGCAGGGATGCCGGAGGTGTGGCCTCGAGACGCAGCGTCTCATTCCCTTCGAGGAACCATGGTTACATGCGTAACCTGAGACGTTCCCCTTCAGGAACTCAAGCTGCGTCCGAAAACGCTTAGAGAACGAGATACCCACACCGCCAGACTGACAAGTCCCTGCCCAGTGTGTACTAGGACGAGAGAACAGAAGAGTCCGGAGCGGCTCGCATGTCGAGGTCGTAGAACCTCACGAAAGTGAGGGGTGTGGACCACCCAGCAGTGTTGCAGATGTCCTGCATAGACACACCTGCTAGGAAAGCCTTGGAGGCCGCCGCACCTCGGGTTGAGTGAGCTCTGACTCCCATCAGCGAGGGGAGCTGAGAGGACTCATAGGCAGTGTTAATCGCATCCACTATCCACCTACTGAGGGTCTGCTTTGTAGCAGGAAGACCCCTCTTAGGAGGACCATAGCACACAAGCAGTTGGTCCACCTTTCTCCACAGGGCAGCTCTGTGGATGTACGTGCCCAGTGCTCGCACTGGAAACATACAATTAAGCTTCAGCTGGTCTGGCTCCCTGAATGGAGGAGGATAGAAGGCCTGAAGTACGATGGGCTGTGGTGTAACAGAAGGAACTTTAGGTACATACCCCGCTCAAGGGTAGAGAAAAACTTTGGCCATGCCGGGGGCGCAAAGTCAAGATAGGCAGGGGCCACTGAAAGGGCCTGAAGATCACCAACTCTCTTTAGAGAGGAAATAGCCAGAAGGAAGGCAGTCTTAATAGTGAGGAGTCTGTCAGATATCTCCTTGATGGGCTCGAAGGGAGCCTTGCAAAGAGCCTCTAGTACCACAGCCCGGTCCCACTTGGGGATACGGGAACGTACCGGCGGCCTCAGTTTCAGCGCACCGCGGAAGAAACTTGTAACGAGGGGGTGTCTACCCACTGACTGACCACCGACAGGAGCGTGGTAGGCCGTAATAGCCACCACATTAACTTTAATGGTGGAGTGGGTTAACCCTGCGGAGAAACGGGCCTGCAGGAACTCCAACACTGTACCAATCGGGCAGTTAACTGGGTCGAGCTGGCGGTCTCCGCACCATGAAGTGAAGAGTGTCCACTTCAGGGCATACAGTTTCCTCGTAGAGGGAGCTCTGGATTGGAGGATGGTCTCCACAACCTCGGTTGAGAGACCGGAAGCTATGAGCTGTGCCCCCTCAGTGGCCACACCCACAGCTTCCACAGCTCCGGACGTGGGTGGATGATCGTGCTCCCCGCCTGTGAGAGGAGATCTCCCCTGAAGGGAATCCCCCATGGAGTGCCGTCGAGGAGAGAAATCAGGTCCGAGAACCATACTTGGCCCGGCCAGAACGGCGCTACCAGTAGTAGACTGACCTCGTCCCGTGCTGTCGGTGCGCACCAACACATGGTGATCTCTTAGGTCTGGGAGGAAGTGTTTGAGTGCTCGAAACACGGCCAGCATCTCCAGCCAATTGATATGCCATGTCAGATGGCGGCCACTCCACAGACCGCGGGCAGGGTGGCCACTCATGACCGCTCCCCAACCAGTGAGGGACGCGTCCGTCGCTAGTGTTACACGGCGACTAGGAGCTCCCAACACCAGGCCCTGGAACAAGAACCAAGGTTTCCTCCACATGTCTAAGGCACGTATGCATCGTCACGTGACCTTGAAAGTGCGGAGTGGGTTTCCCCTCGGGGAGAACCCCTTGGTCTTGAGCCACCACTGTAGGGGTCTCATGTACAGCAGGCCAAAAGGTATCACGTTGGACGCAGCTGCCATCAGACCCAGCAGTCTCTGAAACTGCTTGACAGTGAGTGACTGGCCTTCTTTCACTCTCTTGACTGCTGTGAGGATCGACTCTATATGAGCAGGGGACAGGTGTGCCTGCATCGTGGTCGAATCCCACACCACGCCGAGATAAGTGGTCCTCTGTAATGGAGAAAGAACACTTTTCTTGGCATTTAGTCTCAATCCCAGGTCTTTCATATGGGCGAGAACGGCATCTCGATGTCGAGCCGCCGTTTGCTCTGATTGAGCTAGGATCAACCAATCGTCGATATAATTCAGTATGCGGATGCCCTGAAGCCGCAACGGGGCCAGTGCCACATCCACACACTTCGTGAAAGTACAGGGTGAGAGTGCTAGGCCAAAGGGAAGAACTCGATATTGGTAAGCTTCGCCCCCGAAAGCGAACCTCAGGAACTTCCTGTGACTGGGAAGGATGGAGACATGGAAGTACACGTCCTTTAGATCTATCGTGACAAACCAGTCCTCGGACCTGATTTGAGACACGACATGTTTGATTGTGAGCATCTTGAACTTCAGTCGCATGACTGAGCGGTTCAGCTGACGCAGATCTAAAATGGAATGCAACCCTCCATCCTTATTTGGAACTATGAAGTACCGGCTGTAAAATGCGGACTGTCTTTCATGAGGAGGGACCACCTCGATGGCCTCCTTCCTCAGCAAAGTCTCAACTTCTTGTTCCATCACCAAAGCCTGCATTGCCGAATTGAATACGATAGCCTCTCTCTACCGTGTGCAGGACCCAACGAGATACATTTGGTAGTAGCTTCCACACTACCAAGTAATCTACTAAGGGAATCAGTCTCTAGAGACTGACCTCTGGTGTAACAGGAGCGGCTAGATCGGTGCCCTGAAGCGGCGCACCGGCAGGGGGCGACCGATCTAACTGCTGCAGAGACCTCCGAAGAGGTGGCGAGTTTTTCAGCTCCGCTACGTCTCCGGGAGGAAAGAACTGAAAATAATGCTCGCTGGGGACGGCTGCGCCCTGGAACACACGATGACTGCATTGACGGCATCGCCGAACAGGCTAGAAGGCGTAAGCGGGTCGTCCATGAGGCAGACCCGATCTTTATCTTTCATATAAGAAAGTGTCAGCCACAGATGCCTCTCCGCTGCCACCATAGCTGCCATGGAGCGCCCAATGGCACGGGCAGTCTCCTTGGGGGTGCGGAGAGCTAAATCAGCGGTCCTCCTGAGTTCTGAAATATCATCTGCCTTGAACTCCTCGCCCTCATCCAACTCTTTCAGCAGTTCGGCTTGGTACGCCTGTAACACAGACATTGTGTGCAGACACGCACCAGCCTGACCTGCTGCCGCATACCCTTTGCTCACCAACGCAGATGTAGTACGTAGCGGTTTGGTGGGCAAAGCCGGAGTCTTCAGAGACGATTCAACCCCGGGCGACAGATAGCTCGCGAGCGTCTGTTCGACCCGTGGCATTGCTCTGTACCCACGCTCACTCAGTCCCCCCACATTACCATAGTAATCAGACGCGAGGACGAAGAGGCGGGATGAGAACGGTTTAACCCACAATCTCGGCACCTTAGTGTGGAGATCGGGGGAAAATGGTAGGCTCTGGTGTGGAGGTGGTGGCCTCGCTCGCAGAAAGCACTCATCTAACCTGCTTTTCTGCGGCTCAGATTTTTTCTCGGCGGGCCAGTCGATGTCTAGCTTGGCAACCGCTCGAGTAACCACCTCCAACAGCTCCTCATACTGGGGCGGCTGAGGAGGCCAATCCTCATCGACGCTCACACATCAACCTCCTCGGAGGAAGAGAGATGAAGCATCGAGCCCTCACCTCGGTGGGAAGAAACCGCGGAACGGGCTTCCGAACCCAGGGAGAGGGCACCAGATCTGGCAGGTGAGGAATATCATAGGGACTTGCCCGTCTCCATTCTCTCTGCCAGATCAGCCTGCGAGCCCGAGTGCAGCCGCCGCTCTGCCTCGGCAGCAGCGGGGCCAGCACCGTGAGGAACACTCGCAAAGGCTCCCTTCTCGAAGAGAGCCCTCCGGGAGCGAAGCGTGCGTAGCATGCCTTGCACCCAGGCAGACCATGCACAAACTGTGTGTATCCCCGCTCGTGATGTAGCGAGAGCAGGGAGGAACACACAGCTTGAAACATGATCCGAGATCGCCCTTATGTTTTGACTTGCGTGTGGCCTTAGACATAGTGCTTTTAGAGGATTTTTGACAAACAACACTAAATAGGACTCACAAAACAAGTATCAGACTGACAGACACACAGAGCGCTTGCTGAATGACAGAAAGCTGAAGCCGGCTCCGCCACACTTGCTTTTAAAGCTTCCTGATCGTGACGTCACCCGCCCGTGACACCTCGCCCTTCCATTGGATGATTCAGAGCGCGGTCACGCTGAAGGCGTTCCCTAAGCGTTTTCGAACGCAGCTCGAGTTCCTGAAGGGGAACATACAGTTAAGTGTGTCCTAGAGTAAATTTTGACTGTTAGTGTATAATATAAAACTAGAAGTTTTCTAATCTCCAGCGGTTCAAAGTACTATAGTGAAAAACTTTTTGGTACGAAAAGGGTTCTTTCCTGCAAAGAATCATTAAATAGCCTTTGTTTGGGAACAGTGTATTTTCTTACTTGACTGATTTAATGGCCCAAATATACACTAACCTTTCAAAAGTTTGGGGCTGGTAAGGTTCTTAATGTTTTTGATAAATGTCTCACGCTTACGCTCAGCAAGGCTGCATTTATGTGGAAAATGCAGTAAGAATGGTAATATTGTGAAATATTTTAAAATGTAATTTATTCCTGTAATGCAAAGCTGAATTTTCAGTATCATTACTCCATTCTTTAGTGTCACATTATCCTTCAGAAATCATTCGAATATGCTGATTTGCTGCTCAAGAAACACTTCTTATTATTGTAAATGTTGAAAATAGTTGTGCTGCTTAATATATATGTAGACGCTGATGCAGAATTCTTTGATGAATGCATTCATATGAAATAAATAACATTATAAATGTCTTCAATCTCAGTTTTTAATCGATTTAATTTGTACACTTGCAACATAAACATAAATTTCTTTAAAAAAACAAAAAAAAACTAATTTTGAACAATATTTTACATTTATAAATGTTCTGAGATAAAATATAAAATGTATGCTTATTTGTTCCAGAAATTGTAATCCCTCATGTGGGCATATTTGCTAAATAGGTGGGCTATTATTCTCACAGGTGGGACCCACAAGGATCTGCATCTGAAATGCTGTTGTCATGGAGACTAGTTACTGTCATGTGGACAGGCCGGTGCGGACTGGTGTTGGGATCAATAGGCGATCTGAAGACAGAATGTTTTCTTTCATTCCAGACCGCGTGCCAGCGTGGGGCTCTCTCTACCCCTCAATTGTGATGGAGGAACTAGGAAGAGACCATTTTAGCCCTTACAACAGCTGAACTAGGGGAGGGAAGACATGTGAGTGAGTGAGCTCTCCTGTTTTAGCAAAATTGGCTAAAATTGGTCCCCTTGAATAGAAAGTCAAAGAGAGATGTGAAGGCACTAAAGAGTTATTTATTAAATTTTTTTGCCTCTTCTCAGAGTGATATGTATTCACTGTAGACAGTTTCATAAACCGCTCATGGGAGCTTCAAAAGCCAACTGATTTATTCCTGTCAGTGTGTGTAGAATCTGCTATTTTTTGCTGCGTGTGATTGCATATGTGTGTGTGTGTGTGTGTGTGTGAGAGAGAGAGAGAGAGAGAGAGAGAGACTGAAGTGTTCCAGTCGAGGGAAGGTACTGACCACTCTAATTATCCTCTATTTTCTTCAAACATGGCGGAGCTTTTGTGCGCCTGTCTCCTGAGATTCACACCCCCTTCTCATTTTCTTTGAGATTCAATTCCACTTCATCCACTCTCTGTCTTCTACATATAAAACACCTTCTTCAATTATTCCGCTGACGTTCATATCTGTATTATTTGATGGCCAAGTCCAGTCAAAGGGCCGTTCGGCTCACTCTTGCTACAATCAATCTGAGAAAAGGTCCATTTTCTGAGCATCTCTGTGTGACAGAGAGATAGAGAGCGTTAACAGAAGTACAAAATGAAAAAGTAAGGGAGGGTGAAGGAAAAGAGTTGGGCGGCACCCCAGAATAAACAGCCATCTTTACGCACTATGAATCTTTGTGGCTCATCTTGTGTTGTTTCTGTTGTGCTGTTTCACACCATGCATGAGCAGCATGTAAACAGAGAAGCAGCATAAAAGCAACAGCTGGGTCACATCATGATTTCATCTAATGAAATACAGAACTATACAGAAATTGAAGAGATTTCTTTGTTATTATATTGAGAATTCCTTTCAATAACACTTAAAATTGCAAAATGGTTATATAGAAGTGGGACATCGATATTTGTTTTCCCAACAATGATCACAAATCACAAATATTTAAATGGTAATACTATCAAACTGTTCATGTTATTGAGAATATATATATATATATATATATGTATACAGTATACAATTTGCAATTATATATACAATCAGATTTACTGAATAGACAGTGCTGTTTGTGTGCGTATTATTTGAGGTCAGTGTCCCACTCCATTATTTTATATTGCCCATATTTCTGCAGTTTGTGCAGCTTGTGTAGCTAGAGTGCTGCATATGACAAAACATACGATAGGCTCACCATTGATACTTATGCTTATGTATTGTACTCCTATGCTTATACACTACTCACATAAGCAGTTAATACTGTATGGGCACCAAAATAAATATGCACACTTATGTGTGTGGTGTGAAACAGGCCCTAGGGATCATATTGAACTGTAATTATGCAGTGGATGTCTCAGTCAATAAACCAACAATAGAACATTTTTGTCAGCGCCGTTCATGTGAGGACCTTTTGGTTCTTTCTTCATGCCTTAGGTATCTTGAACGCTCTGAGACGTGTGGGCTTGGGCATGAATAAACGAACACTTGAGTCTTAGAGAGCATTTTTCCAGAGTGAGGTTTACTGCGTTAGACTGAGGTGAGTAGATGCCAATCGCTGAGGAGCAGAACAATGCTAAAGGCTGAGTCTGTCTCATTCCAGGGTCAGTTCAGAGTCAAGGAGCTTGGATCCATCTCAGGAGGTGCCACAGGTTAGGGAGGTGAAGGGATTGGCAACAGATTGTGTGTGTGCTGTTTGTGGAGGTTCATGTATTGCGTGTGTGTTGGCAGTTCCAGTCTGTTGGCTGACAGGCTTCCTGTTAATGAGCAGCTGTCTAGCATCACTATTCATGAGACCTGGCTGTCACACCTCTCACTCAGAGCAGCAACACATGAACCCCCTTGGCTCTTATTACTGGAGCACTTCAGCAGCAAACACACACACACCTCTACTCTACGGCGGTGTGAACCCCATTAGCTTCACACTTTTGCAACCCTTCATAAGACCCTGTTATTTACCTGTAGAATCTAGATTTCTACCTGATCAGAATAGATCAAATATCAAATACGGTATTAGCTCTTGTTTTAAAACCTAAAGAGGTGACAGCATTTTAAGATCACAGCAGCACAAAGTAAGCATAACCATGTTGCCTTCTAAGATGGCTTCTTTTGGCCAAAAACATATCAGCGAGACCAGATTTCCACAAATTAAGCTGAGTTTGGAATAGTGTACTCATCTCTTATAAAAAACAAGTGCATTTAACTATAGTAAATCAGCACTTTTTAGAGTACTTCAAATCTTAAAAAGTATATTTTGTAAAAAAACAAAACAGTAATATGATATTAAGTAAACAAAGGGCCACTTACAGTAAGTGTACTTAGAAAGTACACTTTTAACAAGTGCACTTTGCAATAGGCCTAATGTCAATTTGTAAAACGTCTCAGGTTATGTATGTAACCATGGTTCCCTGAAGGGAACGAGACGCTGCGTCGAAACGCATATGGGAACGCCTTCAGCGTGACCAGGCTCTGAATATGATGTGTAATCAGTCAAACAAGGGCGAGGCGTCACGGGCGGGGTGACGTCACGACCAGGAAGCATATAAGCACGTGCGGCGGAGCCGGCTTCAGCTTCAAGTCATGAAGCAAGCGCTGGCAGGGATGCCGGAAGTGTGGCAACGCGACGCAGCGTCTCGTTCCCTTCAGGGAACCATGGTTACATACGTAACCTGAGACGTTCCCTTCCAGGAACTTCGAGCTGCGTCGAAACGCATATGGGAACGAGATACCAACGCCGCCAGACTGACAAGTCCCTGCCTGGTGTCAGGACGAAAGGACAGAGGAGCCGGGAGTGGCTCGGATGTCGAGGTCATAGAACCTAACGAAAGTCAGGGGCGTGGACCACCCAGCTGCGTTGCAGATGTCCTGCATGGAACACCTGCCCAGAAGGCCTTGGAGGCCGCCACACCTCGGGTTGAGTGCGCTCTGACTCCCACCGGCGGGGGGAGCTCAGAGGCCTCGTATGCCAAAGCCATGGCACCCACAATCCACCTACTAAGAGGAGGGCTTCGTAGCAGGAAGACCCCTCTTAGGCGGACCATAGCACACGGCAGCTGGTCCGACTTTCTCCACAGGGAGGACCTGTGGATGTATGCGTCTAGTGCTCGCACTGGACACATACGGTTGTGCTTCTCTTGGTCTGGCTCCCCGAAGGGAGGAGGACAGAAGGCCTGCAGTACGACCGGCTGTGGAACGACCGATGGGACCTTCGGCACATACCCCACGCAGGGGTAGAGGAATACTTTCGCCGAAACGGGCGCAAAGTGAATAGAGGCCGTAGTCATGGCCTGAAGGTCACTCACCCTCCTCAGAGAGGTGATAGCCAATAAGAAAACGGTCTTGATAGTGAGGAGTCTCTCAGTTATCTCCTGAATGGGCTCGAAAGGTGCATTGCACAGAGCCTCCAGAACCACAGCCAGATCCCACGTAGGGACGAGATCGTACCGGAGGCCTCAGCCTCAGCGCACCGCGGAGGAAACGTGTAACCAGGGGGTGTCTACCCACTGACTGGCCACCGGTAAGGGCGTGGTATGACGAAATAGCTGCCACGTAGACCTTAACAGTGTAATGGGTTACCCCTGCAGAGAAACGGGCCTGCAGGAACTCCAGTACTGCACCAACGGGGCAGTTGACTGGGTCGAGCTGGCGGTCCCCGCACCAAGAAGGGAAGAGCCTCCACTTCAAGGCGTACAGTTTCCTCGTAGAGGGAGCTCTGGATTGGAGGATGGTCTCGACAACCTCGGTTGACAGACCGGAAGCTATGAGCTGTGCCCCCTCAGGGGTCACACCAACAGCTTCCATCACTCCGGGCGAGGGTGCACCTCGGTGCCCCCGGCCTGTGAGAGGAGGTCCCTCCTGACGGGCACTTCCCACGGAGTGCCGTCGAGGAGAGATATCAGGTCCGAGAACCATACTCGGCCCGGCCAGAACGGTGCTACTAACAGTAGACTGACCTCGTCCCGGCGCACTCTCGCCAGAACTCCAGGGAGCAGAGCGATCGGGGGGAAGGCGTACAGACGGAGCCTCGGCCACGTCTGTACCATAGCGTCCAGTCCCGGAGGAGCTGGAGGAACCAGAGGGGACATTGCGCTGACTCTCGAGTGGCGAAGAGGTCCACCTGTGCCTGGCCAAAAACCTTCCACATCTGCTTCACCCCTCAGGGTGAAGGATCCATACCCCGGGCCTCGGCCCCTGTCTCGACAGGACGCCTGCTCCCACATAAAGATGCCCAGGAATGTGCACAGCTCTCAGTGATAGGAGCTTGCCCTGGGACCACACAAGGATCTGGTGTGCCAGCTTATACAAGGGGCACGACCGCAGACCTCCTTGGTGGTTGATGTAAGAGACCACTGCCGTGCTGTCGGTGCGCACCAGCACGTGGTGATCTCTCAGGTCTGGGAGGAAGTGCTTGAGTGCACGGAACACCGCTAACATCTCTAGCCGATTGATATGCCACGTCAGGTGGCAACCTCTCCACAGACCGCGGGCAGGGTGGCCACTCATGACCGCACCCCAACCGGTGAGGGAAGCGTTCGTCGCTAGCGAGACGCGGCGACATGGAGCTCCCAACACCGGGCCCTGGGACAAGAACCAAGGATTCCTCCACATGTCGAAGGCACGGACACAACGGCGTGACACTTTGACAGCGCGGAGTGAGTTTCCCCTCAGGGAGACCCCCTTGGTCTTGAGCCACCACTGTAGGGGTCTCATGTACAGCAGGCCAGAAGGTATCACGCTGGACGCAGCTGCCATGAGCCCCAGCAGTCTCTGAAACTGCTTTCCTTCTCGCACTCTCCTGACTGTAGTAAGGATCGACTCGATCCGAGCAGGGGACAATCGTGCCTGCATCGTGGTCGAATCCCACACCACGCCTAGATAAGTGATTCTCAGAACCGGAGAAAGCACACTTTTCTTGGCGTTCAGTCTCAACCCCAGTTCTTTCATGTGGGCGAGAACGACATCTCGATGCCGAATCGCCAACCGCTCTGATTGAGCGAGGATCAACCAATCGTCGATATAATTGAGTATGCGGATGCCCTGAAGCCGCAACGGGGCCAGTGCCGCATCCACACACTTAGTGAAAGTGCGGGGTGAAAGTGCTAGGCCGAAGGGAAGAACCCGATATTGGTACGCTTTGCCCCCAAAGGCGAACCTCAGGAACTTCCTGTGAGAAGGAAGGATGGAAACATGGAAATATGCATCTTTGAGATCTATCGTGACAAACCAGTCCTCGGACCTGATTTGAGTCACGACCTGCTTGATAGTAAGCATACTGAACTTCAGCGTTCTGACTGAGCGGTTCAGTAGACGCAGATCCAGTATGGGCCTCAGCCCTCCACGACAATGAAGTACCGGCTGTAGAAACCGGACTGGGTCTCGTGAGGAGGAACCAACTCGATGGCTTCCTTCCTCAGCATAGTACCACTTCCTGTTCCAAAACCAGAGCCTGCCTGGGGCGGACCGCAGTCATAACAACCCCGCAGAACGGCGGGGGTGCCCGCCGAACTGAATACAATAGCTTTTCGCTACGGTCTGCAGGACCCAAGGAGACACATTCGGCAGCCGCTGCCAGGCTGTCAAATGCTCTACTAAGGGAATCAGTCTCTCAAGACTGACCTCTGGCGCAGCCAGACCGCTGTCTTGAAGCGCCGCACCGGCAGGAGACGCGTAATCTGGCGGCTGAGGCGAGTTTCTCGGCTCCGCGCTGCCGGGCGGACAAACCTGAGAAATATACTCGCTGGGACCGGCTGTGCCCTGGAACAGCGGCAGGGTCAGCAGACAAGTCCCTGGAGGGCACCGAGGGGAGACGGTCACCGTGTGCCGCGGTGTAAGCCGCTCCACCCCAGTAGGGGTCGTCCTCCGTAGTCCTGGGGCTCACCCGTCAGGACCTCTGAACGAACCAGACCCTGCAAGGCAGGACCCAAAGACACACATTCGGCAGCTCGCTGCCCAATGATCTTCTAAGGGAATCAGTCTCTCGAGACTGACCTCTGGGTTCAGAGAAGCGGCCAGACCGCTGTCTCGATGCGGCGCACCGGAATGAGACGCGTAATCTGGCGGCTGAGGCGAGTTTCTCGGCTCCGCGCTGCCGGGCGGACAAACCTGAGAAATATACTCGCTGGGACCGGCTGTGCCCTGGAACAGCGGCAGGGTCAGCAGACAAGTGACCGAGGTGAAGTGGTCACCGAGTGCGGCGGTGCAAGCCACTCCACCCCAGTAGGGGTCGCCCTCCGCGGTCCTGGGGCTCGCCCGTCAGGACCTTTTGCGCGAGGAGCTGGTATGTGGAGGAGGCTGCGCCCGCCCAGCAGCCACCTGAGTTTAGAGAGCGTGCATACCCTCTGCCCACCAAAGATGTTGTAAGCAGAGCAGGAGCCTTCAAAGGCGATGCCGTGGAGGGAGACAGATAGCTCGCAAGCGTCTGTTCAACCCGCGGCATCATCGCCGCATACCCGCGCTCATTCAGTTCCCGCGGGAACGACTGGCCGGGACGAAAAGATTTCACCCGCGATCTCGACACCTCTGTGAGGAGATCGGGGAAAACGGAAGGCTCCTGTGTAGAAGTAGCTCTCTGGGGCGAGAGAGGCGGCGAAACCTCGTCAACGCTCGTCACATCAACCTCCTCGGAGGACGCAGCGTCAAGCCCTCGTCTCGGGGGAAGAGACCGCTTCCGAACCGAGAGACGGGGCGCCAGATCAGGCGCGGGAGGAGATAGGGACATGCCCGTCTGACTCTCGCCAGCCAGATCAGCCTTTTTCTCTTTTTTTTTTTCTCTCCGCAAGCCCCGCGAGCGCAGCCGCCGCTCTGCCTTTTTTTCTGATTTAAAGGCAGAAGCGGGACCGGCTTTATTCATTTTATGCTTGTGCAAACACTGCAGCTTACAAAGCTCATAGTTATATCATATTGGGGTGACAGAGGCGGCGAAACCTCGTGAACGCTTGTCACATCAACCTCCTCAGAGGAAGAGAGACGAAGCATTGAGCCCTCGTCTCGGGGGAAGAGACAGCTTCCACACCGAGAGACGGGGCGCCAGATCTGGCTGATACGGGAGGAGATAGGGGCATGCCCGTCTCACACTCGCCAGCCAGATCAGCCTGCGAGCCCCACGAGTGCAGCCGCCGCTCTGCCTCGGCAGCAGCGGGACCGGCACCGCGTGGGGAGCTCGCGAAGGCTCCCTTCTCGAAGAGAGCCCTCCGGGTGCGGAGACCGATTTTGCGTGCTCCGCACCCAGGCAGACCACGCGCAAATCGTGTGTGTCCTCGCTCATGATATAGCAAACACGACTCAAAACATGGTCTGAAAGCTTCACCCCTGAGCTTGCCCTTGGCTTTGGCATGATACTGAATGCTTTCCACTTAAAACTAGGACAAACAACAGTAAATAAGACTGACACACACAGAGCGCTTCGCTGAATGACAAAAAGCTGAAGCCGGCTCCGCCGCACGTGCTTATATGCTTCCTGGTCGTGACGTCACCCCGCCCGTGACGCCTCGCCCTTGTTTGACTGATTACACATCATATTCAGAGCCTGGTCACGCTGAAGGCGTTCCCATATGCGTTTCGACGCAGCTCGAAGTTCCTGGAAGGGAACTACTTTTAAAGTACATTTTAAATCACATAATTGTAATAATATTTGTCATGTTTTAAAGAGGTACGCTTATTTCGATGTATTGACTAACATACTAAAGCACACGTAAAGTAGTGTGTTATTATAAATTTCAGCTTCATTGTTACAAATGTGTAATTACAAATATATTTAAATAAATGGTAAGTTTCAATATAAATTACATTAAAGTATAATTTTGTTTACCATAAATGCCTGTCATAAGTCCTATAATCGATGTGTCAAAAAACACTGTATCGGTTAAACTGATTGCATTTAATATAAGCTATAATATGTTTTGTTTAATTGTAATGAACATTAAACTAAAGGCATGCTAAATGTAAAACAAAGTTGGCACTGAAGAACACTCTTTTAAACTATGTTAATAAGTAGGCTACTCTTTTTTTAAAAGTATGCTAAAGTTTACTTCTTTTTTACAGGGGCTCTTACTATTTCTACCATGTCTGTCAGAAATAGTAAGAGAAGTATTCTATTCTAAATTCAGTCATTGATTATTGAAAATTATGGACAGTTTCATCGAATTCAAATGAACGGTTTTATGAAATATTTATATGTGCTATGCATTTTTATTGCTTATTAGAGTATCATGTTGTTAGCTTAGCAACATACTGTACTAACATCAAACTCTACTGAATCAATTATCAGTCATCTGTGCACTTTGTGTGTGGCTGCCTACGTAGAGCATTTCGAATCAGTCGCTTATGAGCTTCCACAGGTACCTATGTAGGCAGTAGACAGCAGGGTTTGAAACAGAGGTATTATGTTTGTTTTTTAACACTATTAAAATGCAAATGGCTCAGCTGCAAAATCTTACTGTGATAACATCATTCTTTTGCAAGGTACCGGTGTGAATTATCTTATTTTGCATATTTTTTGGCTTTGACAAACATCTAATTTATATAGGTAAAGGATGCATCACCCACAAACAATGCAAATCTGTTATAATTATATTCCAAGTATTGCGAGTGTTTACAAAATCTTTTATAGACCTTTTGTTTCAGCTTGTACTGTATGTTACATCGTTATTTCGTCATTCGCACCTTGAAACAAAACACACAATTTTACTCACGTTATTATACATAACAGGCTTATACACAGGTATGCAAACTTTATTTTGATGACCTCATGAAGATATATGGTTTAATAATTGGGTCAGCATGATAATCACCTTCAAATAACATGACACCCAACAAGCCGGGAGTGTTGCACACACTGATGTTGATAAAAACCAACATTGCGTCTGCCATTCCTCTCAGGAGCTCTGAGCTTTCATCTTAAGAAGCAGACGAGCTCTAGAGACTTCACTAAAGCAATTTTTTCTGATGTCCATGAGGGGACAGATGCAATGTCTGCATCACACCCCACAGGACAATCAGTGTATATCAGTGTCTGTGTGTGCGAGAGATGTGAGGCAAGATGAAATGAGTGCGCTGTGTTAATGGCCTGAGTGCAGGCTCTGCTATGGACAGACTGATTTATGCAGGCTCATATTCAGCTCTAATTGTGTTTGTCTAAAAATCTTTAGTGTATATCAAAATATTCTGCAAAAACTACTTTAAAGCATTTTAAGGTTTTTAAAAAGGTTTTTACTGAAACAGGATGTTTGGGTGAGGCATTACAAAGGATTAGTGTCTTTTTTAGTAAGCACAATGATTTAGTTATGTCGCAGTCATGCACATGATTTGCAGTGAGACATTCTTATTCTAGAGAGCATTTGGTTGGACAAAAATCCATGAAGTGCAGGATAAGTCATCAATATTTTTGGTATATTTAATTGAATAAACTAGCAGAACTACTCAAAGCTAACAGTATTTATTTATTTTTTTACCATAGGGGAACTAACTAACAAGATATAGTGGCCGCAAAGTAAGAATTTCCACAACTTATTAAATTCTTCTCATTTTAGTTTAGGAAGTTAAAACAAGGAAACAAATCAGTACAACATGGCCACTTTTGACTAAAATGGGAAAACAAATTAATATGTTCTAGGAACAAATTCATAATTCATGGCTGTATTTTCCCCTCATTTCATGTGTGGGGCTCTGTAAAATAGAAAACAAAAGCCTGCAAAAAATATTGTTATTTCTTACCTTTAGTAAGTTATTTCCAACATTTTTCCAGTCATAATGGTGCAGAACAAAACACGGCAATATTGATAAATAAATTTACCTGTGTTTCTTTTTTTCTGACAGCTTTTGGCATACCGTCACCATTATAATAATTTGCTTTCAAATCAATGTACTGAATAGACACATAAATGCTTTAAATATTGCTTGCTTACAATTCAAGCTGTGCTTTTGTTTGTGATGTATTCGTTTACTAAAGAGGTAATTGACAAAACGGTGGAAAAGAGATGAGCACTGATGCTAGAGTGTTTTCAGAAAGTTCGTAATGCTAGGTTTAAAATATAAGACAACGTATGTTACCAACTACTGCAAACATTGACCGTGAGATGGCTATGGTGAACTCGTGCCATCGGGCAGAAAGAAGAAGATTGTTTTGTTTTTGATGTATTAATTTCTTGCCAGTGTTGTGAATAATGTTATAAGGTTGCATCATCTTATTTCTGCAAATTTTCAGTGTTTTAGATATGCGAGGACTATCGAATGTGTCGTGTTTCGCCATGTTCAGTGCTCAAGTCTCACGCCGAAACTTCCTGACCTTTGAAAAAATACTACCTCATGAGCAGGGACTTTATGAGGAGCAAATTTTTCCTGGAGGGCCAGAGCCCTGCAGAGTTTAGATGCAACCCTAATTAAACATACCTGATCCAACTAATCAAGTCCTTCAGGCTTAATTGAAAAGTGCATATATGTGTGTGGGAGTAGGGTTGGAACAAAACTCTGCAGGGCTGCGGCCCTCCAAGAACTGAGTTTGACACCACTGATTTAGATCCTGGTTCCTGTGGTGGAAACACACCGAGTACTGCCCAAAGTCCCTAGTTCCTGGGGAAAGTTCCTGCGGTGGAAACGGGCTTAATGTGAAAGCTGCTTGCCTGTGCAAAAATAGCAGAGGCAGTACTTGGGTATTGTGGCTGGTTGCAAGGGTGTTGTTGTTATGCGGTTCTATGGTGTTCTGGCCCAAGTAAGAAGCTGTCATACTGTGTCTATAGGGCTTTTCTCACTTGAAATAGTTAACCCTAGGTCATTCTAAACCACAGGCTAACAGAATCGTCTCGGTTACATAGGTAACCCTTGTTCCCTGAAGGAGGGAACGGAGAAGTACGTCGGACTGACCGATAAATAGGATTCTCGCTAGAGAGGCCAATCTGCTTCGAGTGTAACTAAAATGAGCCAATGCACATTGGCATGCAATTATATGCAGCAGCTGCTCACCTCGCAGCGCGGATATATAATGAGCAGCAGGTGCGCTGCATCTTCAGGTTTTCGCTGAGGAGCCGAACAGGTAAGGCGGCAACATCAGCGGGGGCCAGCGACTGTGGCGACGTGATGTATGTCTCTGTTCCATCCTTCAGGGAAATAGGGTTACCTAGGCAACCGAGACGTTCCCATTCAGTTGGTCACGTTCGACGTACTTCGGACTGACCGACGAATAGGAATCCCTACCAAAGCGCCACAGGAGCTGCCCCCTTCCAGCGCTCTGTAGCAAGCCTCCTGTACCCCCTTACTTAAGGACGTGGGACAGGGCAAACACAGAGAGTGCCGATCACTGCTGTTCGCCAAAACCCATTCAGTGAGACTATTGGATAACACTGGGAAAGCGTACCCTTTCACTGGAAAGGACTGCTGCGGAAGCCACATCCTTCCCCGAAGGAGTTATGTGAAGAAGTATATATGGACTAACCCCGTAGGGCTGTACTACATATGGAAGTACTGGGGTGACTCCAACCTGACGAGAGGTGGGTTCTCCCAGAGGGAAAGACACGGGCTTCGTTTAGGAGCAACCTGTGGAATAACACATATGGGATCCCCGTAGGGTCATACATATGGAACCCAGCCTAAATCTAGTTCTCAAGGATACAATGGAGTAAAGGCCTGGCGCCAAATGCTCCGCCACGTCTGGCTGCCGAAGGGTGATTGGAGGACTCAACAGGGTCTGCCTTGTAGGGACTCTCTGGAGTAATATGGGCATGTAACGCAGCAAGCCAACACTAAGCCGGGACCTCTCCGTGCCTCTGACCTGAGGTGAGAACATGGGAGGAGACCGGCTCGACACGAAGGCTATAGAATCTAGCGAACGTGTTAGGTGTCGCCCAGCCCGCAGCTCCACAAATATCTCTCAGCGAGGCGCCACAAGCCAGCACCCAGGAGGATGCCACTCCTCTCGTAGAGTGGGCATGCAACCTGAGCGGGCAGGGCACGCCTTGTGCTTGGTAAGCCAAGGCGATGGCATCCACTATCCAGTGGGCCATCCTCTGCTTGGAGACAGCCTTTCCCTTCTGCTGGCCTCTGTAACAGACAAAGAGCTGGTCTGAGGTCCTGAGGCTTTGAGTTCTGTCTATGTACAGTCGCAAAGCACTAACAGACAGAGCAAATCCAGGGCTGGGTCTGCATCCTCCGGGGGCAGCAATTGTAGGCTCACTACCTGGTCCCTGAAGGAAGTGGTAGGAACCTTGGGCACATAGCCAGGCCGGGGTCTCAGTACCATGTGGCCCTCACCCGGCCCGAACTCTAGGCACGATTCGTCGACCGAAAATGCCTGCAGGTCCCCTACCCTCTTGATGGAGGCCAATGCAATCAGCAACAAAGTCTTCATAGACAGAATCTTTAAGTCTGCTGACTGCAAAGGCTCAAAGGGAGCAATCTGGAGTGCTCGAAGCACCAGAGCAAGGTCCCAAGAGGGTAAGGAGGGGGGGTCGAGGAGGATTTAACCGTCTCACCCCCCTAAGGAACCTGACGACCAGGTCGTGCTTACCAACAGACTTACCATCGATGTGGTCGTGGCATGCGGAAATAGCGGCAGCATGAACTTTGAGGGTGGAGGGAGACAGCCTACGCTCCAACCCTTGCTGCAAGAAAGAAAGCACGACACCGATCGAACATCTTCGGGGGTCTTCTTGGCGAGAAGAACACCACTCGACAAACAGGTTCCACTTCAAGGCGTAAGCACGTCTCGTAGACGGTGCACGTGCCGAAGCGATGATGTTAAGTACCTCAGGGGGTAAGTCACCTAGAACCTCCGCGGGTGCCAAAGGGTGCCCTGTCTCTGAGAAAGAAGATCCTTCCTCAGAGAAATTCGTCAGGGAGGGGCTGCGAGGAGCGTGAGTTCCGGCAACCAGGTCCGTATGGGCAAATAGGGCGCAACTAGCAGGGCCTGCTCCTCGTCCTCCCTGACTTTGCACAAGGTCTGTGCAAGTAGGCTCATTGGGGGAAACGCATATTTGCGAAGGCCCCGGGGCCAGCTGTGCACCAGTGCATCTGTACCGAGTGTTCCCCTGGACAGGGAGTAGAACAACTGGCAGTGAGAGGTTTATGGCGAGGCAAACAGGTCTACCTGAGCTTCGCCGAACTCTCCCCAAATCAGCTGGACCACCTGGGGATAGAGTCGCCACTCTCCCGGCAGCGCAGCTCGTGAGAGCTCGTCTGCCACACGGTTGAGCACACCAGGGACATGAATGGCGCGAAGCGACCTCAGATGCTTCTGACTCCAAAGGATGAGATAGCGGGCGAATTGCCACAATGCGATGGGAGAGCAGACCCCCTTGACGGTTGATGTACGCCACGGTCGCAGTATTGTCCGTACGGACCAGTACATGCTTGGTCCCGTAACAGCCCTTTCAGGCGGCCCAGGGCAAGGCGTACTGCTAGCACTCGAGGCAGTTGACGTGCCAATGCAGTTGGGGGCCCTTCCACACCTCTGACACTGCATGCCCGTTGTACGTGGCACCCCAGCCGGTGGCAGAGGCATCCGTGAAGACCACCGCATACCGGGACACCGGCTCTAGGGGCACTCCTGCCCAAAGAAACAAGGGGTCTGACCACGGGCTGAAGGTTTGGCGGCATTCCGGAGTGATTGCCACTCGGTACGTGTCGCATTGCCACGCCCATCTCAGGACTCGGCTGTGAAGCCAGTGCTGAAGCGGTCTCATATGAAGCAAACCGAGCGGAGTTACTGCCGCTGCGGCTGCCATATGCCCCAGGAGCCTCTGAAAAAGTTTCAGTGGGACAGCTGTCCCGCCCCTGAATATATTCAGGCAGTTCAACACCGACTGAGCACGTTCCTCTGTGAGGCGTGCTGACTGCTCGACCGATTCCAACTCCATACCGAAAAAAGAGATCCTCTGCACTGGGGCGAGTTTGCTCTTTTCCCAGTTGACCTGAAGGCCCAACTGGCTGAGGTGACTGAGCACCAAATCCCTGTGTTTGCTTAATTGCTCCCGAGACTGAGCAAGAATGAGTCGGTCGTCGAGATAGTTGAGGATGCGAACGCCCTGTTCTCTCATGGGAACAAGGGCTCCCTCCACGACTTTCGTGAAGACGCGGGGAGACAGGGCTAGCCCGAAGGGCAGGACCTTGTGCTTATATGCTCGACCCTCGAACGCAAAGCGCAGAAACGGCCTGTGTCAAGGAAGAATCGAGACATGAAAGTACGCGTCCTTCAGGTCGATCGCTGCGAACCAATCTCGGGGACGGATGCACTCGAAAATGCATTTCTGCGTGAGCATTCTGAACGGTAGCTTGTGAAGGCTCCAATTCAGAACTCGCAGGTCCAAGATTGGTCGCAACCCACTGCTATTCTTGGGTACAATGAAGTAAGGGCTGTAAAACCCTGACCTCATATCAGCTGGAGGGACCGGCTCTATCGTGTCCTTCGCCAGTAGGACTACGATCTCCGCACGCGATACGTGGGAATCGACAGCTTTCACTGAAGTGAAGTGGACACCTCTGAACTTGGGGGGACGCCGGGCAAACTGAATCGCATAGCCGAGCCTGATAGTCCGAATGAGCCAGCGAGATGGATTGGGGAGCGCTAACCAGGCTCGCAGAGACCACACAAGCGGGGCCGAGGGGACCGTAGGCGTACCCGCAGTGGGGCAGCGAGGTGGAACGCAGGGACGCGGCTCGGGGGGCTCTCTTTTGGAGGCGGCCCGTAGCGGGGTCTGTGTGTGCTGTGCAACACTTACCTGGTTCCACGATCAGACAGGGGGTGCAGAAGGGGCTTGGGTACCCATCTCGAACTGTGCGCTGCTGTCCGCTGGCGATAGAAGAGGTGGAAGAGAGTGGAGAGGTGTTGCTCCTCCCACTACTCTCCGAGCTCTCTTAGGACCTGGAGATGATAGAAACTGCTCTTTTACTGAAAATTTGGGTACCACTGGCTGTTGAAAGAAAAGGGAACAAAGGTACGTCGAACGTGACCGACTGAATGGGAACTTGTGATCTTTCTTCACATTGCACTTTTCCTGCATGGTTATCGAAACCACTCATGAAAACACGCAACGCACGGTAGACATGCATTTGTGCAACAGAGAAGCTCTGTCGCACTGTATGATGTGACAAATGACTAACATTAATTATCCAGTCCTGTTCTGTTCACACAGTGCGTGTTTTCTGAGAATGCGGTTGTCACGCCCGTAAATAACCGTACTGTGTGTGACCATATTCGTATTAAAGACTCAAATACAGGACTGACACCAGTATTCTGCTCCAGTGTGAACATGGCCATATGAGGCATGCGATTGGGTGTCTGCTGCAAAACATTTAGCGGTGGCATGCTAACACCACATATTTTTACACTGTACAGGTTTGGCTCTGAAATGCAGGGTTAACACCTGAAAATCATTTCATAACCCCAGGTGAGAACTTCACTTCTAAATTACAAATGCGAAATGTGTTAAAAGCGATGACAATTACAGTGTGAAAAGCCCTTGTGATGTTTTGGCCCCTAGATGGGTCAAGTCCATTTATTAGATTGTCAGGTGAACATTACGTCCAGAAACGAACACCACATTATTTGAGATTCCATTTGTGCTTTGATCATGAATGATATGGACAGGTTAAGTGCTGAAGCAATTTCAAATACCTAGCCATAAATATCAACAACAATAACAATAAGTTCAGTACAGTCAGTAATATGAGCCCTTCCCACTATATTTCACACTAATCCAGCTAAATTCATGTAGATATGTACTCTTTTCCCAAACAAAGTTGAGTAAAATTAGATTTCTCATTCAATCTACCGCTCACTGCTGCCTGGTAATAACGATGCATTACTGTAGTCATGTAGGCCAGTGTCTCTTAAGGGCCTCACAGGAATAATCCTACAAATTACATTTTCAGCTTGCTCTTTTATCATGTACTACTCGAGCAGTTAGTGGCTGGTGCAGCACTCAGTTGCATACACAATATTTAGAACCCTACATTTGCAGTAATTAGTGCCAAAAATCCTTCACTTTTCTATAGTTAAAACACAGAGCTTCTTTCTGCAAGATTTAAGTTCTCTGTTAACACACCAGAATGTCAAGAAATTATTTTCTTGCCTCAGGGAAACAATCTGCAGTAGAGGGTTAACGTTATGAATTGTAGTTTTTATTAAAGCCTAGCGGTACGTGTTGCACTTTTGTAGCTGACGTTACAATTAACACGATCAGTGGAAGTGACATCAACATGCTGTTGAGCTGTGAGTCGTGACAAGCGAAAGAAATTCACAAATTTGGATTGATTTATGGCCTGTTTTACTGCAAATGCTGTCCGTCTTGTTCTGCCGTACTGGTGATTATAGCCCAGATCTCTCTGATTACAAGACTTAGCGCATGTAAAATGAAAATCAAAGAGAGGACTGTGGGTAGTTTAAATTCTTCTTTCAAGATCAGAGGTAGCCCAGCTCCACTAAGACAGTCAAGCCACAAAGTCTCTCTTTTTAAAGATTTACAGGGAGTGTCTCTGCTCTCCTAAAAAGCTACTGTGTCTGATTCTTTCTGATAGAGAGCCAATCATGCCAGCATTCATCCTGAGCTAAATTACTGGGTTTGATGCAAGATGGAGGTAAATTGGGATGGATCTAGTACTCTGAGGCAAAAGAAATATTCTGAGCTTTTTTGAACTCTGAAAAAAATGGCTTTTCGGTGTATCTATGACATATACGTTCACTTCTGATTAAATATATGAAGGGAAATGTCAGCTTGAAGGCCAAGGCCGCTTTGAAGGCGGCTAATCATCTGACAGCAAGAGCACTGTACGAGGTGCTGAATAAAGCTACAGTTCATTATTGCAATTGCTGTAATCATTACATATTCTGGAGTTGCTGACAGAAAAGCTGTCAGTTTATATTTTCATTGTTGTCCCTGTCAGAAGCGTTTATTTTCATCCAACTTGATTTGCACACACAGTCCTGCTCACCATCAAAAGTGGAGTCCTGCTTCAAGCATTCAAGCTTTTTTAAAGACTGCTAATATACTGTGTATAGGTTAAAAAGCTGTTTACACAAATTTGTTTGGGATATTGTGTTTGTTGTTCACAAGCTCATGAAAACTATACGCAGTTTTTTAATCACCAGGCTGAAACTTTTTAAGGTGCGTTTAAGTCATATTTTCTCTTGTGTTGGATAATATGGCAGTCGTCTTATGTTGACATCTAGTGGTGTGGATGTAGCATCAAGCAAAAACCTATTGGTTTTCAGTTACTTATACAGTGTAAAAATGCACTATAAGCAGTTAGTCATTAATATTTCGGATATTCCAGAAATCAACACGTCCATGTAAAAAAAATAAAGAAATAAATGTGGTAACACTTTAAAATAGGGAACACATATTCATGATTAATTTGGAGTTTTACCTCAATAAACTCTTAATTTGCATCTTATTATTAATAGTTAGTAAGGTAGTTGTTAAGTTTAGGTATTGGGTAGGATTAAGGGATATAAAATATGGTCATGCAGTATAAGGCATTAACATGTGCTTCATAACAGTCATTATTCCAGTAATATGCATGCTAATAAGCAACTTGTTAATAGTGAGAAGTGGTCCTTAAAATAAAGTGTTACTGAAAATGCTTTAAAATGTGTATTTATGGTTGATTGTAGCTTATGGGTATAAGGGAAGCCTAGACTCTAAATATATATATATGTATATATATTAACGGTTTCAAAAATTCTCTAAATAAATAACTCAGCATCGTCAAATAAAAGAAATACAGCAAGAGACCCAGATACTTCTGTTCTGGCAAGTCTCTGAAGTGTGCATTCAATGGACACTTACTATCTCAGAAAACATCTCAACAGAGAACAAAAAGGCTCATTTAAGAGAAAGAAATTTCCAAAAGCACCATTTATTTTACCCTGCCTCATGTTTCGCCTCCACAGACCTGCATTATGTGTTACAACTCTGCCCGGGAGCACGGAGACACGGAGACCAGGAGACGAGGAATTCACAAACACGAGAATCTTTAATCCAACTAGGAGCATGGGAGGCACAGGAAACACATCACGGACAGGGAAGACAATTCAACGACCGACAAAACTAACTGAAAGGACTGGGGCCTATAAACACAGGATAACGAGGGACCTAAGGAGACACACCTGGGATCAAATTAACAATTAACATGAGGGAGAAACTGGGTCACAGAACACATGGGGAGCAAAACACAACAAAAACAGGTCCAAGATCCTGACATATCGCCCCCCTCCCGGAAGGTGCGTCCTCGCACCATAGAAACATCCAAAGGGGAGGGGCGGGTGGGAACTTGGGAGGCGGCTCAGGAGGAGGGCGGATACCCGGGAGGGGGCCGGCAGACAGAGGCCAAGGCGGTGACGAAGGAGGGAGGAGCCAGGGAAGAGACAGGAGGGACCCGGAGCAGGAGGCGCTCAGCTGGACCCAGGCCACAGCCGTGAAAATGGCCCAAGGTGGAGCCGACGGAGGGAGGAGCCATGGAGGAGGGATGGCCGCCGACTCCAGGGGGCCGACCAACGGCGGCGGAGCAGGTGGTGGAGGAGCCCGAGGCGGAGACGGAGAGCCAACGAGCCAGGGGGATGCCGAGGATCCGGGGGGACAGGGTGGAGCCGAGGGCTCTGGTGACCGAGGTGGAGGCGGAGACCCGGAGATCTGACTGAGGACCAAGGTGGAGCTGGAGGGAGGAAGGAGCCCAACGGAGCCGGTGGGACGGAGCGACGAGGCGCAGCCAGAGGAGAGGAGTCCAGAGGCGATGGCGGGTCGACGCCCGACCAAGGCGGAACCGGAGGGACGAGGGAGCCCGGTGGAGCTGGTGGATCGAGGAGTGACGGTGGAGGCGAGGGAGCTAGGAGCCGAGGTGGAGCCACTGGGTCTACGGACCGAGGCAGAGTCCGGGCCTCGGAGGCTGGAGGCGGAGGTAAGGGATACTCCAGCCCCGGCAACGCTGGAGGATGGCAGACCCACGGGGCTCGCACCGTACCGATAGAGGGCTGAGGGCGAGCGGGGGGGCTGCCAGACGACAGCGGTGGAGGAGGCAGGAGTGGGTGGGAGGGTGGGGATCTTCGAGGAGCAGGCACTGGAGGGCACGTGCGTGGAGCCGGCACTGGAGGGCACGTGCGTGGAGCCGGCACTGGAGGGCGCTCTGGAAGCGCGGACACTTGGGGGCGCTCGGGAAGAGCTGAGCTGGACGGGACCAGTGGAGACGCAGGAGAGCTGGGCGGGACCAGCGGGGACGCAGGAGAGCTGGGCGGGACCAGCGGGAACTCAGGAGAGCTGGGCGGGACCAGCGGGAACTCAGGAGGGCTGGACGGAACCAGCGGGAACTCAGGAGGGCTGGACGGAACCAGCGGGAACTCAGGAGGGCTGGACGGAACCAGCGGGACTTCAGGACGGCTGGGCGGAACCAGCGGGACTTCAGGACGGCTGGGCGGAACCAGCGGGAACTCAGGAGGGCTGGAGGGAGCCGGCACGGGAAAGTCGGACGCCCCCTCTCTGTCCAGCAGTCCCAGATTTCTCCTCAGCTCACCCTCAGCCGCGGTGCAGGGGGCGGAGCTCCACTCCGCGCTCACACCGTCCACGGCTTGCTCCCTCGTGATGAACACTGACGCCGGCTCTCGCACCTGGTCTGACGGGTTGGGCTCTACTTCCGGGACGATCATCCGCTCAGTCGCTCGGCTTCGTGCTGGCTCGCAGATCGCGGCGGGAAATGGCTCTCCGTCATCGGTGGGCTCGGGCTGGTGCTCCGCACCGTGGGGAGATGGTGGGCTGGGCTCTGGGTCTGGAGTGGTTCTGGCGAGATCATCCTCTGAGGAGACTGTGAGAGGCGATCCGTTTCTCACCAGAATCCACTCCACAAAAGCGGCGAAATCCTCTCGAGGACCATCTTCGGACGACAGCGCTCTGCACGCGGTGTTCAGGCTTCCATAATAGAAAGAGCAGAGCACGTCGTCCGGGTAGCTGGTGGCGTTAGCTAACATGAGGAACAGTCTTGTATGGTCCTCGAGAGATCGGTCCCCCTGCTCCAGCAGGAGGAGGAGGAATTCGGGCCAGACATAGGGATCCATGGGTCACAACGGAAAGAAAAACACTGGGTAAGACGGAAAACAAAACGGAAGGTAAAAGTAGAGGTATCTGTTTTTGGTCGGTCGTTCTGTTACAACTCTGCCCGGGAGCACGGAGACACGGAGACCAGGAGACGAGGAATTCACAAACACGAGAATCTTTAATCCAACTAGGAGCATGGGAGGCACAGGAAACACATCACGGACAGGGAAGACAATTCAACGACCGACAAAACTAACTGAAAGGACTGGGGCTTATAAACACAGGATAACGAGGGACCTAAGGAGACACACCTGGGATCAAATTAACAATTAACATGAGGGAGAAACTGGGTCACAGAACACATGGGGAGCAAAACACAACAAAAACAGGTCCAAGATCCTGACATTATGCCATTAGAAGTTAATATCAAGTTACCATAGATATATTTTATTAAAGGGATAGTTCACCCAAAAATGAAAGTTATGTCATCATTTACTCTCGTTCCAAACAAGACTTTGCTTAGTCTTTGAAATACAATGTACATTTACATACACATGGTAAACACAGAAACTAATATTTTTTTTTTTTAGATTGTTTAGATGTAAATAAAAGCTTAAATTAAATCTGTTCATCAAATAAAGCACTTGTATCTCTTTGCAAGCCTTGGCTTAAACAGCTCAATTTATATGGATTCGATTTATGACACCTCTATAATTTTGGGATCTTAAGTTTTGCTTACCTGGAGTTTTAATGGAGGGACAAATAGCTCTTTTAGGTTTAACATCTTAATTTATGTTTCAAAGATTAACTGACGTCTTATGGGTTTGGAACGACATGATGATTAAATGATGACAGCATTTTCGTTTTTCGGTGAACTACCCCTTTAATACCAATGGTAATTCAGAAAAAACTATGGCTACTATGGTAGAGTCATAATTAACTTTCTAATATGATGTGTTTAAATTGGTCTGTGTGAAATTTGCATAACACACTTGGGTGGCTTGATACTGCCACTCAGAAAAGGTGGTGTGCCCTTCGTGCTGAAGCCTACATTAAATGAAAATGACAAAGCGACGCCACTCGATGAAAAATCAAACAGAAGAGGGGCGAGTCAGACAAGCAGCTGGGCCTTTCCGTCTCAGAGATAATAATCTGACACTGTCCCTGTCAGGAGTCCCGTCCACTGAGTTTACTGCGGCGCTGCTAATTCAAGCTCCATCTTCCTTCCTCTGTTCAGCTCAGTCAATGTTTGCTTTATTGATAATCACTTCAGATGGCCCGAAGTCAGAGAAATAATTTCTCTCCTCCATAGAGAAGGGAATAGACAATAAAGAAGACTTCGGGTTGAACACCAGTCTGCGCACGCAAATGAGCGAACATACGTGTTTTTGTGCTCAGTTTGACTACTGAGAATCAAGAATGGAAATGACTTGTGGAATAGCACGTCTACTTCATTTTGACAGGTGGGTTGAGACCTTCCACAGCAGCAATAGTAGCTCTGAATATAAATATGCATTGCTCTTCAGTGTCAGGAATATACTGTATATAGGCCTCACACAACTGTGTGAAACAGCAGTGAAAGCTCTTCTATTTTTGATGGTGAATCCAGAGTTTATGGTTCTGGGAGGTGATGTTTGACAAAAAGTTCTATGTTGTGTCTGAGATCACACACAATTCAAGGCTCAACAAAAAGGATTTATTTTTTAATTTTTTTTAGTTGAGATTTGTACTTGAACTGCCAATATTTTGACCTTTGGGAAAAAAAAATGAATACAATTTTATTTTAAGATTTAAAAAAGAAAGAAAATGCAATCATGAGAAAAAGAATTGCTTTTAGTGACATGTATGTATCTTATATTAAACGTTTATTTTTTCGGGAGCATCCTGCATACCAGTGGCATCTTGCCAAATAACCTGAAAGTCTCACACAGGCCTAAAAAAACTTATGAAAAAAAGAAATCTTTAAAAAATGTCTTTAAAATATATATTTTTTAGTGACATATATGCATATCTTATATGAAATGTTACATTTCGGGGACGTACTGCACACCATTGTCATCTTGCCAACTAACACACGCCTTTGCCCATTTTTAAAATTACATGAAAAAAGGGAAAAATTTACAATACATTAAAACATTTTTGTTTCAAACCTTTTTTTTTAAAACAATGCATTTTTGAAGACATCCTGCAAGTCAGTGATGTCCCACTAACTAACCCGAAACTCTCAAACACAGACTTCAGTCCACTTTTAACAATTCATGAAAAAATTATGAATATATGTTAGATATATAAAATATTTTATATTAAAAGTTGCATTTTTGAGAGCATCCTGACAACAAACCTGAAACTCTCTCATACAGGCTTCATCCCATTCTTAAAAAAAATTATTTAAAAAAACTTTATTTCTGTACTTTTTTTATTAGTTAAACCTTACAATTCCGGTGGCATCCTGCACACCTGTGACGTCCCACCAACAAACCTGAAATGCTCTTGCGCATGTGCCTATTCTTAAAAATTTAATAAAAACAAAATTATTATAAAAGTTTTTTTTTCTTTATTTTTTAATTACATACGTGTATATCTTTTTAAAACGTTGCATTTTGTACATCCTACATATCAGAGATGGTCCTACCTAATACCCCAAAACGCTGACCATCCTCACTGTTTTCATCCTCACTGAAAATGCAGAGGACTTCCCTCACTCCATCTCTTTTTCTCTCATTAATCTGAATGTCTGTTTAATTCATTAATTTTCTCTGTGCAATGACGACACGTTCAGCCTTATTAGAATCAATGTCACACTGAAAGGTAGAGGCAGGGGACTGAGAAATTGAGTGAACAGAAAGCAAGAGAAGATGTAGAATGCGTGCAAGGAGAAGCTGGCGGCAAAGGAAAGGATGAGGAGAGGCTCATTACTGCTCCAGAAGGACTGTGGAGGCTGAAGCACATTAGCTGTGCTTGTATAAGAGGAATCTCTGTTCACCCTCCATCTGCATCTATCAGATCGCAACACATCACAGAGAGGCCAGAGGATAAAAGCACGGCTCAGATGTAGAGATATAGGTAAGAGACGTGCTGAATATCCTGATGCCTCTGTGCCAGAGGTCTCAGAACATCAGCAATGTAGAAATCTCCTGCCACCCACTGATAAGAGATCAGTGTAAGGGACTGGCCAGCTATCAGCCTGCGTCGAAAAGTCGTGCTGCTCGTACACAGGAGAGAAAATGTGCGGCTGGAACGAGCTGCATGCGGAGAGCCACCTCCTCTTCATCGCTATTCTCCGGCAGCTGTGGAGAGTGACCTTTGCAGGCAGAGAGCTTAAGATAGTTAAAATTTGATTGGATTGAGGGAAGCTAAAAGAGGAGAAAATAGAGCCTTTTTCTTTCATTGATGCTAACCTTGAGGAGAGCCCCAGTGAGGATGACCAGATTTGTCCCAAAGAGACAAAGAGAAATAAATATATATATATATATATATGAAAAATTAATGTGAACCTGCTAGACTGGAAAAATAACATAAATAAACCCCTAAATAAAACAAATAAAATATGATATAGTTTGCATAGATGGTCTAATTTTAGGAACATTATTTTCCTGAAAATTAAGTACATTTTTCCCTATCAAATTTTCATTATCGTTGTGTTTGTCTTTTAGTTCTCATTATTCTCATTCTCAGTAGGTTCCCATTAACACTGATTTTGCAAACTAAAATTAGCATAAAGACTGTACAAGAAACATGTAATAATGTACAGTATGAATTATGTATAAATACTACCATTTAAATAATATATAATTGTTTTGTCATATTTTTAACAGTAATTTTGGATAGAATGAATGAACAGCTAAATGAATGAATGTACATTTGCATTCAATTTTAATTGTAATGCATATTACATGCCTGTAATATGCATTAAAATTAAATGCTAGAAACATGCTTTCCGCAAGTACTCAAACGGAAATGCTTAGTCAATGGATTGAGAAATGTTGGGCTATGTCTAAAAACAATACTTCGGAGTAGGTACAGTACTTCACAACCAGTAAAAAAAAAAAGTAGATTCTATAATGTATGAATTGAATATGTTCATTGTCACGTAACCTACAACGGGATAGTAATATGTTCACTGAATGTGTATTTAAGAATCTCGCCAGTATAGATATACTTTATAGATATCACCTACTTTAAAGATTTTGCTACACTCTACACTCCATTGCACAAAAGGTTCTTTATAGTTGAAAAAGTTTCTTCAGAATATGTTCTTCACACCAAGAAAAAAGGTTCTTATAAGAACTGCTCACTGAAAGGTTCTTTGTGGAAACCAAAATGGATCTTTAATGGCATTGCTGCACATTGCACCCATTTTGGAACCTTTATGTTTATATAAAAAGAGCTTATTGTAATGTCTGCCCACTTGCATTGTGTTATGAAAACGCAGCGGCAAACAAAATCATGTACTTGTGTAGAGCGTTTCAAGACTCAGAACTGACTGTGACATCAAATCCAGTATTTCTAGAAGAGAAAGCATCTCACATTTGTTATTTGCAATCAGAGGTGAGAGATTGCATTTCGCTTCTGAATAACCGTTGTAGTTCAAATGCGATAATAAGGTGCTTCTAGGAGATGCGCTTGTTGTGCCAACAACATGAAGGCAATTTATTCACTTTCAAGAGGTGAGCGGATATCTCTTACTGGTTTCAGAATGCTTCGTTTGTGTGCTTATAAATAATTGCAGAGGTTGAGAGGAGAAAAGAACAGGGCATTAGCAAACAGGGACAAACGAAGGGGAGGTGAGCGGGGTGGGTTGCCAATTCCCTCCCCTATTTCATTGTGTCCCTCTGCAGATATGGTTAATTCTCCTTGGCTCACTTTTTAATCCAAAGCCATTTAATTATTTACGCACACACGTACACACAAAGGGCTGTCTGCTTCCCCTTCTCCTCGTGGTTCCTCTCCTGAGGAAGGAAACAAAAGTTAATTGAAATAAATGAACTGGGGAGTGAATCAGAGTTGATTACATCTGCGAGGTAGGAAGTGATGTTGATTACAAGTGCAGAGAGAGCGAGAGAATGTAGCTGCGGCTAATGAAGAGACATGCTTGTCTGTTGCCTTTACAGAAGACATCACAGTGCCTCTGATCCTCTCCAAAAAAGACACTCGCTTCAGAACCCGACAAATTTCTTGCACTTCGAAGACAATGAAAAGGTCTCCTTAAAAGAAAAGCATTTTTTAATTCGCTCATCACTTTTTCACAAATACAACTGTCAGGCAACAGATTAGTATTATCATTCATACTTTAGAATAACTGTACACTATGTAAAATTAGTAGCACAGACAATATACAAAGGAGGGTTCAGAGGTCAGGATGGGCAGGACGGAACTTAGTTTAGGAATGAGGGAGGATACTAGCCATAGAAACCAGGCCAATTAATATTTAGTCATTCTGGGATTGTTCAATTAACAAATTTGGTTGTTCCACATTATGTAGTTTCAAATCAAGTTTTAATATTTGTAAATAAATTGTAAAATGCTGTAAAATGTGTTTAATTTAATGTGCCGATTAACAGATTTAATAGTTTGCTTTGTCAGTTCCAAATCAAATAACATCCTTGTAATAGGCTGTATTTTTGTCTTGCTTCCCAATACAAATATCGAAAAATTCTAAAATCAAGATAAATTTACTTAAAATGACATTTCTTGTTTTCTGAGGGAAAAAAAAATTAATTGAGTTAATGTATAAAACTAGAAAAAATATATGCCAATGGGGTAAGAAAAATAAAAACTCAATCAAGATTATTTTTCTTACCCCACTGGCAACTAAAACTTGCTTAGTTGAAAGAAAAAAGAACAAAACACGTTCATGTACTGGAAAAGTAAAATATTGAGTAAAAAATATTTTTTTTGCAGTGTATAGGTAATATTAAAAATAATCAGTTTCTGTTTTCAGTTTGTTTTTTGTTTTATTCAAATTGAACAATATAGTGTAAAATGTATCGCCATTGCTCAATAAACAGATTTGAAAGTTTCCTCTTTCATTTTCAACCGATAGTAAACCTTTTCTCTTTTTTTCAATTTTATGAGTAAACATTGTAAAATGCATTTACACTCTGCATTTTTGTGTATGTCTATATAAATTGCCAATATATTATATACATATCAGCATTACATCATTGGCACTCCTGCTCTTTACAAATGTATTTGCACCATATTGGCTTTTCCTACCTCTGCCCCTGAGACAACAAATTATCATTACACATGGCAAAAAAAACCCCCCAAAAAACTAATCTCTTTAGCACCACAGTGGGAGCACACAACAAACAAGACATATCAACACACATACACAGCACACAATATTCTGAGGTTGATGATCAGGAACTTGGTAATAACAAATTCAGATATGAATGTGTTTACATAAAAAAGAAGCATAATTTAGTCAGTCTTCAGTGTAATGCTCGTATGACACCCCTCTCTCAATCCGACAGTATTTTTCATTCATTACCACATACTGTACATAGATGAAGCAATTGAGCTGTGTGGCGCAAAGGTTGATACTCTAGCACCATGGAAACATGGATCACTGACAGGCAAACATACTAGGCTGCCCGCTAACAAGACAAGCAGCTTAAGTGAGCGGACTACTTTACATATTAATAAGCAGCTGGGCTCCATTTGAGTCATGCACATAAACTGCTTTGCGTTTTGAAAAGCTTGGGACTTATTTAACATTGTTTATGTATGAGCGTGCACTGATTAAAGATGAGTAACACTGCAAGTTTGATGCGACAGGGAATATCCAAGCGAGGAATTACACACATATCGGGGTGGTATTTTCTTGTCAAACTAGTAAAGAGGTACAGTATAACATTGCCTCAGTTGGCATCACATTGCAGTCAAGGCAGGAAAATGGGTCTTAGAAATATTTACTTTTCAATGTTGAAGCTGATCCCTCAAGTGGCAAATTAATTTCAAATCATCGCTATCAAATGAGACAAACAAACATGAGATCCCAGTCACAGGCTGTAAATTCAACATATATGCTACGGGCTAAAACGGTCTGTGGCGCAGATGACAGACAAATTATGAATTTGTTTTTCACCCGGAGCAGTTCTAGGAACTCTAGCGGGTCACGCCTCATAATTTAATCCACAGGTGAGTACAGTATAAAGACAGATGGACAAGGAGATAAAAAAAGACTTCCCTTTGATAGATGTGCTTAGTTTGTCCTGGTTGGCATCCTTGCATAGCTACCATGGATTTTTGGGCTTTTGCAACCCATCAGATGTTCAAAAGTCATTTGGAAACATGCCACCAACCCACCGTCATATTGCGTAATAAATAGCACTCGTGGCCTCGTTTCTTTAGCTGGTGAGTCCTGTGATGAGGTGCTCTGTGTTAGCCATTAAAACACACTGGTCCAACATGGAAGCCAAACTTCTGATTGTTATTCCCAAAGTCTGATACTGCCACATCTATGACCGGAAGAAGCTCTGATCGCGGAGAGTCAATCTGCAATACGGTCCTCTCCTGACCCTTACGTGTCTGTGGGAAGAAAATAAAACGTGAGCTGAAAGAAGGCTTTTACAGTGTATTTTTGCTCTGGGATGAATCGCTGAGTGTATCCCTGTGAGGTTCTTCTGCTGGATAAAGCATTAAACTCCTGCTGAAATAGGCTTATTTGGGTGCTATTTTAGAATTAGCGTGTTCTGATTGTTTTTAGCTCCCCATTCTCTGCTGACGGAAGGCTAATTTGGTGATTCATTAAACTCTGAGAAACTAAGTGTGGGCGTTTTTTTCTAAGGAAGTTTTAAATGAATACTTTCCATACAGACAAAATTGCTGTTTACAAACAAACACACGGTGACGGCATAAACAGGTTCTTTAGGCACCCTAGAAAAGAGCTTCTTTAGATTAGCACTTCATTTAAAGTAGCAAAAACATTGGTGGAGGTTTGGCTTTCTTTGGATTTCCACCATGATAAATGGATTAGGACTGTGGATTTAACTCAGGATTCGAGCACAGATGCTTTTCGTGAAAGGATATGCAGATTTAAACCCTGCAAATAAAATGTTAATTTATTTTGAATGGAATAAGTACTGTAACTATCGAAAAAATATGTTAAGTCTATAACCCCTTTCACACATACAGACTTTACTGGAAAATTACCGGTAAATTGCCTTAAAGACATCATTTGTGAACAGGACCTTTTCAAAAATACTGGTAAATTCATTCTGGCAATTTACCGGTATGAGAAGTTGTAACATTGGCAGTAAATTGCCAGAATTCTGCTGTGTGAGAACGCAGAATGAAGATTATCAGTGCGAGAAAGTACGAGTTCAGAACACGCTGACATAAGACGTCTACAGTGGGCCAATCCAGAGACACTGAAATTCAAAATTCAACGGCACTGAGCCAATCCTAACATTCTGACGTTATGAATTCACCTGTAATTTGAAAACGATGTGAGAATAATGTTTTTCCAGAAAAAGATCTGTGTGAACAGCGCATTTTTTAAATTACCGGTAAAGCCTCTCCTGTAATTTTATGGTAATTTTATGGTATTACTGTTTTAAAGGGGCTTATGTAAGATTGCCAATGTGGTCAAATGTATACTTGAGAATTAAAAGATGCATACAGTATAGCTCATTTGCTGGGTAGTCAAATATTTGTAGTTTTTACTTGTACATGCCTGATTTCTATTTAAAAATTGAGGGTGTTTATTCACTAACCTGTGGACAAACTGGTTGTCTGACAAACTAAAACACTGAATACAGTGTTTATACTATTTAAATAATATTTATAATATTCAACAGTTGTGGGTCTACAAAATTTTTTCCAAAAAAAATCTCATATGCTTTACAATGCTATATTAATTTGACCAAAAATACAGTAAAAAAAAACCAAAAAAAAAAACCCCAGAAATATCATAACATTAATATAATATTACTTTTGTTTTCTATTGTAACATTTTAAAGGGGTCCTATTATGCCCTTTTACAAAGTCTTAATTTTGTTTGGGGGGGTGTACTAGAACATTCTCTCATACTTGGTGGTTCGAAAATCGCATTATTTTTCACATAATTTACATTTATTACAATACCTTGCTCCCCAGCCTGACACAAACGACTCCATTAGTTCCGGGTTTAATGAAGGCTGCCTTCCGAAAAACGAAATGTGTTGTGATTGGTTAGCTGTCCCAGTGCGTTGTGATTGGCGAACAGCTTAGACGGTGTTTCAGTACTGTCCCGCCCCTTGCCAAAACAGCAAGTTCGTCAATATTGCTATATCAATTCAGACCTCGAGAATATTGAACAAGAGGATCGCGCAGAACCTTTGCACGCACGGATATTGCAAGACATATTGAAGTGGTAACGTTATTGGGTTTTATTTTATTTATTTTTTTTGGCTAAATCACGTTTTAGATAGGATGTCAAAAACAGCTTAAAAATAACTGCATTTACTATGTACAGATAAGTGCAACGGTAATATGTATTAAGTTTATTGTTCTTTAATTCTAACATTATCACATGAGTTGCAGTGAAACTATTTGTGGCGGCATATATATGCAAATTGATTCTCTGCCATCAGGAGGCGCTGTTGGAGAGGGAGAGTGCAAGGTTTCCCCGGTAACGCTGTACACAAAGCAGAGCTCCACTCACAAATGCTGCTTTATCAGACATTACATGCAAGATGAAATGAAAATGACATCCAAAATTTTCTGAAAACAGTCGTTTCCATCAGAAATACAGTGATATAAAAACACCAGCACGGGTTTTCGATTTTGAAACGTGCAGTGCTCAACCAAGCGTTTTCCCCCAACCCCCAAACCATTCGAATTTCCGTAGGCGGGATTTATTTTTGTGATATCACAAATACAGGAAAACAACTTTGTAGTCCAAACGAGCCATTTGTTGTAGTTCTTCAAAAGGGATTTTTTAAAAACAAAATATCTCCCTTTGGAGTGGACTTTGAGATTTGTAACTTTGTAGATCTTTTTATGCCCAAACATAAACAATACACACTGACTAAAATTCAAAAAGTGAAAAAGCATAATAGGACCCCTTTAAGATATAATTTATTCCTGTGATAGTAAATGAATATTCAGCATCATTACTCCAGTCTTCAGTGTCACCGGGTCCTTCAGAAATCATTCTGATATGCTGATTTGCTGCTCAAGAAACATTTCTTATTATTATCAATGTTGAAAACAGTTGTGCTAAACAGCATTTATTTGAAATAGAAATCTTTTGCTACATTATAAACATTGATTCATTTAATGCATCCTTGCGCAATAAAATTAATTCCTTCAAAAAAAAAAAAAACTTTTTTGAACTGCAGTGAAGCTCAATATCAAAACAAAAAGCTTATGTTAATTTCATAAATAGAAATCTTCTCACCTGACAACCATCATACAGTGCTGTGATAAAGGGCGATTTGGCTTGCGTCATCTCTTCATCGTTGCTGCCACGGAACCGTACAGCATGTTGATGGCTGTGGCTCGCCACGTCGTACCAGCCGACAGAGTTCTGGCAGCTATATGTGAAGGTCTGCGTAGCTGTGGCACTGAGGAGCTTCAGGAAGGTCAGCTGGACCACAGGAACTGGATTTCCATCAGTGTCAATATAGGATAACTGAAGCAAAAGGGAATCATGGATAAGGAGCACTCAGCTTAATCAAAGAGAGTTCTTTAGACACATTTATTGCATGACATCCATACAAACTTGCACACCCCTCCTAGATTTTATTTCTAATGAAGGCAGAAAAGAGTGACATCTGTCTGCCTAAATCTCCATAACAAGGTCAGATGTCACACCTTACGAATGAGCTCCGAGGGAAACAGGCTTTAGCTGTTAGTCTCAAGCATCATTTAATGAGTCAAGACGGATGGAGGTCGCTAGTGTGCACTCAAGAGAGTTCGGCCCGAGGCGTTTCAGATAGAGGCGCATATAAATTCCATCATATCCCTTTTTTAGACCATTTATTTTTTATTTTTATCAAAGACACACACCCATTGAGTGATGCATTGTTTGACAGTTTAGAAAATCTCTTTCACCATGTTTCGCTGTTAATTTGAGAGTAAAAATTCGATATAACAACTGGTCTATTTATTGCATCAGGCAGTGTCTCTAACAAATTGTGGGGCGACAATAAAGAATTTTGAGGCAAAATGTTCTTTAAAAAAAAGGCGTCTAGATTCAAACTTGGTGCTGCATGCATGTTGACAGTCAGACAGTTAAAAGATGAAAGAAAAACATTTGAAGGAAAAAGCACCTGTTTGCCCTTTCTGTACTGGCTGTACCAACTGCCCGGTTTTTCTTTGTTCCAGGCAGCCAGCTTCACCTGTATTGAGAGATGAGAAGACAGATCAGACGTGTTTTTCTTCAACTCCAGAAGGCCTATTGAACTGAGACTGCAGGAAGACGTGTGTAGTGTATGTGAGTATGGTTTGAGAGTCACCATTTCAAATCGTTTATCAGGGTGCAGACAGGTCTCCCCCTCCGCAGTGAAGTTGCAGAAAACCTTAACGGAGTCTCGATGGCAGCCTTGGTTTGGGTCGATCCAGTATTCACCTAAGAGGAGGGGGATTGCAAGATCTCTTTAAATAGTTTTTTAAATACTCATTTAGCTGGGGAGAATAACATGGGGCAAATTCATTAAATATTCACTTTCAGTATTAAACACACAAAGAGCACAAACACAACTCTTTTCTATGTAAATTAGAATCATTAAAGATTCTGCTAGTGCTATTTGCCAAGGTCATGCGGCATTCAGAATTGAGAATTCTTTTTAAATTACCAATCAATTCCTGAATTTGAATTCAAGTAGAATCAAAATGTATTTCATGAAAATGAAGACATCCCTGTAGCTCAAACAGTAGAATACGGCACTCGCAACACCAAGGTCATGGGCTCGATTCCCAGAGAAGCATGAACCGACAAACTGCATGTTGCTAATGCCAAATGCATAAATTCAAACAAATTAATATTCAAAGAAACTCCAATAAGCGCCGTTTCTAATTGCCACATTCTGCATTTTTTTTAAAAGCTTTTTCAGGTATCTGGTAGAATGTAGTGATTCTATATAGTAGAAGGGTCAAAGTACGCACATCCAAAAATGTCTTGGCCAGGTGCTAGATCAAAGGGTATCATCAAATAATAGAAAAATGATCTGCACATTGTCCCTTTATTCAAAAAATGTAAAAGTGGCAACGTTTTGGTCAAAGACCTTCGTCAGGCAAACACATTTTTAAACACTTTTAAAGTGGTAGTCTGCAGCATCTTTTACAACCAAATACTCTGAACTAACCTGCTTGATAGAGAATTGCACTGTGCAAATTGTATTCAGCTTAGACTGTGCGCTGTTACCTGATTTGCATAATTCCTTTAGTGAACAGACAGCATGTGCAAATAAACCAATACAGTCACAATTTGCAGGCATTCTTAGTGAATTCCCCCCATCGAAGAAATTAATTAACTAATGCGAAATGTGTGTAAAATTCCTCACCATCTTTGTATTCTGGATGACACAACATCAGCTCCTTGCATGTGCGGGCAGGACTCTCGAAGGTCCCGAGTGGTTTTCTCATGAGCTCCACCTCTGTTTTCATTGAGTTGAGTGAAGCGAACACCTCCTCCATGCCTTCTGGGTCATCCAGAGACTCGTCTGCCTGTAGGAAATCATCCATGTTGAGCTGGACTGCTTCCTCGTCCTTGCTCTCTGCCCTGGATCCGGCTCCTTGTCGGTTTGAGTGTCTCCTTCGCTTTTTACGTCCCTCTCTGAATGGCAGAGGCTCAATCATAGTAGCTGGTGGGCCCTAAAGAAACAGAGTGAGACATGAGGAGACAGGAAAACAGAAACAGACAGAAAATTAAGGAGACATTATGATGGCTCACAGGTGGTCCAGATGGGCCAGCAGGTCCTGGATCTCCTCTTGCACCGATGGCTCCCTTTGGGGGGAGAGAAACAGAAACAGTTTAGTCAGGCATCCCTAAAATTGGCACAACCCTCAAAGGCCCCTGCCAACTCAGTGCTTCATATGGCGATTCGTTCAGAGGGATAATCCAAGTTAGAGCAGCAGGATGCAACTCAGGCACTGACAATGTCTTTCACTCAGGTTTCATAACAGAAGCGAAAGCTCAGATCAAAACTAACAAATACCATATAACATAGAGATGCTGAAAAACAAGATTGCAATGAAAAATATATATACAGACCTGGTCTCCTTTAGATCCTTTCTCACCTATTGCACCCTACCAGTGAAAAATAGAATATCAATAATGAAAAACAGGCAATATGATTCGGCAAATAAATTTAAACCTAACAGGTACCTTCAAAAGTAGTTGCCTTTCCACTATAAAATCAAGAGATAATAAATAAATAGAGTGACAGTACTCACAGAAAACCCAGGCGGTCCAGGTGGGCCAGTCGGGCCGGGGGGACCACCAACACCCTATTAACAAGAGATCAAAATAACATTTTCTTTAAGACCATCATTAACAAAGGCAGTTAAGGGGTGTATGTGTAGCATGATTCTAATATATTTACATTGTAACAATTTCAGTATTATTACCAAATATTTTTTATTGGCACCTGACAACAGATGAAAATCTCTATGGTAGCTACCGGTCATTCATGTTAACATTTGCCCAACAATTAATATACAAAATAGATATTCAATTCAAATGCATCCTATTGTTCTAAGAAATTGGTCATACATGAAAATTCTAGCTAAAAATCAGTTTTTATTGAACGTTTCTCATGAAACATTCCTACTTTCTTAATTTTCTTAGCATGTGCTCAGCGAATTTGTGATTGAGAATGTTTGTGCATTACAGTTGCCTACTATATTTATACATACATTTTAATAAAACGCAATGAAAAACTCCAACACAGACCAGAAATCTAATGCTAATATACTATATAGTATAAATTGTTTATAATAGCAGATATGTAAACATACACCATCTCCTTTAGGGCCTTGTACTCCCTGATTTCCTGGCAGGCCTCGATCTCCTTTTTCTCCCATCTCTCCTGGAGGTCCAATCAGTCCAATTAGCCCAATATGACCCTAGATAGCACAAAGAACAGCAGAGATAGACTAGTGCACTGAGTCATTACAATTACAAAGACTTCACTATATTTCACAGTGAGCACAGTGCCGGGAAGTTATGCTTTGAGAGTTTTATGCTTGACTTTTGTGAGAGATGTAATCGTTGGTTTCAAGCTGTTCAGTTATGTTCTCAGCTCTCTCAAGCTGTATTGTTTGGGTTACGTGAAATGAGCTTATGTGAAACGAGCATATCTATGATGCAGTCAGGTATCATACCTCACAGTGTCAAGTGTTTATGATGCTCTTATACCTTATCTCCTTTAATGCCGGAATCTCCTTTCAGTCCTGGTAATCCAGCTGGACCCTATATAAAGCAAAGCCAGTCACAAAGTTCAATTTCATTTTGAGGCTGAATTTGCTACAAGCCCAAAATCATTTGTCTTCTTTTCTTAGAGCAGCATTTGATACAGTTGCAGATCGATATGGGAGAGAAAGATGTGGTGAAAACCCTACCATAGGTCCTGGGGGTCCCGTTTGCCCTGGGGGCCCATTTAAGCCTTGCTCCCCCTTAAAAGGACCAAGCAGAGTGGTAAATTCAAGATAGATTAAGTGGTCAGAGAGATCAGTAATAAGAGCGGGTAAATCACGTTGTTCGATATCTGCTATCAATAGCAGATTGGTATACTGTAACATAGATGTGCTTAGACTCACAGCAGAGCCTGGAATCCCACGCAAACCCTCTGGACCAGGGTTTCCAGGGTGTCCCTGTGGTCCAACAGGCCCCGTTTTTCCCATTGGACCCTCGGCACCAGCAGAACCCTTAAGAACATAAAAATATCAGTTGTTCTTGTGTAAAACTGTGCCATGCTATATGAGAGTTTACATGAAGATTTATTATAAAAGACTCACCTTTGCCCCCTTTTTTCCCTGTTTCCCTTCATTTCCTTCAGGACCTACATGACCCTGTGTAGAAGGAGACTAGTGATTAGATTACAGAGTTTTTTTTATAGTATGGGAATCATTCAATACACAATCGAATCCCACCCTCCGTCCAGGTGGCCCTGGAGGGCCAGGCTCTCCTGAGACTCCTGGGGGTCCCTGTTCAAAACAGAATATTTACTTGAATTAGTTTCACAAATGTATATATGTATTCGCATATGTAAATTCACCGATATATCTAAGTGCTTGAATACTCTACTTACAGCTTTGCCAGGTTCGCCATTATCCCCTTTAGCTCCTGGCCCACCATCAATACCCTACAACCAAAAATTATATTCAAATAACCATGTGAAATTGCCATCAAAATGTATCAATCTTGAAGCTTGAATTGATGCAGGTGTTGCTGCACTTACATTAGCACCTGGCTCTCCAGGGGCTCCCGCGTCTCCAGGAAATCCAAGGGGACCCTATTGAGGAAAATGGATGGTGTCAAAGTAAAAATATCCTGACAGTTTTAACTATGGGAATAGTTACTCACTGGGTGTCCTTTGGGTCCATCTGATCCAGGTGTGCCTCTGATTCCTGGGGGTCCTGCGGCCCCAGGTGGGCCAGTATCACCTTTCTCGCCCACTTCACCTTTGTCTCCCTTGACATTAAGGCAACAGGGTGCTTAGTGATACATGGGGGATCAAAGACTTATGAGAAAAGAGGAAACAGGAAGAAATTACTTACAGGGGGGCCAGTTTCGCCAACATTTCCTGGATTCCCTGCTTCTCCATCCTCACCCTAGATAGAGAGCAAAAGAGACCAACAAAGAGAAGAAAGCGAAAAGAAAGAAAGCGACCATCCATCATACTTAAGCTTACATGTTTACGTAGTTACAGAGGCAGTACCCTCCAACAAATAAACACAACCTCCCCCATAAATCACAAAAACACTTGTACGTATACACAGTGAGAGAGAGGTCTACCTTTTCTCCCACCATTCCTGGCTGGCCCACTCCGCCCGGCATGCCCTGAGGACCCTTGCCACACAAAACAAAACTGAGTCAGTTTCATACATAATGCACGCAAGGCTGTCTCCTCTACTTGCAGACTGTTGACATTACAGTGATGAGATTACAGACTACCGAGCATGCTCTCTGTGTATATGCAATCATATTTTATTAAGCTAAAACGCCATATTGTTCAGCTTCCTCCTGGCTGAGGCGTTTATGGCTGCAGTGGCTGAGAATGAATATCTCGAATGAGTCTAAACTGAAGTGGCTGCTCTGGTCTCTGGAGTCTCTCTGCTGAGTGCTTTTAAGTGAGGTGCACACATGAAGCCAAATAGATGACCAGCACATCCATACTGGCCGCTTTTCATACGGTGGGCACAATGAGCCCCGGTGCACAACTCTTCTCTTCTCCTCTCCCGCTCTTCTCTCTTCTCTCACTTTTCAATTATTAACACATAGGAGATGTTCAAAGGCAGCCATTAATAGAGGTAAATATAACTCTCTCTCAGGGATGATAGTCTAATATTCCTTAATCATTCATAGAGAAGTAAATATAACTCTTGCAGAAGGATCATATCCCACTTCTTGTTAATAATTTAATGCTCAAAATCAGCAGAGGGTGGGCAGAAAGAGATATGGGGAGGATGAAAGTCTGAGGAAAGAGAAATGAGGTGTCACATGTGACCTCATAAAAGCCTGGGGGGTTTTCATCTGTGGCAGAATGTTGATACACAGGACATGTTCTTTGGAGTCGTGAAACAAAGACTCCTCATTATGTCTCAGCAGTACTGGGACAACAGTCTCTAATCAGCGCTAATCTACTGTCCTGTACTTGAACCCTACTGCACAGGAGGTTGATAGACAGGAAGGAAAACACAAAGACACTTACCTCTCCCCCAATTGGTCCCTGGGGGCCACGCGGGCCATGTTGTCCTGGAGGGCCCTGATGAGAAGCAGAAAGATTAAGCGTTTCCCACATATCATTAGACATGTACTCTCTCTTTCACTCTTTCTCTCCTCTTTTTGCACAATCAGCACCTTTCTCTGTGTCAGAGAGGTGTTTTTTTTGTACATCTCTTACATGGTGGTGACAGGCTATTACAGGCGGGCTGATTTCCTCTCTGTGTGCTGTGTCTGCATTTTAATGAGGACCATCTCACTTCTCCATTCTCTGGTTACACTGCATGAATTCTCAACTCCTGAGGCATACCTCTTATTGCTGCGGGGGGCGGAACACGAGCCATTAATCAAACTGGCCAAAACTGTTGCAAGCACGCCGCACGCGGTCTCCACCGAGAGATATTAGCGCAACACGAAGCATCCAGCTGGATAGACTACAGCGAGGATCAACACCAAGGTTGAGTGTGTAGTCTCAAAAATATACAATACCCCACTCTCCAGAATCCATCACAGAGGCTTAACACAAACTGGTACAGTGAAAATGGAAAATTCAGTGGCTATGCATTAGGGCCTGGAAATCCCATGATCCTCAGCATTCACTCATGGATGAGATGTTCCCAGTGAGGTCTTGTGGCTTTGTTTTTGCCCGGTTTTGATGCACTTCATCTAATCGTGCAAGTGTGTGGAACCGTTGAGAATTTTGTTTTGCATTCCTTCATGGTTGACGGAGCCGTGAGAAGACTGTCACAAAGGAGTGCGCTCATTAGACAGCCCAGGCTCACGGTAATCTGATTAGCAGCTGTCACGCTGCCTTCCACTTCAGAACCAGCATCACTCTCTCTCTCTTCTGTCACTCTCGGCTCACACGGGTCTGACACTTATACACTCACACATATGAATGATGCCCCAGTCTCACACGGCTTCTCTCACGGTTTCCTCATCTTTCAATGTATTATAGTTCTCTACTGACTCTCATCCTACACACACAGTCCTGTTAAGAGAAATGCTGTGTGGGTTTGGAACATTGGACTGACTTAATGTGATACTCGAGTGAATGATTGTTTTTTCATGAACAAGTTTGTACCACAAACTACTATTTTATGTTAATGTAATAAATGTGTAAATGTGAGTTGTACTTGAGGCTCCAGGAGCAAGTTTGGGAACCACTGGCTTAGCAAAGTAACAGCACTCTTGTCTTTGACAAGTGACATTATTTGAGGAATCATTCAGGTTTGGGAAAACTTGCGTGTAGAAGTGTAGAAGAAGAGATTTTTTTTATATACTGAATTTTTCTCAAACTTGCTGCATACAATGTGTAGCATTTAGGGGTATTACACAGGCTAAAAACTTATACTAGAGCCAAAATATTCATATGAGGATTTTATGAAATGCACATCTTACCATAGCTCCAACATGGCCATTCTCTCCCTTCTCTCCAGGGGGTCCTGGCATTCCCTAAATAAACATTTAAATTTAGAGTCATACAGTTTCGAAATTAAGGTGGATTAACCCCCTAAATGAACTGTGAAAACTATGTCCCATCTGGATGAAGATGAACTAAGATTTTGCAAACAGTGCATTCATGCATGCAGTCAATAGATAAGGACATCTGGAACTGACAGAATGCTCAATATGTAACAACTCAGGGATGCAGGCTTAAAAATGGCAGTCTACTTGCAAAAATGTAAAAAAAAAACAGCAACCTTCTGTTATTGGTTGTATTTTTATAGCCCCAACTTTAATTTCATAGGGTTTGTTTTGTTTAACTAACCTAACTGCGGAAAGATGGTCTGAAAAATCATATGTATGTGGCAAATGCTGTACCTGCAACCCTGGTGGTCCAGTCACCCCTTTGAAACCACGAGGACCTTCATCACCTTTAGGGCCGTACATTCCTTGCTGTCCCCGGGGCCCTGGCTCCCCATCCAGACCCTGAAAGAGACAACAGTGCTGGACTGTGAACACACACAGAATTCCAACCAACATCACCCACACATTGGGTCATGCACACCACACTCATACATACTGGTGATCCTGGCTGTCCAGGAAGTCCTTGGCTCCCAGGCTGCCCTGGGGGACCCTGTGAGTTAAAATGCAGAGATATGGTGATACATACCTCTACTGAAAGTTTATGTATTATTCAGCACTTATGACAAGATAGAGATACTAACCCCCTCTCCCTTGTCTCCTTTGCTACCTTTCTGCCCTGGTCCTCCTATCTCCCCCTGAAAAACATACTCATGCCCATAAACAACGACCAGCATGAGCACAAGCATGTGCAACTTTTGAAAAAGTAGTCGAAGCTGTACCTTATCTCCGTCCTCTCCAGGTGGACCAGGTGACCCTGCAGGACCAGGTAATCCCACAGGCCCTTGTTCTCCATCTTGCCCAGCAGGACCAATTGAACCTCTCTCACCCTTAAGAGGAACAGCGGTAATTGGTCATTACTCTTGAAGCTACTCTACCACAGTAGTAAATCTTCTCATTTCACAGAGTAAAATATCCTGTCGACACTCACCGGCTCGCCCTTCTCTCCCATTGGCCCAGGGGGACCAACACCTCCTGTACGACCAGGCTGACCAATGGCACCTGCAGATCCAGCGGGTCCTCTTTCTCCTGTGGCGCCCTGTACAGACAAAGGAATGTAACATTTTAGTTAGGTGAAGTATATTGAGGAAAACACATAGGAGGAGGAAGGTGAAAAAACACTTACAATTGGTCCTGCAACACCAGGGGGGCCCTCCCCACCCTTCAGACCTGCAGTACCCTAATAAACCATAAATGCAAGACACTATCGATTAGATATATGTCCTACAGCATTACACATCTGCGTATTTGTAAAAAGCCTGCTTTCATATTGGAACAGTCGTCACTTATGTAAAGGCAGCAGCCGTCACAGTAGGGATTATAAGAAGATATTCTCTCAGATGTGCTGAGGTATGTTACCGGAGTGCCAGGTAAGCCTCTTTCTCCTCTGAATCCACGACGCCCAGCAGGACCACTCTTCCCGGGCAGCCCTGCAGGGCCTGGATCTCCCTGGAGACCAGAGAACACAGAAAGATGGATCTCAGTTTCCACAACTCTCTCACTCATTAGGAGTCATACATCACTCTTTATAGGCACTGAGCCATGCTGGGAGCTCTATTCATATTGAATGAGCAGAAACATATGGAGTGTAATGCGCAATGTAACTTATAACTAGATGAATGTGTTTGGTGTGTTATGTGATGATGATGAATTCAATACTGATATCTAACCTTGGCTCCCTCTTTGCCTGTGACTCCTGGCAGACCTTGTTCTCCAGGGGGTCCTGGGGCACCCGGATGTCCCCTGTCACCGGTGGGGCCAGTCTCCCCAGTTTTTCCCTGGAATTGAAGATAAGTGAGACAGCTTTCTTAGATCAGATCAAGCATTAAATGTTGCATAGCTTCATGCAACTGAGTAAAGACCATGAAGCAGGAAGGCATTGTTCATCCAAGCCTATGTGATCGACTTACCTGTGGGCCGACCACTCCAGCAGGCCCAGGGGGTCCAGTCTTTCCTTGAAATCCCTGTATGAAAAAACATGAATGTGAAAATGGTTTTTCCCAATGATTATAAAACAACTAATTACTATTCAGTGTATCTACAGTAGTTATAGAAATTAATTTAAAGCCCAAGATGGGCCCTGTCCCACATGCTGTCCTCATGATGTGATACTATATAAAATGTCAGGTAGTATTTCATTGTGAAGTCTGCACTAGCTCAGCACTAAGGGCAAATAGCGGCTCTTAAAAGCACTTGTGAGTCATTAAATGACAAGTGGGATATACAGTGGTCTTATTTGCCATTTAACGATTCAGAAGGCTGCTCACAAGTCACATCAAATGTGTCACCAGTCCACATCAATTGCACCATTTGGGTCATGACCATGGTTACCTTTCTCTGAAATGATTCTTATGAACTGACTCACCGGCTCTCCCCGTTGGCCTGGATGACCTGGCAACCCGTCCTTTCCTGGAGGGCCCTTAAAAGAAAGGGCAAAAAATGTAAGAGACATCCTTTCGTTCTCTCAAAGAGGTTTCTTTCTTTGCTGGTCACTTACGTTTGGTCCCTTTGGCCCGGCTTCTCCATCGCGTCCTTGTGGACCTTGAGGGCCCTGAAGTAGAGCAGAAGAAACACTGTTATTCATCTCCAGCAATGAAAAGAAATGTGAAATCTCACATTAGTCTGGTAGATTGACCGTGTAATATGAGGAGAATTGTAATAGATAACACATACTCGCTCTCCTATGGCACCTTGTGGGCCATCATGACCAGCAGAGCCCTGTGCATAAGACAAAGAAAGGGACGTTGCATGAATTTAAACACATACAGGACCACCTTTTTAAAAGGGGATCTATAGGATGGATTTCTTACCTTGGCTCCAGGTTTTCCCGTTGGTCCTTTTGCTCCTCTTCCCCCACGTGCACCCTACAAACAACAAGAAGCAAACACATAAATATGCTTATAAAGGGTGCATGATTAAAATAATAGATCAATCAATTGATATCGACTGCTCCCTTAATAATCCCAGTATGTGTTTTTAGTAAAACCACAGAGGTTTCACATTTCATTAGCATGCTTAAGACTTACATTTGGACCTCTTTCACCATCAGGACCAGACTGTCCGGCAGAACCCTGTAAAGAAAGCATATAAAAAAATGAGCACACACACATTGATGCAGCAGGGTATGTGCAGTCCAACGGACAGTGCACCATTGCATCGGCCTCTTACCCTCTTTCCTTTCTCTCCTTCCACCCCAGCTGTTCCAGGAAAGCCCACTGATCCCTGTGGACCGACTCGAAGGTTAATCAATTACTACATTCCATTCATTAATCAACCTCTACATTTAATTAACCACAAATTAACCTCTGAAATCTCATTACCATAAATAAGCTAAATAATAATTGTAGTTTCATATAAGCTATTAATAAAACAGCCTCTAAATGGCCATTAATCATCCTCAGTAAAAATTTGATCTTGAAATATTAATATGCCATGACTGAGATCTGTGGCTTTCCGATTTCGTTAAAAAAAATAAGATTATTGTTATTTCAATGATCATGCTTTACCTTGGAGCCTTGCCTGCCAGGATATCCAGGCAATCCTGGAACACCAAGTTTGCCCTGAGCATGGAATGAGAAATTAGGAAATTCAAGGCAAAAAAATTTTTTGGGAAATGTAAAATTATTGGAATATAAACAACGCCCAATAGAAGAAGCAATTACCTTTTCTCCAGCAATGCCCACAGGTCCAGGCTCTCCCAGAGGTCCTGATTGACCCTTCGGCCCTTCCGGTCCATCTTCACCATGACTTCCAGAAGCCCCATAATCACCCTGGGCATGCACACACACAAGTTATGCTATCAAAAAATATAAATTTTTCCATTTTCTGAAGAAAATGTTTTTTGTATGTTTTGGGCAAAATACATTTCCTCAACAAGCTGCATGATATGAAGTGTAATTTGCATCAATAGCACAAACAGCGTGGAACCACTCAAATATTGTAGTTTAATACTTAATGCAATTAAACACTTTTGAGCAATAATAATGATGTTTGTTTTAACAAGCATACATTATTCAGGCTGAATGGAAAGACTCACTCTGTCTCCTTTGATGCCCATGTCACCCTTGGCCCCTGGGAAACCATCTTCACCCTGTAACAGACAAAAATAATTCAATTAGCCGGAAATACCTTGAAAATCCTCCACATTGATGTGCTGCATGAAAACATAGATGCACTCAAGAACCCAAGAAAATCATACATCCTGTGATAAAGCACTGTGCTTTATCACTACACTGATAACTGAATGTATCTTACCTTGGCTTTGTTATGAGAAAACAAGTGGATTATGTTTTTTCTCTTACCTTCTCCCCCTTGCTACCCTTCAGTCCCCTCACCCCATCTGCGCCCTGTTAGAAAAGAACAAAATATATCAGTGTGTGCCGCAGGGATCTCTGCACATCTCCAAACCTCAGGTAGGAAACGTTCACCTGAAAGGCAGAATCTCAGATAGGATGTCTTGACATGAATATCAGCACTGACTGTTTAAAGTAATAAAAGTCACAGCTTACAAAATGCTGGAGGTAAGACATACAGCAACAAATAAAAAACACCATTGTGACAGAATATAGACACAGACGATAATAATCTGGATTACACCTTCAGAGTGAATTTATGTGCTATCGGGATAAATCCATTTTTTATTCCTTGACCACATGCTGAAGGCATCACATACTTCCACACCAAACAAGCCCAGACAGGTTTCGATTTCCTCCTTGTTGCGTTTTCAACTGTCCATCATGAGTGCTGCGCACTGTCAAGGTTTTTCCGGGGAGAAATAAACTGGTCTACCAGAGCCAGTTGTCTGCCATTCACCCACAGTTGGACTGTCAATCAAAAGTCCGCCATCCTAGACGGAATGTCTTTGAGTGTCTTTGGAGCTAACCGTATAAGGCTGCGATCTCAAAACTGCTCACCTTGACTCCACGGGGTCCGGGATATCCAACCGGCCCTTGTGCTCCTGATAAACCCTGAATAGAAAAAGAGCCCATGTTAGTTTAGTGAAGGGGAAAGCACTGCACTTACAATACCCTGTCATTTATCTATGATTAAACTATTGCGGCCCATGTGTGCCAACGACAATGCGTTAGCATGAATGATTGGTGATGATGATGCAGCGCAAGGGTACATTGGTGAAAATGAAACAATGACCACACAATGGCGATGGCTTGATTCAAGTGTGCAATTACTGCGATAGCACACACATAAAAGCACTCTGTTATGCTTTGTGAACTGTGATAATTTAGCGACTGCAGCTGGAGTGCCTGTAACAAAAGGCTTTAGACAAAGGGGACCATGAACAGGGCAGCGCTTTTCTGCATGGTACCACATTTAGACTCTTGGCTCTCTCCATTTCCTCTTCAGATTTTCACCGCTTATTCAGGTCAGTGGAGCAGTGATGTGTGTGTGTGTGTGTGTGTGTGTGTGTGTGTGTGTGTGATTGTAACCCACCTGGTGTCCCTTCTCCCCAGGGGGTCCCTCTCTTCCAGGATGACCCTGTGATTTGAACAGGATAACCAGGTGTTAGCATGACAGCAGGCTGATTAGGGGACATCCTGTTTCTGTGAGAGAGCTAATGAGCCAACACAAAAGGCCAGGCCTGGACTAAGGACTCTGCATCATCGCTTTTTCAGCATTCTGTGCATGAAAATTATACTGTGAAGATTTATTGGGAACGTTTGTGATAGCAGATGAAATTCGCCAATGTGCATGTGTCCCCTGCTGGCTGGTAGAGATACAGTCATGGCCAAAAATATCGGCACCCTTGCAATTCTGTCAGAAATTGCAACACTTCTCTCAGAAAATTTTCCAATTGCAAATGTTTTGGTATTCACATGCTTATTGTTTTTGTTTGTACTGCAACAACACAAAAAAACTGGGAAGAAAAGTCAAACTTGATAAAATTTCACACAGAACTCAAATATAGACTGGACAAAATTATTGACACCTTGTCAAAATTGTAAGAAATAATTGCTTTTCAAGCATGTGATGCTCCTGTAATTTGTATTTAGACACACCTGTGGCAAGTAACAGGTGTGGGCAATATAGTAATCACACTTGCAACCAGTTAAAATGGAGAAAAGTTGACTCAAACTTTGTGTTGTGTGTCACACTGAGCATGGAGAAAAGAAAGAAGTGTAAAGAGTTCTCTGTGGATTTCAGAGAGATTTTTTTCGAAAAACATGGACAATCTCAAGGCTACAAGTCCATCTCCAGAGATCTTAATGTTCCTGTGTCCACTGTGCGCAATATCATCAAGAGGTTTACAGCCCATGGCACTAGCTAAGCTTCCTGGACGTGGACGGAAGAGCAAAATTTATGAAAAATCACAATGAAGGGTTGTTCGAATGGTGGATAAAGAACCCCGATTAACTTAGTGGCCAGTGTCAGAGAGCTGCAGCTCCACCAGAGGTCATGGGTCTTCCAGCAGGACAATGACCCGAAACACTTCAAAAAAGCACTCAGAAATGGTTACAAACAAAGCGCTGGAGAGTTCTGAAATGGGCAGCAATGAGTCCAGATCTGAATCCCATAGAACACCTGTGGAGAGATCTCAAAACAGCAGTTGGGAGAAGGCATCCTTCAAATCTGAATGACCTGGAGCAGTTTGCAAAAGAAGAGTGGTCCAAAATTCCAGTAGAGAGGTGTAAGAAACTCATTCATGGTTACAGGAAGCGATTGATTTCAGTTATTTTTTCCAAAGGGGGTGCTACCAAATATTAAGTTAAGGGTGCCAATAATTTTGTCCAGTAAATTTTTTGTGTAATTGTATCATATTTGACTTTTCTTCTCTGTTTTTTGTGTTGTTCCAATGCAAAAAATAAATAAAAACGTGAGTACCAAGACATTTGCAACTGCAACAATTTTCTGAGAGAAGGGTTGCATTTTCTGACAGGATTACAAGGGAGCTGATATTTTTGGCCATGACTGTACTTAATAAAACAAATTGAAATTCAGTCCTGTGATAGTTTTGGAGAACAGTACTTACTGGAGGACCATCAATCCCAGGAAGGCCCTGCATTCCAGGTTTGCCCTCAGGGCCCTGTTTGAAAAAAAAAAGCACAAACAAACAAATAAACACACACACACACACACACTCAATATTAAATCCTCTGATCCAAACTACAAACCAAAACCTTCTTTATACCCAGCATGCCCAGCTTGTTAACTGCAATCAATATCCATAATGTGCTTAGGCACATTTGAGAGAAGATGTGTGTGCGTGTACGTGAAGTTTCGCTATTGATTATCTGTCTAGATTCATATGGAAATCTGAACAAAAGCACACACACTAAGATGCTCACTCGCCCACACTCAACGCTTCTTTTCAAATGCTCATCTACTAAAGGGTCAAAGGTCAGTGGTTTAAAACTGAAATAAAGCAAGACTTGTAGAGTTTACCTTCTCTCCTGGCAGGCCTATAAGCCCCTGTGGACCCGGGAAGCCCTGAAAAACAACATAATTATTAATTCAAAGGCAAAAGTGTTTCAGTGCACATTTGCATTGCTGGCATGGCTTCAATAGGCGGTACTGGAGTGTTGATAGATGTATACCTGTATGCCTGGGTTTCCCTGTTGACCTGGAGATCCAGGCTCACCAGGTGGTCCCTGTAAAATGGTAGAAAAGTCATCAGTTTTGTGTGATAATAATCATCATGTTGTAAAGGCATTCGTTCAAGATGTCTTCAAGTCCTCCTGGGAAGTTTCTACTTGGTTTGCAAGTCTAATTATGACTCAATTCAAGTTATTTAAAATGGACATGGTGGGCTCTTTCATTTTTATTTCTTTATTTAATTTTTTTAAACAAAAAGACATGTTGCTCTAGTACCACAAAATCAAGGGCAAAGGAGCTGCATTATTGGTGGTTTAAGTATGTGTTTTAGCTCTCTCCAGCTGTCACTGAGAACGTTGGGAAATATATTTTGGTTGCACAGGGCTGTTGCCTCATAAACTAGCTAAATGATTAGTACTTTCTGTTGAGCTTTATAGCTTATTTTAATCAACAGTACACAAAGTGCATACAAACTAAAATGTATATTTGACAATGAAAATTCAACCCACAGAAGAAGAAAAAAAAAAATCAACCCACAGTTTGCAAAAACAACAGATAATGTGTTTAGAGTTACACATTGAGAATGAGAGACTTACCCATATGGGTAATGGCCAACATATCCATATACTTTCATTGTAAGTGTATTTCTGTCAACACATTTCTTTTTAAAATGAGTCCAAATATTCTGCCACAGATGTTGTCAATAAAGCTTAAGTTGTTTTTAACACAGGATCACTTCTTTAATTATAACCAATATCAATTAGCTTCTCTTGTGATTCTTTGATTGACACACCCCCAACTCTGAAAATTGGGGCTCAATGAAAATCTTGAGTTCCCACCGGTAATTAAACCATTGTGGTGTCATTCATTTGCAATCATCTTGTAAATACTATCATTCCACCATGACTTAACGGCAGCATATGTCAGTTGAAAAGATGCAGGCTTGAAGTAACTTTGCTCTGCAGTTCTCAAGGGATCTGTTACCCTGTCTGTCAGTGCAACAGACCCTCTATGGGTTATTTCTCAATGGTTATATCTGACATGTTGTTTTGAACAACCTTACTATACCTCCCAGTGCTCTTTTCTGGAATTTACTGGTTTGCAGACATTGTGTAATACATGCATGGGAAACTTCATAGTAGACCCACCAAGTTGCCCTTTGCCCCTTGAACACCATCAATGCCTTGAATTCCCTAAAAGCAAGACACAAGGTTTTGTTTCACAAAAACGCAGCAGTTAAAAATCTCAATTACACCACAGCACCTAATTTCATGATGTGCATGAAAACTAGCCATTATGTAAATATGATGGATGGGCAATTGTCTTACCTGCTGCCCAGGTGGACCAGGTGGCCCTCTTGGCCCCACAAGTCCTCTTAGCCCCTGTAAAGAAAAACAATCAGAAACTCATCAGAAACTCCCATTAACTTTATGAAGGTCAAGTTTGTTAATGATCGAAGAGTATATTACTACAGATTACAGCTGGTTTATGCACAAGGGTGTTTATGCACATCTGTGCTAATGTTTATGCGAACATGTGTGTAAACCTCCTCTTTCCTCTAGTTTGTGTGTGTGTATGTATGGCTGGCGTGTGTGTTTTGTTTTTGTCAGTCTTGGTCTTTGTACACCGGCCAAGCCACCTGTTCCAGAGCCACATCTGTGATCTCCAGGGAGGTGACTGATATGGAAATATAATCATGCAGGCCAGGATTTCATCTCTTCCCTACACCAATCTCGCAGCTCATCTATCTCCATCCCCGCATTTATCTCCACAGCATCTCTCTCTCTCGGCAGGCACCGTGCCGTAATGGTGCTCAAGTCCCTTACTACTCTAGGTGATCCATTTAAACAGCCAGAGCCCCAATGGATCACAGCTCACCTGCCGAGACTTAAATGGTGCTTGAGCCACCGTTAATCAGGCTGCGCCAAGCAGGAACACGGGCCTGCCCATGGTATGTCAGAGACGTGTATGTGTTTATGCGCCTATGTGCATGTGTATCTGTCTGTGGGTTGGGACATGTCACTCACAGGTTCTCCTGGTTGCCCTCTTGGTCCAACAGGTCCATCCGAACCCTGTAATAGGAAATGTCAATCAACAAGTTTGCCAATATAATCATCTTCATTGTGGTAGAAAAAATAAGTGAGATCCGGCCTTTGGTCTTTGAGGAAGGATGTCAGAAGGGTTATGTATGCAAAAATATTCCCATTCTTGAAAGCTGTGATCAATGTGAATTGCTGCTGCATACATTTTTCAACTTTGCATAATGAGAACATCCCACACAGTGCACGGCTTGTCTCTTTCATGCGATTTGTGAGTACACACCTGAGGCAGTGCAGGGGATCTTTAAACGGATTATTAGTAATCTGATAAAAGACTCATTTAGGGGGTTGCACAAAGCTCCGAAAAACAGGATAGAAGGAAAGGCAAATCTGTGTTACCTTATGACCGGGCTCTCCAGGTGGACCATGGGGTCCTGGTTTTCCTCTGTCTCCCTGAGGAATGTTCACATGAGAGTCACATTTAAGAAATACGGCACACAATATGAATTCTAAATTAGATCTATTAAAAGTGAAGCGGAGCGTTTAGACACATCTAAGAGCCACTCTCGAGTGAGCAGTAAACAGACTGTGTGATTTGATTAAGCAATTTGGTGTTCTCTACGCACTCTATGTCCTTTGTTCCCTGGAAGACCAGGTAGTCCATCAAAGCCCCTGTCACCCTGCAAAAAAGACAGAGATCCATGAGTAAGATCGACAAAGCTGCCTTCTCAAACACACTCCAGCAGCACACTTCATTAGCTAAACAGAACTTGTGTTCTTTCACAATGTCATATGATTTGCTTCAAACACACAAACACACAGACGTGAGCAGTGACTACGGGGCAGAGGAGTGTGTGTGGCATGTGGCAGGGTTTGGCAGGCCGCCTCAGAGGAACCTTCCCATCTGCTGCAATTCTCAACCCGCATCCAGTGCTGGGACTCGGAGAGCTGCGGGAGTACCTCACACTTCCTCATCAAACACGCTGCTGTTGTGCTAAATAGCTCTGCGTGGTTTATTTACTGACGGGTTCTGCAGCTGGACAGGGCTGAATGCTTGCTATTGTCAGCGCACACAATAAAACACAGCTTTCAATAGCAAATGGTTCCATCAATGACCAGAACTATTAGGGTCAAATTAAAAAGTTTTCGGTGTTCCGATTTAGCTCTGGCAGATGAATCTACAATTTGAGCACATACACACACAAGCTAATCACACACAAAAGCTTGATATTTTTGATCATTGCCCATGCAAAACTCGCCAACATATAGAGAGCTGCGGGAATGAGTCCTAAAACCCAGAAATTACTTATTTTTACAATTCTGGTTATATCAGCCCAAAGTCAGTGGGTTTTTGTAATGGGTTTTTGGTTAAATGCCTAAAATATGGTCTGTGGTTCACACAAGCTTAAAATATTTTCATGTTTATTCTGTGACATAAAATACTTCAATAATACCTCACTCGTGATTTTTGATCATGCTCTTGAAAATGGCGGTTGCTAAAAAGTGGGAGTGCAAAATAGTGTTTCGTTAATGAAAACATTGATGATAAATGTTGGCAAGCTTGTTTTTTCCCCTGACTAAAATGAGACTTTGACGAGACGACAATAAGGTCAATGAACAATAACTGTGACTATATCAACATGCAATATTGTTGATAAAAGACAAGACTGACATGTATTTTAAAGAATACCAAAATCTTTTTATTTTCATCAAAAAAAGGAGACAAAATATTATTGCGGGCTGCTGTACATGCCTCTACTTCATGACCTTCCATGCGTACGGTTGCCAGATATAAAGAGTTTAAGTCCCCAAATTAGAGCTTCTCTGTAAAAAGGACACATTTTCTTGTTTTGCTTAATTTTGCCATCTGACAACCATGAACATGCACTTGCTCTTTTTTTTTGTTTTTACCAGTTTTCATATTGTAGACAGATATTACTTTATATATTAAATAGCCTACAATCAGTACACTAGATGAGGTAAAATAGACCATGCGAGTTCACATTCTATTTCTATTGATTTGTGCTTATTGATGAAAGTGCAATGCCTGAAATGTAAAAACAAATTCATCAGCAATTATATTATATATTATATTATATATTATTATATATTATATTATATATTATTGCAAGTATATATATTTATATATGCAACCCGAATTCTGGAAATGTTGGGACGTTTTTTTTTTTTTATTTGAATAAAATGAAAACTAAAAGACTTTCAAATTGCATGAGCCAATATTTTATTCATAATAGAACATAGAGAACATAAATGTTTAAACTGAGAAATTTTACACTTTTATCCACTAAATGAGCTCATTTTAAATTTGATGCCTGCTACAGGTCTCAAAAAAGTTGGCACGGGGGCATCAAAGGGTTGAAAAAGCAAGAAATTTGGAAAAGATTCAGCTGGGAGAACACATAGCAACTAATTAAGTTAATTGACATCAGGTCTGTAACATGATTAGCTATAAAAGGGATGTCTTAGAGTCTCTCAGAAGTAAAGATTGGCAGAGGCTCTCCAATCTGTGAAAGAGTGCATAAAAAGCAGGGCCGTGCAAAGACCTTTGGAGGTGCAGGTGCTTAAAGTATAAAAGAGGGCTGTGCTCCGTGCTGATGTGTATCGAAATGGATGCTTCTGTATTGATACAGTAGCAAATGCCATGACGCAGGTTTGAAAAAGAAACACAGAACAGAAAAGACCATTTTAAGTTTAAATGTTAAAGACATTTTTGCACCTCTTAATTACTCTGGAATGATATTATTATTATTATTATTATTGTTATTGAGTTTACAGGGTATGGTGGTTTTGCTGTTGTAAACACTACTGTTGTTGTTGTAGAAAAAAATATTCCTGTCTTATTTAAAATAGAATTCTATACTAATCCTGTTCTGAATTTATTCATTTTTTGAATGATAATGATTATAAAAACAGGATTGATAAGTATAATTCGGAGGACGAGAAAATAAGTATTAGCCTGCTTTACCAGTGTTGTGATAATTATTAAAGGCATGCTACGTTTTTTAAATAAATACTGTAATAATAATAGTTCAAAGTATGAATAGTTTTAGTCAGATAACAAAAAAGACAAGACACCTCGATGCGCTTTAAACTTTTTCCAATTAAACAGCAAGAACGAAAGAGAAAAAGCACCTTTGTTTTAACTGCTGCAGAACTACATTAGCTGCATTTTTAATATATAATATTAATTTTAATAAAATGTAAATTCGTCCCCCACGCTTTATTTGAGCTCGAGCAGGTGTTTTCACATAGAGGTTTCTAGATTTAAATCTAGATTTAAATTAAAAGAGACATGACCTGACGTTTTATTCGTATCCAAAATGAGGAGATGTGAATATCAGGAGAGCTGAACACTCTCGTGCAGTGCATGTTTCATTCATACTCGAAGCGAGAGGGGGCTCTCGTGCAGAAACTTTTGACGTGCAGGAAATCCCTAATATCATATGCCTAATATGAACAAACTCACACCGCTATAGCTGTAGCTGAGCTGAATAAAAAGCAGAAACGTTTTTACTGATGAAACGTGAAGAAAATAAATACACGATTGCGAAAATATATGGTTTATGTGTGTTTTTCAAGTTATCTTCAGGTAATAAATAAACTATATTAAAAATTCAGTACCGATTGACCTAATTTAGTATAGAAACTATAAAATATATTTCCTGAATTATTCTGTGATAAAAATGGTAAAAGGGTGTTTGTAGTAGCCTTTATAAACCAATCATAAAATTGTTATTAGGAAAACATTGAACAAAAATATTGTTGCCCCTTGCTGCAGCTAACCGTGCTTCCACAGGCTACACACAGCAATATAAACAACAGCTGTGCATGAGAGGGATCGTCCCAGATGATATCGTCAGTTGAAAGGTCATCATGTGGATAATTTAATTTACGGCTAAGTATTATTTAGTAATTGTACTAATAGTTAGATTTGTCAGGCCTTCACAAAAGGGCGTTTAATTACAAAAAAAACCCCCAGCAACAACAAAAAATTGCCTTGACAAAAGGGCACTTTGGTCATCAAAGGGAAAAGGGGCAGGTGATCAAGCACACACCGCACTCCCCTCTGCACGTGCCTGGTAAAACGATTGTGGAATACTTTAAAAACAACATTCCTCAATGTCAAATTGCAAAGGCTCTGCAAATCTCATCATCTACAGTGCATAACATCATCAAAAGATTCAGAAAAACTGGAGAAATCTCTGTGTGCGTAATCAAACAAGGCTGAAGACCCTTGTTGGATGCCCTCAGAAGACACTGCATCACTCATCGGCATAATTCTGTCATTGACATTACTAAATGGGCCCAGGAATACTTCCAGAAACCACTGTCGGTAAACACAATCCGCCGTGCCATCTGCAGATGACAACTAAAGCGCTATCATGCAAAAAGGAAGCCATATGTGAACATGGTCCAGAAGCGCCGTCGTGTCCTGTGGGCCAAAGCTCATTTAAAATTAACTGTTTCAAAGTGGAAAAATGTTCTATGGTCAGACGAGTCCAAATTTGACATTCTTATAAGAAATCAACCTTCGAGAGTGTTATCAGCGTTCAGTTCAAAAGCCAGCATCTCTGATGGTATGGGGGTGCATAAGTGCATACAGTATGGGCAGCTTGCATGTTTTGGAAGGCACTATGAATGCTGAAAGGTATATAAAGGTTTTAGAGCAACATATGTTCCCCTCCAGACGATGTCTATTTCAGGGAAAGCCTTGTGTATTTCAGCAGGACAATGCAAAACCACAAACTGCAGCTATTACAACAGCATGGCTTCATAGTAGAAGAGTCCGGGTGTTGAATTGGCCTGCCTGCAGTCCAGATCTTTCACCTATAGAGAACATTTGGCGCATCATTAAATGAAAAATACGTCAAAGACGACCACAAACTATTCAGCAGCTGGAAACCTATATCAGGCAAGAATGGCACCAAATTCTAACACCAAAACTCCAGAAACTCATAACCTCGATGCCCAGACGTCTTCAAACTGTTTTGAAAAGAAGAGAAGATGCTACAGCGTGGTAAACATGCCCCCGTCCCAACTATTTTGAGACCTGTAGCAGGCATCAAATTTTAAATGAGCTAAGTTTGTGCATAAAATTTTAAAATTTCTCAGTTTAAACATTTGTTATGTTATCTATGTTCTATTGTGAATAAAATATTGCCTCATGTGATTTTAAATTATTTTAGTTTTCATTTTATTCAAATTTAAAAAACGTCCCAACATTTCTGGAATTCGGGTTGTATATATAAATATACTTGCAATATTGTTGATGAATTCGGGTTGTGTATATATACAGTCGTGGTCAGAATTATTGGCACTCTTGGTAAATATGATCAAAGAAGGCTGTGAAAATTAATCTGCATTGTTAATCCTTTTGATCATTTATTTAAAAAATTCACAAAAATCTAACCTTTCATTGGAGAATAAGAATTTAAAATGGGAGGAAATATCATTATGAAATAAATGTTTTTCTCTATTACACATTGGCCACAATTAACGGCACCCTTTTATTCAATACTTTTTGAAACCTCCATTTGCCAGTTTAACAGCTCTAAATGTTCTCCTATAATGCCTGATGAGGTTAGAGAACACCTGACAAGAGATCAGAGACCATTCCTTCATCCAGAATCACTCCAGATCCTTCAGATTCACAGCTCCATGACGGTGCTTCTTCTCTTCAGTTCACCTCACTCATTTTCTACAGGGTTCAGATCAGAGGATGGGAATGGCCTTAGCAGAAGCTTGGTTTTGTATTTGATAGAATCCATGATCCATGTGTCTAAACAAGATGTACAGGACCTCCAGTAGAAATATAGGCCCACAACATCAAAAATACAGCAGTATATTTCATTGTACACAAGGGGTACTTTTTTATCCCTGTGTTCACCAACCCCATCTTGAGGGTTTGCTGCTAAAAAGCTAATTTTTTAGTTTCATCTGACCATAGAAGCCAGTCCCGTTTGAAGTTCCAGTCGTGTCTGATAACTGAATATGCTGGAGTTTGTTTTTGGATGAGTGAGGAGAATTTTTCTTGAATCCCTCCCAAACAACATGTGGTGATGTAGGGACTGTTTGGCATTTTTTTTAAAGGTGTTCTGATCTCTACAATTCTCCAGCTGTGGTCCTTGAAGAGTCTTTAGCCACTCAAACGCTACTTCTCACCGTGCATTTGGACGATATAGACACACGTCCCCTTCCAGGCAGATTCATAACATTTTCTGTTGATTGGAACTTCTTAATTATTGCCTTGATGGTGGAAATGGGAATTTTCACTGCTCTAGCTCTTTTCTTAAAGCCACTTCACTAATTTGTGAAGCTCAATTATCTTTTGCTGCACATCAGATATATATTCTTTGGTTTTTTTTTCTCATTGTGATGGATGATTAAGGGAATTTGGACTTTGTTTTCCCTCCTATTTATTATTTCTGTGAAACAGGACGCCATGGCTGGATAATTTCATGTTCATAATCACCCTTGAGTGCTCAAAATTGTAAATATGAATGGGAATATACTTCAGAGATATTTTACTCATAAGAATTTCTAGGGGTACCAATAATTGTGTCCAACGTGTATTTGAGAAAATCATTTATTTCATAATGAGATTTTTCCCCATTTTCAATTGTTTTAGTTCAATGAAAGGTTAGATTTTTGTGATTTTTTAAAAATAAAAGATCAAAAGGATTAATAATGTGGGTTTATTTTCAGAGCCTTCTTTGATCATATTTACCAAGGGTGCCAATAATTCTGACCACAACTGTATATATATATATATATATATATATATATATATATATATATTTTTTTTTTTTTATGTGAGTTTTCGTTGACTAAAACTAGACTAAAATGCTCAGACGAAGTCGACTAAAACTTGGCTAAACAAAAACAGAACACAGGACTAAGACTAAGACTAAATTAAAAAAACTAAGACTAAGTCTAAATTAAAAATGGCTGACAAAATGAACACTACTACAGAAGTTTTGAGAACATTAAGGAGGACTTACCTACTCACCAGACCATTTTTATTGTGTTTATAACAATGAACTATTTTAACTCAAACTTTCCATATGTTAGGTTTATATAGGCTTATATAAGTTGTGTTAAATTGTGAAGATTATCTTAATGAACAAAATGTGTAGGAATATTTTGCTGGTCACAGAGCTTATGTTTTGCAATAATCCAAAAGCCTGTGGAAAAATCCTATAGGCTTTTTGTCGATGGAACCAGGCTGATGCTAACTTTTGGATTGGCCTACAAAAATACGTCCTCCCTGCAGAACTCTTTTGTGGTTGGTTACTAGGGCATTGCTATGCAGTTGCTAAGGAGTTTCTTGCCTCTTGCAATTTAAAATGAGATATGTACTGAGGTTTAATATTTAGCATTAGGGTAGTTGTTCAAACCCCTAACCTAAGTATGAGCAATAGTAGTAATGACTGCCTAATTATCATAGGTTAAAGTCAGATGTGTAAACACAGGGAAGAATCTCGAATCGCAGAGGAAGCTGATATAAATGGTGGGATGCAGCCACAGCCCTTATTATTGTGCACGGCCTGTCCTATTGGGACTATATGGTGAATCACCTTTGCTCCTGTCTCTCCAGGAGCCCCTCGACCTCCATCTGCCCCTGATCGACCCTGCAAGGTGAAACACAGAATACCACTTCGTCATCATATTCTGTGCACTGCTTTATGCAATATTCATGAAGCAAAAAACACAGCACATCAATATAGAAACTGTTATCACCCAATTCATATTCATGATGAGGTTAATTAAATGGATCAGATTTGAACTTTGATCACTCATCCATTGATTTTCTTACACTGCGTGTGAGATGTTCAGTCTTACCCTTTTCCCTGGTTTCCCATTAAGACCAGCAGCACCTGGCAACCCACGTGGGCCCTTAAAAGAGAAGAATAAAAACAGAGAGAGAGATGATTTTAAAGGCTACTGAATGTAAAGAGGGAATATCAAAAGGAAATGTCCTCACCGCAGGCCCAGGCTCTCCACTGTCCCCTTTTAGTCCACTGGGACCTGGTAGACCCTGGAACAAACATACATTTTCAAAGACAGAAAGTATCCATTCAACCCCCCCCAAAAAAACCCAAAACAATCTGAATTTGAAGTAGATTGCATAGGCTGTGCTAAAAAGAAAAAAAAAACATCTGAAATAAACTGGAAAAGAAATGACAAAGATTTCTCACCACTGGGCCCGGCCTCCCGGTGAGACCTAATGGACCTGGAGGGCCCTTCAATGATAGCTAGAAGCAAAGAAAAATAAAAACAAACAAAAAGTTTCACATTTCTCCTCATTCTTAACCTGCATTTGTACGTGTATTTGTACTGAATTTGCAATGTTGTCTAAAATTCAAAAATGACCTATTCTCAAATCAGGCTTTAAGATGAGCATAGATTATAAACAAAAGTTATTTGCATAATATACTGTAACTAGTGCTGTCAAACGATTAATTGGATTAATCCCATCCAAAATAATTTTTGTTTGCATAATATATGTGTGTTTTCTGTGTATATTTATTATGTATATATAAATACACACACATACAGTATAAATTTATCATAATTATAATTTTTACATGTATTTACAAATTCATTTTAATGGCACTAATTTTATTAAAGCACGATTAACCCAGCGCGCATTTTCTGTTTGACCCGTGGCCTAGCCCGTGGTTGGAGAAATGAATAGAGATGCTGACAGTGTTGCCAACTTAGAGACTTTTCAGACCCCTTTAGCAACTCCCCCCACCCCCCGCAAAAAAAAGCACCTAGCGAACAATCTTTAGGGTTTGCCCAAGCCTTATTTAGTTTCTGAGACCCGCCAGAACAGAAACAGTCAAATATATCAATGAAAATTGTTTTATTGAGAATTTAGCTGCATCAAAATACAGTATGTGGGCACATAGAGGCAAACAAATGTAGGCTAATAATAAATAATATATATACATTTTGCATGTTCAGAAGAAGTGAGCTGCCCTGTCATGTGAAAATGTAAACAGGTGTTTGTGTAAGTAAATTGCTCAGTGCAAAGAAAGTAAAGTAATTGGAGCCTGGTATTTCTATGTTCTTTTTTCATGTGTCTAATAGACATGGACAAGTTCTTTGAAAAACATCTTTGACCTTTGTAACATGTCTAGTCATGTTGGGGGAAGTCGTGGCCTAATGGTTAGAGAGTCGGACTAGTAATCGAAAGGTTGCGAGTTCGAGCCCCCGGCCGGCAGGAATTGTAGGTGGGGGGAGTGAGTGTCCAGCGCTCTCTCCACCCTCAATACCACGACTGAGGTGCCCTTGAGCAAGGCACCGAACCCCCAATTGCTCCCCGGGCGCTGCAGCATGGCTGCCCACTGCTCCGGGTGTGTGTTCACGGTGTGTGTGTGTGTGTGTGTGGATTTGTTCACTACTCACTGCTGTGTGTGTGCACTTGGATGGGTTAAACGCAGAGCACCAATTTCGAGTATGGGTCACCATACTTGACAATACGTCAATACGTCACGACTGACTTAGTCTTCATGCTCCATGTTAACTATGGTTTCACTAATAATAAACATATATTGCATAAAGCATCCATATTTGTCCATGCCCATGTTGATTAGAGTATTAAAAACTTGAAAAGTATTAATTTAAGGTACATTTAGAACAGATAAAAATGTGCGATTAAGTAGCGATTAATCGCAAGTTAACTCATGACAATCATGCGATTAAATATTTTAATTTACATGTCTATATTTATATTCGTATAATGTGTATTATAAATAAATATATTTAATATATAAAAATATTTTTTTTCTGAAATACATACATGCATGTGTGTGTATTTATACTGTATATACACAATAAATATACACAGTACACATACATATATTATGTAAACAAAAACCTTTATTTTGTATGCGATTAATCGTTTGACAGCACTAACTGTAAAACTGTTCAGTATTACACAACATCTAGATTTTTACCATTTCTGAAGACATTGTGCGAAATGCTAGGGTGATGTAGGCTGCTGCCAAGAGATCTGAGCAGTTTTTGTTTTAGTGTAATTAAAATAATAATAACAAAAATGTTTAAACTTAATGAAGTCAGGTCAGTTCAATCAAATTGTGTTTTTATTTGAATAAAACAACTCAAAAATCAACTTCAAATGTTTTTGCTCATTATGTTTGTTGTTGTTTTGTGAAAAAATACTTTTATTCAGCAATTGTTTTCAACACTGCTAATAATAAATGTTTCTTGAGCATCAAATCAGCATATTAAAATTATTTCTGATGGATCATGTGACATTGAAGACTGAAGTAATGGCTGCTATAAATTCAGCTTTGCATCACAGGAATTAATTACATGAATAATTATAGAATAAATAATACAAAACATTTTTTACAATACTGTACTATTCAAAATATGTACTTTTTTTTCTCTACTGTGCTGTATATTTGATCAAATTATTGCAGCTCTGGTGAATATAAGAGACATGAACAATATGAAACCATATGAAAATTTTGTCCTTCAGTGCAAGTTTATTGGATTCTTCCACTTATTTTATCTTCTGAATAGCCAAATATCACAAATCTCAAAAACTAACAAGACACTTCTTCCACGATACCTCCCCTCACATAGCCACATGATTTGTAGGTATCCTTCATGTCTGTATCAGACATGCAATACAGGATGAGTTGCAAATTTTCTATATTTTTGGTGTTTTGTATTTTTGGGTTTGTTGAAATTCCTAAACCTAAATGTAAACATTAGTAATAGTGATGCTTGTGTTAGCAAACACTATTGATAATACAGTCATGATAATGAGTGAAAGGCACAGATGTAAGTGCCGTGTAAGTTTGGTTTGTGTCTTACTTTGGTCTGTTGTAAGATGGCTTGAGCCTGCGCCTCTTGAGCCGATATCACAGGTCCCTTCTGAGAGTCTCCTCCATACTGGAACTTAGTGCAAAAAAAGAGATTATTAACTAAATAACTGATGTACATTAAGTAACTCACTATTAAAGATATACTTTAACATATTAAGCACACAAATAAATGGAAATATACTGGATGCCATTAAGTCTGATTATATCACAGCTCCACCATGTGGCCAAAGCATGCTATTGAGGCTCAGGCCTCCTGTTTTGTGAGGTAAAATTAATTAATTCATTAATTTCCTCTGGCAAACAACTCCAGCTAATGAGATGCAAGTGGTTTAAATGTGTTACTGAAGGAATGACTTCATCTTACGGGTAACATAAGCAAAGTGCCTGGAGGACCCGGTATCCCATCAGCGCCAGGCAGCCCTGGACGTCCCTCAGGACCCTTGTGGGAGGAGAGACAATTAACTCAATTCATTGATGGAGCATTTCTGTACATGCACGTGTGCACAATTGTGTCAGCAATACTTACTTGACAAAACAATTGCATGAGCAACAGCATTCCTCATTTATTCCCTATCCATTGGCTTGTGTCCTGAATGCATTCTAACACCTGATGATTTTTTTTAGTGTTGCCTGCATCAAAGCCTACTGTGCTCATTTGCCTGGTGTAAAACATTTAAGAGCTCAGCTAATCAAAGCTGTCAATCAACATTCCTCTCCCAACAACACAGAACTTCAATCTTCAAAAGAAAAGATAAAACCTGCGGCTAGAACATTTTCCTCTGCCTTTCACTCAATGGTATAAGACCTGTATAGATATACGAGGCCAAAAAGAGCTTACATCTCAAGCGAACGTGCTTTCTCAGCCTAGTCTGATGTTTTTACTAAAACTCAACTCTTTTGTGAAGCTGACACCCCAGAGAAGTTGATTCACAACCAGCCAGAGGCGCTAAACTGAGCGGAGACAAAAGAATAATCTATCTTCATCCCTACTGTCAGAGGTAAATGATGAATTCAGGTTCTTTACTGCAGTTGGAAGTCTGCAGTCTGTTTTACCCTGCTAAGGGATTGTGTGTAAAGAGTGAGTCACACTACAAGAACAGACACACTGTCCGGCGCAAATTAGGTCAAACTATCAGATGAGTCATGGCTCCCCTGATGCCTATGGTCTCGGTAGAGGTTGGTGGTCCCTTCGAGGGGCTCTGACTCATCGGTGAGGTTTGTTCCATCAGCACACGATTCCAATCACCCCCCCGATCCCCGGGAGGTGTCCTGTGTGTCCTAGATTCGAGGTTCATGTCAGGTCATGTGGGTCAGCTGATTGTGAGGACACTCACCATATCACCTGGGTCTCCACCTGGTCCCGGGGGGCCTGTGATGCCAGGAATTCCTGGAAGACCCTGGAAAAATAAACAGACACACAAATCGTTTTTTAATGAAAACAAATGCCGGACACCCCTTTAAGACCACTTGAAATCACTTGAAAGCTTTTTTCCCTAGAACTCCATTAAATCTTAATAGTATTATGACTTACTTGCGGTCCTGGTGGGCCATGAGGTCCTTGAAAATATGTGCCCTAGTTAGTATAAAACACAAAGAGATTAGAATTAGTTTGCATTAGCCAACATAAATCAATGTGTGTACAGTATGTGTGTGTGTAACTTCACACTCCAGCACTCACTGGTTCAACAACAGCTGGTTCTCCCTTCTGTCCTTTCTCAAATTGCCTGCCCTGTAAGAGAAAGAAAAGGTGACAGATGAGATCTTGGTCACAACTAGCTGGGATTGGAGTTACAATAATGCTACTTGTTACAATAAGTAGTTTTAAAATTTTCAGTGTAATTTCGTGATTATTGATACCAATTTTCAAACCACACCAAAAACAAATGTGCAAATGGAACATGAACATTTATTTAAAAGGTGAAAGAAAGAAAGAAAGAAAGAAAGAAAGAAAGAAAGAAAGAAAGAAAGAAAGAAAGAAAGAAAGAAAGAAAGAAAGAAAGAAAGAAAGAAAATAAATGGAAAGTGGACATTTATTTAAAAAGTTAAATATAAATACAAATAATCTCAAACTGAATTAAAACAATGTTGTTTAGCTTTCAGTATTTTTCAGTTAAATAAACATTACTTTTTGCAAATCTTCTGACATAAATAAATAATAAATCTTAAATAAATAAATAACCTACCTACCTTGTGGAAAGTGGAAATGTATTTACACAGGTAAATATTTATAGAAATATTAACTAACTTAATTAAAACAATGACATTTAGCTCCCATTTTTTCTCAGTTAAGTAAACATTGCTTTTGCATATTTATGCATATTGCATATTCTGACATAAATCTGATACTGTATAAAAACTACTATTATGCATTTCGGTCTCATTTAAATATCAACTCGGTCCCGAAGAACCAGTACTTTGGGCATCCCTAAATGGGATAAAGAGAAGATCCATATTTGCCTGTGTGTTTTACAAAACCGTACCTCTCCATCCCATGTGCCCGGCTTCTCCCTCTGCACGGGGTCAAATCGGTCATCATAAACCTCATATTCCTCATACTCCTGTTCAAAGCTGTTCGAGTCGTTTTTAAACTCATACTCCAAGATCTATGAATGCAGAAAACATCCCAACAGCAGTTATCACCTCAAACATGCTCGCAATGTTAGGAAAAGCCCGGAAACAGAAACCACATACCTCATAGTCTGTGATATTGGGGCCAACTGTCACTGTGGAGACCAAGAGCTCATTGTGTTCATCGCCATAAAGGTCATCACTAAACTCCTCAACCTCTGGTGTTTTAATCGGCCTCTCTTCCTGCACACCAACACAGCAGAGTCAGAAGTAGCACAGCCATGGCAACCGCAACCATGGAGATACAGAGCACAATCAGTCATTTCCACTCTACATTAGTTTGGGTTCACTGGGCATCTAAGCTTTAGAGACATTAAAGCCAGAAATATCGTCTACACAAGTACATGATTGCAGATTGCGAATGTACTGTATCGGAATACGTTGCATTCTCAGTGTTGCCACAAGGGGTGCTATATAGTGAGTATTAGCATAAGCTTGTCTTGTTCTTTGTTTTTTCCCTCTTCACGTTAACTACTGTCATGGCTGAGCAACAGTAAGATGAAAATCTTGCTTGAAGTTACAGCACTGAAGAGTAGCAGATGTTTGATTGCAACTCTTTCGCCCCCTTGAGTACCGAGATTTGTTTGTAGTGCAAGAGTGCATAGTAAAGGAGAAGTTCACTTCCAGAATAAGCATTTCCTGATAATTTGCTCACCCCATGTGATTCAAGATGTTCATGTTGTTCATGTCTTTCTGTCTTCAGTCACAAGGTTTTTGAGGAAAACATTCCAGGATTTTTCTCCATAAACTGGACTTCAGTGGTGGCCAGTGGGTTGAAGGTCCAAATTGCAGTTTCAAAGGGCTCTACACAATCCCAGCTGAGGAATAAAGGTCTTATCTAGCAAAACGATCGGTCGTTTTAAAAAAAATAAATAAAATTAATTGATATACTTTTTAACAACAAATGCTCATCTTGCACTAGCTCAGCAATGCGCGTGCCCATCTTTACGCATTACGTAATCACGTTGGAAAAGTCACATGTGATTAGTTCTTCGTCTGTGTATTTCGGTTTAAATAGATATGGTATGGTGAAAAACTCCTTCTCATTTTCTCCTCCAACTTCAAATCGTCCGACGCCGTTGTTTTACCTTTTTTTGTAAAGGGCGTTTGACTTTTTTTTGCCCGTTCGCTTTATTTTATTTATTTATTTCCACCTACGTCACACGTGATCTTTCTAACGTGATTATGTAATGTGTGAGTTCGGGCTGGTGCAAGATCCTTTCACCAGATTAGACCCTTATTCCTTGGCTGGGATCGTGTAAAGTCCTTTGAAGCTTCATTGAAACGGCAATTTGGACCTTCAACCTGTTGGCTGCCATTGAAGTCCACTGTATGGAGAACAATCCTGAAATATTTTCCTCAAAAACCTTAATTTCTTTGCGACTGAAGACAGAAAGACATGAACATCTTAGATAACATGGGGGTGAGTAAATTATAAGGAAATTTTTATTCTGGAAGCTAACTTATCCTTTAATGACGTGACTGCGCTTGCAATATGCTGGCCAAGCATTTGCAACTGTGTTTGTGTACTTGCATAGAATATGTTTCTGGCTTCACTGTGCTTTAAATCTCCAGGTCACTGTTGACTAATTAAAATGTTAGCGCAATTAACAGGTGCAGGTTAAAGAAACATTCTGGTTACAAAGCCAGCTTGAAGGCATAAATACTGCTGAGCTGTTGAGTGTGAGGTGGTTTTATTAACAACGCGAGATGTCAGCACAAAAGCCGTATGTTCTGATGGCAGCCATAAAAGCATGAAAGGAAGGGTGAGCAAACTTGGCACACTGATATTGGCATCTGAGTTTTACCTCAGCAGAAGCTTGATTCAAACAGCAAAAACTACATCTATCAGAGCTGTCGGAGGTAAATGTATCAAAAAGATGCATGAAAATGGATTTATGTTAGACACAGTCCTGTTTTTCATTCTGTCTTGGTGCGCATCTTTCAGTTTCAATCTTTAAAGCGTGCCAAGTCAACAAATAAAAGTGTAACTCTATGCCAAAACCTGAATGAAATATGCATCATGTCTCATATTCAACTTTCAACACACATCAAAGTGTCACTGTCGCAATGAGCCATAATCCATATGCATTTTGAGTCAATACATCTCACTGAAGCTACAAAATATGACGACATTGTAATTTTTTATGAGCCTAACGTCTGGGAAGAAGAGTTTTGGTGCTGTTATTGGGAAGGTTAGAATGGCAGAGGCTGGTTAGTAGTACAATGGACAACTGGTGGTTAAAAAGTGTGAGGGGAGTCAGTGATTGGTCAGGAGAACAATGGGGAGGGAGGAGGAAGTATGGGCAACGACACTGGCACTTTAGGTTCTACCTCCACCTCCGTCTTTGAGGATTCAGAAACTGCGGTTGCCAGTACAGATTGGTCTTCAAAATCTGTCACAGGCTTTGTAGTGGCATTGGCGAGCTCGTCCTGATAGGTGTCAGGTTCATGAGTGGGCATGTCGGGTATGGAGTCCAACAGATCGACCATTGTTGTTAGAGATGATTGTACTGGTGACTTGGGCTGCTCCGTCGCAGCTGGTGAAGTCCCTTGATGAGGTTCCTGAGCCAAATACTCCGGCAGCTTAGAGGACACCTCAAGGAAACCTTCTTCGAGAGCTTCGATTTGCTTTTTCTTCTTACGAGATTCTTTTTTGCCTTTCTTATCTCTCTTTTTCTTGTTCTTTTTGCCTTTGCGATCTTTCTTGGAGCGTTTCTTTGGTTCCACAGGCTCATCTCCCTGCATGATGTCATTGAAGTTATGGATGGGTTTGGCCTTTTATTGATGGGGCAAGGAGTCAGAGGTCAGGCATAGATGAACAGAATTAAAATAGTTACAGAGGTAAAAACAGTAGGACAACACAACTTGTAAATCATACTGACATGTATATGAATGGCTCGTTACATCTCTACATAAATTAATCTAAAATTAAGTTGGCCGACTGATTCTGCTAGACAATGTATTATTCTCTTTGCAAATTAGGTCATAGTTCAACTTGTTCTCAATTCAGATATGCGCTACATTATCAGCCCACAATTCAAGGGGTCGGAGTTGAGCTGCTTACAGACTATTATGAGAGGCCCTAACTGAATAGGCTTGATGAGGCCTGTCGGGGGGAGATTATATGAATAATGTGAGAACCAAAGCGAGGTGTTGAGATGCCAAGTCGGGCAGTATAGAATGGGATCAGTGTGAGCTCTGGTAATAGGTCAGTAATGTGAGCAATGCTGATGAATCTCGCCATTAGTCCCTCTTCTCTCAGCTGTTGTGGGAACTGAAAGCCAGCTGGCTCTACCTCTGAATGGCTGCCGATAGACACTTTTCCTTTAGCCAACTTGGAGAGAGACATACGCAGACATTTACATTCAGCACACTAGCACAAAACTGGGCGTGGGAGCTGTGAGGAGAAATGAATGTACGATGACCTTAAGCGTTCCTCCCAGAAGGCTGCAGAGAAATGCTAACCCACTGACATGATTACTCACTGGGCTGACTCACCCACACGTGCATGTTCACAACAAACACAAATCATCACAATCGAAAAAACATGTTCGAAATGTTCACATAAAAAATATCACATTATGAAGACAAACATGGGCCAAACTGTTTATTTGAAAGACAAAGAAGTGTCCTTGCATCATGTAGAAAGCTTCTTGTTCCTTAGGCTGTGAGTAGAAAATTAATTATGTGATTAGAAAAATGCCATCTTTGCTAAAAAGAATACAGAATGTTTTTGAGCCAGTCACCTGAGCCATAAATTTCATAGTATTAATATATATTTATTCAAAAGTTTGGAGTAAGTATATTTTTTTCAAGAAGTCTCTTGCGTTTACCAAGACTAAATTTCTTTATTCAAAAATACAATGAAAACAGTAATCATGTGGATAACACTTTATTTTAAGGTCTCTTAACTAGTTGCTTATTACCATGCATATTACTAGAATATAAGCCATTTATTAGTAGTAATTAAGCACATATTAATGCCTTATTCTACATGACCTTACTCTACATTCCTAATCCTACCCAATACCTAAACTTAACAACTACCTTACTAACTATTAATAAGCAGCAAATGAGGAATTTATTGAGGGAAAAGTCATAGTTACTATTGAATAAGTGTTCCCTATTCTAAAGTGTTACCATCATTACTCCAGTGTCACACGATCCTTCAGAAATCACTCTAATATGCTACTTTGCTGCTCAAGAAATATATTCTTATTGTTATCAATGTTGAAAACAGTTGTGCTGCTTAATATTTTAGTCATCATGATGCATGATTTTTTCAGGATGCTCAAATGAACAGAGAATTCAAAAGAACAACACTTATTTGAAATAGAATTTTTTTGTATCATTATAAATATCTTTACTGTTATTTATTGTCTCCTTGCTGAATATAAGTATTAATTTCTTTATAAAATAACCCAAACCTTTGATAATTTATTTGATGTAATATTACATATATTATACTGTATTATCAGTCAATCAGTGGAGAATGAGTTTTTTTTTTGTTACCACTGAGCTAAACAGCCCTATATTATTATTATTATTGTTGTTGTTGTTGTTGTTTAAATATTCATATTTGCATATTTTATTGTTGCAGTCTAATGATTGTTTAGTTATTATTGTGTCAAAAAGCAGAACTAAAAAAAAGAAAACGACAAAATTTATGCATTATATATATTATAAAGAGTTAATTTGCAAAAACAGATAACTAAAAAAAATCATGTTTTTCATTGTGCATTCCAATTCCAATTGTGGGAAGTCGTGGCCTAATGGTTAGAGAGTCGGACTCGTAATCGAAAGGTTGCGGGTTCCAGTCCCCGGCCGGCAGGGATTGTAGGTGGGGGGAGTGAATGTACAGCGCTCTCTCCACCCTCAATACCACGACTGAGGTGCCCTTGAGCAAGGCACCGAACCCCCAATTGCTCCCCGGGCGCCGCAGCATGGCTGCCCACTGCTCCGGGTGTGTGTTCACGGTGTGTGTGTGTGTATGTGTGTGTGTGCATTTGTTCACTACTCACTGCTGTGTGTGTGCACTTGGATGGGTTAAATGCAGAGCACCAATTTCGAGTATGGGTCACCATACTTGACAATACGTCACGACTTTACTTTACTTTTACTTTTTAATCGCAATCAAACTGCAGTTGGGTTATTTTGATTAGGTTAAAAAAAATACAGCTATCTAACACAATAAAAACATGATAACATAATAAAAAAACATGATTTCTGAAAATTTAAAAAAAAACGTAAAATTTAAGTTCCCTATCTGTCGGTCACTACGAGTTATGTCGTGACGACATTAGGGGATTTACTTGGGAGCCCCGACTGCCTCTGATAAGAGAAAACGCCAATGAAATTTGGCTAGTGGATTTTGCATACCTGAGCCACTCCCCGTGCATACGGGTATAAAATGGCGACAGGTGCATCCACTCATCAGATTTTTGCTTCGGAGCCGAGTGGATGAGAAGTCTTCAACAGATCAGATCTCCACAAAGCCGTCTGCCTCGAAGTTTGTTCCTGGGTGGCGTTACGGTGCAGACAGCGGTGTCCCTGCAGCAGCGATTCCCCTGGGCACTTCACCTGAAAGAGCAAATTTCTAAAACACTGGGCGGTTCGCGTCTTTTTTTAAGGACGCCGACAAAGTACGCTTTCCTCGGGTGGAGAATCTTGTGTTTTCTTTTGTTCTGTTGAGCCGGTCCCTCGAGCCGAGATGAGGCAGGGGTTTTACAGCCCCTACTTCATCGTGCCCAAGAAAGGCGGTGGCAGCGATCGACCTGAAGGACGCTTACTTTCATGTCTCGATTCTCCCTCGACACAGGCCGTTCCTACGGTTTGCGTTCGAGGGGCGGGCATGGCAGTACAGGGTCCTCCCCTTCGGGCTCTCCCTGTCTCCCCGTGCCTTCACGAAGGTGGCGGAGGGCGCCCTTGCCCCGTTACGGGAAGTGGGCGTCAGGATCCTCAACTATCTCGATGATTGGCTCATCCTGGCCCGGTCGCGAGAACAGTTGTGTGGTCACAGGGACCTGGTGCTCCGGCACCTCAGCCAGTTGGGGCTTCGGGTCAACTGGGAAAAGAGCAAGCTCTCCCCTGTGCAGAGAATCTCTTTTCTCGGTGTGGAGTTAGACTCTGTGAGTATGACGGCACGTCTCACGGACGAGCGTGCCCAATCAGTGCTGAACTGCCTGAATTCCTTCAGAGGCAGGACAGTGGTTCCGCTGAAACAGTTTCAGCAGCTCCTGGGGCATATGGCATCCGTAGCCGCAGTCACGCCGCTCGGGTTGCTTCATATGAGACCACTTCAGCACTGGTTACACTCACGGGTCCCGAGATGGGCATGGTGCCGCGGGACACGTCGTGTGACCATCACGCAATCGTGTCGCCGCTTTTTCAGCCCCTGGTCGGACCTTGCCTTCCTACGGGCCGGGGTGCCCTTAGGACAAGTGTCCCGGCATGTTGTTGTCACAACAGATGCCTCCAGCATGGGCTGGGGCGCTACATGCAACGGGCAGGCAGCCTCGGGGCTCTGGATGGGGCCTCGACTGCTTTGGCACATCAACTGCCTAGAGCCGTTGGCAGTGCATCTGGCCTTAAAGCAGTTCCGGCCACTGCTCCTAGGCCAGCACGTGTTGGTCCGCACGGACAACACTGCGGCTGTTTTGTACATCAACCGGCAGGGAGGTCTACGATCACGCCGCATGTCACAGCTCGCCCGCCATCTCCTCCTCTGGAGTCAGTCACAGCTCAAATCGCTGCGCGCCGTCCACATTCCGGGGGAGCTCAATCGTGCAGCCGACACGCTCTCACGACAGCTCACGTTCCCCGGAGAATGGCGACTCCATCCCGAGACGATCCGGCTGATTTGGAGTCGATTCGGGGAAGCTCAGGTAGACCTGTTTGCTTCCCACGAGTCCTCCCACTGCCAGCTGTATTTCTCCCTGGCCGAGGCCCCCCTCGGCACGGACGCACTGGCACACAGCTGGCCTCGGGCTCTGCGCAAGTATGCGTTTCCCCCAGTGAGCCTGATCGCACAGACACTGTGCAAGGTCAGGGAGGACGAGGAGCAGGTCTTGTTGGTTGCGCCATATTGGCCTACCCGGACCTGGTTTCCGGAACTCACCCTCCTCGCGACAGCCCCTCCCTGGCGCATCCCTCTGAGGAAGGACCTTCTTTCTCAGGGGCTCGGCACCATATGGCACCCGCGTCCAGATCTGTGGAACCTCCATGTGTGGCTCCTGGATGGGACGCGGCAGACTTGAGTGACCTGCCACAGGCTGAAGTGGAGTCTGTTCGCGGACTGGTGTTCTTCTCGTCGGGAGGACCTCCGAAGATGCACGATTGGAGCGGTGCTTTCTTTCCTGCAAGAGAGGTTGGAGCGCAGGCTGTCGCCCTCCACCTTGAAAGTGTACGTGGCTGCTATTGCGGCCCATCACGATGCAGTGGACGGCCGGTCCCTGGGGAAGCACGATCTCATCGTGAGGTTCCTGAGGGGTGCCAGAAGGTTAAATCCTCCTAGGCCACCCCTGATGCCCTCCTGGGATCTCTCTATTGTCCTGGCTGGACTTCAGAGGGGTCCCTTTGAGCCGCTGGACTCAGTCGAGCTGAAATTCCTGTCGGCTAAGACAGCGCTCCTGACCGCGCTCACTTCCATCAAGAGGGTCGGGGACCTCCAAGCATTTTCGGTAAGCGAAGAGTGCCTTGTGTTTGGGCCGGCCTACTCTCACGTTGTCCTGAGACCCCGGCCTGGATACGTGCCTAAGGTTCCCACCACGCCCTTCCGCGATCAGGTGGTGAACCTGCAAGCACTGCCCTCGGAGGAGGCAGACCCAGCCTTGGCGTTGCTGTGTCCCGTAAGAGCGCTGCGCATATACGTGGACCGCACCCGGAGCTTCAGAAGCTCTGAGCAGCTCTTTGTCTGCCACGGAGGTCAGCAGAAAGGGAAGGCTGTCTCCAAGCAGAGGTTGGCCCACTGGATAGTGGATGCCATCGCCTTGGCGTACCAATCCCAAAGCGAGCCGTGCCCCCTCGGGGTGAGGGCTCACTCCACACGGAGTGTTGCCTCCTCCTATGCGCTGGCGCACGGCGCCTCTTTGGCAGACATCTGTAGAGCTGCGGGCTGGGCGACACCGAACACCTTCGCGAGATTTTACAGTCTCCGCGTTGAGCCAGTCTCTTCCCGTGTGTTGGGTAACAGGTAAGTGGCGGGAAGAGTTGGCCGGTGTCACGCTTGCTGCGCCATTCCCCCTTACCCGGGGATATGAGCGCCTATTCTCTCCTCCAGTCAGTTCCCCGGACGGCGAACCCTGGCGGAGTTCCTCCAGCACCCCCGGCAGTCAGGCTGGGCGGAGCAGTCTGACGCCAGGCCCAGTACCGGTGTTAGCTTGCCCGGGTCTCCGGTCAGCCCCTGTACTCGGCTAGGTGTCCGTGTGGCCTGATTCCCTTCGGGTGATCCCACACGTGTATTCATCCACGGTACGGTTTCCCTCACAGTAAACCCGTGTCTTCCCTTTGACAGAGCTCTGTCAGACCCTGCTGGCAGCCTTCCTCCCTTCTCCTAGGTAGGAACTGCCCCAGGGTGCAGGCGCATGTAGCACTGCCCCAGGCTTGGGCCAGTCCATACCAGTGTCTCCACACGTTACCTCCCTTCGGGCAGGGTGTGGCCTCCGTAGCTCCCTTCTCCGGAAGGCTCGCTTCCCCGTCGTTACTGCCGGGCTGTAACAACAAACAGGAAAGACTTGAAGCAGTCTTTCATAGAAGGTCGAAATCCCTTCCGATTTCTGGGGAAAGGAACAGCGGCTTGGCTATCTCCAGCAGCAATGTACTCAGTGGTCCCTGCGGGCGCCGAGGTTAGCGAATTTGCGCTGGGGCGACGGGAAGGTTGCGACCTTCGCATCGCATTTGTCTGTCACGCGCTAGCTTGTCAACATCTGCATGCCACAAGGTCGTGACGGGGTTCAGGTTGTGGCGCTTTCCATAGACCCCTAATGTCGTCACGACATAACTCGTAGTGACCGACAGATAGGGAACGTCTCGGTTACGTACGTAACCCTCGTTCCCTGATGGAGGGAACGGAGACGTTATGTCCCCATGCCACAATCTTGAACCATCGCTGGTTGCCAGGGACACGTTCTTGGCTCCTCAGCGGAAAACCTGATGAGTGGATGCACCTGTCGCCCTTTTATACCCGTATGCACGGGGAGTGGCTCAGGTATGCAAAATCCACTAGCCAAATTTCCTTGGCGTTTTCTCTTATCAGAGGCAGTCGGGGCTCCCAAGTAAATCCCCTAATGTCGTCACGACATAACGTCTCCGTTCCCTCCATCAGGGAACGAGGGTTACGTACGTAACCGAGACGTTATCTGTTTTTGCAAATTAACTCTTCATACAGTATATATAAATTGGTCAAATCCTATAACTAACAGAGTGTTAGTGTTTCTGCACTAAGCAAAAAGTATTTTTATTCCTATGCATGCCTGTGTTGTTTATTGGCTGGCTCAGATGAGTGCTCTGGGAGCCGAGCCCAGAAGCCAGAACAGTAAAAAGTGCAAACAGATAAATGTAAATGTGGAATTGAGAAGCCAAGGCAGCTCAGACACTCAAAGAAAGTTTTGACAGGGCTCTTCCAAAAAGAGGAAGACATTTTTGCTCAAGCTGGAACAAATGTCTTCATAAAGTTCTGCAATTTTTTGGAAAATGTCGAGGTTGGTTGGTCAAAGTTCATTGGGAAAACAAGTGTTTCTTTCTCTGTTCGCACATGATATTTAAATGCTAAATCATGAGCAGTCTGGAGAATAATACAAGACGAACTGAATGGACCAATAAATCTGGGCGTAAAAACAAGATGTCATATAGATGTCAAATAATTCAGAAGGAAATAACAAGAAAAGAAGACAATGAGATTTTTTGACTACATGGGGAGCCAAACTCACAGAGAAATCACTAACCTCTTCAGGAGCCAGACTCTGGGTACTGTAGGGCAAAGGGCTGTCACAATCGGGAATGTAATCTTGGCAGTAGTCAGCCGCAGCCTGAGGATCATCCACGAGCAAGAGCTGTTGGATCTGACCCTGTAACACACACACATAACACTCGCATTGATTCGGTAATATTCACTGTACTGGTGTAATTCTTGTGATCAAAGAGAAATAAAACCCTGTTTAACACTGTATAACAGGAGAACATGGTGATGTAAAGCAGAAAAGTGATTTAAGATGAAAAACAACTTGTGTAACACTGATGAAATTGGGGTGAAACTTGTGGAATGTATTTTATTTGCATATCGCATTAGGCATTTTGAAAGCACACTGCAAATAAGAGTTTATGCAACAGGAAAAACAATCTTCATTTCAAAAATATATTTTCACACTTTTTAGACATCTAAAAATTGTTAAATAAATTTGGTCATAAATTCACTCTGTCTCCTCTATTGCTATTACACATTTCAGCCAAAAGACTATGTATTTGACTGTAGTCCCTGTCACTAAACTCGCACCAGCATCAGCCCACTAAGAAGCTAAGGCATTGTAATGGGCAGCAATGTAGTGCTAGTCCCAGCACATAGGATGCACGTTTTAATAATCACTACACATCTCTGACTATGTTGAACTCAAGATTGAAACCAGGCCCTAACCAAGGGGTTAGTGCTATAAGCACAATAGACACTGAAGTGGACATGTCTCCTCCCTATAATGAGATATGATAGTTGTTTCGCTGTTGTTAAAACATACTTTACATATTTAGGGTGGTCTACCACAGTAGTTTCATCAAATCCAACACAATGCTTAAGTTTTAATGGTGAGAGAGCGCAAAGGTAAGACAGAATATATCCAACAACATGAAGTATTTTTGTAAAATTTTGCTTTTTTGAATGGAAAATAGCCTACATCTTTTGTGATTAATGTAATTCATAATTAAATGTGACTAGACAAGACAGATTAATGGATTCATTTTCAACATATTAAGTACGTGATTAAGAGTGATTATGTGCATGTTTAAAAAAAATATATATTTGCAAGTAGATCAAATGTAATATTTTTTAAAAATCTAGTTCTATCTCTATTCAGTTTTTTTCTTTATTCTCTATATCTCCTCATAAAGCAAATACACATTTTGAAATCACTTTATCCTCTTAATCTACTAATTTCTTTAAATAAAAATTCCAATCTGGCTGCAAAAAGCATCTTTCTCCATTCAAACGTAGCTTCATAAATGTATTCTGATAGAATAAAATGTTTTACAAACAGCATCTATCAAATAGTTTCAAATAATAATATTAAAGTTTGTATATTATAGGATGCTTGGTATAAAATGGATCTCTAAAATCTGAACAGATGCATGTAAATAACAAAATTGATGTAAAATAGCTGATTTACTGTACACACATACACACAAACACCCATAAGCATGAGGCTTCTATGTGATAAATACATTATAAATGTTAATAAATGCTCAAATCCATACTCAATTCTTAACTGAAAATATCTTTAAGACCTATTGCATGTTTGAAATCAAGATGCAATACCATAGGAGAGAACGCCCCCTACTGAAAGGCATAATTCCATAATTCCACTAAATTGTTTAGACTTTTTGAACAGCCTAATATTCAGACATTAGGACAGAGCACATATATATTCACGATAAAGTGATCTTTCATCATAAGGCCAATGGAGAATATTTGACTCATCGCTGGGATCCTGCCAGTACATCAGTGGGAGGAAGAACAAGAGGTCAAAAACTGGCAATACCCAAGATACCACACAGACTCATTCAGCAGTAGAGTACAGCTACACCACAAGATTTCACACACTAATCTGACATATGTTGGATCTTAAAAAGAAAATAAATCAGTATACCTAGCCAACTAATTACACTCCACTGATCCCACAAGTGTTCTCTTCTCTCTATCTGTCAGCTGAAATTAGAGCCTCATGCTTGACAACTCAAGGACTCAACAAGCCTGTTAGCACAGTTTGGTTTCTGCATGCTTTAAACCAACCATTTAATATCAGTGGACCGGACATGAACTGGATATTGTGGATCTTATCTGCATCTTCTAAGAAGAAACAACTGACAAAAAAAAAAAATCCTAGAAATAACTTAAAATGTGGATAATCTGCTGTTTGTTTTGTGTGTGTTTTAGTTCAGTTCTCTAGTTCAGAAAGACTTCCTCAGCTCTTTAGCAATTTGTAAAAATCTGGAAGCAATAGACGCATTAGCCCTGACCATAGTCCCCAGGCTCCCAAGCAACTCTCCCACGCTGAGAGATTTGGACCGGAATATAAATCCTCTGGATTCCCCCTCAATCCAGGGCCTGGGAACTGGCCTCAGATTGGGTCGAATTTACACATCCCCCAGTACCAGCCTCAACCAGATCTCACTGGCCCCATGACACAGATGCAGCTCTATTGGAAGCGTTAGAATGAGTGGGGAGTGGACCCCGAGAGAAGGAAAAATGTGATCATCATTCATCATCATTAGTCATCATTCATCATCACCGTTGATCTGAAGAGCAGAACAAAGAAGGATGAGATTTTTTTATTTTCTTTTAAATCACAAGACATGGTACAGTCTCTTAATCATGGCACAAATAGAGATGGTGTGCCGCACTAAACTAAACTAAAGGGCTTGCTGCCCAGACAGTCAATGACTTGACACATTTATTTAAGGAAAGTGTCTTCAGGCCATGTCTGGTTAGCTTGTGAATATTTTAGTCATTTAAGTGAATATTTACTGACTCAAATATTGATTCCTCGTAGGAATTGAATAATCAGGTTGGAAAAAATGAACCTTATGAAAATTTATTTGACAAAAATTAATAAAAAAAAATATATATATCTTTTTAATTCTCAAATTATTAATTCTGCTTTCCCTAATAAAAAAGTAATACATGTGACCAAGGACCACAAACCCATAAGGGTCATAAGGGTCAAAGCTGAATAAATAAACTTTCCATTGATGTATGGTTTGTTAGGATAGGACCAATTTTGGCTGAGATACAACTATTTGAAAATCTGGAATCTGAGGGTGCAAAAAAAATCTAAATATTGAATAAAAAAAAAATCGCCTTTAAAGTTGTCCAAATTAATTCCTTAGCAATGCACATTACTTATCAAAAATTAAGTTTGTATATACTTATGGTAGGAAATTTACAATATATCTTCATGGAACATGATCTTTACTTAATACTTAATAAATGTATTGTTGGCTATTTCTACAAATATACCTGTGCTACTTATGACTGGTTTTGTGCTCCAGAGTCACATATTTAAAATACATTTATTTCATACTAAGTATAGTTCAAATTCATTAACATGTTAACTGACATTGACAAGACTTACTGATATAAAAATTCTAATTAAACATTATTTGGAGCACTACTTGCACACATTGCACATTTCTTAATATTAAGACTAAAATGTTTTTTAATATCACTATTGATGAGGATCGTATGATTTTAGAATATTTAAATGCAATATATTTTAAGTGTTCCTGAAGTATACTTGCGATAGTTCCACTTTAGCACCATCAAATATACTTCAGTATATCTTTAGTTGGACCTCAGCACCAATACTTCTGCACAATTAAAGTGCATTAAGCTCAAAATTAGTTGTTCCAATTTAGCAGACTTTATGTATATCAGTTTAGTATACCAACAGTATAATTGCAGGGTATTTTTAAAGTACATAATTATGTAAATGTATTTGTAGTATACTTAGCATTAAATAAATGTATTTCAAATTCATTTTAGTGTATTTATTTTTCATTAGGTTTAAGATGTTATTTTTTATTAACTAACCACCAAGCCACATACACAAGATTGTGGAATATTACAAACAGTGAATGAAACATCTATGCTACCATTAAAAATTGACCACATGGAGACATCTTTCGAAGACAGGATGTCACATAAACGTTGGGATTGGGATGGGCCCTGATGACTCTTTGACTGAAAAGATAGAATTTTTAAGGTTTTAGACACAATCCAGAGATAGTTTGTTGCTCTTAACAGGATTTGTTAACAATGGGATATTGTTATGGGCTGGATTTTGGGACATATGGAATGGAATAGGATGGGTATTGTGTTTCTCTGGGTGATGTTTGGCCAAAACAGCTAAAGGCAAACAGCGGTATTGGATGGGTGGAGTTGAGAGGTAAAGTTATTGCAGTGGGCGGCTGGAGGACATGTGGCGCGTGCTACATTGGACCTGAAGAAACATCTGTTTTTTTTTTGAGGTGGAAGCAGATAGAGGACCCTTAAATGTCCATTAGTCTGACAATAGCATTATCTCTGAGTATTTCCAAGAGAGTCATTTAGGCAGATATGAACCCAAACACACTGCACAATGAAACCAAATACCCACCATTTATTTAATGTTGGAGCTCAAGAAAACTCCACAGTTTTGAAAAGATGCCCTTTGGCTCTTTGTAGTGCTTATAATGGAGATCTTACAAGAAACCAGCATAGTGGAATAGTTTTTGGAATAGTATTTGTCATCAATTTCTTATGCCTTTCCAAAACTGTTTGACGTTCTTTCTCCTGTGGGACACAGATTCATCTTGAATAATGTGCTAGACATTTTTCCATTTAAAAATAATACAAAAGCACTATAAACATATAAAAATTTAAAAAGTTCCTATGTCCTTCCAAACTGACAGCTTTTAGTGTGAAACAGTCTTAATTTTAAGTCCATGCACACTGTTTATATTCCACTGTTAACCACTAACTTCAACTGGATTGAATGAATCATTCAAGTTATGGGAACAGGATCGACCAAAATGTAATTAGTTTTGGAAGAAATCTGGCATTGTTATTTCTTTCATGATCTTCATTAAATAACAACTCCAATTTATGTTGTAGCACGACTTCAAGACTTGTTTTGTCATTTTGTCACTTTCATTTTATTGGAAAAAACAATGGTGTATGATGTAAAGAAAGTCATACTAGTTTGAAGTGAGGGTGAGTAAAACATAAAATCCAAACTATCCCTTTAAGGTGCGTTGATGCTTGGAAAAAGCAGAAATGAACAGCACCTGTTTATCCCTCTTTGTGGAGACAAGACCCCAACGTTAGTAGCCCAGACAACTGCCTCTGATCCACTCTATTTCAAAATATTAAATTAAACATAAAACAAACAGACTGCCACTGCTTATTCCATTAAAGCAAAGCAGAGGCATAACTATATATGAATTTTGCATGAACGCAAATTAAGCTGATCTGAGATTCCCTGTCACCCCTCAAGAGAAATATCTTGTTTGCTATTTGTTTGAGAGTCACAGGGGAGTACAGTGAGCATATACTGCAGCATTTATAAAGTTGAAGAGAAGAGGGTTGGGGGAATATGAAACTACAGCACAGAGAGTGTGTTAATAGGCACAAGAAAGCCTATTAGGCTCACAAAGCCTGTGCAGAACATGTCTGGGTCATATTTCACCCCAGCCCAATAACAAACGATATTAGTAATACCAAAAATAAATATGCAAATAAATAAATACAAATTATTTACACTGCAAAATATTATATATCATTATATTATTCTGTATTTATTATGTATTACCAAGCAATGCTTAATGTTTGTTCAATCTGTGGTTTAACAAGGTCCCATTAGCAGTTAAAGAAAAAAACACTTGGTCAGGTCAAAATGTCAGTTACTGGTAGTACACTGTATGAAGACTTTTTGGGTATAATATGTCACAATTTACTTTATTTTCCTATCCTCACTTATAAAAGTGAACTATAATGTACTGCACACACTAGTAAAATATATCAAAAATTATTTCCGGTGTCTGAATAATTTTTGGTTTGACTACTTTTGGTTCTGATTGAGGTGCTTTATTGTCAGTAATGTCATAAAACATTATATTATTTTCCCCAAAAGGATTCATTTTAATTGTGCTAAATTTCATTTAATATTTACATTTTGGGGTTAAAATGACCCAGACATTTCTTTGTGAGATTTTTTTTGAAAGGACTGTCACTTAGAAGTACATAAATGATGTGAATTTGGGACATTTTGGACCATGTTTAAGGCAAGACACTACAGGCCATGCTTTGGTCAATTAAAAAATGTTGGTCTATTTTGCTTCCATAACTTCTTCATTCAGATTAGTGGAAAGAAAATTTTATTACACTTTTATCTATTTCATTCTATTTATTCTATTTTTATCTATTTATCTACTTCAACTGTTTTCATTTATAGATATCAAGTTCAATACCTTTAATATCTTTAATTTTGAAGGGTTTAACCGAGGGGTTTGTTCACATAAAATTCAACTGATTTAGGATTTCGGAATTTTTGTTCTTGCTGTTGACAGTCTTAATGTACTATGAGTAATCACCTGAGGAAGTACATTGATATGCATTACCGGTAGTTACATTTTCCTGTCCTCACCTGTGGTGTTGTGCTTTAAGAAAACCTTAACCTGCCCTAATTGGACTATTTGTGTAATTCATTTCCTTGTTTTCCATTTCATACCTCAAACACTTCCTCATCTAGCAACCGCGTCCCAAAAACAACGACTCCGTCCGTGCTGACCACAGGGCTGTCTCCACGCAACAATTCCAGCGTCTGCTCCTTCTTACAGTCCAGGTACAGCGTAACAGACTTGCCCTCCACACTGTAGGCTATCCGATGCCATCTGAGAAGAGATGACAGCAAGGTTAATCAGTGTCAACAACAGCAGAGCTTTATCACAGTACTAACCCAGGGGTAAAAGTGACATTTACTGCTCTTCCAGGAGCATGGCTATTAGAGGTGGATTATGGGTCACTTAAATGTGAAAGAACATTCTATAAATGGACACTGTGATGCTGTGGTATCATAACCAGATCAGGAGTTGGAAAATTAATTTGTATTCTTCAAGAGCCACATTTTAAAAGAGCTCTCTTCCTCCAACAATTATACATGCTGGAATACGTCTACTAGTAATAATGTATTAATGAATGCAAGGCATGATTCATAGTGCAAAATAGTGTGAATACTAAGTACTTCCAACATTATTTGACAAAAAAAAGGTTTCCACTTGTCTCTGTTTACACCTAGTAACATCCATCTCAGCTGATCTGATTAAAGATAAATAAATATTAGTCTAAACACAGTCCAAAATATTTTGTAATCAGATTACTCAAGCCAAATTCAGAGATAGTTTTAAGATCATTGTGTCTTTACTGCAAACACTAGTATGTTCTGATGTATCTTGAACGACAAAGAATGCCCATTTATTCATGAATATGCATCATAGACACATTCTTATCTAGTATAATCTGCTAATTTATCTCAGCAGATCACATAATATCTAACCACACATGATGAACGAATCTTGAATATTAATACCCATTGTAAAAATACGGTCTTTGAATATTTGGTACTCAGTCTCCATTTAATGCACACAGCTAACCACTTTTTCACTTTTCTATATATATATATATATATATATGTATATGTATGTATGTATATATATCTGATTCCTCTTTAAATTTATTAATGCGTGTTCCTGGTCTTACTGTGAAAAATTCATGAAAATGTAAGAATGTTCTCTTCCTCTAGAACGATTTTCCTCTTCCGCTCACATCATCCAATGGCCAATACATTATTAGCTATATTAGCTATTCAGGTATTTATTTAGCAATATCACATTTAATAAAATGAATAAAAATCCTGTTTCGCTATTAAATACATCAGATTCTAGAAATAAAATGGGTTGTGAATGTCAGATATTTTCAGTTACAAACAAAGAAAACTTAAGCGCTCTTCAAGGCTACTTGGAATGCATTAAAACACTCACTTCCCGTCAGCCAGATTGATTTTCTTAAAAATGGGGTAGAGATCTGGAGCTGGCTGGCCTTGGTGGTCTTCATAGAGGAATACAGGCGATCGGCCAAGCTCCAGCCCCAGCTGTTGGACTCCCTGGTCATCATACAAAGACACCAGGAAGAACTGAGAGTTCTTCTTAGCCTTGACCGTGGTCATCAGAGAGAAGTTCTCAGGGAAAGCAGAATCTATTAAGAAAACAGCAAAGCATTATTCACATATAACACAATGCCAGTAATTTGCACTTCAGAAAAATCCTATGGCCTTAAATGGTTGTATGGAAGTACATTTCAAAGAGTCCATACCTGGAAAGAACTGTTTAGTTGGGGCACTGAGTTGAATCTTTTTGTCTATCCTGTAAGCCTTGTCTGTTTCTGATGTGTCCTTTCTTTCAGTGCACAGGCCGGCCTCCACTGACACTCCCTCCATGTCTTCGGACAGCTCCAGTACCCGTAATACATTGATCAGATTAGCTGTAGGAAAAAGAGAAAACATTTTAACTTTCATCTGCAGGCTGCCCTGAACAGACTACTTAGTAAAAAAAAAACCAACAAAAAAAAAACACTTTAGTATCCTAAAAAAAAACAACTTATCTTCGTTGAAGGCTCTTGTTTGAGGTGTTTATTTGGGTATTAATATTGCAGAATGTTAATTTCATAAAGTCTGAGTTTATATCTGTTAATTGTACATGGTGACATATCCAATAAACGAAACTTGAAAATAAAAGAGCACTCGAATATACTTAAGTGCAAACTGAATGTAATATTTCCGGGCACTTAATTGCAAGGTAATTCCAATTAATTTAAAATGTATTATAGTTTACATTTATTTTATATTTTGTAATGATGAAGTTACAATTTAGTATATTTAAAATATATTACTACTATAAAGCACTTCAGATGTTAATCAGCACATCAAAAAAGTGCTATTAAAAGTGTGGCAAAAGATTAAAACACAATGATTTAAAAATTTGTTAAAATAAACCTTTACAAATTTTGAATTTGACAATATTGCAAAGTGAATCTAAGTCTTACATAGTTATGAAAGAATATTCTCTGTAAGTACACATGCACAGTCTTTTATTTAATTAATATTAGATTATCTGCAAGCAGAGTTTATACTTTTAAGATTTGAAGTACAATACAAGTGCACATTAAATATTAAGTACACTTTGTTTTCAAAGGGTATGATTGGGCTAATGAAGTATGGTGCTTGGCAAAAAAGTTTTGGTAAGTCTATTTGACGTTGCATGTATCCGTATTGAAAGAATACTAGGAACACTATGAGGAATGTAAAGCACAAAACTAGAGCTTGATGGCCCTGCAGCTGTATTATTCACTAAGCCAATCCCCTTTGGGTCACGGCAATATCGAACAACAAGCTGAGAGTTTGGCTGCCGTTAGTTTGGTGATTTGCAGCCAACTCAAAGTGTGTCGATCTACTTGGAAGCTTCAAGATGCAGTCACGTTCAAATCAAGGCCACAGCTGGTTATGGATGGGGTGTCATTATGGGATTGAGCTGTGACATACAGTCTAGCCTGAGATAGTTAAACACACACCTGACAGGTGACACCTGTCAGCGCCTCTTTTAAATAAATGTCTCCACGACTTCCACTATCTAATGTTTACGATCACTTGAAATGTATTTACAGGAAAGCTGTAAGAAAACACTTTATAACATTTAGAAATAACTGTTGTCAATGTTTTATTGAATTACAGTTTTAATGAATCTCTAAGACGTACCAAGACTACGCTGGATAGACGCAGTGAAAGACACACTAACAGCTCACCAGTTGAGCCTTGCTTAAGCCACACGCCTAGCAGTTGACATATCTATATCTCCCCGCGACACCCCAGTATAAGCGGAAGGAAAAAGAAGAAAGAATGAATCTCTAATTGCACAGGTTAATCTAATGAAGCTAACCAGGGGGTTTCTCTTGACTAACAGCAACCTTTGGCATGTGTGACAGCTGAAAGAAGGACCCTAAATTTAAATTGCCCTCCTGTTTCCATGGCCCTCCTTTCTCTCCTCTGTTAATTAAACATGTGGGAAGAGTTTGTCCATGTCAACCAACTGCTTGCCTGAAAAAAAAGTATTCCATTTTATGGCATTATTTATTTGTTTAGCAGATGCCTTTATACTTTGCTGGTTCAAAGCATGGCAACAGACTAGTAAAAAGGCAGTGCTAAAGTCCAGGCGAGACTCAATCACAACGGTACTTCAGACAGGGTTGTGTCAATATGTTGTGCCATATATTTCATTATGCAGACCTTGTAAATAAATGTAAATAAAAGTTTTCGGCTCACTGCCCATTGTCTTACAAACACAGCACCCAACTCAGCCACATCTGTTAATGTTCACTGGTTTAAGTCCATCAGTCTGAGGTGAAGTGTATTTGACAGTTCAGTAAATCTGTCTGTGTAACTAAGTGGGATATGGATGATTGGAAAAATACAGCCACTTGAGAGAGCTTGAGAGAGAGCATAACAATAGCATAACACTATTGTTATGCTCTCCTTTATATATACATGTACACATACATTTATAGACACACACACTTAAGTGCATGAAGAAACAGGTCAGTAATTCAGTGGTGTTTATATGTCTGAGCAGCCATGTAATCTGTGTCAGAATAGGCCCAATTATCACAGGACTCTAGTAGGGTTCAGCCTTGCAAATGTCAGACATCTCGACTCGACATCTCAGCCAAAACCATAATTCTGACTGCTGTCTAATCTAAAACCAGTCAATTGTGAAGTCTAACAAAACAAGGAATTGCCCCTGACAATGCTATATAAATATATATGTACACAAACTTTCAAAAGGTTGAGGTCAGTAAGATTTCTTTTTTGAAAGAAACTAATGCTTTTTTTAGTATGACCCCCCCCCCCCCCCCCCCCCCCCAAAAAACCCCATTAAAGTGGTGGGTGACTGCGATTTTACTTTTTTAACGTTAGTGTGTAATGTTGCTGTTTGAGCATAAACAACATTTTGTTTGTTTTGTTTTGTCTTTTAAAATTAAGGCACACAATTTAATAATAATAATAATGTTTCTTGAGTAGCAAATCAGCATATTAGAGTGATTTCTGAAGGATCATGTGACACTGAAGACTGGAGGAATAATGCTGAAAATTCAGGTTTGCATAACAGGAATAAATTTCATTTTAAAATGCATAAAAATAGAAAACAGTTATTTTTAAATTGTAATAATATTTCACATTACTGTTTTTACTGTATTTTTATCAAACAAATGTAGATTTGGTGAGCATAATAGACTCTTTTCAAAAGCATTACAAAGTCTAACCGACCCCAAACTTTTGAACAGTAGTGCAACACCATTTTCTTCTTTACAAATGTTAGAAAATACTCACATTTTAGCTTTTTGCACTTGTCTATTATTTTAAAATCCTGCAATGTGACACATGATTAAATATTCCATGTCATTTCTCATTTAATACATAAAAAACTGTACACATAAAAATAATAAAATTATAAAAAATTAACTTTTAGATGATGTATAGTGTTTCACATTGCAGTATCACAATTTGAAACGTCATGTCAACTCACTAATAGTTAAGATAATACCCTGTGCTCAAAGTGACAGTATAACTTGTTTACCAAATACTTGGAATGAAATTCTAGAGGGAATGATAAATCAGTGTGCTGTTAAATATCTGCCCTCTGACCTCAGAGAAATTCACAAGGCAGTAATAACAGTGGCCTAATGGTTTGAGAACAGGAGGAGAAATGCCTCCTCTGAGTGAGAATTCTTTGAGCACATTCCCAAGATACCCAGCTCATAGTGAATATGCTCTTGAATGCTCTCAAAACAAAGCATCCCAGACACAGACCGTCATGTTACTTCTTAAGGAAATGCAAATTAAAGACGCATCAGCATTTATGACATTAAACCAACAATATTTCAAACGAACTGAAATATTCAGTGAAGTACTGTAATAATACCAATGTTTGAAATATTGCTTGGGAAACCAGACAATTATGCCTACTAATAACCTTAAATGGTTACAAAGTCAATGCGTTTACAAGAGCATAAGTAGTAGGATAGGAACTGAAAATAGCATGCCCAAAATAAACCCTGTTTAATAAATGCATTACAAAATAGGCCCTTCTCTGCTGAGATCTCCTGAGGTCAAGGGAATTGCTCCCCCAGCATCATGAAGGGGCCTGGGGCAGGTGGCTGGACGCCATGTTGGATATCCGGAGCCAGTCCAGAAGCAACATGCTGATGCTCTGTATATCCGCCAAGAGCCAAACCTAAGCCAAGTCTATAAATCACATTCATCAGAGGCTGTGAAACCCAAGGCGATGCTACCTGTCTGTTTTATTCACCTGTACACTTCAGCCAAGTGCTGCTCTCACAGATCTACCTGTAGCTATGTCACCTGCACCTGTCTGGGTGCTGCCATCTGGCACATCCCAAAATGCTTCATCTGGGGGGCTTATCCAGTGGAGGCGGCTTTCCAGCATCACCTCAAATAACTGCTGAATGAATTCAAGATTTATGTGAGTTGAAAATGACTTAGAATGCTTGATGAGTGAACCTGCTCACCCCATAAACACATTTATGTGTGTATATAGCACTTTTGACTAAAAGAATAGTTCACCCAAACCTGTATGAATTTCTTTCTTCTGCTGAACACAAAAGGAGATGTGGATTACCACTGGTTCCACTGACTTCCATAGTATGGGGAAAATTATACTATGGACGTCAATAGGGACCAGAAACTGTTTGGTCTTCAAAATTTCTTCTTTTGTGTCCAGCAGAAGAAGTGTATGCAGGGGGCTTCCAAAAGAGGTCAGAAAAACAAAACCATGAACCAACTCAAACACTACAAATACTATTTTTATTATATCATATGATTACTTTTCCAATCTATCCAATTAAACTCTGAATGAACCAGTGAAGTGCTTTGGTTAAAGTCTATTAAAACATTATGTTTCTGATCTCATGTTTCCACAATATGTACTAAAATCTGCAGCATGATACATTGTGGTTTATACTGGCTGTCATGAACATCCTTTGAGCATCAACCTTGTGTTCCTTCCGTCTTTGCAGTTCTCATATTGTCCCGCGTCTTTATTTACTGAAAGCAGCGCACTTGGGATAGGACTCTTGGCTAAATTATTAGCTGTAAAATAAACTATAATTTGAGGGAACTCCCTTTAGTGTTCATCAGTCAGTTTATATCCTCCCACATTGACTCGAGACCACAGGAATATTTACCACGCCATGAGAAAGACTCCGGCGGTCTGGAGTTTCTCTCCACAGCTTTTTAAAACATAATACCACAAACTGATATATATTTACTTATTATGAAATTTACTATGAAAGACTATTATAATTGTACATACTACAGGAGTCACATAGATTTAAGTACTAAATCTGTGAAAAACAACATTCTAAGACCCTTCTGAGGCTGGATATAATTGAATTACTGGTCGTGACCCCTGACCTCAAGGGGCCTGGAGCCAAACCCTGTAGACAGCAGAAGCAATGAAGCGAGGAAAGATGGGACAATGTAGCTCAGACACGCCCAAAGGCACTCCAAAAACACTATCCCAGCTTACGACCCCTCAGCCATGGTCAATCTCTAGTTACTCAACTTTAACACTCGTTCCACATTAGACAAGCAAAAAACGCCGTTCAAATCTCTAATTTCCTTCTGTGTGGTGTTGGATCCTATTTCACCTCGTTTGTCTTTCAACAAACTCTTTCATTTGTTCATAGTTTTCCAAGAAAGCGTAGGATGGTGGTTGTATGTAATCAACTAAGAGCTCCCCAATGGACTAATGCTGAACTGCTCTACAAACATTTGAGCTTGGAGCATAAACGTGATTGAGATTTGAGTCCGGGTCTGTTTCATGTTATCGCTAATGTTTGGAAGTCATTCAGAATGGTGGCTGGTTGCTGTTAGAAAAACCTGGAATCTGCCCCACCACAGCAGTGAACTCTTTCCCTCTAGGAGTCATGCTCCACTAAACCCACAGTTTGTACGGAACGAGATTGTTTAATACCATCCCCATCTTGCGCAACATGCAACCAGATTCCCAGATGAACATAAAGAAACAACGGCTTCTCAGTTGCAGAATCACCCATTTCTCTAGTGTGTTGAGAATTTGATGGCAGTGGGAGCAGTATGTGGGCTTAGAGACGGCGCTGTGGAGCACTGTGGGATACTGTATCCAGCGTACTTAGAGTCTGGGAACTGCTGAGTGGACGGCACTATTGTGCCAGGGAGCTGAGCATCATTACACATCAGTCTCACATTCCTCTCCTTGTAAAGTTTGTTTTGTGATATTTACTCACTGTGAGACATCCAGCAAGGCCCACTGTAAGTGGGTCCACAAAGGAAACATCTGCATCTCTCGGTCTCTCACTGAACACTACTGTCCCCCACCCCAATATACAAATTAAACACACAAACCCTCCCAGTCTAAGACAAACCAGACAGAGCTTTACATTATGCAGCTACTGAGCTTTAAATAATGTACAGCAAATGTAAGTGAAGTTGACATTTATTATTGTTTTGCAAATTTTCATAGGTCAAATCCAATCTGAAATTCCTTGTAAGGGCGAAAAGTTTCCAAACACATAATTGGCAGTAGAAAAAAATTATTCAAAGTGGTTTGAAGGCTGTTAAGGAGGATCGGACGATCTGTGTCCCAAAGTCCCAACGGGGGCGGGGGGGGGGGGGGGCTGTCAGTACTTTCGCTTTCAAAATCGATCGCGTTCAACAACGAGGAGGGAGGATGGAAAGTGGCGGGGCACAGTAACTCGTTTGGTAGTTTTTAATCAGCTGAACAACTACTTAAAGTCAAATGGATATCTGGACAATTTTCAATCTGGTTTCCGAGCACATCACAGCACAGAGACAGCACTCATTAAGATAATGAATGATATTCGCCTCAATTCTGATTCTGGCAAAATATCAGTGCTGGTACTACTAGATCTTAGTGCTGCGTTTGACACTGTCGATCATAACATACTCTTAGAGTGACTGGAAAACTGGGTCAGGCTTTCTGGGATGGCACTCAAATGGTTCAGATCATACTTAGAAGGGAGAGGTTATTATGTGAGTATAGGAGAGCATAAGTCTAAGTGGACGGCCATGACATGTGGAGTCCCACAAGGCTCAATTCTTGCACCACTCTTGTTTAGTCTGTATATGCTCCCACTAAGTCAAATAATGATGAAGAACCAAATTGCCTATCACAGCTATGCTGATGATACCCAGATTTACCTAGCCTTATCTCCAAATGACTACAGCCCCATTGACACCCTCTGCAAATGCATTGATGAAATTAACAGTTGGATGTGCCAGAACTTTCTTCAGTTAAACAAGGAGAAAACTGAAGTCATTGTATTTGGAAACAAAGATGAAGTTCTCAAGGTGAATGCATACCTTGACTCTAGGGGTCAAACAACTAAAAATCAAGTCAGAAATCTTGGGGTGATTCTGGAGACAGACCTTAGTTTCAGTAGTCATGTCAAAGCAGTAACTAAATCAGCATACTATCATCTCAAAAACATTGCAAGAATTAGATGTTTTGTTTCCAGTCAAGACTTGGAGAAACTTGTTCATGCCTTTATCACCAGTAGAGTGGATTACTGTAATGGTCTCCTCACCGGCCTTCCCAAGAAGACCATTAGATAGCTGCAGCTCATCCAGAATGCTGCTGCCAGGATTCTGACTAAGAACCAGAAAATCTGAGCATATCACACCAGTCCTCAGGTCCCTACACTGGCTTCCAGTTACATTTAGGATTGATTTTAAAGTACTTTTACTTGTTTATAAGTCACTCAATGGCCCAGGACCTAAATATATTGCTGATATGCTCACTGAATATAAACCGAACAGACCACTCAGATCATTAGGATCGAGTCAGTTAGAAATACCAAGGGTTCACACAAAACAAGGGGAGTCTGCTTTTAGCTATTATGCGGCCCGCAGTTGGAACCAGCTTCCAGAAGAGATCAGATGTGCTAAAACATTAGCCACATTTAAATCAAGACTCAAAACTCATCTGTTTAACTGTGCATTTGTTGAATGAGCACTGTGCTATATGTCCGAACTGACTGCAATGAATTTTATGTATAATCATTTTCTTTAAATTCATTTTAAATCAATATCATCTTAAATTTCCTTGTTTTTATTATTTTTATTTCCATGTTTTTATTGCTTTTTAATGTCTATTTCACTTTCTTTTATGTAAAGCACTTTGAATTACCACTGTGTATAAAATGTGCTAACTTGCCTTGCCTTGCCTTGCCTTTGGGGGGGCACAGCAACTCATTTGCAACACAGCAACTTGGCGCCGGCCCTGTCCTTACTACATTTCTGGGCCTTGAACGTGGTAGTTGCATTGCTGTCTATATGAAAGGGTCAGATTTGTGTTCCGAAGATAGTAGAAGGTCTTTGGGTTTGGAAAAACATGAGGGTGAGTAATTAATGATAGAATTTTCATTTTTGGGTGAACTAGTCATTCATAGGTTGATTTTCAATATGAACTTTGGTTGTGTGGTGTTTTCAATATTGCTTTTGTTTGAGTGGCTCAACATTGACCAATGGTGTGATTTCAGGTCAGGGCAATGTTTTACCGAACGTCAAACATGTAATACAGGAGACTTATGGCGTTATTTTACTGCCAAATGTCGAGAGCGCATTTTTGTAGCGCGAAAGTAGATTAATATAATGTGCGAGCGCGAATCTCCCCGCTTGCACGCGGATTTCCTTTGCTCTAGCACAAAACCGGACACGCGCTCTCGGATATAGGCTGCTCTCGCACAGAGAGAGTGTGCGCACTTAAAACGTGTCTCTCCTCTCGCTCAAATGTGCATATGCGCGCTCAAACTTTGTCCTGTGCAAGGGAATGTGTCATATCAGTTATATCCATTACTTCTGCATTCTGAATCTTGCATTCGATGATGACACACACAAACCAGGATGAAGATGAGCTGACTTTGAGAGAAAAGAAAGTCATTTGGATGCTAAAAGAAAAGAGTAAGTCAGTTAGAGCTCTAGCAAAAACAATGGGCATGGAGAAATCAAGAGTTTGGAAACCACCAGCGACACCAGCAACCAACAACTATCTGATCGGCTGAGAAAACAACAGTAGTTGATGACAGACAAATCATAAAAGCTGTGAAAATGAATCCTAAAAGACGTGTCTGTAAAATCGCCAACAACTTCCAGAAAGCTGGGGTGATGCTCTGACAATCTACTGTCCTCAGGAGACTTTGACACAGAATTACAGATGCTACACAGCAAGATGCAAACCTCTGACCAGCACCAAAAATAGAAAGGCAAGATTAGAGTTTGCAAAAAAGCACAAAGGTGAGCCAGAAGAGTTTTTGAACTGTGTTTATAGACCAATGAGACAAAGATCAAATCAAATCAAATCACTTTTATTGTCACATCACCACAGCACGTGTGCCTTCATGAGTGAAATTCTTGAGAGCGTGCTCCAGACACTGCAGAAACAATTTACATATAGACAATTTACATATAAACAATTTACATATAGACATTACCATACATACGTACAGACTTATACAGATGACAATGTGTAATATACACATACATATACTCAGTACACATAGTGTACTATTAGACAGACATACAGTTACCGATACACATTATACACAGTATGCAGTACACATTCTACGTTATATACACACAGTAATATGCGAAGATGCAGCAGATTATATATAAACCGGATGTGCAAATGTCATGGATGTGCATTGGATGGTATCCAGTGCTGGCAAAAAGATTGTTGTATTTGTGCAGTAGTGTACTGGTAGTCCAGTTTGAACTGTATTGGAATTAAAGTGCAGTGCGTGGTATATTGTAAAGTGGGAGTGTGCTGTAGGGTGTATTAGTTTTTACTGTTCATTAGCCTGATAGCCTGAGGAAAAAAGCTATCCCTCAGTCGGCTAGTGCGGGATCGGATGCTGCGGAGACGTCTTCCTGAGGGCAGCAGAGAGAGCAGTCTGTGGGACGGGTGGCTGGAGTCATTGATGATCCTCCGGGCTTTCTTTATACACCGCCTGGTGTAGATGTCCTGGAGGGAGGGAAGCTCACCTCCAACAATGTGACGGGCAGTTCGCACGACCCATTGATAAAGGTTCATCACTTAGTAGCAGATGAACCTTTATCTAAGTGATGGGAAAGCAAAAATGTGAAGAAAAAAGGGAACCTCATCTGTAAAGCATGGTGGAGGTGGTGTCATGGCATGGGCATGTATGGCTGTCTCTGGAACAGGCCCTCTCAACTTTACTGATGACTTAATGTATGATGACAGTAGCAGAATGAATTTGGAAGGGTACAAAACCATCTTGCCTACCAGTATTCAAGAAAATGCCACCAGATTCATTGGGAAGTGCTTCATATTGCATCAGGACAATGACCCAAAACACCCTGCCAGTTCAGTCAAGGAATTTATAAGGGCAAAGCAATAGAAAGTCTTAGATTGCCCAAGTCAATCTCCAGATTTAAATCCGATTGAACATGAATTTCACCAGCTGGAGAGGAGAGTAAAGACAGAAACTCCCCAAAACAAGCAACAATTGGAATTTGCTGCATTAAAGGCTGGGAAAAGCATTTCAAAGAACGAGACCAAGTCTGGTGATGTCTATGGGTCACAGACTCACTGCTGTGATTGTGCGCAAGGGATCTGCAACTAAATAATAGCTTTTAATATTTTATATCTGCCTTATGTTCAACTGTCCCAATACTTATGCTCACATCAATGAGTGGGATGAACTCTAAAAGTGCTGTTCTTTTTATTTGGTAAGACATATATGTGTTGAAACGGTTAATAATAAAATGTGACATTCTGTAGTTTTGTCTCATATTCATCTTTTAATCATATTTGTAAATGTCTTGACTCCACAGCCAACAGAGCAATTTTGTCTTTACTGTTCCAATACTTATGGAGGGCACTGTATATATATATATATATATATATATATATATATATATATATATATATATATATATACACACACACACAGTGTTGGGGAGTAACTAGTTACATGTAACGGAATTACGTAATTTAATTACAAAATAAAAGTAATTGTAATCAGTTACAGTTACTAAGATAAAATGTGAAATTAAATTACAGTTACTTATGAAAATGTTCATTATTACAAAGGGGGTTACATCTGATTTTTTTCACACACATTCCCACATACAGATTTAATTGATTTACTTTATAAATTACAGTGACTGCTCTAAAATATGAAACACCAATGTTTCAGAAGTTTATAATATGCTTATCCGATAACTTTTATATTTCCTAAGGGCAGGGCCGGAGTGGGATCCATTTTCAGCCCGGGAGTGTAATGCTCAAGACCAGCCCACCACCTATCCCCATCCAACCCCCTCCCCCCGTGGTGGAATCTGGATAAATGAAGTGACAGATCTGTTCTTACTATCCTGTTATATTTATTTTTGACATGTTTCAACAAAAAAATATGAATAATGTAAATATCGCCATAAATATCAATAACAAATCACATACTGAGTTTTCTGCAACAAAGAGTCCAACTGTTACATTATGAAAAAATGGTTTGCATTCAAACAAAAATAAAGTTAGTGCAATAAGAAATATACTTTTTGCACTATTGTTTTTTTTATATCCATGTCAATGTAATAAATAAAATAATGAAATAAATAATATGAACATACAACAAAACATACAACTGTAACAATATTTTTTTTAAAAGTTCAATTCAAAATTGAAAGCTGCCAAGAAGTCATCAATAACTAAATGGAAAATCAGTAAACATCTCGAAAGAAAGAAAGAAAGAAAGAAAGAAAGAAAGAAAGAAAGAAAGAAAGAAAGGCCTTCTACCATTCTTCACAAGTTTTGGTTTACACTCAGAACTGAAAATGGCAAAGCCTTACAGCATCAACAACCGCCTAAGCAATGCACTGGTTTCTGCAACTTTGTTTATTACTGTCTCATGTCTCAGTGTCTATAGACATGAGGATTTCCTTTTCTGTGCCCATTAGCATGAATGACTCTAATTTCTCTTGAGCTTCTTAGCCTGTTCTTAACAAATTTCAGTATTGAGAAGCTTACATTTAATTGAAACAGATAATCAAAAGAAAAAAAAAACTAAACTGAATAAAAAAAATCCTTCAATGTAAGTCACTTTGGATAAAAGCGTTTGGCAAATTCATAACTGTAAATGTCGCTAGTCACTGTACCTCGACTGGAGTCGCCAGTTCACATGTGCTCGTTTGTCTTCTTGACAAAATATTTGTCAGTTTGGCACATTTGGCCGCGTCATCCTCCAATGCCTTTCTCTTTTTTTACCTGGCTTTTTCAGCGCCTCCAGGCATCTTTTTTTACTATCCATTTTATTCTTCCCGCGATTAGCGCACTCTCGCTAACTCACAACACAGCATTAATGGTTTCGGTTTGTCTCCATGGCAACGACCTGGGACACGCGCTTGTGTAGAGGAAGAGAGAGTGCGCGCGCTCTGACAACAGAAAACGTCACGTTAAAACGTTAAATTCAAATTAGCTTAGTTATCAGTCACACAGTAATTTAAACAGATATACGTTATTCCGTGTATGTAAAAAATAAAATAAAAAAATAAATAAAGCAGGCGAGTCTGCCGGCCCAATTTATGAGTGGGGCAGAGCGGCCCACCGGGAATTCTCCCGGTTCTCCCGATGGCCACTCCGGGCCTGCTACAGGGTTTATGTACGTGTATATGCTTTATTTTTTTAAGATTAACAGTTTTTTTCTAAGGCATTGTTAGATTCCAGTGTTTTTTGTCATATCTATGCAAAGATTTGATTTCAAAAACAGTATCATAGCTATTAAACTATTTCTTGTTATGATTTTAAATCTGTATTTAACCTCATAATGATTTTAAAGTAAGTCTGACATCGGATGCCCATTTTCCACAAGTTGGTATGATTCTTTAGGGTCTTCTCGAAATGATCTCAGTGGTCGTGTAAAACAACAACATTTTTACCTTGTCAAAAACAGCTCTGTTCACGGTGTCTCATTTCGGTGCATATCTCTTTACATGCTAATGAGCTCTGCTCACCCCGCCCCTCTCTTCTGTGGAAGAGCAAACGCGATTCACAAATAATCATAAAAAATAAAAAGTGAGACTTACTTCTTCTGGAGGAGCAGCTGGATCATGAATAATGGGTGCTGATCCATCCTTGAGTTTTAACTTTTTAACAAAACCTGACTTGAATTATCCCTCATTCAGAAAGCATGATTTACGCAGCCAGACTTAAACAAATTTAGTGAAAGTGACATGAAGTGACGTGTGGCCAAGTATGGTGACCCATACTCGGAATTTGTGCTCTGCATTTAACCCATCCAAGTCTACTTTCGCGCTACAAAAATGCGCTCTCGACATTTGGCAGTAAAATAACGCCATAGAGTCTGGAGTGTTTGGGAATTTTTGCAGCACCCCTTAGTGTCACTAGTTGTGCAGACATTTTTGATTATCTACTTGATTTATGATAGGCCAATGGCAATTTCTTTGATTGCAATCTTTGCTCATCTATTGGAAATGTGAAAAAATTTCACAATTTCAGAATCAGATCAAACAGGGTACAACTACTGTCGCTTAAAAGAGTGGAAATGTTTTTGTCTTTGTCCAAAGAACCATTTGGTATCCAATCCTGCTCTTGGAGGGCCAGTGTCCTGAGCTAGCCTGTAAACACTAATTTTACCATTGTTTATTTTATTTTTTTTCTGATTTGAAAAATCTAATTCAAGAATAACCTTGACCAACAGTCTTGCCCCATTCAAACAGACAGGAGCTGCACTTGAATGACTAGAAATAGTTTCCCGGGTAGTTACAAATATGGCCGCAGAATAACTGACTTGGGGACTTTGGTGGAAAGTTGTTTACATGGGTATCATAATGTAAATGAGGACCTCACTTCTCTTACAGGATCAGGCCTTTAATGCAAAATAAAATATATGGCCACACAGAAATGAGGATGGAGCTCTACTTCTGTGAACCAGATGTTTGTATTGTTTCTGGATGGAGGACACATTTTGCACAGCAGCACTGATGGCCCAAGTTCCTCAGCAGCAGGGAGGCATGTCTGTTTAGAGAAAGAAAGGGCTCTTTTGAGTGGAATCTCCCATCCTCATTGGCGTCTTGTCTTTAAATATTCTCATCCATACTGTTTCATGTATTTGTTTGTTCAGTGGGATCAAAAAGAACATGCATGGCTGCTCTACTGCAGGAGTTCCCAAACAGGCCGTGTGAAAGGTGAGGATCGGGGGGAGCAGCGGAGCAGGAGACAGGGACCAGGCACACGTGATAACCATAAAGAGAAGATGCAACATTAGAAATAGTCCTCCCACAGTCTTAGACCTCAAGACCTTTGAAGAAGATGGGACAGATAGACTGGATATAAATATGGGGAGGAAGAGGGACAGAAGAATCCCAAACAGAAAAAATGCCTTTGTTCTCCATGTCAGACATGACAACACACTGTGGCTACAAAATCCTGCAGTTAAACACATGAATGCCAGACTTTCTCGGGGTGACCATGCAAATGCCCGACAGCTGACTCAACTGACCACATCCTGCTCTGTCATATCAGAATCCACTGCTGCACCAGACAGGAGTGATACCACTGCGACTACATCTCTGCAGATGCCCTTCATACTGAAACAACGTCTGACTTCTCTGACCTGATCACCATATACAAGGAATTCATTGCAATTATAAAATCTACTAATTTATCTGTGTCCTTAATGGCACCAGCACTCAAGCTCCATGAACTGCACAAGTTTTTATGAAACTTGATGATCTTGTTTTCCAGCTTCTTGAGCTTCATTGAAAGCAAGAACATCTGACTGTCACTTTGCTTAGTGATATAAAAATAATAAATATATCTTACATCATAATGTTTCTTTTATTCAATTTTGAAAATTATAAAACATAATTTGGAGTTTTACAGGCTGCTTACAGTAGATGCTCTATCGTCTTTATCTTTATCACTGAGATTCTAGTAGTTTTTATCATTGAGATTCTTATAGTTTTTATTAATATTTTATTAATATTTTATACCAGAATTTACATTTATATTTTTCATTTTAGCTTTTTTTTAAGTTTTATAATATTTCATCTAAGTTAACATTTATTTTATTAAAAAATAATAATAATTTTAGTTTCAGTTCACTATAATAACCTTGCACTTCCCCAATGCTCAGAAAAAAACAGTGATTATATGCTCTCTATATATAATCACTATAAACATGCCACTGACCTTTTCACACTAAACATAATAGCAGCATGAGTAATGCATTTGTTTAATACTTATCATGCTTATCACACACAGAAAAGTCCAACATCATATTTGCGTAATAAATTAATTGTGTAGGGTACACTAATACTGCTGACATCAAAAAAGTTTTCAATTGAAACTGCTCATCTATGCAGTCTTCTCTGGGTTATAGTGTTGGCATATATACTACATTTGTACAATAGCAGATTTGGCCAACTGCCCAAGAGGAATTTTAATCTACTGGAGTAGGTCAGCAAGCACTCATTCACCTGTGTCTCAAGCCAACATTAAACTGTTTCACAGCAAACCAATATGGGTCACGAGCAAACTCAAACATGACATGACAGTCTATTGGAGAATTTCCTTCCTTAACTATTCCAACTATGGGAGCCAGGTAACTACACCTGATCAGTGATCTTAAACTAACAGAGCATACTAAAGACAAAAGAGTTGTGGAAGCAATTAAAATGGGTATAATATAAAAACAGAGGATCATGGGAAGTGTTGTGAATTGTAACACCATCAGTTTAAGCTATTAGAGGAGGTGAAATCACTGTCACACATGACCACCACCCTCCTGAGGTGACAACTAATGAATTACTTTGTTCAAGGTGATGGATGTTAAATGACAGAACTACATCATTTCAATCAGCAAGTTTGTGTATTTACTTTGAAATATAACCAAAATCGTTTAAAAAAAAAAAAAAAAGGACAAGGTGGGCTGTAACAATTACCAGTGTATTTCTACTGGAAAGATAGATGATATAGACCTACATTTCATACAATGAAGACACTGAGCAACAAACAAACTGTTCACATGAAAAGATGGTGGGGTTAAGTAGGATCATGAATGGGATGGAAAACATTTTTAAACATCACAAAAAAATGATGACCAAAAACTCCAAAAAAGCAAGTTTCATAAGCAAGACTTGAATTCAAGTACAAGGCTTGAAATACTATTCGAAAGCTATAATAAGCTGTAGCTTAATCTATGTTTAAATAGCCTACTAAAGACAGCTGAATAAATAATGAACATGCAGTCTAAACTTAGGTAGAGTGATTTGGAAACTTAAAAGCGTATTAGTGGCTGTCAGTCATTCTCAAACTCAATGAATAAGTTCAAACCCATGGAACTTAGCCTATTCGAGATTTATCTCAAGCTTCCCCCACATTAATAAAAGCTCGTTATAAAATGATTAAGGTAGAAACTCCAGGTGATAGCTGCACGACATGCCCGCAGATCGTAACAAAACATTTTCAGCAAATTAAACAAAGATTATTGACTATTGAAGCCGCATCTGTAACAAGTGCATAGGAAATAAATATGTGGTTTCCAATTATGAAAATGATATTTAAATGAGAACAAAAAGCACTGTTAAAAACTATTGTTTTAAGTTTAAATTTCGGCTAGTTTACCTGCATGCGTCGTTGTGGTGCACAAAGAGAGAAGCAGCGGCAATAACGCGCAGACCGCAGTCTCCTTCATCCGCCTCATGTTCAGGACGCGTTGCCTCCACTCGAGCGCTTTATCACACCAGCAGCAGATTACGACTGAGAAAACCCACAAGCCATAAACGTACGAGAGAGAGAGAGGCAAGTGCTGCTGCGGTCCCGGTCTGTAGTTGCACAAGATGGAGAGGCTTTTTCTTTTCTATGAGTATCCTCCTCTCCTCCAAGACCGCTAAGCTCTGTCCTCTCATTCAGTTTCTGCCTCCTCTCACTCCTTTCCAAACTTTCTCCCCCGCCCCCTCCTCTCCCTCCAATGATGCGTTTATCTCCAGACTCCGGTGCTAAATGGTGCCTCCAGAGGACACGTGTCAGAAATTGCAATTTGGATGTGTTGTGACGTTGCTATAATGTAGGTCTATATATGTGACCCCGACTACAAAACCACAAGTCATATGAGTCAATTTTTCGAAATTAAGATTTATACATCATCTGAAAGCTGAATAAATAAACTTTCCATTGATGTATGGTTTGTTAGGACAGGACTATATTTGACTGAGATAACTATTTGAAAATCTAGATTAGAATCTGAGTGTGCAAACAAATCAAAATATTGAAAATCGCCTTTAAATTTGTCCAAATTAAGTTCTTAGCCATGCATATTACTAGTCGAAAATTAAGTTTTGATATATTTACGGTAGGACATTTATCCAAATGATTTTTGGCATAAGAGAAAAATCTATAATTTTGGCCCATACAGTATTTTGGCTTTTGCTACAAATACTGTATACCCGTGCTACTTAGGACTGGGTTTGTGGTCCAGGGTCACGTATAGCCTGTAAAATGCATGTAGAACACATTATAAACTAGCCTAAGCTGATTTACTGCTCTAAGGCTGGCCTGAGGACTAGTTTTGGGCACTTTTTTTAGGTAGTCAGAATTAGAGACCTTCTAAAAACCAGCCTAAACAAGCTAAGAGATAAATACGTAGGCCTACCTAAAATGTATACAGTGGTGGCCAAAATTATTAGAACACTAGGATTTTCATCAGCTAAAAAAATTTTATTTCTATATTTTGCTGTAGTGTTTCAGTAGGAAATATCAGTTTAAATTTGCAAACATTCAGTTTGCCATTATTTGTAAAAAATCCAGTGAGATTTTTGTGTGACAATCTCCAGTGCTCCACACAGAGCATTGGATTCTTCTGGATTTAGTCTGTCTCAGTTTGTTCTGTTTCTTCATGTCATTCCAGACAGACTGGATGATGGCGAGATCAGATCTCTGTGTGGAGCACTGGCTGTTGTCAGACTCCTTGTGCAAACAAAAATCTCACTGGATTACTACATTTACCTATTTTATTTACTGCATGTTTCCTCAAAATTCTATCAAATGAATGAATGTCACATTGGAGATCAAGCCTTGAACCTCATAGTAATAAAAGAATGAGAACTTGAACACCTTTGGTCTGTTAATGAAGCGTAGTGGGAAGAGTGGGAAGGTTATCTGTTGATCTCTCTCCTCTCAGACTAACAATACACCCCTACCAACTACTGCAACAAGATCATGACTCCATGATCACTCACAAGGTGGACTGTGGCCCCGGGCCCCTCCAAATGACACTAGTATTTATCTTAACACATCATTGGAATACATAGTGTTTGATTATCTGTCCATAATTCACTCTTCTGTTTAAGATTCAAAATTCCACATGGCAGATCATGTCTTAGCATGACATTGTACTTTTTTGCATGCCAAGGCTGAGATGCTTTGCATATAAAAAAGGGAAAGCCCACCAGGGCCTATACTTTCTTTGACACAGTATATCCTCTTTATATTGCCTGTAAAGTTTGCGTGGCCGCTGAAGCACTTTGAATAAAAAATATTCTGCGGCTTTGGTTTGGACTCGCAGACTGACAAGCTTTTACGAGATAGATTCCTCTAATTGACAATAATTAATGGAGCTGACATCACCATAACCCAGGCCATGACAGATCTTTGTGGATGAGACAATGCTCATAAAGTTTGAAGAGAAATAGAAGAAAGTAGGAAAAGTGATGCTCTTGATCCTTCTTGGGGGAAAAACCCAGAAAACAAGACTTTGCAATACAAAGAGATTAATGGCTAGTGAAAAAAGCCTTTCTCAGATTCATAAAAAACAATCTAGTCGCAGTGATAATCCACCCTGTGGGTGTGAAGATAAACATGGGACAGATCTGGGAAGTGCACAAGGGAACATAAGAGCCTATATTTTTACAGATCTCAGCTGATCCTCTGCGTAAACTCTGTAATCTCACACACATTTTCACCTCAATTTAGTCAGACTATCGTAAGTTAGACCTGCATTCCTTGTGGTTTTAGCAGATAGTTACTAAGAATGAAGTTGCACATTTAAGTAGAAAGTGAGAAATTCCAAATTCTAGCAGTGAGTTTCAGACTGACTGATTCAGACATTGGACAGTCTCAGGATGGATACTCTCAAGAGTATCCATCCCCACTCCATCACTTATACTCTTTCTATACCGAAGCCTCATGCCCATCAAAACTGATGCACATGCCCCCCTTTTTTTGCACCATGTGGATTTTTAATGCATTGAACACTGATGTTCTTCTACCATTTTTCTTTCATTTTGGCTTCAAACAACTCCGTGAACAAGCTTCACTTCACTCGTTTTCATATGGCCAAAAGCAGTCTCTGAATTTGACAAAGACCTCAGCTCTGACAATAAGAGAATCACTTTACATAGTCAATCCCTATACTCACTGTCCAAACAAACATCTTAAAAAGTTCCTCATTTCTAAGGAACACATATATGCAACAATGACTTGGAAATTGCTGTTTATATAAATGCATTACTCAGATTTGAGTAATTGTCTGGGAGCTGAAAGTCAGCAAAAACCAATGTCTCTTCAAGCCATATGTTAGGGATTAAAGATTGTGAAAAGACCTTGCTGAGAGTAAGTGTCGATCAACACATAATTCATGCACTAAAGGACTTTAAGTATTCTCATTTCAAAAATAGAGAGCTTTGCATTTGTGTTTATAGGCTTCATGTTGCATTTGGCACGTTTTCTGTTTGCATAAATCATTGAAATGTGACCGCCTCTGTTGTCTACCCGGGCTCATGGAACATATGGCACACCACGCAGTTACATTAAAGCACATCTGTGACTTGACACAAATTAGTCTCATGTAGCAGTTCAGAAACTTACAGCAGATATAAGAGCTGGCAGGGAATGAAACCATTTGAGTTAGTGATGGTAAAGATTGGAGACTTTCATTTCAGGGAACCTCAGATAAGAGAAGAACTTGTGGAATGATGCAGGTGAGATACTGCTGCCATGACAATATAGAGAAAAATATAATCATTAATCACAGAAAGAGAAAGCGAGGGAGATTCGAACATATTGGAACTGTTTTCGTTTATGCTTCACAAAGGTGGAACGTGCTGGGACAGGTCAGCAATCTGTCCAAAAGAGGAAAATATGCATCTGATGTTTCAAAGTAATAAAGCGAGCGACTGAGTCTCTACTGCTGCCAAAACATAATGTGAGGGATTTCGAGGAGAAAAAATGTGTTTTCTCGATAGGAGTCTTTTCACCCGTTGAGAACTTAATCATGTTATATAATTCACTGCACTCAGATGTGAACAGTAATACATGTTTGTAATGTCATACAATGTATTGGCAAATTTCATTACGTAAATTATAAATCCAAACAAATATGGCAACCATAAAGATTTTGGTAATAAATTAATAAAAATACAGACATGTCCTATATGTGTTTATTTGTATTAAATGTACACTTGTAGTGTACTTCAAATCCTAAACTTATTTTTTATTTTAATTGTTTGTCATGTACTTTAAAGAAATGCACTTAATGTGTTGACTATCTTACTAAAGCAAATTGTAATATAATCTTACATTTTAAGCAAAAGTTAACATATTTTACCCTTGTTTAACAATATTTATTGATGTTACAAACATGCTGTGTATGTGGGAGAAGGTCATTTATGTTTCTTTTTATGTATTTTTGTTAATTGTTATGATAGAAAATAAGGAATGTGTTGATATCTTTAATGTATTTGCATATTTTTTTATATATGGTTACTTTATCATTTAAATGTGTGATTACACGTTTAAATACATGGCATACAAGTTTTGATAGAAATCACATCAAAGTATATTTTAGTTTATCATAAATGCTTGTCAGTGTATTCAGCAGTACACTTTAATCATATTTCAAAGACAATAAAAGTCAAATGAAATTATATATAAAGATGTATTTACAGTCTGTCTTATTTAAGTGGGTCAGAAAACACTCAGCTAATTGCATGTAATGTAAATTTAAACCATAATACAATTCAATTTAATTGTAGTTAGCATGCAATTAAGTGTCTGAAAACATTACATTCATTTCACATTTAAGTATATACTTATTATCACTGAAATAATGTACTTTAAAAGTGTGCTTATTTTCCCGAGTGAAAACATTACATGCCCAGTAATTTATGGTTCCGAAAAAATAACACGGTCTCATATTGATTTCTCATCCAATCACATAAGTGCTGATTTGATAAGCATGCCCAGTGTCCTTGAGGGCAGAGCTGTCAAAGGTACTGTAGTGAGCTGTAGATGTATGACAGGTGTTCTGTGAACTCCCATTGTGACATATCTGCTTTATATGCATGATGTGCTGAAAGATCAATGAGAGCGAGCTAAGAGAAACGCTCCTGGATACACTATATCTACAATCAGTTCCATATGACAATGATTTACTGACTGGCACTAATATATGATCCACATCAGATTCCCTCCAGCACTGCAGACTCTGTATCTCTCACTGCCTCATGCATAATCCTATCAGATTAAACCACAAATAAAACACCTTATTTGTGTCATCGTATATTTACACAGCTGCCTGGAATACTTGATTCTGATTGGTCAGTCAAGACATTCTGCAGTCAAATATTCCAAAACGTATTGCAAATTTTGTTTGCATTAAATAAATAAATACATTTTTCATCCATTTTTTTTTTAGCAGCATCAAATAATTCTACAATACACATCAGCTTACTGTACTTTATCCCTTAATTATTTGAATAATAGCTTATGATGATGTAATATATTTTTTAAAGCTCCATTAATGTTCTTCCTAATTCCTGGGTAAATTCCCACACAGATTTTCTCACGATCATTCATCAAGTGTCTGAGAAGAGAAAAAAAACGTCACAGCTAATGAGGGGTCATCTTTAGGATGTAGGGTGTGTGTGTGTGTGTGTGTGTGTGTACAAGGAGGTGGTCTGGATTGTGCTGAGGAAACTCTACATAGGTGTAGATTTGATGAGAATGCTGTAAACGACTTACAAGCCCAGAAAACACTTGAAATTGCTCAATTAAGCATCTTTAATTTCAATAGTTTTATTTTCCAACAGTTCAAGCACCCAAGGCTCAAAGATGTGCAATTATAAACCACTTAATGCAGGGGAAAAAACAGTCACAGCTTCTCACTGTAATTGCACTGACCTCATAAAAAGACACTTAATACCTCTTAAAGAAGAAGAAAACATTCAAGTCTTAAGGAAGAGGAGGACCAGATTTCCTGTAATGAAGCACAGCTCGTTCTTAATGTGGAAAATGCCTGCTGTAAGAACACAACAGATTTTTCCACCTCAGTTTTGCTGCGTTCGAAGGAGGAGTTCTCAGCGTGGTGTTTATTTTGATGATTACCAGCGTGGCAGTGCCTGGAATCATTAGCGTGCAGGATCAATTTTTTAATGAGCCGGTAAATCAATGAACACTTCCAGACTCAAATCCGGTGTTGTCTTCCATCCCGTGTTTCGTTTCTCCTTGTCTGTCTGCTCACTTCCTACAACTTTCCATTCTCATTCTTTCTTCTGTTCTTCTCTGTGAGCTCGCCTCCTTTTATTAAAAGGCACATATTATTTTTCTTTCTCGTCGTTCCTTCCCTTTTCTTCCCCCTTCTTTTGTGAAGTTTGCATTCCACACCTCCTCAGTAGACAGCAAACAAAAGAGCAGAAAGCACCACTCTTGACCTGCAGCAAACATTCTTGTGAATGTGTCTCTAACTCGCCTCCAGCTGCCCAGAGAGAAAGAGCCTGCAGTCTACAGTGGACACATAAGAACTATTTCTCACTCTAAGAACAATTTCACATCTAACTTAATTAATCGCCCAGAAAACTAAAGTAAACATTTCAACGCAATAGTAACCATGTCATTCAGGGTATGCATATGGTGATAATACTAAAATCATTCAAAGTGACACTGAGAAAATCTAAATAAAATAACAACAACAACCTGGCCTTTGGATACCTTTGCAAGCAGATCAGATGGAATGCTTAATTTTTCTTGTTTTTTTTTTTACTTTTATATTACATTTTGTTTTAATTAATTTGTTTATTTTATAAATTGATTTATTTTTCATTTCATTTAAAATATAATTTTACTTAATTGCACTTTTATATTTCAATGTGTTTTAATTTCTTTTATTTACTTCTATTTTTTTCATAAATTGATTTATGTTGAATTTAATAAAAATTTTGATTTAATCTTTTTTTATTTTACTTTTATATTACATTTTGTTTTAATCTATTTTATTTGCTTTTATTTTTATATTTTATAAATTGATTTAATTAAATTTAATTAATTTAATTGAAGCAATTTCTAAAAACTTTTATTTGGATCTTTTACAATTAAGATTTAGGTAAAAAAAAAAAAAAAAAAACATGATTGACTAAAACGCTGTGGCCAAAAGGATTCCATCTACAGATTATGTACTATAAAGTTAAAAAATTTAAATAAAATCTGTCATCATCTACACACCATTATCGTGTTCAAAACCTTTTTCCCCCCAGAACAAAAGAGCAATTATTATAAAAACCTTATGATTATGTCAACCATGCTCTTTTCCACACAATAACAATATCTGTCAAGTTCATTTGCAGTCTTTCTGGGTTTATTAATGAGAAAATTGTATATTAGGTTGAGATTTTAACCTTGGTCTCAATGCTCAATAAATTGAAGTCACTATACTCATACATCTGAAACATCTAAAACAAAATGTGTTGTTTTTTTTTGTTTTTGTTTTTCTTTAGTCATTTCTTATCTCATCTAAGCAACAAGTGAGCTTATGGGGAAACAAGTGAGAATATGGGGAAAAATACTGCATGATGCCCCTGTGCTGGGCTAGTCTATGGGAATCAATCTTCATAGACAGGAAACCAGAAGAGCCACTGAACTCAACTGGAGTGCAGTCATAGACAGTAGATGAAAGGTCAAAGGTCATGTCCAGATAAGATAACAGTCAAACAAAGTAAAAAAAAATGATATATATAATATGCTTTCTAAATGCAAGTTCTGCATGAAGCTGACGTGGACACACAATGAGAAAGAAATATCCTCATGAAAGCAGCTAGAGAGCATGTTGTAAGACGACAGCAAGCAGAGGCCTGTACTGCTGCTTATTTATTCAACACACACTCTCCTTTTCTCTTTATCCATCTCTAAACCTGTGTAAGATGCCAGAGTGATAGCTTAGAGGCTAAAATTCCCTTCCCGGCACTCATCCTCATCCATTTAGTCCTTTTACCTAACACACACACCCACTCACACTCACTAGACACCTGTCTACTTTCTCCTAAAGCAGAGGAAAGGCACATCAGGGAACCTCATACATAGCCATATTCAAATTCAGATGCAAATGATTAAATCTGAGCAAGGAGAATTAAAAAGCTAAATTCAATAAAACAATTAACACCTTGTAAAAAAAAATCCCCACACACCAATAAAACCCATGTTGATGGGCTGTATCAACCTATAAAATTAGTAGTGTTGCATTTTCTCCAATTGGATAAACTGTATAATGAGGAACAAACTTCTCCACTTCATTTATTATCATCCTAATTCATTTTTAGAACAAAAAAATGACCACAAATGTGCCCTTAACATTTGTCAATCAGCCTTATTGGACGTTTCACAAATAATTACAAATAACACAATTAACACATTGAATTAAACATGAAATGTTAAAGTAGTAAGACTGAAATAGTATTTTCTTATAAAACATTACAGTAATCTGTTTATTTACAAAATCGTTTATAGTATTTTTTATTATACTGAAGTGCTTTTGTCATTTTATTTGCCTTTTTCTTATATTATGTGTATAGTTTTAGTAGTTTAAGTTTAAAAAAAAAAACTTTATTTCAGTCGTTAAAACCATAAATAAAATAACAAGACTTATAAAAAATATGTTTCAGTTAGATGCCAAGGTAACATTTCTCATTTTTAAGTTTTAGTTTTTCATCTAATATTTATATTTTCTTTTACATCAGCTTTATTTCAATAACCAAAAACTATTTTAACAGTTTTAACAATAGTCAACAATAGCAAGACTGTTGTCAACTGACAAAACAAGGTCAGAGTAATTCACTGTTAGCATACTTCTATGTTTACATGTGAAAGTAAGACAGTTCACAACAAAGTTTATTCCAGTTGATGCGGTGTGTTCTAAAATATGAATTCTGATTTATTTCTCCTTTCGCTGAACCGCTCCATTCCAGATTTTGTCATGAACTTGTGGGTTTTGTGGCTGCAAGGCTAAACTTGAGTCCAGTGTGTAACTCTGTCAGTATGTAGGATGAGGTAGAGCCCTGCACGGGCCTCAAATTTAGGCCCTAGCCCGGCCCTGGCCCGAGACGCTCAGGCCCTAGCCCGGCCCAAGTCCTACAGCTTATCAGAATTACCGGCCCGAGTCCGATCCGAGCCCGTCTTTTTTTTTTCCTGAAAAAACTGTTTATACTACTGTTTCGGCTATTAAAATAGTTCAGTTTTGTGTGTACTGGCAAAATTATTATATTTCGTTTTTTTGTTTTTTATTAAGTTAATTTAGAAAAACGTTTGGAGCATTTTTGTTCGTTAAATAGCCTATAAGTTTTTGTTTTTATAAAGTAACGACCAAGCGGCCAGCTGCAGATAGTGAGCTGATCATAGCTTATGTTTGATCAATTTAGCCTTCTCAAATCACCACGACTTGCCAGTAAAATAGTTTTAAACAGTTTTCAGAAAAGGACATTTTCACTATACTTGTGACATGTAATCAGGTCAAATTCTGCTGGGGTTTTAACCCTGTTCAAGCTATGTGAAAAAGAAAAACACTTTAGCATACTTTTGTAAAGACTTATTATGGAAATATATGCTTAATTGATAACTGTAATGTTTCATGCACTTAACTAAATGTAAATTGCAATTAAATTAAAATGTATTAAAGTTTAGAGAAGGACTCAACACATTTTTATTTGTAATTTCATATTACTTCTTGTCTTTTAAATATGTGTACTGCTGAATGTACTGACAAGCATTTATGCTAAAATAAAATATACTTTAAATGCCATTTCTATTCCATATTACATTCAAAATGTATACATATATATATACACACACACAAATTATATTAACTTTAAATGTAAAATGGAATAAAACATTACATTTAAAATGATCAAATACTTTACATGTGTTTCACTATGATAGTCAACTTAAAAATAAGTATATATTCTTAAAGCACAACAACAACAACAACAAATTAAAACATAACATTATAAAATATAATATTCTATCATCTGCAAGTACAGTTGTTGTTGTTATTTTCAAAAACCCTAACCCTAAAATCTGACCGTTAGATTGGACTGTTGGACATTCATGCTATCGCTGATAATAGTAGGAAGTCTATAGGTACCATTTATACACTTTTGAAGCTAATTTTATGCCTATGCTTCATGTGCTCCTCTGCTTACTTCTCCCCAACCTACTGATGCTGATTGTAAGAAAAGCTGCAAAAAATTACTAGGATCACAGGTACATATAAACAGGTTGAAATCCTGCTTGTGGAGATGATCATAGATTATAGGAAACATCAGGGAGGAGACACATCCATGTGACTGCAGTGGAGAGGGTCACACCACTGGTCATCACATAGGTATCACGGTGCAAAAAGCATGACTCTATATGTCTAATTCTCCTACAAACTGTTTAAATGGGTTAGAATGGCAGCCTGGTATGGGAGCTGCTGTGCCCTAAAGCTCTGTACTGAACATTGCAATCAAATCAGTGGAGGTCATTACTGCTTATGAGCAGCCCAAGCATCCAAGACTTCAGTTCAATGTCTTAAGCAGACCCGATCTATTCCTAAAGACCCTAGTTATAGGCTTATTCCACTTATAGCTTCTGGTAAATGGTATCAGAATATTCAATCAAGGACCAACAGATTATAAAAGCAGCCTCTATGTGGAGGTAATGAGGCTGCTAAATAGCTGCAGTCACCCATCCCTGATTCATATACATAAACGTTGACATAATTTTACCCGTGCTGTTTGTGTTATGAATGTAAATGATACTTCATATCATGCAACTTGTCTATTACCTTTCTAAGCGACTTTAGTGAATAAAAAACCTTAAGCCGTAGTCTTAAATCTTGAGTCTCAAACCATATTGGGACCACAGTTTTATAGAGACTTGGGAGAACTCTTTTGACTTTAGCAAACTTCTACAGTAACACCAGAAACCCCTAGCAACCACCTCACAAAGCCAGGCTGGAATACACTACACGACTTTTAAAATCTGAACAGATTTTTAAAACATTAGGCATCATACACTTACCGACTTTGTAAATAGTGACAAAGGAAAACTGGCCATCATACACTAAGCGACTGAAGATCATACACTACAACAAACTCATGCAGAAACATGACAAATGAAAACATATGCGCTCTAAAATTGGCTGAAAATATCAAACATGTTTGATATCCTCCGCTGGATAGAATCAAAGTCTGACTCTGAAGCTAAAAAATCGGAGTCTGTGACCATCACACACTACACGATTTTCTGTGGAATCTGTCAGCTGTAATCTGCAGACTGGCTCTGACTTTCCTCAACTAGTGTCAACTTGTTCAGACTGTAAAATAGGGGCAAAAATCGCGTAGTGTCAGGGACGGATTATGGCACGGGCCTAACGGGCACGTGCCCAGGACACTGGACCAGAGGGGGGCCCAGCCGAAATACCTCTACTCCCAGAACGCGATTTCCACCGTGCCCCCTCAGATTTTTGAGGCAAGTGGATTTTGAATGTAGTTTCCAAAAGACAAAAAAAAAAAAATAGCCGAATAATATTTTTTATATTTAATAAACGATCACACCGGTGTGATTAGATCATTCAGTGCAGCACATCATCAGCTGCTAAATTAAAATCTGTGTTCGCTCCACTTCGCTGGCTGGCATGGAGCCAGAGATATCTGCGTTTTTCTACAGCACTGCTCATTATAACCAATCGCACATGATTCTGTTGAGTTTATGAGTACAATGGCCAATAAGAGGCGTCCAGATGAGTCATCGCTGAAACAGCTGTTTTGTTCAGTGCGCGCTCCTAAATGAATTCTGCTCTCTGCCGATTTCTCTCATCAGAAACAACAAAGTGCAGAAGTGCATACGATGTAAGCAAGATATTAATTTCACAATATAAGCAAATTCAGTGATTAATGGGAGTTTTTGAGAGTGCTTGAATTCTGGCTAAGTCAATAATGTTCTTTTATAATGTAAACGGAGTGTCTATTTACACTTAGTGCAAATAGCCCACCTTTTGGCAGAGACTACTTACAATAATTCAACCACCAAGTGTGATTGGGACTGTCAAGATTATAAACTAGTTGCTATTAATTAGCTGCTTCAGTGGTGCAGATGGTAAATCACGTAGCTATTTTAGTGTTTTTGACGCGATGGACAAGGGTTCAAATCCGCCTTTTTCCGAACTTTTTTTCTCCCTTTTCAAATCTCATATCACATCGTAAAGGCATTTATTTTTAATAAAATTAAAGAAATAACCAAAAAGTTGAAAATAAAGTATCGGGTAGGGTTAGGGTAGGTGAAGGGAGGGCTTTATTGTACCAATAAGGTGGCATCCATTTAATAATCTGAATTAAAATGATAATTTACACTCAATATGTTATTATTGCTTAGGAGGAGGAGACTTAGGAGGAGCTTCTTCCCCCAGGCCATCAGGCTCCTAAACTCTAACTCTGTGTCATAACATCACTTGACTCCATGTAAATATCACCATATCAATAAGCTATTCATAATTTTTCTCTACCTCATATTGCTGCTATTCAAATACCCTGTACAACTTTTTTGCACATTTTTTTGCACATTCCTCTTTATTACTATTTAAGTCAACAACATACTGACCTGCACATTTATATTTATATTTTTTATCTTATCTTTTATTTTATTTTATTTTATTCTTTAATTTTTTTTAAACTTTTTCTTAATATTTGTATTCTATACAATTGCACTGTCCTTGGAGCAGACCTGACCTACATTTCACTGCTGGTTATACTCTGTATAATTGTGTATGTGACATAAAAAATCTTGAATATTGAATCTTGAATCTTGCATACTGTCTTATAATGTAATACAATACTGAAGTGCAATTGGCATTATTTTGCAACAACTAGTATAAATAGCAGAAAATCCTGCTATTTTAACATAGTGTAAATATAATCTATAGCTATTTGCACTTATAGTGTAAATAACATATCGCTAAAAATACTGCTATTTGCACTTAGTGTAAATAAAATATCGGAAAAAATACTGCTATTTTCACTTAGTGTAGATAAAATCCATTGCTATTTGAATTTAAGAAAAATGACCGCAATTTCAACTGAGGGGGGCCTATAATCAGTCAGTGCCCAGGGCACCGGTGCGTCATAATCCGTCCCTGCGTAGTGTATTCCAGGCTTAATATGTAGCCACAACACATTCACAACAGTATAGAAACCCCTGGCAAACACCCAGAGCACATTTGCATCAGTGTGTCAAGTTTTATACAGTCAAGCATGATTCGCCTTTTCTAGCTTCTCTAAGAGTCCAGTTTCAGTGTACATTTCTTAATATGTTGTCATGGACATGTACTGTTATCTTACATAATTTAATTTACATTAAGCCTCCGTCACTTATTTTTGTCTGATTTTCAAATGTCTTTTATGAATGTATTTTCTGTGTAACAATTTTCTTAAATTATGAAAACCCATTATAAAATATAAATTATTACATTTAGAACGATGATTATCTAAAGAAGAAATCATTTTTGCTATTTACTGTGTAGAAATTATATATAAGTTTTAAAAAAATTTAGTTTTTCAAAAAACATGTTCTTCCCTAGCATAATTTTACATCACGACCATACATTTCTAGACGTCTTTAGGGGAAAGGTCTATTAAATCAGCACTGATCGTCATGCGAGTTAAAGCTGCATGTGTTGTATTAAATTTTACCAGCAGGTGGCAGTACAGACTAATGCAATTACTACGAAGCTTCACTCATTTATGAGTGTCGAAAATGTTTATGGCCATTATATTTACTCTTAGATAATACTGAAAATAAAATGAATGTACTAAAAAAATAACAATGATAATAACTAATTCGCCATTTGTGTCAAAATAGAGGGCAACATCAAACAAATAGGCCTATAATTTAAAAATAAATACATAAATTATAATAATAATAATGTTGAATTCAATCAGCAATTTATAAGTGGAGGATGGCAAAGCAAAACCAAACTCACTTTAATTAATTACTACCATAAATAGCAAACTAAAATATTATGGATATAATATAATAATTCCCTGTTAGTATGTAGCCTATATTGTATACAATCTGCAGCATTTTAAAATCATGTTCACCCAATACACTGAACTAACAGACCAGAAGGCGTGAAATAATGACATTTAGCCTAATTAAATAGACTTAATTAAAACGGCTTACTTTTAAATGTTTGTTGTTTTACTTGTTTTATTTATTTTATCTCGCCTTAGACCCCCCGCCCTCTCCCCAAACACACACACACACACACTCACACCTCTTCCCCTTTGCACCCACAGCTCGCAATGCATCTGACTGCCTTAATCTGTTTGTTTTTCAAAGCAGTACAGTAAACGCAGATGCTCACGTAAGTATGCATGCGTGTTTACGTCCTCCTTTAACTAATCGATTCTGTCTGCCATGTGACCGCATAACCCGCTCACATGAGCGCCGAGTTGCATGATCCGCTTTAAGTTTTTTAAAGTCCGCTGCTACAGCTCGCAGCTCACACAGGAGTTGCCATGGCGAGCGGCGGCGAGCAGAAAGTGGTGCTGATCACCGGCTGCTCCTCTGGGATCGGACTGCGGATCGCCGTGCTGCTGGCCAGAGACGAACTGAAGCGTTACCATGGTAAACGCGCTCATTTGCGTTCTAATTCCTTCAGCGCTCAAACGTCTATAGAACGTTCTATTTTTGTTTAGAATATTTTAAAACCTCCTCAGATTCTAGAAGTCGCTATAACTCGATAGCATAGAAGTCTTGTTTTGTAACGCAACTGTTGGATATTTTCATAACACGCTGTATATTTGACAATTCGTTTGTCTCTTCATCCCCAACCGCAAGATGATGCATTCACTTTTCTCTAGCTGAACCCAAAGGCCCTTTATTATCATGTGAATGCGCAGTTTCCAGGGTACGGCTCCGCAAGGACACCGCTTGCCAGGCGGAGATCATAAAGAGACTGCCAGTTCTCTTTCAAGTGACTTCTCCAGTACAAAGCTCCCTTTATGGCTGTGAATTGTAGACCGCTGCCCTGGTTTAGTGCCGTGTCTAATGCGCCCATAGTTCACACACTGGAATGAGCGCTGGGACAGGGACAAAGTTTGAGACCTGTACAAGTGAAGGCTCTAAAGCGAGGGTCGTCTGAAGACTTCATCTGCACTCGGTGCAGGGCAAAACCATCTCCTACTCAGCTACATCCAGAGACTCCTTAATGTCAATCAAATACAATGCGTTTGGTTTACAGCAGGGGTCCTGAGGCCCTTGGTGGATTAAGAGATAAATCTGACCTGTGCTCTATATAGTAAATTATATTATATGTACACTTATTGTTGTACAGTCCTGTAGCCTACACTTCTACATTACACTTTAGTTTTACCTTCTTCTTTAGCTTTGGTTAATTATTATAGTAATTTTAACACAAAGTATGGTGGACCCCCTGTTGAAGTCCCCTTATTTCACTACACGAAAGGGATGCTTTTAAGAAAGCTAAAACGAAGACGTTAAATTTAAACACTTTCACTTTTCCTTTTCCATTCCACCCATTTCATTCGTTCTTTTTCATCTTTTAAATGAATTCCGTTTGAACTTTGTTCTCATTCGTAGAGTATTGCAACAGTGGATTTTTTCAGAAAAACAAAATCCACTGAGATTAAACATTTCATTGGTTCTGGTTATAATGAGGAGCAGTGGTATATGCCAACTTCAAAGAAGCCAAAAAAAATCGAATTACAAGAGAGAGCAGCTCATTCAAGAATGTTTAATCTGCCTCAAGACTTACTCTGAAACAACAGCTTTAACAATGAGGCGGTTGTTCTCACAAACACATTTATGTTGTGGCCTAGTTTAAGCCACACAGGCTTTGTGTGTCGTAAGAATGAATTTCTTCTCTCATCAAGTCTAGCTTACGCTTTAGAAATACATCTAGTTTAAGCAGACAGGAATGCAGATTTCCTAGCAGCTGCGTCTCCATCATCACCTTACAGATGCATTACAGTCTACTCATGCTAACTGGTTCTTGTCAAAGGCAGATGGCTGTGACTGATCATGGATGCTGTCTGTTGACAGACTGCAATAATCTGCCGAACGAATGACGCTTCAACACTTTGATCCGCTGTGGAGGCTCTTCAGCCTTATCTGTAAAATCAGACATGATTTAATCAGCAAATCAAACATCAATATACTCAAGGTGTGGTAGTGTCACGGAGACAGACACTGTTAAAGTAATGCCTGACAGCATCAAAGAAGCAAAGTAAGCCTATGATATCATGTAAATATTTTTTTTAATTGTACTGACCCCAAAAATTTGAATGGTAGTGTATGTCTTTATAATACGACTGATCACTGATATCACACTGTTGACTGGATTTCGAATGTTTTTATAAGGATAACACTGATTACTCCAAATCCAACTACAAGAATTACAGAATGATGATGTTCAGCAAGCTTATTATTACATCTGGGATTGGTGCCTGATTTAGGTCAGTGTCCCCTCAGGTGTTCAAAGTGCAAAGTGCATTAAAATGTTAATCTCTTAATTTTATCTTTCTGCCATAGTTTAATTAAGCAACACTTAACACTGATTAGATTGAGTGCTTTGTTTGGGTCAGCATATATGTCAGCGCTAAAAAAAGATAAAAGGGATAAAATTAAATCAAACCGAAATCTCCTGCGGTGATTTTAGGACAAAGCGTCTAAGAGTCAACTAAAGTCACCTTTCTTTATAAAGCACAATAAACAATACAAATTGTTTTAAAGCAGCATCACAGTAATTAAAAAAAAATGGTGATGCAAACTTCTTCAAATATGAGACAAATTCAAAAAAGCAGCTTTAAAAAGACAACTTTGTCATTATTCAACTCTATAAAACCTCTATTGTAGATATTAGTCTTTCGTTTTGTGTGTATTTACTGTTATTCTGTTGATGATAAAATGATTCTCTGTCACTTGTCTTGAAGTTATTGCCACTATGAGAGACCTGAGAAAGAAGGACCGGCTGGTGGAAGCGGCAGGTGACACGTACGGAAAGACCTTGACACTGCTGTCCTTGGATGTGTGCAGTGATGACTCAGTCAGGCAGTGTATTGACAGTATAAAGGACCGCCACATCGACATTCTCAGTGAGTGCACAATGTCTTTGACCTCTTATAGGCTTTTTTTATACTGCAGGGGAAATCCGATATTTTTTAGATGGGCTGTTCAAAAAAATGGGCTTGTATAAAAAAAAAAAATAATAATAAAAAATAAAAAAAATGCTATATGTAACTATGCTATAGCGATGAGACTTGTGTAGTTTCACCTTGCAAGAATTTAGCAAAGGATGTTTTGCCATTGATTATGCTGCATTAGCATTCGTTATTGCAAACAATAAAATATATTGAAACTGCGGGTACAGTTAAAGGGATGGTTCACCCAAAAATGAAATTTCTGTCATCATTTACTCAAGTCGTTCCAAACCTGTTTGTATTTCTTTTTTCTGCTGAACACAAAAGAAGATATATTTAAGAATTGTGGTAATCAAACAGTTGTTGGTCCCCACTGACTTAAAAAGAGTGGAACAGAAATTTGCACAGGTTTGGAACGAGTTCAAGGTGAGTAAATGAGAGAATTTTAATTTTTGGGTGAACTATCACTTTAAGAGAGCATTGTGGACTTGCAAAAAAGCAGTGACTAATGGTTTCATGTCAGTTAACTGTCCTTGCTTGCTAAAATCAAACACATTTGATATGCTCTGTGGTCTTTTACATCCTATACTTGCCCATCAAGACACATATTAAGAACTTATTATGGAAATAATATAGGTGATATTGAGTAACAGTTAAAGTACTTACATGTGGTTTACTATGTCAACACATCAAAACATTTTTTACTTTTTTAAGCACAAATAAAACATTAAAACAAATGATTTGAAATGTACCTTAATTATTAGAAACTGCACTTTTTAAAAGTGTACCTAATTGTTAAACATTAATCAAAGTGCACTCTTTTTAATTGAACTTAATTTCATTCATATTAATTTATATATATATATATATATATATTAAAGATATATGATATAGGCTACTTTAAAATCTGAAGTGCACTACAAGTCCAACCTCAAGCATGCTTCTTTTGCATAGGGGTTCACTATCAATTCATGTTTATTTGTATTGCGCTTTTCACAATACAAGCAGCTTCACAAAAAATGAATGTTTCTAGTTTACAAATAAGAGAGATTGGTTATCAGAGGTGAATTAAAGTAATATGACATACATGTACAGTTCTAAGATTATACAAATCATGCAGTTAGTTAACAAAAAACACTTTAAAGCAGTGATTACATGTTGTGATTAATGGTCACATAATGACCACCTGTTGTTTTTGCTCTTGACGAAACACCTATTGTATTAACCCGTCACATGACGAATAAAAGAGACACACAAATCCAATCAAATCCTATTTGACTGTTCAGACCTGAACGCATTAACAAAAAACTTTAATAGGATTTCAAACAAGTCCACGTTCGAAGGCTTGCATCGGGCTTATACTGATTGGAGTTCATGTTTTTAGCATGTTCAGACTACTTAAAAAGAAATTGAGTTGGATAGAGCATTTTTTTTCTGCCTATGAACACATTTCAGCAGAGGTACAAACTGTTTGGTCAAATTAATGTAACATAATTTGAGAATTGACACTACAGATGACAAGATAACTAGAATAAGCGTGTGCTGACTAATACTATTTGAAAGATATGTGGTCACCATAGATTAATACTACCCTAGTGCCTCAGGGAACAGTCAAGACCATAACCATCCATCTTTCCTCTCTGATTTTCCAGTTAATAATGCAGGTGTGGGTTTGCTGGGCCCTGTGGAGAGCATCAGCATGGATGACATGAAGAAAGTGTTTGAGACCAACTTCTTCGGAACTGTGCGCATGATAAAAGAGGTCATGCCAGACATGAAGAAGAGGCGAGCTGGCCACATTATCGTCATGAGCAGCGTTATGGGCCTGCAGGGTAGGATGGACACACCAGGCTTTAGAGGGCTGACTGAAACCTTCAGTGTCATACAGCTGAATGCTTGACAGTCAGAGGGACAATAGAGCCATTCAGAGTTATGCACTTAGCTGAAGAGCATTATGACAGCCACATATGGCACATATGGTTTTGGCCACTTTGGGAGGGCAGCAGAACAATGACATGATCACTGAATATGTCTCATCTGCAGGTGTGGTATTCAATGATGTCTACACGGCCTCTAAATTCGCAATCGAGGGCTTCTGCGAGAGTATGGCTGTGCAGCTGCTCAAGTTTAATGTGAAGTAAGTGATCCGGAGTCTTATGATTGAAAGGCTATGCGTGTCAAGTCTGAATTTTTAGCATGAAAAAGTGAAAAACAAGGTTTAAAACCATATCAATGAACATATCAATGAAATACCAAATTGCAATGATGTAGGGGGGGGTCAGCTAATTAGAAAAATTCTGTATCAGACTGAAGTAGTTTTGTTTGATGTTGTTGTGTAAATATATTATATTCATGTTATTTAGTTGCACTTACAACACTGGATTAGTGACATGTGCCATTGAGAGTAATCTCATAATCCTCAAAAATCTTTATCAGCGAACTTCAGGCCGCAGGATGAGTTAAAAATATTTAAATAAATGAATAATTAATAAAAAATCTTATCTAAATTAAAAATTCTAAAAATGTATTGAAGAATATACAGCTCTTGAAACTTCTGGAATCAAAAAACATGTTGTGGTTAATTAAATATATTGATACTCCCAGTTTTTGTTAATAAAAAAAAGGGTAGCACTTTATTTTACAGTCCTGTTCCTCATGTACATACTATATACTTATTGTAGTAATTACAATAACTAGGTAATAACCAGGTACTAACCCTGAGCCTATACCCTAAACCCCTACCCCCATGTAGTTACCTTATATTACATTATAAGTACATTATAAGTACATGTAATTACACGTACTGTAAAATAAAGTGCAACCCAAAAAAAAGTGTTAAAATAAGCAGTTTTGCTAAAATTACAGCAGAAATATTGGAAATATCTCTCAACTGGAAAAAAAAATCACTGAAAAAATTGCTAGTAAATGAAATAGAACGAAACAGCAAGTAACACACTGAATTACCGAAACATGAAATTTCGACGTAAAAAGAGTCAAATAGTATTTTCTTGCAAAACATTCTCCTGTAATCCTTGTTTTATTTGTATCTTTAAACAATAGTTTTCTACAGTGAATATGGAGAGGCCTTCGAATGTTGTTTTTAGAAACAAAATGGATTTTATTCTTAACCTTATGAATTTACTCTCATTAAATTGCCTATTATTGTCACGTATCCTGTGGGTGTGCCCTGGTTGGCCACCAGATGTCACTGTCTTGTCTGAGCACATGGGTTTGTGTTGTGATTGTTCCATGTGTTCCCTGGTTGATTGTTTGACCCCGCCCTCCTTGTTATTCCCTAATTGTCTCAGCATGTACACCTGGTTCCCCCTCGTTTGTCTCCTTTAAATGATCCTGGTGTTTGCAGTCCTGTTCGGCCAGGTTGTCATATGTTCTTGGTGCAGTAAGTCTTGTGTGTTCTAGTCCTCGTTTTTGCATTGCTCTGTTGGTCTGTTTTTCCCCTCGGGGTTATTTATGTTTCTGTTTTGTTTCTTTTATAATTAAACTACCATTTCCCTGCACTTGAGTTCTCGCTTCATTTGCACTGCACGTATCATGACAATTATGAGTTTTGTTCTCAAGATTAATTGACTGGTTTATTTACATGGCACTACAAACCTGTTGTGCTCATCAGACTTGGTGTAAACAGGCTTTTTATAATACATTTTATTGTGATTAAAGTGTGCTATGGTGCTAATGTAGCATTCCTTCTATACTCCTAGACTATCTCTGATTGAGCCAGGCCCAGTGCATACAGAGTTTGAAACAAAGATGATGGAAGAGGTGGCCAAGATGGAATATCCTGGAGCAGATACAGACACAGTCAGATACTTCAAGGATGTGTACATCCCATCATCCATCGATATCTTTGAGGCACTGGGACAAACCCCTGAGGACATTGCTAAAGTATGTATCACTGTTTGACTACAAATATACGAACGCTATAAATACATTGCATTGAAAACAAACTCTAATTTCCACAGATTTTCATTTATACACTAAACCTATTACTATTATTCTCTTCTAAATTACTCACAATCCAGTGCACCAAGAAAGTAATTGAATCCAGCCGACCCCGATTCCGGAATCTGACCAACAGCCTCTACACACCCATTGTGGCCATGAAATACGCGGATGAGACCGGAGGACTCTCAGTGCACACTTTCTACAACCTGCTCTTTAACTTCGGCTCACTTATGCACATCACCATGAGCATCCTCAAATGCCTGACATGCAGCTGCCTGCGCAGACGCACCATTTCTCCTGACTGAAGAGGGCAGCAGTGAGACGCACACGGCACGCTCCCAATTCCCTCAGTTTACAACAGAACGGACACAACTCAATGCAACAAACAGAAGAATACAACACCTCAAAAGGAATAATCCACATTAAAACACACACAAATAATTTTGATTTTTTCACATAATCAAGTGAGTTACTGTCAAAGCATACATTGTTTTAAAGGAGTAACTGGTTTAAGTTATTACCATGATTGTCAATGTTGCAGAATTTTAGCATTTACGAAAAAGAAAAACTAGTTCATGAAATCAAACAATACAGACCATTCCAAAAGCTAATTGGGATGCTTATAATGGTCATGATTCAACTGTAAAAGAATCACATAGCTGCCTTTATTTGTACTAATGATTTACAAGTAAATGTCTGTTTAACTCTTTCCCCACCATTGACGGAATTTTCCAGCTTTCCGTGTTTTCACTGTCGTATGGTAGGAGGCACTATTAGACATCTTCTGAAAGAGTACTGGATCAACGTCTGGATCAAAACACGACTGGCAGAGACCCATCTGGGAGTAGACAAGTCTGAAGCTCGGAGGGCAGAGGACTGATGCATTGCATTGAAGTTTTTTTTTTTTGAGTTAAAATATAACAACAAACTTGGGAAGACTGAGGACTGTGAAGTTTAGGTATTGAGAATATAGTAAATTTGGATGTTATGAGGAACTGGGATTGTTGACCAAAGGTCTGTATAGGTACAGAAATGGGAACGAAATGGACAGTAAGAGTATGGTTTTGCAGTGAGGAAGATGAGAGGAGAGTAAATCAGTGGGAAAGTGTGGAAAAGGGAAAGAATGTGAAAAAAATGAAAAGGAAGAAAAAAGAAACATCCAGCATTGGAGAGTCAGAAAATGAAGGAAGTGAAAGAGAAAAGAATGAAAGATGGTGTAAACGTAGTTGTTAGAAGGAGACGGAGGAAGAAGGAAAGTTTACCTGATTAAATTAACAAAAATCATTATAGGACCGATTTGAGAAGTGAAATATGCAAAGATTCCGAAGATGTGAACTTGCTAATTGAATGTAATAAGAAAAAGTTGTAAATTTGGCAACTGTTGGAAAAGTTAGGGTACTTAAGGTGGTTAGAGATGGGTAAAAGAGAATCAGTGGATGCAAGGGGGTAATCTAAGGAGTTCCCATTTATGTTAATGTAAGGGAACTAGTGGAAAACTTAGATGCGAGAAATGGCACAGTGTAAAGTGTAAGGAGAATGATGAAAGGAGTAGAGAAAAAGGAAACCTGTATTAATTGAATTTGAGGGAAAAGACCTACCTAAGGAGGAGCTCTGTTTTTAAAAGCCTATAAAAATGTTTATTGTAAAATTAATATTTGTCGCTTATTTATTTGATTCTCAATTAAAATTACAATATACAACATTACTGTAAATAATACAATAAATGCAACATCTGTGGTATCATTTTATCTGGGGGAAAAAAAAGTTAACAGTGCCAGTCAACAGAGAGCTTGCATATTACTTATATAAAGCCTAAATGATCAGAATCTCTATCAGCCAATCATGATGACAAGAAATCGGTAGATGGTATCATCTGCAAAAATCCTGTAACTTACTGGGGATGTGAAGTACTTAAAGAGGTGGAGATGTCGCTGATAAAAGAAAAGGTATCACACTGTAAAAAAAAAAAAAGTTGAGCCAACTTAAAATTTTAAGGCAACCAGCTTCAGCAGATTTTTGAGTTCTCTCAACTTATTTTTGTAGGAGATTCTGAACTTTTTGTTGTATAAACTTAAAACAACACATTGAGAAATCTCAAAAATCTGCTGAAGCTGGTTGCCTTAATTTTTTTTTACAGTGTATATGTTGAAGCAGTTGAGTTGGCTGGACAGGAAAAAAACATAGGTAATAAAGAGCAAGGGAAAGTAGATGGACAGCAAGGTAAGAGGAATGCAAGGATAAAGAAGAAGAAACTGGTCACTTTCATTGCCGGAGTAATAAATGTGATGTTTGAAATCGGAACGGTGATTTTAAAGCAGCGGAACATCACTTGAATATGATAGGCTTGAAGTGGGAGGAGGTAAATGATGAATTTAGGATGCAAGTAAGTCAAGAGAATTCATGTGTATATCAATATCAATTTAGCTAATCTTGCAATGGAATGCGAGAATTTTAACATCTTATCAGCAAGAGGTAGAAGAGAAAAAACAGGTATTCAAGATACTTGGTGAAAACCTCATTTAGATTTTGTTTATATGATTATGCCAGGTAAGACTTAATCATATATCATTAATCATGATGGAAAATACATTTGGGCTTATTACACGCCCTTGTGGTGTCCCGTTTCTACAGTATATTGATATGACAAGACTTGAGCTGTTTACCTGTATAATCCATCCATGATTCAACTGAACATTTTCCCTCCAACGCCCATTAAATACAGTTTCTTTAAAACCATGAAAATTTAAGTTAACACACAGAGTACATACAGATATATGTATAAAAGATAGCATTCAGATTTTTACAGATGGGTCAAAGGATTTACAAACAAAGGATCTGCAGTATGTCCCCTGATATCTACTGGGAGTAAACAAGTTCATTCAGGGTTCCCCTCTGTAAAAAACCTAGATAGGAAAGGGCACTTTAGTGTTGCAGATTAAAGGAGACATCTGTACATGATCCAAAATAAAAAGTAAGGAGGGAAATAAAAGGAAGAAACAAGTCATAATAATTAAACTGAGGATGTTTTTGGGAAGCATCCGACAGGACGATGTGATGAGTGCCAGGAGGCACATTCATCACATCTAAGCAATTAAGCACATTTTTATGACATGCAAGAAATTTATACAAGAAAGTCAATATCTGAAAAATCAGGTATGGTAAATAAGTATAGTAGAGTACAGAAGTATAGCAGGATGTGAAAAAATTTACCAAGGACAGAAATATTAGTTTAATTGAAGGACAAATTTTAATGAATAAATATTAAGTTATGGCAACACTGGATGCCAACTGCCATTAAGCACAAAAGAAGAAGAATATACATGAAGGAACAAGCAATCATGTATGTAAGCAGATGCATATATAAAATAACATGATCATCAAGCATTAAGCAGCAAGTAAATCAAAATTGCCTGATGTTACCAAATAAAATGATGACCCAGGAAGTGATATAGGACTGTGCAAGCTTTGGGGGTGTTGATGGAAGCAATCTACTCCATGTTTTGATCATCTTTCCGAATCCAAACTGGATGTAGTCTTTGACAAAAACCTTATTTTCTCAGCTTTTTGTTCAAAATATTGCATCACCATTATGGGGTTTCAAATAAAAATATGAGGACACCAGGACTAAAAGCATGTTTGTTACGCATTTTGGGAGACATAACAAATGAATAGGGAAAGAAATCATATTTCTGTCAGAGAGTTTCAGTCACCACAGTCAGTGCAGACATCAGCACACACATTTACAAGATCACAATCACCTGCGTTCTGATTCCCCGCACCTGCTGCAGCTAATCAAGCCTCACTATATCTGCACACTCTCCACACTCCGTCCTCGTCCGGTCTACCGTTCACATACTGAACCCCCCCCCCAGAGATCACAGTCAGTCATTGCAAGCAAAGCCATCAGGACCTAGTCACGTTGTGCTTCACTCACCTCTCGTTCCTCCTTGTTACTCGTCAGTCTCTTTCTAATACATACCCTTGTTTGACCACATTCCTCTGTGTCTCCTAGCCTGTGTCGTGACAATTTCAATATTCTATGAAATATTATATATTATTATGAAAGTCTTGTTAATTATTACTCCCATTATTACACTTCCTTTTTCATGACATGTTCCCCCAAAAACACATTAATATGCAAATTAGACTTAGTTTATAGATACATTGTATATAATGAGAACCTGTTTATGGCCATTTTACACACATTTTGCAGAAAGAAAAAAGGTATATCGAATCATTCTGTTATAACATAGTTGAGAATCATCTTTATACAAAGTTTGGTAAAAAAAAAAAAAAATCTTAAACTAAAAATGTATTGGTGATTTAAAAAAATAAACCACTGGAAACAGTGGAACATAATTACCACATAACTGTTGTGGCATACTCAACATTAGCAGTGGCCAGACATTCTGATTTAAACCAGCAGAGGGCGACAGAGTACATTAGCAAATAAACAAGTAGTATACAGAGGAACCGTCTGAGATCTATGCTGTCATTACTATGGGTACTTCTCAATTGGAAGGCTGTATCCTAGTGAAGTTGTTTCCTTCCTAGTTCAGTCCCTCAAAGGCTTGTATGACTCCTCCTCAAGGGTGAACACTAGAATGAGACAGTCTAGTAATGGGTACATCCAGGGCCGTAGCTGGGGTTTGCGGGGCCCCGGTGCAGGTTGTACCAGTGGGCCCTGTTTGAAATTGTTTAATTTGTGTGTTCGTTCTATTTATGTATTTGTACTATTTACACAATGTTTACGTTTTTTCAAGTTTGTAGGTGTCCAGGTACAGAAACTGAATAATCAAATGTAAAATAGCACTGCATAGTCTTTACTGTAAAAATTAAATATACAGTCAAACCAAAATTTATTCAGACACCTTCAACATTTCTCACATGATCACAGTTTATTTGCTATAGTTTAGAAAATGGTAATAAAATATGTCAAGAACTCAGAGTTAAACTGTGTCAGAGCAAATTAATCTTGATAATGTCAGATAACTTTGATAGAAAGGTATGTAATGGATTACAATCAACCAAAAATTCAACTGTATGACAATATTTACACAACTATCAATACTTTGTTGACCAATTACCAAGCAATGCTTCATTTTGTTCAGTCTACGGTGTAAAAAGTTTGCATTAGCAAAAAAAAAAAAAAAAAAAAAAAAAACACTTCAGCAAAACATGGTCAGGTCAAAATGTCTGAATAATGTTTGGTCCCAAATTTTTTATTTTTTTTGCAGTTTTACTGGTTGTCCACTGTATGAATATTTTTTGGGTATAATATGTCACAATTTACTTTATTTTGCTATACTCACTTACATAAATGAACTAGTGTCCTGCACCCACTAGTAAAAAAATTATATATATATATATATATCTGGTGTCTGAATAATTTTTGGTTTGACTGTGGATTAATTATTGTTAAAATTGATTGTTAATTGTTAAAAATGATTAGCTTTCATGACGACGCTCAGCAGTGGCCCGTCAACTGTCCTGAGCATCTTTTTAGGCTGGCCTCAGCCAGTCGGTGGAGCTCGCCGTGGGCCCCTATAACCGTCACCACCTTTCACCCCACTAGCGACGGCCCTGGGTACATCATAAAAGTTTCAGCCCCCGCACTATGTAAATAATTCATATTAAAAATCTCTTCATTAACTGAATATAAAGTGGCTATTTTGGGTGATTGGAGAACACAGACCATAGCCTACACTTGATGCATCCTTCAAAATATGCAGAGTGATGAAAATGAAGAAATGAAGGAGCCTTCAAATTGTGACCGGACTTGATGATGTGTTAACCCAAATATACAGCCTTACTAGGATGCAGCCTTCCATCTGAGAAACACTGTATGGCTGCATTCAAAATCAAAATCAGAGTCGTATGCCCGAATTCACAGTATTCATAAAACAGTAGATACAAATTTCCTGTATGACCTGCTACTTGTTACGAGATTCTGAAATGCGCATCCAAAGGATGCTTTTCTGTCCCATGAGGCCACAGAAGGAAATTTTGTGAATGGCAGTGAAGGAACACATCTGACATTGTAGGTCACATGACACCATGCTGAATGCCGTACGATCCGAGTAACATTCATGCAACACATATTCATACTACATAGAACCTACTTTTTTAACAGTTGCAAAGTACTTATTCAAAAGAAGGGTTATTTTATAATATATTATATTATATAACACTTTATATTAAGTGTCCTTAACTACTATGTACTTACATTTAAATGAATGTTTTGATACAATGCACCTATTGTGTACATACATGTTTTTACATTGTACTTGTAGGCCTATTTAAAAAAAATAAAAAAAAAACCTGCATGTAATTACATTTATTTTATTGTTGACCCATCCCTTACACCTTAACCCACCCTTAAACCTACCCATACCACCAAACCTGTCCTTAAGTGTTTTACAATACAATATGAACACAATAAGTAAATTTTTTGATGAGAGTACATAGTAGTTAAGGCCACCTAGTATAAAGTGGCACCAAAAAAGTACCTACTTAGAGTACTAGATTTTGGACAAAAACAGTGTGTACTAGGTTGAAGGGGGTTAAATTAGACCCTAATGAAATCAGTGTTAAAATTACTAACACTGACCACATGTTGGCTTTTTATGATTATACAGAGTACCCAACCTTCAGTCCTGTGTGTGTGTGTGTGTGTGTGTGTGTGTGTGCATGTTTATGTGGTTTATGAGGACACAAATTTGTATAATGACATGGGTATGACAGAGGTATTACAATATGAAGGTGGTTTATGAGGACACTGCCTATGTCCCTGTAATTCAAAAGGCTTAAAAAACATACTAAATGGTGTTTTTTTTTAAATCTAAAAATGCACAAAGTCTCCTGTGAGGGCTAAGTTTAGGTGTAGGGTTGGTGTAGGACAATAGCACACACAGTTTGTTCAGTATAAAAACCATTACGCCTATGGAGAGTCCCCATAAACCACAAAAACCAACGTGTGTGTGTGTGTGTGTTTAGTCACTATGGAATGAAAAAATGGGAAAAATCGAAAGCCAGAATCAGAAAGTGAGAGCAAAAAATGGCAGATCGTGACAGCAAGCAGAGAGACAACAAAATGAGAGCATAAGTACATTCCAACGCACTGCAGATTGGACAGCGCATACCCGGTCAATGATATGTTGATGGATATAAAGAGGTCATGGCCTAGTCCCCATCCGCCACCCTCCCTCTGCACCCCCAACCCTCTCACACACACACTGCTTTGTGCGGAGTGAGAGAATGTGACCTGGTTCCCATCCCTGAGGAGCTGTGTTAATGACAAACTCTTCAGACAACATTGAGCATCCCTTTCGCCTCCCCCACCAGCTGTCCCTCTCAGCCACACCACCTCAGCTAGACGCAGCTTGCAGACGGCCTACGTCCCGTAACACAAAACCATGTCCTCGGTTTGTAATGGCTGGAAACTTACATCACGAATGCATTCACGTATCAGCGACGGCAGACCCTTCTGTCTGCCGCAACAAGTCCAAGGTACACGAGCGAGAGCGTGCGTTCCTGTGCATGTGTGTGCATGTGTGTCTTCATCAGAGGCGACAGCTCAGTACAATGGGACAAAGAATCTGTCAATCACAATCAAAAGGGAAATGGAAGGCAGTCAAGAGGGGGAGGAAGGGGCCGCTGTGTCCCCCGAATCTTTGGACGGGATGTGGGCCAGGGAGTGCAGGGGGCTGGGGAGTGGAGTGGGATGTGTCTGATTTGGGAAACGAGGGCTGAGGTTCCTTGCATTCAGTAGGGGACCTCTTTACTAATTGAGTGATTGCAGGAGTTACAAATCTCATTAAACAAGACCATTATTCTTATCAGGCCATTGTGGTGGTGCAAAACAGTTATGACATAATCAGCCACAGTATTGTCTTCCATAGGTTTTGGGAACATTTATCGTCCAGGCACAACTTTTTCTACAGGCCTTTCTGTATCTTAAAGGGATAGTTCACCTAAAAATGAAAATTCTGTCATTAATTACTCACCCTCATGTTGTTCCAAACCCATGACCTTCTTTCTTCTTCGGAACACAAATTAAGAAATTTTTTATGAAATCCGAGAGCTTTCTGACCCTCCCATAGACAGCAAGGTTACTACCACGATCAAGGTCCAGAAACATAGTAAGGACATTGGTAAAATAATCCATGTGCCATCAGGGGTTCAACTGTAATTTTACGAAGCTACGATACTATTTTTTGTGTGCAAAGAAAACAAAAATATTAATTTTATTCAATAATTCTTCTCCTCCTCATCCCTTATGCTGTGGCACGCCACCATTATGGGGCATGTGCACGCGCTTGCTTTCGCTTCATTTAAACATGAGAAGGAGAAGAGGAGAAGAATTGCTAATAAAGTAATTATTTTTGTTTTCTTTGTGCAAAAAAAGGATTCTTGTAGCTTTGTAAAACTATTGTTGAACCCCTGATGTCACATGGACTATTTTACCGATATCCTTACTATGTTTCTGGACATTGATCATGGTTGTACCCTTCTATTGAGGGTCAGAGAGATTTTTAAAAAATAATAATAATTTGTGTTTCCGAAGATGATCGAAGGTCTTACGGGTTTGGAACGGCATGAGGGTGAGTAATTAATGACAGAATTTTCATTTTTGGGTGAACTATCCCTTTAAACATCAGAACATGGCGCTAGTATTGCCACAAGGTCATGGGTTTGATTCCTAAGGAAAGCAGGGACTGATAGAAATGTGTGCTTTGAATGCAATGCAAGTTGCTTTGGAGAAAAGCGTCTGCCAAATGCATAAATGTAAATGTGCAAAATGAAAGAACTTCAAAGTGAAGCGTTGCCAAGTAGGCGCAGATTGGCTCTCTGAGACGTACATTCGAGAGTTAGAACAGCAAGAGTGCGTAGGCTTCCAGCATTATCTTTGGCATGCTGGTTGTCTGACACATTCCTGCAACATCTGGTCCCTCCACAGCCTGGGTCATCTCTGGTTCAGCCCTTCGCAGTCTGAAACAACCTCAGCCTGCAGTGCAGAGGCAGGACATTACAGATTGTCAGTAGGATATCTGCAGGACCTAGGCCTCGGGAGCTGTCTAGACACTCTCTTCATTCTTGTCTCAGTAGCAAACGGGGAGAAGAGTTTCTCTTTACAAGTCCTGCTGGAGAAATTAAGTGCAATCAGTGGTGTTGGCTGAGATAATTAGTGACTGTGCCCAACAGATACAAACAGATAAATATTCAGTTCCTTGTGTTTTCATTCAAGCTTTCTCACAGGTGGTTTCCTGACTTATGCTGCTCCATTAACGGTCATTTAGTTGCTATTGTGATGTTTCTGCCTCTATTTTGTCTTCTCAGTCATACATACTGTAAAGTACGCTACAATCAGAATAAGGTAGGATTTCTTCATTTTTTTTATATGAATTTATGGTATATTGTCAGAATAACAGTTTGAGTAAAACATTCAACTGAAAGATTAACATGAGTATCAGAAGGTGTCATTTGTGATCAATGTCACAGATTTCCAAAAATGTCACAAATTTGATTAGCAGCCTGGAATTAGTGCAGAATCTTAAATCATGTTTCTTTAATTTAGTTTTTACTGTTATTTTCACATTTTAATTATTTTGCAAGATAAAATTACCAAAAAAGCCTAATTTATTTATGACTAAATACAATAATTAAAAAATAATATTACAGTTAAATATAATAATACATTTTCTTAATATATATCTTGTCTTCCAGTTAAAATATGTAAATATCCTTAAAAGAAGCAACAATAAATTAAAAGACAAAATGGCATACAATATACAGTATATATTTATTTTTTAAAGTCATAATTTACTCACCCTGTTCTTGTTTCAAACCTATTAAACTTTCTTTCTGCTACAGGAAAGAAGATCCTTTATAGAATGTTTAAACTGTTTTTGCCAAGAATAAAAAATAAAATTGGTTAATTCAGACAACATTAGACACCACAACTTTCCTTGTATGGGCAATATATATATTTTTTTTCTTTGTCCAAAATATCTTTTGTGTTTCACAGAAAAAAGAAAGTCAGACAGGTTTGGAATGACGTGAGTAAATGATGACAGATTTTTCATTTTTGAAGGGAACTGTCCATTTAAATCTTGTTTTTAGAGAAATAATAATAAAAAAAAAATTATGAGGTTTATGGTTTATTTTTGTTTACCATACTGGCAAATACTTGTTCTTGTTTTAAGCATGAACCTCATTAAAATGACATTATCATGTCGTTTTATTTATTTAGTTTTAGGATGTTTATATACTGTATGTTGCTTAGACAGCAATTAAGAAAATTATTTTTTGATTAAGAAAATGATTATTTTGAGGGTAGCAGAACACCTGGCGTACATTACTGAGTATTCGCCGGCCCAAGTACAGCCTGTCAAGGCTGCCAGTGTAAACAACAGGCCAGTAAAGCACCCAGGGCTATCTCTTGTCTGTCTCTCCGCATGCCTGCTAAAGAACACAGAAATCAACATGAAATAAACAAACATGTTTTCAGAGCTCACTGTTGGATCCTTCTGTGTGATCCTTCTACAGATCTCATCTACTGCTACGAAAGGTCTCATCGAGCAAGTATGTTGTAAAAACAAAAGTTTTAATGTCATTACGACACTGCAGTTGTTCACCTTCCCACTCCCTCTCCAGGGAACTTAAAACGGCACTGAAATATTTCAGGGAGTTCAAATGACTTTAAAGTCTGATTAAAGGACTCAATCTTCTGCTCCACTGTACAGAGGCCATTTATCTCTCATCTATGCTTATTTAGCTTGAGCACATCACTTTTTGGCAAGTGGATGCAGAAGCTCATTCCAAGATTATTTCATGCTCATGAAAATAAACAGACAGAAGAAATTTTAATATGTTATAAGCTCTCTCTAAAAAAAAAAATCCCATTTCAATAGCTTTATCACTGCAATAAGAAATGGCATTTCTCATTCTCTCTATGTTGATTGTTTCCAAGTACTGGCCGCCTCAGTTTGGCATGGACCAATCAGAACGCAAACACGCCTCTGTGATTTGGCAGCTGTTCCTCACTTTTAGACGCATTCATGCACACCCACACTTAAATTTTTCGTCAATACCAAATTTCCATCCTTTTTTCACTCTCCAGTTTTCTTCTTTATCCTTGCCATCACATTTTTCAGGTTTCCTTCCATTTTGTCATCTTCTCTGTGGACTACAGGCAATGTGAGTAGTTCTGTACTGACGCAGGTCTTTTATTTTGCTCAGTGATGTGCAGAAACTCTTACAGCTGTTCTACAGGGACCAGAGCAGTTGGACTGTGGAGGTCATTTCCTACTCTTGTTGAATACAAAACCAAACATCTGCCACTGCAAAGACCAATTCTTATCTCTCAAAACCTGTAAAAACAAAAACATCTCTCTCAAAGATACGCTATGAATGACTTTAGGGGCCATCTCACTTGTAGAAATACTGCATATATGTCCAAAATCAGTGTGTTCTCAATGGAAACAAGTATCACAAATATGATGTCTTTAATATATCTTGGTTCTGCTTGACAGCATTGAGATGGAAAGGAAGCAAATGGTTTCCTGCTTCTCAGAAAACACCACAGTACTGTGATGTTTCTCATAAACTCTGCTCACATTTTCCGGGATAAAGTCTGACAGTCAAAAATCTTATTATTTCACAATGAACATGCTATGCAATTCTGTTAACCACAACCATTTCAAAGTCATACACTATTACTGTATGTAAGACATTCTTAAAGTTAATACTTAGGTTAATCATTCATAAGATATTACAACTTTAGTCTTTTAAGTAGGTCTCTTTAATACGAGTCCAGTTTGTATTTTAATATAAGTGGGGAAACAAAATCAGCAATAAGACAAAATACACAAACAAGTCAAAATGTCTAATGCAGTGATTTTTGTTTTTTTATGAACTTTTAGATATTTGATACAAATTTACAAAACAGTCCCATTTGTTAACACATCTAAAATTGTGACGTTACAGTCGGGATCACTAATAGTTACGCCCCCAACATTTGCATATACACACCCATGTTCTAGGCCAGCCGCCAGCCGAATCATCAGAAGTTCTGCAGGTATTGTGAAGAAACAAGCAAGGACAACAACCAAAATGGCAGACCATGGAAATAAATGCTATGTTCCAGGCTGTGCAGGGGATGTGAAGTGCAGGAACTAAAATAACGCGAGCCACTGAAGGGACATTGTTAGCTCCTTGCTAGTGGCAGCCTGTTACACTGCAGTACATAAGATTTCACTTACCACATAAACAGAGAAAGGAGAGATGACTGAGGATTATAGCGAATGATTTACATATCTTGAGCACCACTGACAAGCATCTGATCGTGTAAAATGTGTGGTAAGTTCTGCCGCTCCATAGTATAAACATAGTTCCTGCGATTGTGTATCTTGAAAGTGAAACTATAATGCGATCGACCGATCGTTCAAAAGCAGTTTCAATGCCTCGAGTATTAATAACGGCTCCCTGATGCCCGCATTTTATATACAGTATAATTACCCAACGATATAACTGCGAGAGAAAGTATTTAAATATATATTTTCCTCCCTGTGTTTCCTTCTTGCTGTGAGTTACTGAAATGAGCCGCACTGTGAAACAGCCAATCAGAGCAGAGCTCAACATTGAGCAGCACTGTGAAACAGCCAATCAGAGCAGAGCTCATTATTATTCATGACCCTGCCAAATAAGCCAATAACAGACCGTTTCATTCTAGGGAGAAATCCAAGGGTTGTAAATGGACATGTAAAACTTTTTTGGAGATTTTTGCCTAAGCCACATACCTTCTATGTAGATATCAGAGAACAATTTAAAATACTGTATCAATGCATTCTATGGCACCTTTAATCAAAATTAATAAATGCTTTAGAATTATTTTTCATTGTTAGTTCATCTTAACTAATGTATGTTAACAAATGGAACATTACAGTAAAGTGTTGCCAGATATTTTACCTGGAAAACAGGTTAAAAAAGAGAGAGAGAAAAAGAGAGAGAGCACTTTAATACGGAGCCCCTATGAGCTCATGGTGGTGGAAAGATTTCGGGGTGGGTGAAAAAAATTTGGGGTGGGAGGAAAAAATATTTTTCAAATCTTTTGCGTTCCCACCCTGAAATCTTCCCACCACCATGAGCTCTAAGGGGCTCCGTACTTTAAAGACCAATTGGCTGTAATACTTTTATAATGCAAGCAACAGTGTTATGTACCTCAGTGTGTAAAAGCGCAAAATTAAATATCCATCGATTCACCAAAGACATAAGTGACAGATTATCTTAATTATTTGTTGCAGATGTAGTGAAATGTGTTAATGTGCGAGTTGCGTAACCCACACATACAGGGATAACGGGTTGGTTGGTGTGACAGAAGTCAGTGTGTTCCCTGGCTGTGGGCTTGGTTGGATGAACATGTGGGGTCACCAGCACCATGAGCAGAAAGCAGAATCCCTCTCATGTGAACACCCACTTTTCCTGGTCTTCTGCCAGGAAAGAATAGAGTTGTGTGTTTGGGATTTGGTGGGAAAAGTGTTCCTCGGAATGTGACTTTGTGAGGGGCGTGGGGAGGGTTGGCAAGAAGGCCCTGTATTTCTCAGCTCCTGAGGCTACGGGATAATCTGGGGGGTCAGGGGTCAGGCTGCACTCTCTCCAACGCATACCCACTCTCTCAAACATACAAAACCCACTGCTGACACAACACATACTGTACCTCCAGACTGAGCCCTCGGGTGCAACGTGGACACAGAGAGGCACTCAGCTCTCCCTCGGTTCCACCGCACAAATGCCCCATACAAGGCATTTCACAGTATGGACAACAGATCCTTTCTGGCTCAATATCACACCTCTAAATGACAAATCTGCCTGCTGAGAAGTCCTGAGACTCACCCATCCGCTTAATGACTGGAACAAGTGTATACCTGATGAGTAATCTGCAATCGGTTTTGTTTTAATAAAGGATGCCCAGAACAGTCTAGAAGATGAAATGTATTTATAACTGTTATGTTATTCTTGAGAAGCTTTAATTTAGGTTAACTTGTATGAGCTTCTTTTTTAAACTTTGTAATAATGTGGAATTTTTTTTTTTCTATCAACCAACCATCCATCCATCCATCCAAAGAACAATTGAAGTAAATTAGACATTGCTACTTCTACCAAAAACTTCTATGAAAACACCAAAAAGACAAACATTTTCTGTAAATTATTAAATAAAAGTTGTTGCTTCTTATGTATGCATGGCATGTATGCATGGTATGTATCTGTCTGTGTCACGAGTCTGCCTGTCCTTCCCTCTCTCCAATCCGGATGCACGCCCTCACCTGGTCTCCCTCAGTCATTAATCACGCGCACCTGCACCTCGTCATCACCCTCATCATGGACACTACATAAGCACTCACCCCAGTCACAGAAACTGTCCGATCTCGTTGCTACTACATGGACTCTACGCCAGTGATCATCAAGTTGATGAGTATACCCTCTGATTACCTACCTCTTGTACTCACCTCTTGTTCTCCGTCCCGCTGTCTCCTCTGTCCTCAGACTCGCCTGTGTTGTGGTCGACATTCCTGGGCTCCGGTTCTCTTCATCAGTCTCACTCCTCTAACCTGTGAAGCAAAAGGACATTATCAGAACAGCTACCTGACTCACGATATCAGCACTATTACCGTTGAATAAAAGTCACTGTGTTTTCACTTACCCTTGTGTCCGGCTGCTTCTGTGACAGAAGATCGGACCCTTACACAGTTAAAAAGATGAATGCCACATTTGATCCGGAGTCAGCCCTACTCTCCATCCCTCAAGAAGATCGTCCCATAGAAAAGTATGTTGAGGAATTCCTCCAACTCGTGAATCAGGTGCGGTGGAACGAAGGGATGTTAAAGCTTATTTTCTGGACTGGCCTAAACGATCATCTGTATTTCCGAGCACAGGCTGTCACAACCCCTGCCTCGCTTGCACAATACATAGACCATGTGCTATTGCTAGCTGACTCTCCCTTCACCGTAGGTCATGAACCCACTCCAATCTCCCAATCTACCCCAGCAGAGCGAACCACCATTTCCAAGTCCCACTCGAACCAGATCGTGACCAAGAGGGTACAGCCGCCGCGGTCCGCAGCATTCCCGCATGCCCGAAAATGGGTATCCAACAGCGCTGACCTGGGAGCTAAAGTTTCAGACCCAGGCTTAACATCTGTCCGGTCAGCGCTGAAATCAGCCCCATGTCTCTCAAACCCGCCGCCGATCGCGGCCAAGGCAAATCCACCAGAGAAGTGCGATAGCCCACCTGAGTTCCCGCTGGTCCCGTCCAGCCCACCTGAGTTCCCGCTGGTCCCGTCCAGCCCACCTGAGTTCCCGCGGGTCCCTTCCAGCTTCGCGCCTCCCGTGCGCCCTCAAGTGCCCGCTCCTCCAGAGCGCCCCCAAGCGCCCGCTCCTCCAATGTGGGCCCCAGAGGGGAACTTTCCCAAATAAATTTTTTTGGGGGGGGCATATAGCCGCAGTTTGTGTGGCCAGGCCAAAGGCCAAGGTCACAAAGGACCCAGATCCGCCGAGGCCGCCCGAGGACCCAGATCCGCCAAGGCCGCCCGAGGACCCAGATCCGCCATGGTCGCCCGAGGACCCTGATCCGCCGTGGCCGTCCAAGCTCCCTGATCCGCCGTGGCCGTCCGGGCTCCCTGATCCGCCGTGGCCTTCCAAGTCTCCAGTCACGCCATGGCTCCCTGAGTCTCCTGATCCACCCTGGAGGCTTCCCGAGTCTCCTCCTTGTCCTGGCCCTGTTCCGGCCTCCAGGACGCCCGCCCCCCCCCCCTCCCCGATGTCACTGTTGCGGTGCGGGATGCACCTTCCGGGAGGGGGAGGTAATGTCACGAGTCTGCCTGTCCTTCCCTCTCTCCAATCCGGATGCATGCCCTCACCTGGTCTCCCTCAGTCATTAATCACGCGCACCTGCACCTTGTCATCAACCTCATCATGGACACTACATAAGCACTCACCCCAGTCACAGAAACTGTCCGATCTCGTTGCTACTACATGGACTCTACGCCAGTGATCATCAAGTTGATGAGTATACCCTCTGATTACCTACCTCTTGTACTCACCTCTTGTTCTCCGTCCCGCTGTCTCCTCTGTCCTCAGACTCGCCTGTGTTGTGGTCGACATTCCTGGGCTCCGGTTCTCTTCATCAGTCTCACTCCTCTAACCTGTGAAGCAAAAGGATATTATCAGAACAGCTACCTGACTCTCACGATATCAGCACTATTACCGTTGAATAAAAGTCACTGTGTTTTCACTTACCCTTGTGTCCGGCTGCTTCTGTGACAGTCTGTCTGTCTGTAACATTTTATCTGTAACATTTTATATTAGGGAACATATTCACTATTAAGTTTTCTGTCAGTAAACTCCTAATTTGCTGCTTATTTATAGTAAGGTAGTTGTTTGTAGAAGGTACTGTATGTGTAGGTATACAAGACATTGATATTTGCTTTATAAATACTAATTAACAGCCAATATGCATGCTAACAAACAACTAGTTAATAGTGAATGTGTTCCCTAATCTAAAATGCTATCTTTACTTATTTATGAAAGCATATTGCTCAACAAACTGTAAAGATAAAGCTTTTTTTTTTTTTTTTGAATCATGAAATCTCCAGTTCCTATGAACGGTAACTGTGTGAGTGAAAATGACCAGAACATTCTTCAGAATGTCTCCATTGTATTCCACACAGAACAGAAGTCATATATGGGAACAACATGAGGGCGAGTGAACGATGACAGAATTTTCATTTATGCCTGAACTTTTCCTTGAAATTATCAATTTAAATGTGATGAACTGCCTCAAGGACAGTGACAAAACAAAAACTCAAACATTACATGTCCTGGCAAGGCCTGTAAAGCAAAAGCACAATGTCATAATTGGTCCCAGTGACATTAAACAAATTCTTTGTCAGATTCCCTTTACCACAGAAAAGACAAATATGCTTGTGTTTAAAAAGCTGCATACTTTTGCTTTTTCTGCTTTTTATTGTTTAGGAAATATAAGAGCACTTCATCTTTTTTACTACCCCCCTTTCCGTGCCCCCTTTTTTTTTCCCCCTTTTTCTTTTTCTGCAACACACAAGTCCACACAGGAAAATAACAAACATGAAATGGATGGGAAAGGCTCCCAAGTGTGAGTGGAGAGGCAGAGGCACAGCGGTGAGCTCGTTCCCAGGCTCTGGGAGGAGCAGAGAGGGCAAGCCATCGCTTGACTGCTTGAGTCCCAAACAGAGAACCAGAAAAACTGGCCGGGCCTCACCGTTATCCATCCTCCATCATTTCACCGCCACCTTTAATCACAACATGCAAGCACATGACACGTACAAGTCTGAGCACACACTGAGCTGCTAAACACACTCATCACTCTATACTGACTTTTCAGGATGTTTGGAGAGCATGGCGACAACAAAATCTGAAAGTTCACACACATAAACACACACACATAGGCTCAGCCTCAGTTGTGAAACAGACAAGTCTGCTTGCTCAATAATATTTCTGAGCTGTACGCACATCCATAGGCCATTACTGTTGCAGTTTATGCTTTGACATGCTCTGGCACAGTTGAGTAATCTTGGAGAGAGAGGTAGACTCTCCCAGGGTTATGGGCTACGGATAAAGCCCAAAAAACTGCAGGAGATCATACACATGCACACACACCACTGAGTACAAGCAAAGCATATAAAATCATATATCACACATCGCTATTTTACACTCGCTATTTTACACAAAACCTACACACTTACATGAAACTGCTAGAGATGAGTTTGTAATTACAATCGACCACATGACTTCCTCCCCTTCTCAATGACTCACGGTCACAACTTTAAAACAACCTCCCGCACACACACACAGCCAAGCGTACTCGGCTTCAAAGCTTTCACAAAAGACTGTCCTCCCTCTGCAGCGGTCTGTTCCTCTCAAACAAATTAACCACAGCTCTCCTATAGTCCTGCAGACTGACAGATCTCACTACATGCCAGCACTTCTAAACCTCCAAAGGTCCCGTAAGCCAAGAACACAGGATTACCCCAACTGGCTAAGAACACTCAAACAAGCCTCTGAGACTGATGCTGTTCTAGGGCCTTTGTTCACACTGTAGGGATCCAACTTGGCAGTGGCACACAAGAGAAGCAATTAAAACAGCCTGCAAACAGTGCTGGGGCCCATGATGTAAAGGCTTCTTCAGTGAGTCATGAGGAATGGCCCGGAATGCTATGTGAAAGAGAACCTGGGCCTGCTAGGAAAGGGAGAGTCTTCAAGTTTTATTTCTAATCATAGGAGGCACTTTCCACAAATAGAGTAATGTAACATGCCTTTTTAAAAGATGTCAAACTATATTACTGTATTAAAATATATTATTATTATTATTATTATTATTATTTAGTCATTTAGCAGACGCTTTTATCCAAAGCGACTTACAAATGAGGACAACAGAAGCAATCAATTGTAGTATTAAAACAACTAAAAACAGATCCAAAACTAAAAGCTAAAACTTTATAAATACTACCTATACACGTTTTAAAAATAAAGAAATGAAATAAAAATGACAAATGCATGCAACAATTTCAAAACTTAACATTTAAATGAAAAACAAAAAAATATATAAAAAAATAAAGCTAAAACAATTCAAAATATTAAAAAACAAAAGGTATAAGAGTATAATAATGATTCTAACATAACACTAAGCCAAACACCAAAAAAAAAAACTATATATATGTATATGTACAACCACACACACACATACATACATAAATATATATACATACACATTTATAAATTCAATATATATATATATTGTGGCGGGAGGAGCAAACGACAGACACAGTGGGCGTGGCGTCAGGCCTCGGAGAGGTTTTTATTAAACAAAAATATTAAAATAAAGTGTCCAAAGGGGGAAAAGTGTCCAAAATAAACAGGGATCTGGTGTCCTCGTCGTGCTGCGGGGCTTGTGAAGGAGGGCAGTGTTCAGAAGGGAAGGGTCCAGGGAAGGGGTCCGGGAGCGAGTGGAGGCGGCTTCCTTCAGCGGCGACGTCCTTCTCCTAAGCCCCCGGAGCTTCTGGGGGACTCAACGGCCCGGCATCCTGGCCCGTCGGCCGTCTAACGGGTGCAGCAGTCTTCCTACTCGACGCTACCTTCCTGGACCCACGAGGACACCAGCGTGCATGCACGGGGAAAAGACCGGTCTCCCGAGGAGAGGCGTGCTCGGCATTTAAACGGCGGCGGTGATGAGGCTCTATTCACATCAGGTGCGCCTCATCACACGCCGCCAGCCCTGGCTGTTTCAGCGCCCCTCCTCTCTCACACACCCACTCCCGTCGGGAGCCTGGTGAAGGGTGGCGAATACGGGACGGGGTGGTGATGACAATAAGGGGGGAGGCAGCCGACTCGTCACAATATATATATATCATTTCATTTCCATTTAGTTTGTTGAAGTATTAAAATAACTCAAATAAAACTAAAACTTATACCTATACAGACATAATAAATTCAGACATTATTTAACTAAAATTAAAATAGATAACAAATACAAATCACAACAGTATAATTTATAAGTAATCCTAAGAAATAATACTGCCAAACACACATGCTAAAAACAACAACTTACTTACACATAGTAAGAAATGGTTATAAAAACTGAAACCGAAGTGAAACAAGTAGTAGAAAAGAGGAGAAATAAAAAGTGATACTTATATCCTTTGCCGGTGTCCCTGCCCGGTGGAGTCTCACGGTAGAGTCGATGGTCTTTACACTCTTCGGTCATCACACGAGGAGGACTTCACACGACAACCGCTGCGACCGCTGCCGCGGTAAAATAAGCTTTTTTATACCCATCTAACAAAATACTAATTGAATTTAGCTGGACACACTCTATTATTGGCCATTACTCTATTACTCACTTGCACAGTGCGAAGATCAGACCGGCTTCAGCCGAGCCAGCGGGGCAGAGCGGCAGCGAGAAGGCAATAGACAGCTGCCGCTGAAATCCAGAGGAAGCGCCGGCCGCGAGCAGAGAGGAATCGGGAGGGATACCGTGAAGAGATGAGCCTACGGGCAGAGAAAAGCAAAGGCAGAGAGCCGACCAGAGTTCTAGGGAAGCAGGCATGTAAAAAAAGGAAGGATTGCAAAAACAGGAGTGCCAGACCAACAGGACTATAAAAAATAAACAAAACGAGACTGGGTCAGAATACACAACCGGCAGCGAGAAGATCTGAACTTCAGAATAACGCACAACGGACTGACACAAGACAGCAAACACAAGGGCATGATAAAGGGGAAATAATGAGGACAAAATAGAGTGCAGGCGAGGAGGGATAATTAGCAAACAGCATAACAAGAGGGGCGGAGTAAACACCACGAGGACAGTGGAGCACATGGCGAACTGTCAAAACAAAAGGCCATGTGCTCCAGGACAACAAAAGCAAGGCAGCCCCAACCGAGATCGTGACAGCACCCCCTCCCCCAAGGAACGCCACCAGGCGACTTAAGGGAGGGGTTTACCTTGTCTCTGGCGGAAGTCCTTGATCAACGACCGATCCAGAACGTCCCAAGCCGGAACCCAACTCCTCTCCTCCGGACCGTAACCCTCCCAGTCCACCAGGTATTGAAAACCCCTGCCACGACGAAAAACATCTAGTAAACTCCTAACAGAATAGACAGGAGAACCATCCACTAGACAAGGGGGAGGAGGGGCAGGGGATGAAATGTTGGCATTGAGAGGAGACCTGAAAACAGGTTTAACCCTGGATACATGAAAAACAGGGTGTACCCGACCAAGAGAGGAAGGTAACTTGAGCCGTACCGCAACCGGATTAAGGACCTTGGTGATCTTATATGGACCAATGAACCTAGGCACTAACTTACGAGAGACAGCCTTGAGAGGCAGGTCCTTGGTAGACAGCCATACCTTCTGACCACAGACATAGCAGGGCACCGTCTGGTGGCGATCAGCCGCTGCTTTGGTCCGTCTGGAGGCCTGGACCAAGGCCTTCCTAGCCTTCCTCCAGACACTACAACATCTTCGGATAAAGGCTAAGGCAGAAGGTACCGTAGCATCGGGTTCCTGAGAAGGAAACAAGGGAGGTAGATAGCAAATAGAACATTCAAACAGTGACATACCTGTGGAGGCTACTGGGAGAGTATTGTGGGAATACTCAATCCAAGTGAGCTGTTGGCTCCAAGAGATAGGATTGCAGAACGCCAGGCAGCGGAGAACCTGCTCGAGATCCTGATTGGCCTGCTCACACTGTCCGTTGGTCTGGGGATGAAACCCTGACGACAGACTCGTAGAGACTCCGATCTGTCTACAAAATTCCTGCCAAAAACGGGAGACAAACTGGGGACCCTTATCAGAGACCACGTCAACCGGAAGACCATGGATCCGGAAAACGTAGTCAATTACCAGTTGGGCTCCCTCCTTGGCAGAAGGGAGTTTGGGAAGGGGCACGAAATGAACCGCCTTAGTGAAGCGATCCACCACCGTGAGAATAACGGTGTAACCTCTTGAAGGGGGTAAGCCAGAGACTAAATTTAAGGCTATGTGTGACCAGGGACGAGAGGCGATGGGCTGGGGCTGGAGTAGACCAACGGAGGGACAGTTTGAGACCTTGTTCTGGTCACAAACAGAGCAAGCTATTACAAACTGCCTGACCAATGGAGGGCCACCAAAATCGCTGGTGGATGGCAGCCAGCGACCTCCTGACTTCTGAATGGCAGGCAACCCCAGATTCATGACCCCACTGAAGGACCTCAGGGCGCAGCGCCTCCGGCACAAACAACCGACCCGCAGTACACCCAACTGGCACTACCACCCCTCATCCGGCCTCCTCCACCCTCCGCTCGACGTCCCAGGAGAGAGCCCCAATCACCACTCCTTCCGAGAGTATAGCATCGGCCGGGGTCTCCTCTCCCGGTCATTCGAACTGGGAGGATAGAGTATCGGGCTTAACGTTTTTGGACCTGGGCCGGTACGAAAGGGTGAAGTCGAATCGGTCAAAGAAGAGTGCCCAGCGAGCCTGGCGCGAGATCAGCCTCTTGGCTGAACGGATCTATTCTAAATTCTTATGATCCATCCAGACCAAGAAGGGTTGCGCTCACCCCTCCAACCAGTGATGCCACTCACCCAAGGCCAACCTAACCGCCAGCAGCTCCTGGTTGCCAATGTCGTAATTACGTTCAGCCGGGTTGAGGCGATGGGAGAAATATGCACAGGGGTGCACCTTCCCATCCCTAGAAGAGCGCTGGGACAAGACTGCGCCTACCCCGACATCAGAGGCGTCCACCTCAACAATGAATTGCCATTCAGGATCTGGAATGGAGAGAACAGGAGCAGAGATAAACCGGGACTTTAAATTATCAAAGGCCTCCTGAGCCTGAGCGCCCCAGGTGAACAGTACCTTAATGGAGGTGAGCGCCATTAAGGGTGCAGCTACCTGGCCAAAGTTCCTGATGAATCGTCGGTAGAAGTTGACGAAGCCCAAGAAATGCTGCAGAGCCTTCCTAGTGCCGGGAACAGACCACTTAGCGACAGCCTTGACCTTGGCCGGATCTGGCTTAATCTCCCCAGCTGAAACAATAAAGCCCAGGAATGAAACTGACTTTGCTTGGAACTTGCACTTCTCCGCCTTGACATAAAGCTGGTTCTCCAGCAGCCGTTGGAGGACTTGGCGCACGTGCTGAGTGTGTACCTGAAGGGATGGAGAAAAGATGAGAATATCATCGAGGTACACAAAGACAAACTGGTTAATCATGTCTCCCAGTACGCTATTGACCATGCCCTGGAAGACAGCAAGGTGCTAGTAAGCCCGAACGGAAGGACCAGGTATTCATAGTGTCCCGTAGGGGTATTGAAGGCTGTCTTCCACTCATCGCCCTCGTGAATGCGGAATAGATGATAGGCGTTGCGGAGGTCTAACTTAGTGAAGACCTTGGCTCCCTGCAAGAGTTCAAAGGCAGACGACATTAAAAGCAAGGGGTACCTGTTTTTAACAGTAATGTCATTCAACCCACAGTAATCAATGCAGGGACGCAGAGAGCCATCCTTCTTCTTAACGAAGAAGAACCCAGCTCCAGCAGGGGAAGATGAGTGGCTAATGAGTCCGGCTTTGATGGATTCTTGAATGTATTTGTCCATAGCCTCTCGTTCAGGACCAGACAGGGAAAAGAGACGACCCCGGGGCGGAGAAGTGCCTGGAAGGAGATCGATGGCACAATCGAACGGCCGGTGGGGGGGGAGCGAGGTGGCTCGGGACTTACTGAAAACCAGCCGAAGATCAAGGTACTCCTCCGGGACCCCGGTGAAATCAGCTGCCTCAACCTGCAACACAGGAGATACAGACACAGGGGAAGAGGCAAAACATAGACAGCACGCATGACAAGACTGACTCCAAGACATAGTCTGACTACGGGACCAATCCATATGAGGGCTGTGCCCCAGAACAAGAATAGCATTAGGGGACTCCATGAGGAACAGCACAACCGACTCACGGTGATTGCCCGACACAACAAGACTTACACAGGGGGTGGTGTGGGTGATGGTGACAACAGTCTGGCCAGAGAGACCCCAGACAGTAACAGGAGAGGAAAGGGGAATGGCAGGGATGCCCCAGCTCTTGGCCGTGCTACAGTCCAGAAAGCTGGCTTCAGCACCCGAATCAATCAGAGCCTTGCAGGAGTGGACGGAGTCTTGGTAAGTGATGGTGGCAGAGAGCTGGGTGCATGACTGAGGGGAGATTAGAGGAGAGACGCCCACCAGGAATCCCCGGTTAACTAGTGGGCCTTGGCTTTTAAAGGACACGATAGAGAAAAGTGGCCCGGCCTCCCACAATAGAGGCAGATACCCTGAACCAGCCTTTGTTGTCTCTCTTGGGCAGACAATCGAAGTCGCCCCAACTGCATGGGCTCAGGATCAGGCAGGGGCGATTGAGGTGGAGGGTGGCCCTTGAAAGGATGGGTTTTCTCCAGCCGGTTTTCTCTGAAGCGGAGGACGACAGAACGTTTTGCTGAAGTTCGTGGAAGCGGCAGCTTAATTCAGCCACCTGGCCCGTGAGGGTTTCAACCTCCTGAATTGTGGACGAGAGCTGGCTAGCTTGGTGACAGAGGAGAGCTCCTTGATGAGCAATGGCTGATCGAACAAACTCCTCACCCGCTGGAAACGTCTTGGTCAGTCCGTACTGTCAGAAACGAGACCGGGATCTAACTGCGGGTGAATAGCTCAAAATTTATTGAAACAGTGAAGTAGAAAAATGCTCAGTCCCAAAAAAATCAGCCGGATGGCGTAAATCAGCAAAGTCCACTTGCACGGCGCAAGGATCAGACCGGCTTTAGCCGAGCCAGCGGAGCAGAGCGGCAGCGAGAAGGCAATAGACAGCCGCCGCTGAAATCCAGATGAAGCGCTGGCCTCAAGCAGAGAGGAATCGGGAGGGATACCGTGAAGAGAAGAGCCTATGGGCAGAGAAAAGCCAAGGCAGAGAGCCAACCAGAGTTCTAGGGAAGCAGGCGTGTAAAAAAAGGAAGGATTACAAAAACAGGAGCGCCAGACCAACAGGACTAGAAAAAAATAAACAAAACGAGACTGAGAAGATCTGAACTTCAGAATAACGCACAACGGACTGACACAAGACAGCAAACACAAGGGCATGATAAAGGGGAGATAATGAGGACAAAATAGAGTGCAGGTGAGGAGGGATATTTAGCAAACAGCATAACAAGAGAGGCGGAGTAAACACCACAATGACAGCGGAGCACATGGCGAGCTGTCAAAACAAAAGGCCATGTGCTCCAGGACAACAAAAGCAAGGCAGCCCCCACCGAGATCGTGGCAGTATTTTTTTTCTGTTGGCGCTTGAACACACTTTCCTTATTTTTCCACAATAAATGGCCAAGCAAGCATAGACACTGACAAGATACGCGAGACAGAACGAGACCAAGCCTAATATCAGCACGTCTCCACACAGTGAACAAAACAAGCGTTTGCTAGCAACGACAACTGCACTAAACACTAATAAGACAAGTAAATACACTTGTGAACTACTTTTAACTTGCGCTGATAAAGACTGCTTCTCTCAAAGAGTATTTCTTTACACTGTTTTCTGCTGGCACTTGAACACACTTTCCTTATTTTTCCACAACAAATGGCCAAGCAAGCGCAGACACTGACAAGATAGGTGAGACAGAACGAGACCAAACGATAATATATATATATTATATATATGTTTATAATATAATGATGACAATATATGAAAATATATGATTATAATGTTTCAAATAATTGTTGTTCTTTTCAACTTTCTATTCATCAAGAAAATTTAATGTATCACAGAGTCAACAAAAAAAAAACATTTGAAGCAGTCCAACTGTTTTCAACATTGATAATAACAAGAAATGTTTCTTAAGCAGCAAATCAGCATACTAGAATGATTTCTGAAAGATCATGTGACACTGAAGACTGGAGTAATTATTTTGAAGATTTGGCTTTTCCATCACAGGATTAAATTACTATTTTTAATATATTAAAATTAAGTTATTTTAAATTGTAATAATATTTCACAATATAGGTGCTATTACTGTATATTCAATCAAATAAATTCAGCCTTGGTGAGCAAAAAAGGTTTAAAAAACATTTTAAAAAACTATTACAGGGTTAGTGATTTTTGCAACCATCTTACCAAACTTTGATACATATCTAAATACATTTTAAAACAATGTTATTTGTACTTTCATTTCTAGCTATTCAATAAACATTAAAATCAAATAAAAAGTATTTAAAATACACACACACACACAACACTTGAACAGGTAAGAAGGTTCTAATCATTGCAGCTTTAGCCTAGATTAAGCAGTTCACTAATTAGAGGCCAGATAGTTTGGGATCAAGTTTCTGATAAACTTTATTATTTGATTATTTAATTGTATTCCTGTTACTTTTAAGAATGTTAAATTTTATCAAGTTATAAACTGAAGTTTGGGAGGAGCTTATTCATCTATCCCTGTCAAATCGCTGCTTACCTCACTTCAGTGACAATTCAATGTGCCTCCACCACCACCCCATCTCCACCTTGATTTTTAATCACTATTTATTAAAGGGATAGTTAACCCAAAAATGAGTATTCTGTCATCAATTACTCACCCTCATGTCATTCCAGTGTATACCGTTCAATTGTATGATATTCTTCTGCTGTGAAAAATGCTGACTTCCATTGTATGGACAAAAATGAGAAAATCCTAAAAATACTGTCTTGTCTGTTTCACAGAATGGGGACATGAGAATGATTAAATGATGGTAATGTTTTGTATTTTTTCCCTTTAACTAATTTTAAGAGGGGAGAACTTCGAGCTTGAATCCCTCAATGGACAAGTCAGTCTTGTTTACCAGTTGGTTCACTTTCATCACTCAGGGATTAACTGGACATGTCATTTCATGAATTTGTTTTAGAAGGAAAGTCATGCTGGGACACAGGATTTGGGACATAGCTAAACATTAATGTTTTTAGTAATTAAAATGAGTTCATAATTAAAAATGGTTTGACAGAAATTAAATATTAATGTCACAATATTTATTAGTGGATACAGGCCCAAATCACTATTTAAAAGTATGTTATGTTAGTAAAGGGTTTGTCAAACCTATTAAATAGTTCTCACAACAAAAACATGGGATTGCGCCCTTTAACACTCTAAAAACAAATCGTAATGGGACACCAAAGTGAACCGCATTCATGGAAATTGCCAGAAGAGGTGAAGAGAGTGTGAGAAGCATGTTTGTTACAGAAGCATCCAATCATTTTGTTTGCTTTGTGTCTGCGGGCAGACACGGTGGCCTATAAAACAAGTATGTTTTTGTAATCGGTTCCACAATCTGGAGGTTTGACAAACACAAATCAGGTTAAGTGAGTTTTCCAATGTCTGGGAGTGTGCTTCACACACAGGTCAACAATACCAACGGGTTCTCAATCAAATCAGCACACGATTGAACAGCGCAAACCTTCAACATGGCGCGTGTCAGCCTGGGTGTTTGACAGGCTGTGTGTCACCTCTCTAACTTGTAGATACAGCACAAAATTGCTCCATCTTAAGAGGTGTCACCTCATTGCATTCACATCTACACCTGTTTCATCATCATGCATTGCATAGTGTTTGCACTGCACATTTAAAATGCCACACTAACCTAATGAGTTTAATCAGGTTTATACGATATGTAAATGGAGTCCAGAAGAAGGACAAAGAAACACTGGACTAGGGAGAACATGCAGAGTAGTGGCTCTGACAGTGGGTGTGGTGACACTGGAGGAGGTGGTCTGGTGGCAGGACCTTGTATGGTGAAACAATTCAAATTTTCAGAAATTCATTCCCCAAACCTTACACAAAGTTATTTTAAGAGCTATGAAGTCTCCCACGCACACACAACAATTTCGGGGTTAGTTCATTTATTTATCTTGAGTTTTGTAACGTCTAATGAAACCCTGAGAAGGACATTCAGAGTTGCTCTTGGCTGGCAGGCCGAAAAGGGATGATGTGATTCAAATTCGCGTGACCAAGGCATCCATCGGCTCAAACATGGAGAGAAAGGTGCTCTAGACGAAGCCCATTGCCGCACCCTCGCACCCACTCCCTCAAGGTGTGTTTGAATCTGACAACTACTCAAGCTCCATGCCTATACAAGGAGAATAGCATGTTGCTGCTTATTGGTTGAAATGTGATAAACAACGTCAATCACTTTTAGGAGAAGCAAATCAGGTCAGCGTGGGAGAAAACTCTGAAAGAACTAGACAGAAAGACAAATTAAATGCTCTGCAGTAAAGAGATTTTTTTCCACTAATGAGTCAAAACTGTCAGAATGTTCTAAAGATGCCCAAGTGCACCATGTGCAGTTTTATGAGGCAGGTACAGTAATATATTTTAAATACTGAAGTGCACGTTAACCATATTTCAAAGACAATAGAAGTAATTATGAAATTGCATATAAAGATGTGTTTAAGGGGGTTAAATTAGCACTGTAACGTTCAACAAATTGCATTCTATTTAAACTAAAATGCAAATTTAAACTAAATTGAAATTTAAACTAAAATGGATTTTCATATAATTGCAATCAACATGCAAAAAACATTAGATTAAGCTATTTTAAAGAATATTATTTCTGTAATAATTACTCTTTTTAAAAAGTTTTATCAAGTTTACTGCAAGGTTTGAAATAAGATGCAATCTTTCTAATATTCATTTTACTCAAATGTTCTGTGTGCCTCAACGGATTACATTATATAAGGATGTTTTTTTCTTCATATTGAGTGTCCACTGTGAGATGATGAATCTTCAGCAGAATGTGGTCTGACCATTCACTATCCTCAGTTTCAGTACATTATTCTCTGACAGTTCCCACAACTACCCTACATATTTTAAGTCACTTTGACAAGTTGAATATACAACAGTCTTCATTTTCTTGCACAACAGATACCAGTACACAAATCACACAGGGACAAAACATCCAGGAAACACCAGCACACTTATAAGCTCTCATTTCCAGTATTCTGAAACAAATGCATATATTGAACACGCCCTTAGAATAAAAACCTCTCACGTCAAAGTATTTGGTTCATCACAAAATACACTGGAAGGATGTAAACTCAGATTACTGTTGAGAAGAGGAAATATACTTTCTTTACTACACAATTGAACCAAACATATTACAAACAACAAATCTGAAATCTATTTTAAAAATCCAGTTCTATAGAAAATGTAGCATAAATGCATTTCAATAATTTGTCCTAACTCTACATTCATTTTTTAAAATGATAAAAATTTATTACATTTGTAATTTGTTAAAATACAATTTATTACAAGAAAACTCACAATGTTCATGTTGTCATAAGAACCAGTCTGTAACAGAATTTAACCTTCTTATAACCTTAGTTTCCTGTTCACACTCACTGCATTTGGGGTATATATGACCCCAAAATTTAAAGAATGATTGTGAAAAAAATGTACATTTTTAATAGTACATATAATATATTATTTTTTTTGTTTACTTCTCATCTGTACAGTAATGCTGTGTTTTTGGATATACAAAGTACTTTTGTACCTATTTACCACACAATTCCTCAACTATACCATTAGCTTGCATGTAAAATATTATTTTTTTATGAAAAAAATACTTAAACAATGATCTAAATTAAATATAAGTTGTTTCTGGATATTGATCTAGGTGTTAGCTGTACAATTCTGCCATCTGTTGGTCAAAGACAAACCTTTAGGAATTAAAATTTAAGAAAGAAATTGTATTGTCCATAGATACCCAGAAGAGGGCAATAGAGATCCATTCATTTTACTGGATGTAGCCAACTGCTCATATTATAACTTTTGTGATAGATTTTGTGAATTTATACATGTATAAACATTATTAAAGACATTAAAAATAAATATTCTTTCAAATAGTAGAATTTTGGTCGTTTTTGAAGCGATTTGAAATGTCTGTTTTTACAAAATACCACAGAAATTGCCACATAAGAAACACCTAAAGGACAAGACTTAGAATCAGATTGTAGTTGAATATTATTTATTTTAATGAACCAAATGTCTCAAATGGCTCAGAGTCATCGCCCTCAGTGTCTTCCAGGCATGATTCAGTTTCACTTGAATCAAGCAGGCAATCTAAAGTCTCCAGGAGAGTGTAACGCTTTGCCATACTGACACAGAATGAACTGTGTGACACCAAAGACCCTCTTTTATACCTTTGGTGTGGGAACTATTTCTTTGTTTTCAAAATAAAGTTGCAGCTCTTAGATCTCAGAGTAAACTTTCTCAAAGTTGAACAGGTCAGTTGCCTTTCATCTCTCCCTTGCTCTCTCTGTCTGTCTGTCTGTGTGTGTGTGTGTGTGTGTGTGTGTGCGCGTGCGCATGTGTGTCTGTGTGTGTGTGTGTGTGTGTGTGTGTGTGTGTGTGTGTGTGTGTGCGCGTGCGCATGTGTGTGTGCATTAGGTCTCACCCCTTTTATCTTTGTTCTGCATTTGTGGCTGATTTTATTTGGCTGTGGCAGTCATACCTGTCTGTGTGTGTGTGTGTGTGTGTGTGTGTGTGTGTGTGTGTGTTGAGTGAGCATGTCTTTTCTACATTGCATTTTTGCTCTAGTACCAGGCCTTCATTTCTGTGTGGAAATTTTCAGATTTATGCTGGAATTATTGATTTTATTTGTCAATTTCTAAAAAAAATGCTTTCAATTGGAGTCACACCTGTGTGTGTGTTTGTGTGCGTGAGCATGTGTGTGTGCAAGTGATCATGTTCGTTCCACATTACATTTGTGCTCTAGTACCAGGACTTCATTGTGGTATGGAAATTTTCAGGTTTATTCTGGATTTACAGATTTTTTTTGACAAATGAAAAATAAAAAACATTTTTTTTTTGATTTTCCCATTCATTTCAATGTGGGGTCATATTGACCCCAAAGGTCATGAGTGTGACTTTTTTTTTTACATACCTTTAGAACAACCAAATCAAGCCCAGTTTTTTTGTGTGTGTATGGATAGATAATTTAGAAAAAGTCACAAGATTTTATTCCACTGAGATAAAGGGAACCATTATTTTTAACTAAAGAAAAGTCGCTTGGGGTCATATTGACCCCAGAGGATAACTTAAGGTTAATCAAGTCTGTTAGGAACAAGTCTGTTCATTTTGAGTCCCATATAACAAATGTAATTACTTGCAGTTCAGTGAGTCAAATTAGTTCAGTAATTGCCCTGATTCATAAGGGTTTATGACTCTCAAAAACATCTCAAGAGTCATTTGTTCGGGAAATTGGACTAAACTGGTTGTGCTGTATTTTTTATTCACTAAAAAAGAACCAGCTCAAAAGAGTCATTCTAAGCCCAGTTCTCAGTTCCCAACCCTAATTCTCATCTACAGTTCTGTAGCGAACGTATTTCTGAGTTTCCTCAGCTTACACAAACTCTTTAACAAAAACATGTTATTCTTCAGGCTGTGGTCTGCAGGTCATAACTAGAGCAGAGACAGAATTAAAAAACAATAGTGTTGTCATTCAGTTTCACCTGTCTATTGATATTACTTCAATAAAAATTCTTAACAGATGCTGCTCTCATGTCTTAAAAGTTGGCTAATGTGGGTTCTCGGTACAGGTGAGCAGATAACAGTTGCAACTTTATGCTTTCAAACATCTTACCCCTATTACTCTGAATGGGCCTCCATGACTGTAAAAGTGGGATTATAATTGAGGCAGGTTGCTGCACTTTCCAAGAGCTGGGCTGAGACTGTGAGTGACAATCTGTTATGAGTGTCTCACAGAGATCAGGTTCCAAGAGCCGCCTGGATAGCTCAGATGAGAGGCAGACATGATGGGACACATTTACTATTTGTAGTCTATTAGCCATCAAATCAGAACAAGTCACACTTTCGAACACAAATCTTTGATCTGTAATCATCAGTTGTATCACTCTGCCAATCAATCAAATGTCACACAAGCAGTGCACAGAAGCTTCTATTCGTATATTAAAATTGATATAAACAGCCAATATGTTATTAATAGGCATGCTAATAAGCAACTAGTTAATTGTGAGAATTGGTCCCTAAGTGTTACCGATGCCTTACATTTATTTTCAATTCCTGAATTTGAATTGCGGTAGCAAGCGGGATGCAGATTTTTAAGTGGAATTTGAATGTAAGGAAGCAGAATTAAAATGTATAGAAAAGCAAAATTTGGCAGTTCAGAAAGTTTTAACAGACCAATAGCTTCCTGTGGGCTTTTCCAAATTTCAATTATACAATTCTTCCTTTCAAACAGCCCTGCAAAAAAAGATGAGTTATTAATGGAATTCCTTAAGTAATTTTTTTTTATGAAATTAATATTTTATCTGATTAATTCGTTGTTTTATTTCAAAATGCTAATAAATGGCAAACATTAGCGTCTACCTTATAGGTAATGAGTGTGGGAAGTTCAGATCCCCTTGACAGCCTCCTGTGCTGCTCCATATTGCTGGTGGCGTTCTCACCACTGCTTAATGTTCCACAGGAAGTGATCTCATTAAACAGGCTCACTTAATCCTTATGTGCGGTCCTGTGGGAGGCTGCCTCTGACCCCTGCATTGATATGGACCACAATTCTCCTTCGCTGGAAAACGGGCTCTTTAGCTGTCACAATTGTTTGTTTTTGCTAGGAGAATCTCCGACACTAGTCCCATTTTGGGCCCTCTGATTGATATTTTACTGTTATTAGAGGTGAAGTTACAATTACATGATTTCTCACACTCTGAGGAGTCTTAAATTGGCCTGTGAGAGTACCGGTTCCCAATGTTTAGAGCCCCATCAGCCTCATAAACAAGAAAGGGGGGTTGAAGAAACTTCTGGTTGTAATTTGAAGATGCTTTTTTTAGCCATCCTTAAATGTGGGAAGTCAAAGCCATCAAGCTGGGGGCGTCTGTGGGAAGCAGAGAAGATTTGAAAGGAGGAAAAAAAATTCCATCTGAGGGTTTTCCCGCTTAGGAGGAGAAAGTCAGGGAACATGGATTTGAAGAAAGTTATGAGTCCTTATTGGCACTAGATTGATGCAACGTCAGTGTAAAGAAACAAGCTCATGAACTAAACTGCAGGAAACGGAACTGGCAATCCATACCACACAGAGCAAATCTGTAATGTGGGAATGGAAAACCACATGATATGGAAACTAGAAAGATAGTCCTGGAGCACAACCAAAGTCTACAGTTTAAGGAAAGGATAACATGTATGTCTTCCCTGTACATATGGAGTATGAGTAGTACTAGTGGATGAATACGAACCACAGCCCTCTGTATTTCTCATAGCTCTTGCGTGCCGAATGGACGTCATGCTGCAGAACAGCTGCCCAGAACTGATTAAATAATGCATGCCAGCATGCTGCCCATGAGCACTGTTTTGCATTCAGTTACTGAACTTGGACAACAACGGTTGAAAAACGCACTGCTTTGTGCTCTCCAGCAAAGAACTGATTTGTCTTGAGAATATCTGTTGCTCAACTAAATGTGCATTTGAGTATTTGAAATGTCTAAATGAGAGGCTGAGCCACTACGCAAGAGTTTATCAGGGGGAAACATAAAAGCTACACGTGCTATAATACGCAGAATGAGACAAGTCCTTCAAGAACCTTTTGAAATGTGATCTTCCATCTGCAAAAGGCCTGATGCTGTTCATGCTTTGTTCGCGTTGTGGTAAATTGTTGTGGGTCAATGTTAAACGTGTATATTAATCTACAATAAGTCCTCTTCAAAAACACAATTCCCCCATGTCAATCAAACAAAGAGGGCTCCTACAGAGAAGGAGAACTTAAAAGCACAATGTTAACGTAAAAGACAAATGGCACACTGTAGCTGATATTGGATAGTCGTAAAAAACGCCTAAAAGAGTGGGGGGGAAACGCGCACCAACAGAAGACCTTGCTAAGAGGCACGGCCGAGAGTTTGAGAGATTTCAGGGAGGCTTTTAGTTGTAAGTGATCCCAGCAATTCAGGCCAAGTTCATTTTCACGCATGTTCTGGTCAGTAACAGGTGGCGGGAGTATAGCTGCAGCTTTGCACTTTACACATGTTCTTTGTTCCTCTCCGGCCTGGGAGTGGCATCCCTAAAAGATCTTCTGGCACTCGTATCGTCATTGTTAATGAAATTAGGATTGCTACAATACATTGTTGTGAAAACTTTTATGCTCAATCTCAATTTTAGATGGGAGTAAAAGTCCCCATCCACAAACACACACACTTACTGTTAGTCAGGGTAAATGGAGCAAGCAACGGCTCCATGCTTTAGTGCTTTCACAGTGGGTCCACAGGGGGATTGCAGTGCACAGGCCTCAAGACCGGTCATGCTGGCTTTCTGCAACACTGTGGGAAAGTACTGCTCTCTCTTACGCTGCTTATTTGAACCAATCTTTTTATAAATGGACTTTCACAGTCCATGCAATCCCGCAAAGTCAAATCAGGCCTTATTACATCCCTATCTCAAGAGGCTGGAGCGAAGAGGGAAGAGGTGTCAAAGGGCATGCATTTTTTCCATTCACTACACATGAAAAAAAATCTGGCATGCCTTGGAGTTGACTTTTAACCTTAGATGTTTATGAAAGCTATTAATGAGAGGCTGCCTGAAAAAAATTGTTGTAGCAGTCATATCTTTACGGCCGTGCATGTTTTTTCAGTTATTTGTCTAGGGCTGTTAAAGCAGTCCATGTTGTTGTCAGTCATAACAGAACCTTTAAATGACTGACACTTTTTTAGAAGACCATGCTGGGGGAAAAAATCCTCCACAGTGTCATAAACCTCTGAGATTAGTACGTCACAGGCCAGACATTATTTAAACACAAAAGATATTGGGTTCAGTTGATGATTAAATAACTGCTGAGCTCTCAACTCTCCAATTACACAAAGCACAATCAGAACTCAAAATGGTGGTTCATTGTTATCTCTGGTGTGAGATCACAGGGCTGTTTTGTGCACATGCTTCTTGTGTTTCAGGCTGGTTATTGGTATACACCAGATTCAAAGCTCCAACAGGTGCTTGATACCACAGCTCTTAACCTTGGATCTGTATCTGTGAGGATATACGCTGGCTATACTATTTTTGCTTGGATTTGGTTGGAAAACCCAAGATTGCTACCAAATCTCAACTGATGAGGAGTTGAGGAGTGATCTTGAGCTGTAGCAGGCACTCTAATATTTTCATAAAAAATAACATGCTTCAACCAATAGGAAACAAAAAGCAGCAAGGAAGGAGCATGACTGATATTTTCTTTAGCCATAGTTCTTCAGTTTCTATTTTTGGACAGTCTGTAAATCTGTTCAAATTGTTTCTGAAGTGAGCATAAACACGAATTGGCATTTGATTAAAAATACTTTTTTATTATTATAAATTACTGTATAGTCAAACAATCATGATTGAGCATTCATATTGAGAATTTATTTTAATAGATTGCTTGTAAAATCTCCCTGAAAATAAACCCAAGGGAGTAAAAGTCTCATAAAAAGTTCCTTTTTTGACAACAATTTGACAGCAAGGCAATAGTGACAAAGAAATAATCTGATATTAAATACTGGAAAATACAGCTTTAGCTAAATAACTGTGTCAAGAACAATTTCATGCTATTGTCATTTGTTAAAGACTTAATTTCATTTCTAGAGTTCAGGCCTAACCCAGGCTATGCCCCAAATGTGCAAAGGGTTTTTTTCCGCTTTTTAGGAATATCTCTTGGCCAGACTGTATGATTTGTGATTGTACTGGTGCTATGACAACATCATGACAAATAACAAGAAGGACTGTTGTGCAATGTGAGCAGGACAGTCATTCTGGTAGTCTGCCAACATTTGAAATTTACACTCATATGCTTATGAAAATCAGCGTTCCGCTAGATTAGGGCCTGCTATTAAAACACGATGCCAGTCTACACCCTAAATAGAAAACACACCACAGTCCCTTAAATCAATCTCTGCTGGAGGAAAATGACGAAGACCATCGTCATCCCATTCTCACCCACTCCACAGGAAACAACATAACCCACTCTCTTTCATTCCTCTTCCCCTGTCCGTCACCATTAATTTAATCTGATTGTTTTATCACACTGGTTAGCGTCCAATTTTTCTCTCGCCATCTTGAAACGATCACATGGAATGAAACGCAGCCTCTGAAAAAGAAAAGAAGCTTTACAATAGACTCTGTTCTTTGTCTCTGTGTTTTTGTGTTTTCTTGGAATCTCTCGCTTAGACATATCAGCAGCTGTCACGGGCTCAGTCTCATTGGTTTGGCTAGGAGCTGCATTACGCTATTAATGACTGATTAGTGTCAAATATCTGGCCTGTGCTGCCTGCTCCCAACTGTGGGAAATAAGCATGTGGGTTGCATCTGATCCCAAGCTCAGTTTTCTTCAAACTAGCTCCACAAATTAGGAGGAACAGACAGAACCAGGAGAACTGGGCTTAACTTGAAATAACACCTCAACAAAATGGCATTTGATGGTGATAATCACAGTCCCCTTGACAACTGGAAGCCCTCCAACCCCCGTCTGCCAAGTAGGAGAGAACAAAAACTAAAAGAAAATCTCTGCTTTTAAATCCTATTCTCAGAAAGCCATTCCAGCTTGGTGCAAATAAGTTCATTGCCACCACATGGGGACAGGTGTAGAACTAGAGATATTCAGTGTCTGCTCTGACTATATAGTATAAAATGGTTTGAAAATGGTTCTGTTAAAGACTGGTACTAAAAGAAGCATGTATTTTGCTTTTAGTGAGAGCAACAAAAAAATATATATATTGCACCAGAGCCAGCTGGTCTGATATACCAAGAGCCTGAGCCAAACCATAGCTCATATGAGATGGGCAACAAGTGAAACAGCACTTGTAAAATTCCTTCCACTATACTTTGCCCTCAGAAACAGAGATAAAATATGAAGAAAATGTAATTATAGCTATAAATCAAATTTCGCAAAAAGGAGCTTACAAGTAAAAGTGTCTACATGGAATAGAACACTGCTTTTCTCAACAGAGATTTCCTCATCGTATTTACAAACGGTTCCAACAGGAGAGGAATGATTGGACAACCTTGATTTATTTTACGGACCTTTAGGTTTAAGAAACAACCAGACCAGCTGGCTCTTGTGCAAGTGCACATCTTGATAACAAGATGGTGACGCACATGGCAGCCATTGTGCTTGGCTCTCCAGTTGTTTTAGTGTTTTTGTTAGTTTTTCCTGTTTTTTGTTTGTCTAACACGATCAGTTTCACCAAGGAAGAACTGCTGAACATTCGACAGAACACTCCACAAAATCTTTAACCGGTTTTCGATTATTCGGATGTTTTGCTGAACATAGTAGTTGTTGGAGCTGTTTAGACGCTTCAGGGCACGCAGACGGGGAAGCGAGCCGGCGCGCTCGTGAAGCTCATACAGCGTGGATTTCGAATGCCGTTGCCTAGCATCCATCTGGCTAATCTACGCTCTCTACCCAACAAAACAGACAAACTCCTCCTTCCCAGTTCAACAAGGACTTTTCAAACTCTGCTGCTCTGTGTTTCACAGAAACATGGCTGAACAACACCATTCCAGACAGCGCGTTACATCTACCTAATTTCATGCTGATCAGAGCAGATCGCGACGTGGAAATTGCGCGGCGGCGGGTCATGCTTCTACATCAATGAGAGGTGGTGTACAGATGTAACAGTTTTAAAGAAGATCTGCTGTTCAGATCTAGAAACGCTTTTCATCAACTGTATCCCTTTCTATTCGCCACGGGAGTTCTGCTCGTTCATTCTCGTGAGTGTCTACATTCCACCGCAAGCGCACGTGAGCCCAGCTTTACAGAAACTCGCTGATCTGATCACAGACACAGAACAACAACTCTCGGACTCTGTTTTAATCATTCTCGGGGGCTTTAATAAAGCAAATCTCTGCCAAAATACAGACAGCATGTTACATGTCCCACAAGAGACAGTAATAAAGGTCGTATATCACTCTGTTCCACGAGCAGCTTTAGGTCTCTCTGATCACTGTTTGGTTCATCTTATTCCAACCTACAGGCAGAAACTTAAATCTGTTAAACCTGTATTAAGGACTGTAAAGAGATGGACTAATGAGACAGAGCGGGTTTTACAAGCCAGTCTCTACTTTACTGATTGGAGTGTTTTTGAAGCTGCGGATGATCTGGACGGGCTCACAGAGACTGTAACATCATATATCAGTTTCTGTAAGGATATGTGCATTCCTACCTGGACTCATCTATCTTATAACAACGACAAACCATAGTTCACTGCAAAACTCAGACAGCTCCGTCAGGCCAAAGAAGATGCTTACAGGAATGTGGACAGAGTCTTGTATAAACAGGCCAAATACACACTGGAAAAGGAGATCAGAGTGGCAAAGAGTAATTATTCCGATAAGTTAAGGATCCAATTCTCTTCCAGTGACACAGCTTCAGTGTGGAAAGGTCTGAAAGACATCACCAATTACAAAGCACCATCCCCCAGCACTGTGGAGAATCAACAACTGGCAGATGATCTGAATGAGTTCTACTGTAGGTTTGAAAAAACACCATTCACACCTCCTGCAACCCCCCTCTCCCCCACACCTGCACTGCAGATAAAAGAAGATGACATGCGCCAGGTCTTCAAAAAGAACAAGAGAAGGAAGGCCCAGACGGTGTGACACCAGCCTGTCTGAAATCCTGTGCTGACCAGCTGGCCCCCATCTTCACACAGATCTTCAACAGATCACTGGAGTTGTGTGAAGTCCCCTCATGCTTCAAACGCTCCACCATAATCCCCATCCCAAAGAAACCCAAGATTACAGGATTTAACGACTACAGACCTGTGGCTCTAACATCTGTGGTCATGAAGTCATTTGAAAAACTGGTTTTGGCTTATCTGAAGGACATCACTAGACCCTTACTGGACCCATTGCAGTTTGCCTACAGAGCAAACAGGTCTGTGGAGGATGCAGTCAACATGGGACTGCATTACACACTGCAACACCTAGACAGACAGGGACTTATGTGAGGATCCTGTTTGTGGACTTCAGCTCGGCCTTTAACACTATCATTCCAGACCTCCTCCTGTCTACCTATCTATTATCTGTGTCCTGTCCTGTTGCTGTCATTCTGTCGCACTGTGGAGCTACTGTCACTAAAACAAATTCCTCGTATGTGCAAACATAAAATAAAGCTCATTCTGATTCTGATTCTGATTTTGAAACAACTGGGCCAGAAATAGATAGGTATCATATGCTTTGGTTGGACACAATATTTATAATGGGCGCATGCTGTCTACATTGTCTTGTACAATGTTTCAACACAAGACAAAGAAAGTACACACAAAAATACACGTATTTGCTTGGTTGTCTAAATGGGGACATTCCATTGAGATTTTAAATACTATAACTCTCCATAGTTGCACAATGAAATTTTTTTTTTTTTATGCCGTTTTATGAATGAGGATGTCCTCAGATTTCTCTGAAAGACGGTTTTGCCAGATTTCAGGAACAAATTTTCCCCAAAATATAATTAAGTACTACACACACACACAAAATAGTCTAAAAAGCATATAGATAAAGAAAGCTCTCTTCTCTCTTTTTCTCTGTCTCTGTTCAGCAAGTTGTGCACAGTAGGGCTTGTGAAAGCTGCCATACAACAGCTAAGAGGAATGGATTCAGAAGAGACTGCGAGATGGCTGTGCTGTCTGTGCTGTCTGTGCCGAAACAAAAGAAGGATTTGGCAGAGGGTTGTGCCTGCATCAAAAAGACATGTTTATTGGACCTCTCCCCTTTCCTCACACAAGCTCACAGCAGAGCCTATAAGAGCCTAAGATCCACAGTACTGCTGAGAAGGAAGACAGAGACCACACAGCATGCACCACAGAACTCTGCCCACAGTTCTGTTTACAGTTAAATGCCACATTGGAGCATTTTCTACTTTTTAGTCCACCCTGCTTCAATCTTTTCTGTCCCTTCCTCAGATCAGGTTTTGTTTGTTTTTTATGTCTCTTTCTGAATGAGTGCTCAATGTTTACCTCACCATGAGAAAAACTCACAAATTTCTTATGCTGGGTGCAGATGATGTGATTTTTACAATCTGAGACAAATTTTCAAGGTTAAAACAAGACTTCTTTCACCATAGGCCAAAAATGGCGTAAAGTAAACCAAGATGGCGCCGAGCATGGCAGCCGTGTTGCGAGCTCCAAGAAAACTCTGCAGTTTTTCTTATGTTTTTTATGTTTTATTTGTTATTTTGTTGTTTCACGTGTTAGATGTTGTCAGTATAACTGTCTACGATAGATACACGCTTTTAAACATTGGTTCCTTCGTCGCGCAACGCAAACCGGACTTTGAGTTCCTGAACGCCGGCGCCTTGTTTACAGACACCGCATCAGAGCCCTTTGTCTGGGCTGCACGATCGCGACCGAAGAAACGCCGCCGGAAAAGGGGGAAGAGAGCCGGCGTCCTTGTCAGACTCAGACGCCGTCCCCTCCGACCTCCTCTCCCAACTATTTTGCTGGCTAACGTTCAGTCACTGGACAACAAACTCTGTGAACTGCGGGCACGCATCTCATACCAACGGGAAACAAGGGACTGCTGCATTATTTGCCTCACAGAAACCTGGATGTCGGCAGTGGTTCCAGACTCAGCCATCGAGCTCACGGGGTTCTCCGTGCACCGCTCGGACAGAACGAAAGAGCTCACAGGGAAAAGCAGAGGCGGGGGCGTCTGTTTCTTTATCAACAACTCGTGGTGTGATGAACGGAACCTACACTCTATTAAATCCTCCTGCTCCCCTGATCTGGAATTTCATATGCTTCTGTGTCGACCATTCTGGCTACCGAGGGAATTTACAGCGATCATAATCACAGCTGTTTACATTCCCCCTCAAGCCAACACAGACCAGGCACTCAAGGAACTGTATGGGAATATAAGTGAGCAGGAAACCGCGTACCCAGACGCGGCGTTTATTGTTACGGGGGACTTCAACAAAGCCAACTTCAGAACAATAGCTCCAAAATACTTTCAACACATCACCATCAACACGCGTGGTGATCGTGTACTTGACCACTGCTACTCTCCATTCCGGGACGCCTACAAATCGCTCCCCCGCCCACCTTTCGGCAAATCGGACCACACTTCCGTTCTGCTCCTGCCTGCTTATAGGCAGAAACTGAAACGAGAAGCACCCGCCCTCAGGACAATTCAATGCTGGTCGGACCAATCAGACGCTATACTACAGGACTGTTTTGATCACGTGGACTGGGACATGTTCCGGGCAGCGTCTGATGACGACATAGAGGCGTACTCAGATACTGTAACGTGTTTCATCAGGAAGTGTGTAGAGGATGTAGTACCGACAAAAACAATCCGCATCTACCCCAACCAAAAACCGTGGATTAACAGCGATGTTCGAGCAGCCTTGTCAGCGCGGACATCTGCCTTTAAATCCGGAAACTCTGACGATCGCAAACAAGCCAGTTACGATCTCAGGAAATCAATCAAAGCTGCCAAACGACAATATAAAAACAAAGTTGAAGAACAATTCAAAACCAACAACGCAAGAAGCATGTGGCAGGGTATCAATAACATCACAGATTTCAGAGGGAATAAACCAGCTACTGTGAACATTGCCGCCTCTGTACCGGACGAACTTAATAACTTTTATGCTCGTTTCGAGGCTCACAACACCGCCCACACAGAGCGCGCTCCCGCGGCTGTAGCAGAAGAGGCGAGCGCACTTTCCTTTTCTGTCGCAGATGTAACCCGATCCTTCCGACGGGTGAACATCCGCAAGGCTGTGGGTCCCGATGGCATCCCAGGCCGTGTGCTCCGAGCATGCGCATTCCAACTGGCCGGGGTTTTCACAGACATTTTTAACCTTTCCCTCTCTCTGTCTGTGGTTCCCGCATGCTTCAAAAAATCCACCATTGTGCCCATACCAAAGAAAAATAAAATCACATGCTTGAATGACTGGAGGCCCATTGCTCTGACACCCATCTTCAGCAAGTGCTTTGAGAAACTCATCAGAGACTACATCTGCTCTGTGCTGCCTGACTCACTGGATCCCCTACAATTCGCATATCGCAGAAACCGTTCCACAGACGATGCTATTGCCTTCACCCTGCACACTGCTCTCTCCCACCTGGAAAATAAGAACACCTATGTGAGAATGCTGTTTGTGGACTACAGCTCAGCATTCAATACCATAGTGCCTGCCACACTGGTTGAGAAGCTCCAGACTCTGGGACTAAACGGATCTCTGTGCAGCTGGATCCTGGACTTCCTGACAGGCAGATGTCAGGTGGTCAGAATGGGCAACAACACTTCATCCCCGCTGACCCTCAACACTGGTGCTCCTCAGGGCTGCGTCCTCAGCCCACTCCTGTACTCCCTGTACACACACGACTGTACAGCAACACACAACTCCAACGTCATCGTCAAATTTGCTGACGACACAACGGTGATAGGCCTGATCACTGACAACGATGAGACGGCCTACAGAGAGGAGGTGAGAACCCTGACTAAATGGTGTCAAGAGAACCACCTCTCACTCAACATCGACAAGACCAAGGAGCTGGTGGTGGACTTCAGGAGACAGAGCAGAGAACACACACCCATCACCATCGACATGACACCTGTGGAGCGAGTAAACAGTTTCAAATTCCTCGGTGTTCACATCACTGAGGATCTCACATGGTCCGCTCACACAGATGCAGTGCTGAAGAAGACACACCAACGCCTCTTCTTCCTGAGACGGCTGAGGAAGTTTGGAATGAACCCCAGCATCCTCAGATCATTCTACACCTGCACTGTGGAGAGCATCCTGACAGGCTGCATCACCGCCTGGTTTGGAAACAGCACCGCTGGCAACCGCAAAGCTCTGCAAAGGGTCGTGCAAAGGGTCGCACCTCCGTCACATTGTTGGAGGTGAGCTTCCCTCCCTCCAGGACATCTACACCAGGCGATGTATAAAGAAAGCCCGGAGGATCATCAATGACTCCAGCCACCCGTCCCACAGACTGATCTCTCTGCTGCCCTCAGGAAGACGTCTCCGCAGCATCCGATCCCGCACTAGCCGACTGAGGGATAGCTTTTTTCCTCAGGCTATCAGGCTAATGAACAGTCAGAACTAATACACCCTACAGCACACTCCCACTTTACAATATACCACGCACTGCACTTTAATTCCACACAGTTCAAACTGGACTACCAGTACACTACTGCACAAATACAACAATCTTTTTGCCAGCACCGGATACCATCCAATGCACATCCATGACATTTGCACATCCGGTTTATATATAATCTGCTGCATCTTCGCATATTACTGTGTGTATATAACGTAGAATGTGTACTACATACTGTGTATAATGTGTATCGGTAACTGTATGTCTGTCTAATAGTACACTGTGTGTACTGAGTATATGTATGTGTATATTACACATTGTCATCTGTATAAGTCTGTACGTATGTATGGTAATGTCTATATGTAAATTGTTTTTGCAGTGTCTGGAGCACGCTCTCAAGAATTTCACTCACGAAGGCACACGTGCTGTGGTGATGTGACAATAAAAGTGATTTGATTTGATAAAAGTGATTTGATTTGAAATGGCCCTGGATAACTTAGTGTGGTTGCTTTGAAATACCTTTACAATGAATCATAATTTTGTGTCACAGTCCTACAATGTTATTTCTCCTAAGAATGTCTAATCGAGTCGTTATTACTTTGATTCCAATTCATAAGTTCTTCATTGAAGTCAGATTTAGATTTGATTGGATTAAGTTTCATTTGGGTGTATTTTAATTATAATGTCAATTTTTTCCTACATTTGAAGTAAATACTCTCTTAACTAATGCTGTAAACTATATAGAGAAACGAATATAGCAAATTTGGCATTATGATTGGTCAGATCGCCTGTCAATCAAGCTTTGCGAATGGCCAGTTGATATTTAACAGATATAATAATCAAAAACCATACCAGCTTAAAACCTTAAACTAGACTTCTTGTGTGGAATGTCTTACAACATACAATTGTAAACCCAAACACTTCAGTTACTCAATTTGAAAAAAAAGTGTGGTATGAAAAACAAATAATAGTGTTACTACAGCAGCTGTGAGTGAGTGAAATAAATAAATAGGAAGATTCTTAAGAAATACTCAAACAGTTTATACAATTAGCCTAAAATATGTTACTAGTATGCAGCAAAAAAGTCTTATTTAGTCTTTACATGAAAACTAAGCAGCGCATTAACTCTTTTGCCCAGCCAAAACTGGGTCAATGCCCTTATACCTTTTCCAAGCAAAACATTGCTGATATCAACACAAGGTCTTTAAAACATATGTCAATCAAGACCAAAGTCTTAAGATGTACAGGTATATCACACAGTCTTGATTTACCTGGCCACACTCATGCTTATTTCACTCTTTTCCACTTCTCCGCTACAGCAAGACTGTAATATTCTTAGAAGCGATAAATGCACAGTTCAGGCTTTCAGCTACTAAATGAGAGGAACTGAGGGAGTTGAATTCCCAAAGGCAGCACTCTGTGCTTTACACTGTGGGCCACTGAGAAGGACTCAAACTGCTTTGAAGTCATTTCTCTCCCTGTAATGACAAATTTTACAACATAACAGCAGCAGGAGGAGTATGCCGAAGCAAGAGACAGTTAGTGTGAGAAAAAACAAGATGACCAAGTCATAATGGGAAGATGCTGATTGGATCAGGTAGAGTCAGTTTGCTCTTTCTCACAATACAAGCACAAGCTCTTATCAGGTAGCTGCCATCAACCACAACCGTGTGCATAGAGGATCTGGAAAACATAGGGGTTTTCACAAGAGATTACAAATCCAACTGTTGCCATTTTAATTTCTCGCCTACTTTGGATGCCTCTGAAACATTTTCTAAATCTCAATCCTTCTATATGCCTTGTGTACATGCAGCTACAGAGGAAACTCTCCCACATCTTCTCATCCCTGTTCTCGATTCCCACGCTAAACCCACAGATCTGATGGGAACATTTAGATCAAGACCCTGTTCTAGTTCCCAAAGGCTTGTGATGTAGTGTGTACAGAGAGAGCACCCCGGGCACACGGAGAGAGGAAAAAAACAATTCTCATAGTGACCTTGCTGAGACTCATGTTATGTTGAAATTACAACATGGGAGGAAGTTCTCACACCAAAACAGTTTTCATCCAGGCTTGACCAAGGCTACACTATGAGCTTATCTCTCTCACATTGATCCCAATCGTGGAGAGGAGCTTTCCCACACTAACACCCCCCTCCTGAACGCAAATAAACACAAAGCCTGACATCTGCTTCATGCGCTGCTACTCTTTCAACTTCATCCCGCTACTCATTTTTTGAACCACGGTACAGTGGCAAACAGCATCCAAGAGCAGTCTGCATAGCAGAAAAACACTGGAAGTTAAATACAGAAATCTGGTATTGGTAGTTAGCTCATGATAAGACTGGGAGGAGGATTATCTACATTCAGGATTTTGATTTATGGAACAGAAGATGTATTGTTGCAGCATGTTGAATGTGCCAAGCTGTTGTTACTCAAATCTCGAAACTCATACATGTCCACACAACCCATGTGTCTGTGTCATCAGATGTGTAAGGAAACTCTTGACATAAGTGCTGTGCCTCTCAGAAAAGCTGTTAGCACTGTAAACAACCCAGTGAATGAACAGGACAACCCATCAGAGATGGAAGCAGGAGGCCTGATTAAGAAGATAGAAGATTGAACAAATACAAGAAGATCAATGTGATTAGTATAAACAGTGTTCTTCAAGAGTTGTATAGTATTCCAGATATGAATGAACTCTCTAGCATCCTCAATTACCACAAAAACACTTCAAACATTAATTTAAATACATTCCACAGACACTATATATATGTAGTTCTTTTGGGAGAACTATATGTGTGTATATACTGTATGTACGTGGATATGTATATGTACAGTTATGGCCAAAAATATCGGCACCCTTGGTAAATATGATAAGAAGGATGTGAAAATTAATCTGCATTGCTAATACTTTTAATCTTTTATTTAAAAAATCTAACCTTTCATTGGATTATAAGAATTTTAAATGGGGGGAAATATTATTATGAAATAAATGTTTTTCTCTAATACACATTGACCACAATTAACGGCACCCTTTTATTCAGTACTTTTTGAAACCTCCATTTGCCAAAATAACAGCTCTGAGTTTTCTCCTATAATGCCTGATGAGGTTAGAGAACACCTGACAAGAGATCAGAAACCATTCCTTCATCCAGAATCACTCCAGATCCTTCAGATTCACAGCTCCATGACGGTGCTTCTTCTCTTCAGTTCACCTCACTCATTTTCTACAGAGTTCAGATCAGAGGATGGGAATGGCATAGCAGAAGCTTGGTTTTCTGCTCAGTGACCCATTTTTGTGTTGTTTTTGAGGTTTGTGTTTGGATTATTGTACAGTTGGAAGATCCAAACATGGCCCATTATAAGATTTCTAACAGAGTCAGTCACTTATTGATTTTTTTATCTGTTGGTATTTGATAGAATCCATGATGCCATGTGTCTAAACAAGATGTCCAGAAATATAGGCCCACAACATCAAAAATACAGCAGTATATTTTTTACGTCCCGTAATGCTGTGGGAGGTGTTTCTTTTTCTTTTAAAAAATTTAACAACTTTTATTTTTGGCAAAGTGCTGCACAACAGAGGTATTCTAAGTTAAAACATGGACAAACATGATATTCCTTAAAAATAATGTTTAAATAAATTAATTATTATAAAGAATATTATTATTGTTGTCATAACTTTTAAGTATATTGTAAAATGCTAATTTATTTCTGTCAGGATTTAGAGTTAATTTGAACTTTTATTTTGACGGGTTGTAGCAGACCTTTAAGTTTAGTGTATTTGACAATGGTTTTTCTCAAATAAAACTGGTTTTCTCTCATAGCAGCTCTGCTGATGTTCATGTTTATGTAGACGCTGAAAACACCATTAGTGTCATGAATGCATACTTCAGTATGTAGTAGATAAAACGGCGCCCCTCATATCTACTTTTGATTTATCCATTCATCAGATTGCACTTTTCTTAAAGCCACTTCACTAATTTGTGAAGCTCAATTATCTTTTGTTGCATATCAGAAATATATTCTTTGGTTTTTCTCGTTGTGATGGATGATTAAGGAAATTTGGGCTTTGTTTTCCCTCCTATTTATATTTCTGTGAAACAGGAAGCCGTGGCTGGATAATAATCACCCTTGAGTTCTCAAAATTGTGAATATGAATGGGAATATATTTTACTCATAAGAATTTCAAGGAGTGCCAATAATTGTGTCCAACGTGTATTTGAGAAAAACATTTATTTCATAATGATATTTCCTCCCATTTTAAATTCTTATTATCCAATCAAAGGTTAGAGTTTTGTGAATTTTTTCAATAAAAGATCAAAAGGATTAACAATGCAGATTAATTTTCACAGCCTTCTTTGATCATATTTACCAAGGGTGCCGATATTTTTGGCCATGACTGTATACATATACATATATATACAGTATATGTGTGCATATACATATATATATATATATATATATCAGTTGCAGGTGAAGACATGAATTTGCCCTCAAGTCTAACAGGTTCTGAAAAGTTTAATAGTAGTGTTGCATACTAATATATATAGAAACATACACATATACACATGTACATATACATACACATATACATTTAGTTTTTCCACTGTCTTTTCTAGTCTCTAAACTAAAATCATCAAGTAAATACATTATCTGCTTAACCAGCTCATAAAAATAGCCTTCAGCAGTTTTAATACCAGTATACTTTGATCACTACTAATTGTTCCATTTCAAAGGAGAGTTCAGGAACAAACTCAAATCTGTAAATAATGTTTTACAGTACTTGCGTACTTGTGGCAGAACAGTGTGAGGTTGGTGTTCAAAGCCCACCACAGATGCAGTGTTTCCACAACGATGTTCTCGCGCCCTCCAGCTGTGTTTAAACTGGAAATGTTACTGTTATTAGGAGAAAACCCGGCCATGATCTCCCATTGAGAAGAATCACCCACAGGAAAACGGTCTTTAAGTTTAAAGTCAACATAAAATGGTGTTTGTAACCCATTTTAAGTCATATATCCAAGTAAAACAGGAAATTTATTCTGATTCTATTCATTGTCCAGCAATTGGTTAGACTGCGAAAAGTGATCTCTATATGATAAGTGGACGGTGGAGAGGGGTTGAAAAACAGAATGGCGTAGTAATTTTCAATTAATATGGCACAAAATAGTGTCTGAAAAAAAAGGAAATCACCACACTGCCTGTGAAGGGAAGTGCTAAAATTTCAGGAAAAATTACCTTAAAAATTTACAAAAAAACACAAACGGTAAAGCTTAAATATTATACAAGCTCTTTTTTTTTTTTGCATGAGGTTTGTAATTCTTGTCTAAAAAATGTTTTAATGCTTTAAGATGTAACTGTCTAGAAATAAAAATTCAATTAACTTTAAATTAAATATTACTCAATTCTTATTAAATAGAAAAAAAGTTATTGAAAATAATTGATTGTTCATTATAATAAACAAATGAATAAAAACAAGAACGGTTGTACTTTATAATTGCTATTAATATCATCACAGTGAAAAATAACATTTAATGAAAAATTACAAAGAAAAACTATTGTTTCCATGGAATAACAGGCACAGATCACAATAAGCTTGTATTGCGTTAAGAAGGAAACTCATAAAACAAGACATTCAATGTCCCCCAACTACTGAACCGGGGGGGTACCAAATATGTGAAAGGTTACAGATGACCCCTTATCTTTGATTACCAGTTCCCAACCACCACATCCCCTTGGGCCCTAAGTCCCACTGGTACAGCTTATTTTCCTGCCTGAGCCCCTGGGTTGATCTTATTGTTGGGATATGGGATTTACTACTTCTTCCTTTGTTTGTCCAACAGTAATAAGGAAGGAGCTGAATTGGTACAAGCTTGAAATAGCACCTCAAGAAAACAAGCACTGCTGGTCCCGATCCTATTTTTGGTAAATTTCACAATGCATGCAATCTTAAATTATAAAGCCCTGAAAGCATCACGTTCAGAAATCACTTTTTTGGTTTCCAGATGAAGAGAGGAAAACAAATGTAACTGTCACTACAGTTGCGTAAACACGACCTGTAGAGGGCATGTGAGAGGAGGAGTGAAAGAGCAGACAGCGAGAGATAAATCAATCACTATGCACCTGATCTGGAACACAGTTTGATTCCCACTAATTAGGGCCCGCAGAAGACTTAATGGTGTAATTAGCGGTTTTCACAGAACTGAAACCAGACCACATCTGGAGTCCTCAAGGGTATGTGTGTCTCAACAAGCCCAGCAGAGTGTGAGAAACTATATACATCTCAAAAAAATAGAATATCGTGAAAAAGTTTATTTTTTCTTGTAACTTATTTCATAAAGTGAAACTTTCATATATTTTAGATTCATTACATGTAAAGTAAAATATTTCAAAAGTTTTTTGTTTTAATTTTGATGAGCTTACAGCTCATGAAAATCAAAAATCAGAATCTCAAAATAGTAGAATATTTACATTTGAGTTTCAATTAATGACCATCCCTACAGTATAAATTCCGGGTATGTCTTGTTTGAAACCACAATAATGGGGAAGACTACTGACTTGGCAATGATCCAGAAGACGAACATTGACGCCCTCCACAAAGAGGGTAAGTCACAGAGGGTCATTACTGAAAGGTGTGGTTGTTTACTGAGTGCTGTATCAAAGCATAATAAATGCAAAGTTGACTGGAAGGAAGAATTTGGGTAGGAAAAGGTGCACAAGCAACAGGGATGACCGCAAGCTTGAGAATAATGTCAAGCAAAGCTGATTCAAACACTTGGGAGAGCTTCACAAGGAGTGGACTGAAGCTGGAGTCAGTGCATCAAGAGTCACCACGCTCAGTTGTCTTCAGGAAAAGGGCTACCAAGCCACTTCTGAACCAGAGACAATGTCAGAAGCGTCTTACCTGGGCTGTGGAGAAAAAGAGCTGGACTGTTGCTCAGTGGTCCAAAGTCCTCTTTTCAGATGAAAGTAAATTTTGCATTTCATTTGGAAATCAAGGTCCCAGAGTCTGGAGGAAGAGTGGAGAGGCACAGAATCCATGTTGCTTGAAGCCCAGTGTGAAGTTTCCACAGTCAGTGAGGATTTGGGCTGCCATGTCATCTGCTGGTGTTGGTCCACTGTGTTTTCTGAAGTCCACAGTCAACGCAGCCATCTACCAGGAAATTTTAGAGCACTTCATGCTTCCTTCTGCTGGCAAGCTTTATGGAGATCCTGATTTAATTTTCCAGCAGGACTTGGCACCTGCCCACACAAAAGCTGGTTCAATGACCATGGTGTTACTGTGCTTGATTGGCCAGCAAACTCGCCTGACCTGAACCCCATAGAGAATCTATGGGGTATTGTCAAGAGAAAGATGAGAGACACCAGACCCAACAATGCAGATGACCTGAAGGCCGCTATCAAAGCAACCTGGGCTTCCATTACACCTGAGCAGTGCCACAGGCTGATTGCTTCCATGCCACGCCGCATTGATGCAGTAATTCCTGCAAAAGGAGGCCCAACAAAGTATTGAGTGCATAGATAAAGGCTTGAAATATTTCACTCTATGTGTAATGAATCTATATAATATATGGGTTTCACTTTCTGAAATGAATGACAAAACATATTGATATTTTTCACAATATTCAAATTTTTTTGAGATGTACTCATGGGTACCTACAATCATAAAGGGATCACTATCACTGTGTTTCACTGAGGTTGTCAAATGTAAGGCTAACTAAATGTTTTGTTCCATGGTGACAAAAGAAAAAAACTGTACTTTTTAAAGTCTCTATTTACTTTTTAAAACAACACAAAATTTGTCACTTTGTTTATTTTTTCATTGTTTATAGCTTCAAGCATAGAACTGGAAGGTGTCCAAACTGAGCAATTCAGAAAAATTTCCTGCAAAGTTTAATTAAACTTCCTGTAAAGTTCACTTAGGACACCTTGATAAAGAGAGAAGCTTGATCTGAAAAGACAGCAAGCATTCTATTCCCAATAGAAGAGTTTTCCTCCTAATAGTGGCCATCTGTTTTTACTGCTTCTTTATTATGGCCCACAATAATTTTAAAATCATCCTGTAATCTCCACTGTGCATAACCTGGTGCAGGTGTTGTGTACTTGACATGAGCTACCAGAGATTGGAAAGCGTGCTGGGGAGTTAGGGCTTTTCTGTGGGGCTGACCTCAATGTCCCCCCTCCCCTTTTTAGATGGGCTTTGATGGCTGAGGTCTAGCAGAGCCCGACAGCTGCTCCCAAATTAGAGACCAGGAGACGACACGACAGAGCCCTGGAATGCCAGGATTGCCTCGTTGCTTTCCCACTTCAGAGCTCTGGCAAATCAAACACAGTACTGTGGATGTCAGAGATTCCCTTCAGTGCGCAATATTCCTTCTCATGATGCAGCCACACTAAATGAAGCCACTTTTGTAATGTAAGAAATACAAGTATTAAAGGGATAGTTCACACAAAAATGCTAATTCTTCAAGTCTTTACGAACCCCCATTTCATTGTAAACCTGTATGGTTTCATCAGAAAGGCTTCATCAGATCAAAAAACAATCCTCAAAATATCTTATTTTCCAACTTGTCTGATTAATATGTGTACATAGGGGTGGGAATCTTCAGACACTTCACGATCCGATTCCAAAACGATTCTTAATCTACATTTTTTTCCCCAATTAATTCTTCTGCAGTGCAAATACAGCTTTACAACTTTACATTTTAACCAAAATTTCAGTTGCTATGCTTTTTGTTTATAGTTGGAATCTCTATGTCATGACTGCCATCTTAAAAATAGGGGTGAGAATCTTCACTGGTTTCAGGATTCAATTCAATTATGATTATCATTATCAACTCAAGATCAAGATGCGTCACATTCTCAGTTTTCAATATTACTGCACACGGCTACATTTTCATATAAATTTTATTTTGTGCAAAATTTACTTACCTATTATATAAGCAGGCTACATTTTTTAAAAAATTACTTATTTAAAATAAGTGTTCTTTAAGTATCCGAAAGTTTACAGACAATAGTTATGGTTATTTTTTTTATTTTTTCCTCATCATTATTGCCGTTTGATTATTACTGATGAGATCATAGACAGTGGAAGCTTTAAAAGGCTGCATTCACATTAATGCACAGATCTATTTCGATATATCAGATGTTTTGTCCTGCTCTGAAAACATAGCTGTGTGTAGGCTACATCAATTTCATTTAAAAGTATTCGAAAATGCAAGTGCATTTAACCTCAGACAAACAAGCTTCAGGACAAACACAAAGCGCATGTGAAAGTCTGTCAGTGCGCGAGTTTCGTGCACCTAATAGTACTGCATTCCAAATGGCACAAATGAAAGCATATCTAAAGTAAACTACAGCGGTTGGAAGCACACACTGTCAAGCAATGCGCACGTGTCTCACAGCGCAAACTCTGTGCAATGAAGCCTGCCGCTCTAGCGCTCACACGTGCCATATGCGGGGGGAAAAAAACAAGCTCAAAATGATTCGGAAATATTCAGAATCGATTCAGAATCGTTGAAGAGAGAATCGCGATGAATCGGAGGATCGATTTTTTTCTCCCACCCCTAGTAGGCTACATGGTGGGTGAAAGCTAGCTACAATCACATTTTCTATGTCTGCTAATTTAAAGGGATAGTTCACTCAAAAATTACAATTCTGTCATTAACTACTCACCCTCACGTCGTTCCAAACCGTAAGACCTTTGTTCAGCTTCTGAACACAAATTAAGACATTAAGACAAGAGATCCGAGAGCTTTCTGACCCTGCATAGACATCAACGCAACTACCACGTTCAAGGCCCAGAAAGGTATTAAGGACATCATTAAAATAGTCCATGTGACATCAGTGGTTCAAACCTCATTTTATGAAGCTACGAGAATAATTTTTGTTTGCATGACTTTATTGAATGATTTCTTCTCTTCCGTGTCAGTCTTCGATGCGCATTCACAAGAGTACCATGACGCATGCGCAGGAGCCTGCCTTCATACTTAGAACCCGGATGCACACAAAAAGTAATCTTGTAGCTTTATAAAAATATGGTTGAACCACTGATGTCACATGGACTATTTTAACAATGTCCTTACTACCTTTCTGGGCCTTGAACGTGGCCCAGTTCTGTGCTGTCTATGGAAGGTAAAGGCCCCGATATACTTCAAACGAAATCGAAGAACGAACTGATATGACATAATTTCGAACAAAATCAGGCCGAAACAAAGTTCGTTTTGAGTTAGTCTCAGCAGTTCGAAACAGCTCACCAAAGCTAACTTTCTGGTGGAGTTCGTTTTGGCTCCTAAACACCTTTGAGCTACCGTGACGATTACGCAATCGGTGGGTGGGTTCAGGAACTCCACCTTCTTTGATGTGCGATTTTTTTGCGGAGGTCAGGCAGGAGAACAACATCTCCAAGTCACTAGCAAAATAAATACACTGTGTCGAATAGCTGAGCTGCCACAAATATATCCGCACCTGTACGATCGCTTGCAGAAAGACTTTAAAGATTCAGAGAAAGCATTTAATTCCTAGAAAGAAATTGCAACAAAACTTGGCGTCGACGGCCCGGAGTTATGCAAAAAGCGACGTAGAGAAACATCAGATGCAAGTTTTCCAAAGCCATGAAAAGAATGAAATGAAAGAGTAAAGATATAAGGTAGCAAGTACCAAATACATGAGTTTCAAATAAATGTTACACCATACTGCTGCTGCTGCTGTTGTTGCTCTTTCAGTAAACAAATCTAAAAGGTATACAGTAAATGAAATGCCAAAAGAACATACAGTATAATAATAAACCTTTATTTTTATCAAATCATGACACCACATAAAATATAAAAACGTGTAGTAATTTATCCAGTTTAATAAAATACCTAGATACAGCATCATTGCATCATTGTTGTGTTTAGGGCAGACGTGCGAGTACCGCGACACATGTTTACATTAATCTACACCCCGCCTCCAGCAGTGCAGGGGTGTTGGAATGTTCGCAAACAGTATACCGTCGCTCAGTCTTTTCATTTTGCCCCCAAACGAACGAAAACGAACTTCGTTTGGAGTAATATTGGGGCCTTAAGAAAGCATTCGGATTTCATCAAAAATAATTTGTGTTCAAAAGATGAACGAAGGTCCCAAAGGTTTGGCACGGCATGAGGGTGAGAAATTAATGACAACATTTTTATTTTTGGTTGAACTATCCCTTTGAGTTTGACAAAAACTCACTTGAGACAGACAAACATGTAAGCTCGACAAAAGCAAGCTTCTATTCCAAAATTCAAACTGATTGGAAACATTTACATGAAGATTGAAAAACAAAAATGGTTAAGTCTGACAGAAAATTACATTTTTTAAAGTTTGTTTTCAGAAGAGGTGAGTGGTTGATCAGAGATCTGAGTGTCATGGTGAAAAGCTGCTTTCTCTTGCATTATTGGGTCTCTAATTAGCCAGTGTCCACTGACACACACGGACCAGGTCACAAGGGTCAGTGCGGCCAGAGGCAGGGTTATTTAATCACCCTGACAAAGAGGAGGGCCAGGATATCGGTGATTGGGTATTGTACATGGTCAGTGGTATGTGATTCCTTAGTCGTGGACGGTGAACCACACCCAGTGCAATAACCCTCACCTGAGGCAGTGGGCTATTGTATTCACAGAGAAAGGAACATAATGAGTGAGGAAATGAAGGGTTGAAAGAGTGAGAATTTAAAACAGAGCGCTTGACAGTGAAAGAGTAAATCAGATTGGAGATCCTGGGACTACAATTACTGGACTTTTAAAGTATTAACTAAATCAGTGAAGCTGCACAAATAGGGAGTTGAAAAGATCAACACTGAGAACAAAAGTGAGGGAGGATGTTAGGTGTACGACTAGAGACTTAAGCCAGTCATGCTGATTTTGCATCCCTCCAACAGTGCAACTTGTTGTTTTCCTTCAATATATTTTAATAAAAGTGCTCTTAGAGCCTCCTCCACCTTGCCCTCGGGCCAACATGGAATGTCTGCTCCTTCTTCCCTCCTGCTGCTGAAGGAAAAAAAAGGCTAGCTGAAAAAGCTAGATCACGCACTTGACCAACAGAACCCAAATATGGAGAAAAATATTACAATAAGCCTGCACTATATTTCCCATACTTCACTTTATACGTTTTTGTTACATGAAGACACAGATCTTGAGGCTTGTCTAAACATTGCCAGGAATACTCCAGACCACAAGATACCCTGTTATGAGGACAAGCAAGGCTTAGGCAACTATGCTTCTTTGTGTATTTCTATGAGTAAATCCCATATGGCTTGTTTTGGCAAGAGCATATTTGTGGACAGAGCAGTGGAGCTGAGTGGAGTATTCCTCCACAATATTCCTCTGTTAAAGAAGGTTATCTTTAAAGCATAAGGTATGCAAGCTATTTCATCACTGCTCCGCTCCTGTTTCACGCTTTTATATTCTCCAGCTCTCAAACTGCTTAGGCAGTTTCCTTCCTCAACAATAGGTTTGGGTCAGTTGAATATGATTTAAAGCTAAAGATCCAATGGAATCCGTGAATAAACTGCTTGCCACCCTCTGCATTTCCTTTCTCTCTCTCTCTCTCTCTCTCTCTCTCTCTCTCTCTCTCTCTGGAATTAATCCCCTCTTGGGCTCAGTAAAGCCAGCCAAGTGGCCAGTCTGTCAGGAACTTCCACTCTGATGAAGTAAAACAGCAGCTGCACCGCAGTGTGTGATAACATCCTGGAGTAAATATCTAGCATAGTGTATGCTCAGTGGTGAAGAGGAGGGTGAGTGTGGTAACATTTAAAAATATAACTTGATAACAATAAATGCAGATTTAGACAACAGAGAAGGTGATAAATTCTGTGATCAAGGACGCTGGCAGACAGCATTAGCCACAAGGTGCACAGTGGGCTTTTGTGGCGGCTGTCAGCATCCACCTGTTGTAACGCTGCTTTTGAACATAAGAAGAAAATGTAACAAGTACACACATCAAAACAGTAAGCGCTCTGAAAAAAAAAAACTGCAAATGGAACAGAAAATTACACCTCTCTCCCAAACCTGTTTATATCAGACTAATCTCTGCTAGGGAGGTCTCCCAGTGAATTTCTATTGCCATGTTTGTAATAATTATACACCTTTTGTAAGGGAGCTCTGCCATTCTGATCTTCTGGCTGATATTATTGCTGTTCTCATGCCAATTTGTCATCCTCTCGGTCTTCTTTAAGTTTCTAGGGGGAAAAAAACAGATGATAGTTTGGCTGAAGCTGAAGGGCTGAAGGGCAGGCACGTACAGGTGAAGTTGTGGGTGTAGTTTCACTCACCTCTGTGAGGAGGCGTGGGAACCAGAGATCTGCCAGTAGTGCATGAGTAACAAGAGCCTGAGGGAGTGTGGCGTAATCTCAACTACCACTTTACTTTTCTCTTTTCCTTCATCACTTACACGCACAAGATACACATATGTAAACACACTGAAGCACTCAATCATTTTAAGATTATCAATCTGTGCATGAACTTTCTGACACTTTCCTTCATGCTTTTCCTCGTTTCCCAACAGAATAATACTAGGGTTACAACTGACACTCACGATGAGATGAGTGTCAATTGTTTATTGATTACCTTTCCATTACCTATTGTGGGCAATCACACAAAGGCTATGATTAAGCTAATGCTAGTGGATTAATGTGAATAGAGGTGCATGTTGTAAACAGACAAAGCGTGCAAAAAAAAAAAATGGCAGACAGGCATGTCATCAGCCTAAATCACTTTTGTCTGTAATAACCTGCTGAAAGAATGTGCAAATTTATTATGAAGCATAGTCGCTGAGAGGGTGTTCGTAAATGTCTGTTCGCAAAAGACAGTCATAACTGCGAAATAAAGTTGCAATTGTAAGATATTGAGTTGCAACTGCTCTGAGGTAGAAACAGGTTTCCATTCAAATATACTGTTTTGCTTAAGGCTGGAATACGCTACATGACTTTTAAAATCTGAACATACACTATAACGACAAAGGGATCATACACTACCAGTCATTCCGATATCAACATGTTTGATATCCTCCGACTGGATGGAATCCTAATCTGAAGCCAAAACATCGGAGTCTGTGACTATCATACACTACGTGATTTTCTATGAAATCTGTCAATTCAAATCTGCAGACCTTCAGCAATAACGACTATAAATTGGAGCAAAAAATTGGAGCAAAAATCTTGTACATTCCATCCTTTACAGAAAAAAAAACAATATTCCTTAGGTATGAGATCTAGCTAGTTGTAAATTAGCATTCAGTATTTTAACACACATTACAACTATACAGCAATACTGTATATACAGCAATCATACTGCAATGACAACAACTAACCCATGCACCTAATACGCTGGCTGACTACTGCCAAATGTCAAAATGCAAGCACGCAAACAGATTTTGCTATAGTAAAGAGGCATATGTAAGTGACTTAAGTGAGTTAAGTACATAAGCCCTGGCCTCCCTTAAGAATTCAAAAGAGAATGACAATAGATTAGACATATAATACATATCATAGTCTTGAGTGGGGGGCGAATGAGTGTATGTGGGTGCCGGGGGACAGTGGGCTGGCAGCTGTCGTTGCTGTTCGGGGGCCCACAAGTCCCGGCCTACCTCTAATGACCAGACCAGCTGTCGGAGTTGCGACTGTGGGGATGAGAGACTGTGTGAGGCGGGGAGGGCATGAGAACTACCACCCCCCTGTCCTGAGGGGCGTGTCCCCAGGCTGTCTCCCCTCCTCTGAAAGAGGGTGATTGATGGCGCAGGGTTGACACCAGGCTTGAGGAACAATTGACTCGGGAGGGACGCAGTCTAACAGAGGCCTAGGGTTGCCTCAAACTCTTTTTCTTCTCTTTTTTTCGCAGAGGCAAATGCAGGATCAATTGAAGTTGTAATTCAGTCATTTTTCTCAATGTCTCTTTCTGACATTTTAGGTTGAACATATGCCACTCTTAACACCCTGCAAAGACCTTTTAACCAGTGCCAAGGGAACGAGACATTCCATCACTTATTTGTTTAGCGATTATTTGTCAGATTAGTCAAATGCGGTCTCCTTCGTGACGACTGACTAAATGACCAGACATTCCACCAGTCTCCGTGCACACAGACGCCACGGCAGAGTTAGGCTCAAGCACAGCGGTGCAAACCCAGCAGCCCTGAGCACTTGTAGGTGTGGTTTAGTAATTCAAGCTCTGGAGGGAAGAGCAGAAAGACGAGCAACAGTGTAGCCTCTGGCATACGATGGGTTATCTGTGTGTATCGGCATTTGAGCTTCAGCTCCAGGGCCTTTAACACAGCCCCTGACCCCGAGCACTAAACCTCAGGACCCTCTCAGGAGCCCTTTTCAACAAGTCACCAGTACCTCCTGTCCTCGAGTCAGATTTACAGCCCTAAGGAGGAGGCCGACACGGAGGGGGCACTGTCCTGCAGCTGTCCACAGCGGACTTAAGGAGTTATTTCACACAAAAACACAGCAATGGCATTTAGAATTCCACCAGCTGGCTCTCGTCCAGCCCTCATCTGAAACATAGTTCCTGACACTGAGCGGCCAGCTTTTGCACACACAACTTGTTACTGCACACAAACATGGACATCAGTAAAAGACACTGTGAACAGATTCTGATGGGCTGATGACTTGTTAAAAGGGACCGGGCAGTTTACACTGGAGATGGAACAGCGTTGCACTTTCTCATGGCTGAGAAATTCTGGGTTTGGACCCCTGAGATCAGCAATTAAACCCACCAACTGGACACAAATCACTTTTGCCTTGATCCGGCACAATCAAGGAGGAGAAAAAACAGAACATGAGACTGAGTGGGAAGCGCGCCAAAGAATAAATGAACCCTTGATCCCTCAACATAAACATTCCTTCGCTCCCACACATATACAGACACTGTAACACAGCAGCGCAGTTTCACACAACTTAAAAATAATTTAGCGAGCTGGTGTGAAAATCAAACACCTTGTCTCACAATGCAGGCAGTGATCTATCGCTCACTTATTTGCCCAGGATAACAACCTCTTTGTGTAATGCGTGTTTGTGTGTATGAATTTGAGAGAGAGGAAAGTGGGGGAATGTGCTAGGAGAGGTCAAACTGAGGAGACCGCTCGCCATGTAACTAGCTGTGTTTTAGGTCATTATAAAAACTGGTTTATTTCTCAAGCTCTGAGCTTGAAATAGCACAGAGAATTGCTGTACTCTTTATATATTCTAAGTTTTTGTAATGGATTTTTTTACATGACCTGTATATTTATTTTGTGGGAACAACAAAAAAATACAAGATTTTGGCATCAATATAAGAAAATATAACAATGCTATGGGGTCTGTGGTCTGTGGGCTTTCTCAGAATCAGGGTTTGTTTTTTTTAAAGTTTTGTATTTCTGACTTTTGAGACTTATCTGTTTGGGAAATGCAGAGGTGTTACTGGGAGATATCCCTTATTTTCCAACCCTACCAGAACGACTACAACAGAGAGTGCAGAAGGTAGGTGTGGGAATGTCTGACCATGGAGGAAAGACCAGGAAATGATTACAGGCAGAAAATGGTGACATCACTGGTACAACCATAAAGGGACATGTCCAAGCCTTTACTAGTCTCAGCCTCAGATGGCACGCCCACGGAACGTTGGCTAAACGTCTGATCCATACGGCACACTTATCTGGAAACACTTCTGGAGTTTCGAAGTTGTCGTCAGATTGGTTGAATTATACAGGATTTCCGGGAGACGTGTGTGTCGTGTTCTTTAACGTTCCACCTGGAAACAAAGATGCCGTGACGCCAAACCCCCTCACGAAAGAAGAAAGCCGTCGTGTTTACAACTGTGATGACGCGCGCTTATCAGAATCAACTAAATGCTGGATTTTCAAAAGTATGTGAAATATTTAAAGTTTGCTGCATAGAATCTTTAAAATACATCTGAGAGATTCACACACCGTCTGTTATTGTGGCGACATTTCCACGCCCCGAAATGTGGCGCTGAACGAAACAAACTGTGATTGGTTGTTTGGGATGTCGGTCAAACGGCCTCATGGGCGAGCCTTGGCCAATGAAAGTTTCCACAGATTCCAGACCTTCAGCCGTCAGTCTGAAGGTCTGGCTACACGAGACTAAGCCTTTACCTCAGCTTCTCCTCAAATATAAAATACAAACAGAGATGTCTAAAACAAAACACAATCACTACAGGCAGCTGTACAATCGTGGAACCTTGATCATGGAGAAAGCGCAAGCTAATGTAATAAAGACAGTGATCAAAAAAGCAACTCTCTGATTGGCCATGACGTTTCTTAGTAGGGGGTCTGCGTTGCTGATTGGCCATGACGAGTTTTGTGGTGGGGGCTGTAATCCTCTCCACACTCTCTGCAGGCGCTCAGTGGAGTTTTCCCACATAAATCACACTGCACTCGGGTCTTTTCAGGCTTGCTAGCACTTAAAGGCCAAGTAGTATGCTAGCACAAATAGTTCACATATATCCTCTTATTGCTAAAAGGATAGGCAGCATTTAGACAGTCACAGTTCACACAGCCTTTTATCAATCAAGGCTAAGTATACTGTGTAGTAGACACTAAAAAGCCTGATGCTACAAACAGCTTTGCAACGCAAATGTTCTAGCACATCTTTCATACATTTAGACTTATAAATGACTAACGCATTATAGCCACATTTCATAATAGTAAAAATAATTTCTAAAAATGATTATCAAATAAAACATACTACAATAAAAACAACATTTGCATTGAGTGTGTAAAAACAAGCCTGGAGATTACACTTTTCATCACAAATCTATCAGAAGGGCTACATAATAAAAAAAGGTTTTAGAGCTGCAGAATGCATTTATGTTAAAATACCTTTTTACTATAGAAGCTCAATGTCCAGAAAAGCTTTGATAGGACAAATATGTTTAGCAGTCATTGAGGACCAGCAACGGTTTAAACCAACATACTTCAAAATATATTTGTGTGTGTGTGTGTGTGTGTGTGTGTGTGTCTGCAGCATAAGAAAGAAACCCATAAGGTGTGGAACAACCTGTGGGTGAGTAAATGATGACAGAGGTTTTATTTTGGGGGTGAACTATTTCTTTAAGTAAGCAATTTGCATGTTTTCAAAGCTCTGATCTATTTGTTAAAGAAGTCTGACATTGCAACACTAGTATAATGGCATGAGTTTTTACCTATTTGACCAAACAATGGACGACGGATGTAGTGTTTAGGAAAACACTGTCTGATGCAAAACAAACAACATCTAGACCTTCCTAAGACTTCCTAATAAGATTTTCAATAGTCAATTCAAAACCCAAAAAATCGTTGAACAGGACCGGTGAGTTTTGAAATCAATGACGTAAGCCATTCTGCTTCACTATTAACCGTCCTCTCCTTGATAAATTCAAATGAAGTTTCCCAGCTTTTATTCCCTTCTTCCAATGCTTATTACCCCAATTATTATCTAAGACTTACTTGTATGTATCTGTGCAGTTATAAGCAATCTCCCCTGGGATGTTTGGGGTGGGGGGTTAAGTGGGTGAAGAGAGAGGAACAGGGATGTTTGGCTTTGCTTCCCACAAGGTGGTCCACCTTCACAAAGTAGATTCACCATCCCACTTTCATTTAGAACAAGGCAAACATACAGTACCTTTCAATCCGCACAAAGAATAGGAAAAAAGTATAACAAAAAAAAAGCAGACTGGATTACAATGCACTACTACATCACAATAGTACTAAAATATGTGGTGATGTTTGATGCACATCAATATAGCAAGTGACAGTCTATACAACTGAGCAAATCACAGCCATTAACATGGAATTACTTGTTCGGATATACCACATCAATGGGATGTTTAACTAATCAAAATCTAGGTAAATGACCTCTACATTTAAACATGCACCCTGGTGCTAGGTAAGTGTGAGACCATGTTTTGCCTTCACCAGCAGTAACTAGGGCAGTAAATCACAGTGTCTGTCACCTTCTTGTTTATCTGATGTTGGAACCCCTTAGAGCTCTGCGAGAACCTCATCACCTTTCTTTCCCTTCATTTTCACTTTCCTTTTTAAACACATACACACCTCTGCAGTTTCACACGCTGCTGACATTAATCAACAAATAATATAGCATGTCCTTTAACATGAAATGCGCAATATATTTAATTCGAAATGCTCTCAAAACCCATCTTTATATCTTGGCCACATATTAATCGCCTGAGGTGCACATATGAAACATTTCACGTCAAGCTTAATGAGACAAAAGATTCTCATCTGATAAGATACGTTGCTTTGAAATTTCATGGTATGCATTTTGCAGTTCAACGGGTTCCTTCCAAACTGTTTTTCTCTGCTGCAGAGAACCATTAATCAGAGCACATCATGATTTTCTCTCATATTTGAACTAAAACACACTCAGATTACTTGCTCTCTGTCATCAAAGCACTGTGACAACAGAGCCATTTATATGGATCTTTTCCAAATCATCTGCCAGCCGTAACCACAATTTGACAGACAGACAAAAAATATTGCCTCCCATTCAGGATCGTGTGCATGAATTAACCTCATACACAACAAAAACAGTAAACAAAACCGCATCCCGAAACACGGCGGGTGAGAACGCCTCCGATTGCCACTCCAAATCCACAAGTACTCAAAATGACATCTCAAAGAAGCTACATCAGACAACTGTTGCTTAACATTCTCCAATCATCTAGCACAACCAGAAGAGAGCCCTGATAATCTGAAGTACACACTCAATGAAATATAAATACTCTAGGAGGGTCTGATTAAAAATAGTAGAGAGTGAAAAGTGGTGAAACCAAATTGAATTAACTAATCAGGAAGCTAAACCACAACAAATAAGAACGGGTGCTCAAGTTCTGGGTCCTAGTCAATTGTGGCAGGGGAAGTATACCATTTCTCTGTTTGAAAAAAAATGTAAAATTGTATTATATGACATAGCTTAGCCCTAGATGTACAACAGCCTACTGCTTGACCATTTCAATACTGTAAATGTAGGTGCACTAATAATACACTAATAAACTGATCATTTGAAATGGATACTATTTATTCTATTTAACACATCTAAAAATCTAAAAAACACTGTGCATGAACAGTATAAAAATGGATATTCCATTTGAAATTTGATAAAAGTCAATATATTTAATATCTATTATATTTAATAGATATAGGTTTTTTAAAGATGAAATTTAAGTAAGGCTTAATGACAGCACAGACTATTTAAAATTAGGCGAAATAACCATGCACAGCTGCATATCTAATATCAACCAACACTGATACGAAAATGAATTTTTATAAGAAAAAAATGTCTTATAATATAAGCAGATAGCTGATATGGCACCGAACTACTAATTTTCAGAGATAACTAATAATTACCCACAACAGTGACATAAAGTGCATGTTATGGTTTTAGGCTAAATGTGATTGCAACATGATTCAGAAAACAATCATTCAATGATTCTCTGGGTTCATTTTTGTAGTAAATAATACTTGTTGCTGCTAGATAGGCCAATACAAACATTCTACGTCTCCCACAATGATGTTGTTCTCGCTAACAAACTTATTTGTTGTGAGCTTGTAAGACTCCATACACACTGCTTGCACTAATTTATTCAATGATAGATGGGGGGTGGGGTAAACCACATCCCTAAATGTTAGTGTTTTGCCCCCTCCCCCTCTTGAACCCCCTGCAGAGAGAAACTGTGTCATAATGCAGTAGCCCTTTTCTCATTCAAATCACTGCCATTGTCTCTGTAAGCAACCAGCTCTGCTATGTGCCACAGAACAACTGAGGCTGTATATGTTGCAGAAAATGAGTACACCAGGGCAGGGTGTAGTGAAGAAGCTTCAATGAACATCCATGCTGCTTTGCGAGAGATTAGGGAGGGAAACGTCTGCTCTCATTTCCATCTACCAAACACAATTCATATTCTTCACACAATATCAAATGTAAATACACAAACAAGTGACCATACACATACATAATGTGGGAGACTGCATAGCCCCTTATACGATTAAGTCAAACAATGGTCAAGGACAGATGAACAAATCTCCATATCATATCTCCATATGTACGAATGTGTTTGTTTTTTGTCTTAGTTTGAGCTCACCAAGAAATTACAAACAACTACATTGTTTGACAATAAATAGATAAATAAAATATCTTAATCTAAAACTTTAGAGTAGGCTATTTTAATATATATATATATAGAGAGAGAGAGAGAGAGAGAGAGAGAGAATTTTTCATAATGCTAGTGTAAAAATGTAATTGTTTTTCATTTAAAGTCTTAGATAAGTCACTTAGCAGTGCTTCTGATTAGCTCTTACTAGCATGGTTTTATTTTAACATATCTTAATGATACAGTTTATTTCCTTTAAGTATTATTTTTGTGTCTGAAAGTGTTTTAGTATAATTCCTAAAATAAACTGTTAAGGATGTTTGTCGTGCAGTTAAGGGTGATTATTAAAGGGGTCATATGATGCGATTTCAAGTTTTCCTTTCTCTTTGGAGTGTTACAAGCTGATTGTGCGTAGATAAGATCCCTGAAGTTGCAAAGACTAAAGTCTCAAAACCAAAGAGATATTCTTTATAAAAGTTAAGACTTTGCTGCGCCCCCCTAAAACAGCTCATTCAAACACGCCCCCACATGTCTACGTCACGATGTGGAAATATTTGCGTAATGCCGCTCAAATGTTGACACAAAGAAAGAAGGCATGGTTTCAGTAACCGCAGTAGTGTTGATGAAGTCATGTCAGGGAGACTCTGTGTGTTTCTAGGCCAGGGCTGTCCAAACTTGCATTTAGGAATCATTAAGATTACTTACAACAGAACAGCAACACATTTGCTTGGACTAAATAATGATCTTTAAAAAAGCATCATATGACCTCTTTAATAATTAAAGAAATCATGTTAGCCTTCAGACACTATGCCAAACAGACCGATAATTCACCTCAGATTTGCTGTCTACACTGTGAAAAAACGCATTATTAGTTTGCCTTATATTTCAATTTTCTTATATTTCAATCTAATCCTAAAATTAGCATGACTAGCTATTTTGCCCATTAGTAACATCAAATGTGTCGTCATACTAAACGTCCTTACCTTTAGTCATTTCATTAGTTTACCTGTGGATTTCTGTCATATGCAAAGAGCAAATGTTACTCTCGTTTAAGTTTTAATCTTCCACATAGCCTCTTTTTCCGATGAAAAAGAAAGACGATAGGATTAATTTCCAAGCCCTTTACGAATCTGCACTATTCAGTTCAGCGGAAGGACAAAACATCCTTGAGTGAGCGAAGGCTTGAGTAGAGGGGGCGGAGTGATACGAAGCCTGGCGGTGGACTCGGATCCGAAGTGAAGTGGAGAAACTTTTTCAAAAGTTCCTGGAGCTGTTTCGAGACGCACGGCAGCCGAGTCCGAGCTGCAGAGGAAATACGGAATTGGACTATATCGAAAACACTCAAGTTTTATGAATTTCTCTCAAGTTAATTTTATGACGCTACTTCATCTTAATGTGATTCCTTGGAACTTTAATCACCGTGTCATTTTTTAAAGGATGTATTATTGCTAACATTTCAAAAAAGGAGTAGGGTCGAGTTTCCACAGAAATGGGGAATTACAGTCTTTGGATATTTCTGTCAATTTTATGTCTTGTGCAAAACAGCGAAGGTAAGATGAAGGATTCTTTTCTCTCTTTTTTGTCTGGATAACTGATTTATAGGACAAGTGTGGACGTAACCTGTTCCATTAGAACCAATGAAAGAACATAAAACATCACGACCTGTCTTTGATTTATTGATGTTCTTTTATGATGTTCTTTTTTAGAATCATGATATTTTGCGGCTTTGCCCATAGGTCTGGTGCAGGATATGTCATTGATAGTCTGTTCTCATAAACGTGTTTGTTTCAGTTCATCACTAGTTCAGGATCAGGATATATTTAAATGTGAAGCATTAAGCTTTTGTAATAAACCGCTGCATTTTTAGTACGCGCCGAATAATGTTGTGAAGATCATTGCAGAACATTATGCACGAATTATTCAGTGATGGTGGGATTTAAAGCATTCAAACCACACATGAGGACATATTCTCTTTGTTGGTGAGGAATGTTGAATTTGCTAATTATTTATTGTGGTGTAACTTTTACGAGTTTAGTTCTTCTACATAACATTAATAATAATTTTAGAGGGTATCGTATTACTTGAGTCAGTGTGCATTTTGTCCTTGTCTGAACCGTGAGAAAGTAACAAAGTGTCCGCTTCGCTGCACTGGTAGTAAACGATCTATCAACTTGCATAGCAATTTAGATTGTCATCAGGGTTCTACTGTTAAATCACTGCAGTAGATTATGTCTGATATGTTGTATGGTATTTTTTCTCCTCATATAATATGACTGGAAACAGTCATAAATAATGAGTTTTGTGGGATTTCTCGTACACGAAGCGGCTGGATCCTTTATTGTGCCGGTGTCTTTTACATACAAAGAACAATCAACAATTGAACTTTTCTTCTTCTTCCTCCTCTTCTTGGGTATGGAGGTGGGGTAATGGGCGAAAATATAAAATTCCGAGATGTGTTTTGTCCACTTATGTATACAATTATGAAACATCGTTGTTTGTGATGAAATGCAATTTTCCCCACAACGGATTGTGATTTACCTTCTGATTGTAAGTTCAATCAGATAGGCTAGTCTATGTATTTAAAATACACAAATATGGAAAATACTAATCTATATTCTGAAACAAAAAATAATGAAATCTGATGCATGCGCTTGACTGCGCTCAAAGACCAAAAGGACGTAATTAGCAGATCTTCATAGCCAACAGTTACAGTTAAATCGATAAAGTTCTATTGCCTTGATGAAGTATTAGAATATTATCTGAAATCATAAGTCTTCTATTACTTCGTATTAGATAACAGTTCACGTGGTGAATTCTATTGTCATTCAAACAAAGCGGGAGTCTGAGCGAAAGAATCTGAATGTTATCTCGCGCCACACTCACAGATTAGAGGCCATGTATATTTCCAAACAAAGTAAACAAACTTTAAGATATGCGGGACTGTTTCTATCTGAAATATATACGTGTTGTAAATATAAAAGAAATGTCATTTGTAGCTACTGTTTCAGGGTTGTTGAATATAAGGGTCTTTGCTTTTATCGTTTCAATATAAAGTGGTCTCTGCCTCATTGTGCCCTCTCTTTCCACAGGACTGCGCTGCTTGGATACACACAGGCCGTGCGAAAATGGAGGAATGTGTATCGATTCAAGATGCTTGTAAGCCAACAGTTATATACTCTAATTCCATAGCCTACACTTTATCGAACTCAAAATTGTTTGCTAAAATCACTTTTAATGAATATTATCACAGTAGTGTGGTCTCAACAGGTTAACTGGAGGACTGTTGCTATTGCTGTTATCAGATTCACATAGAGCACAGTGTGGAAAGAGGAACAGGAGAGTAGAAAACAGAGCAATGTTTTAATGTCCTGTACATATAGATGATTTACTCTGTTTTAAAAAAAAGTGTCCTTTGAGTTTTAGTATAAGAATCTGAATCATAGACCAGATTCTATGACTCATGTTTCATTCAGGTTGGACCATATAATTTTGTGCTAACAATAAAGCCACACTACACCTGTCCACAATATATCAGTCACATAAAATATTTGATTGAACTTCTGATAGTGAGTCAATGTGAGCTTTTTTTTTTGCTTATGCCAAGTAGTGTTCCAAATGCGTAACGTACCTTAACACAGTCTTTGTCTTCATTGTTTATGCTAATACAAAGTGATTGTTATCACATGAAAGCCTGGGGCTGTTGTTTTATGTTTCCCGCCTGATTTGGAAAATGGTGGGGTTTTTTACCAGGAGGCACTAAATACGTGGGAACCACTCTCAGTGGTTGTGTGCAATGGCAAAATCAATAGGGTGTTAAACTAAAAGCAATACATTTTATGTTTGGTACATGTATCTCTGCAGATCAATGGTTGTAAGAAGCAGGAAACCATTTTGTATTTGAAATTTGCATTCTCTTCTTCAGCCATGTTTATTGCTTAATGGTATGTAACCATTCCTTCACCTTAACTTAAAACAAAAATATCACAACCAAGTAAAGCTCCCTCACTGCAGTAGTTTTCCTTCTAAGAAAACTGTTTTATACAGCTTGTTAGTGTTAAGTTTTCTTTACTTTGGTTATTTAATATCTGTAAAATGCTCCTGTTTTGTGCCTTAAAGGCATAATCTACCTACATAAATCACCTCACCATTAACAAAAGAATCTCATACCCCCAGGCAAGTTGTTATTGCCTGCTGACTGGTCAGGTAACCTGGATGAAGCCTCATTGTACTTTAAACCTGAAATTTTAATGCAAATGCACACCAGAGGTGGTTGGTTGTGGAAACTTGGTTGTGTCCTAACTGATTAATAATTGTTGAGGTGAACTGAAGCGTTTTAGTGGTAGGGCAAAGCTAAAAGACATTGATTTGTTTTTTGAAACTTTGGGCGTATATATATATAATTATCATAATTATCTGGAGTTAGATAAATATGGCAAGGTGGCACTCAAATGCCTTGTGTGTCAGTGTAACAGTCTTTAATCATTACCTAGCACACTTCAAGCCAAGTTATGAACACCGTGTGTTAGTAAATGTGTAATGGTGATAAATAGTGCTTTGTTCTTTCCTGCTCTGCTCACTCCAGAGGTTTTTCTAGATTAGATATTTTGTTGACAGTGTTATGACATTTTATGTTTTAAAGAGTTAAATGTTATTGTATGTGTGTAGAGCAGTTCACGTACAGTCTGTTGTGTTGGTGTCAGCACACTGTAAAAAAAAAAGTTGAGCCAACTTAAAATTTTAAGGCAACCAGCTTCAGCAGATTTTTGAGTTCTCTCAACTTATTTTTGTAGGAGATTCTCATCTTTTTGTTGTATAAACTTAAAACAACAAGTTGAGAAAATTCAAAAATCAGCTGAAGCTGGTTGCCTTAAAATTTTAAGTTGGCTCAACTTTTTTTTTTTACAGTGCAGGTGGTATTTTCCCTTTTTTTTAAAAAAAAGGAGGACAGTAAATGTCATGCCACACAACACGGTAATACAACCATCTGGAATGGCCAGCCACAAGAGAGTGGTCCAACCAGTCCTTGAGCTATGGGGACAGTAGTCCCACTCCAGCCCCCTCCCTAAAGATCCTGATGAAACCAGATATCCAAAACAACAGAAAGGAACCTTTATCCCTCCAGATACCAACCTGTAACCCAGCACCGCTGGAGAGACCAGAAAGAGTGGAAGGAGGAGGACTCGAGAAGAAAGGGCATATGAGAGTTAGGGAACAACAGAGAAAAGAGTGGATAATGGCACTTTTAGCAAACAGAGGTAAAGGTTGAACTACACAAAGTAAGGAGTACTGGTTGGACCTCAGAATTTCACAAGAATGCCCCTGAGATTTTCAAGCTGTGTTGAAATCTGGTCTCTGAGAAAAACCTTGGCAACAAGTCTTCCACCTGTTCCTCTCCATGACATGTTTTCCTTCCTAACGATGAGAGCTAATATGCCTGTAGGAAGTTGATTATCCTATTTAGTGTAGTATCCTTGTTGCAAGAGGGCTCTCTAGTGACTGTAATATTATGTGAATATGCCCCTTAGGACTGTAATTGTTACCAGCTCAGTTATAAGCCTGTTATGTTGACTGTTGTTCTACCTGGGTCTGGTTGAGGCATATATTGAGCCCTAGTTCTTCTTGGGCTCCTGTGTCATTTCATGGTCCCCTGAGCAGAGAGCTTCAGTGACTGCTGCAATCCATGACAGATTACAGGAGTAATCCCTCTCTAACTCTCTCCACTGAGTGCTTCTTCACAATGGGCCACAGTCCAATGCTTCTTGGGCTACTTTCACAAGCTGGCATAGGGTTAACATCTGGAATGTTCAGGGGACCTGATTTGTACCTTTATTGTGGCATTGTGTGTAAAGCTCATCATATGATCCACGTGACAACTGTATTTGCAAAACTGACCCTATGGTGGTGATATCAAGGGATAGAGTCAGGGTATCTTGGGGTATACAGCAGAATGCTCTGTTGATCCGGTTATTAAATTCTGGTCCTGCTATGGACTGTCGCTCTTCCCACATCTATAGGAAATGCGAGGGGTGGAATGACAGCACACTTGTGAAGAGCCCAGGAATGTCACTTTAGGTGAAGAGTCAGGAAGCTCTGTTAAAGTGTCTCTAATCTCAAATCCCCAGTGTGGAGAGCGTGCAAGCAAGTGCAGCCACTGTGTGGCATAAAGTCTCGACTGAAGCAAAGAGATAATTAGGCAGATTGTGAGAGTGTCATTCAGAGAAGGTCCTGCTGGAAGAATAAAGGCGGGGGTGGGGATGTGTGTTGGAGAAAGGGGGTTATGCTGGGGTGTAGAGGGACAGCTGGTGGATGTTGTGATGGTAATCCAGTGAAGTCAGACCCTTACAAAGGGGGAGCGGAGGGCCAGGTGCTGCCATTGAACGGCTTGCCACCCCATGCCGAGACAGACGGGCCTATGGAGGAGCGGAGCCGGCGGCCCACGGGCCTCCTAACACATGCTAACACACATGCAGCGAACTGATGTGGATGTTCTCCATTGTCTGTGCAGGCTCTGCAAGCCCAGGCCAGTGTCACTCTCTGAGAACAAACAGTGAAGATGAAAGTGTGTTAGCCACAGAGTAGAGATGAGAACTAAATGAGACATCTATGTTTGCACTTTCCCACCCATTTGCTCAGAAAGGAAGTGAATACAGTGGGGCTCTGTCCGTTATTGATGGTGTCGCCTTGACCCCAGTAGCAGAGTGAGTCTATAAATTGTGAGTGTTGTGTTTTAGTGACCCATGGAAGCTCTCTACCTCTTAAGAAATTATGTATGTGGACAGTTAGACGTGAAGCAGGCTCCGCAATCACTGCTTTCTGTGAACTAACAACTGTAGCTTATTTACGTAAAGTAATTAAATTTAGCACAGAGAGTTGATATCAAAGGCCTCTGTCCATTTACTTAAAGAGTAGTATATACCAATAGTTGTGTTTATATTTTAAAGGGTCTGAACGCTGTTTGTTTATATTGAGTTTAGCACTTAAGAGATAAAGTTCCTTTCCCCTAATATATAGTGGATTAGTTTGGAATGCTTTCTAAGATTCCTCCCCTGCCACCACTGCATTCAATGCTGTTGTTTGCTCCAGTCTATTCAGGATATTCAAGGAATGTTTTGAGCAAAACTATCAAAATGATGGATATGGTAATGTCTGCTTGCTGGGTGGATTGAGACATCCACCTGAAAGTAAGCAGATTGAGAAGAGAACCCTACTGAGTTGATAGTGTTGAAGAGCAGTTGGGGTGTAATGTACGCCTGTAGGGTTTGATGCCTCAAGCAGGGAGTCCTGGTTCCCAGGCCCTGTCACAGGAAGTGCTGACTCCTGACCCTTCTACTCTACTCACATCCTGTCTATCAAGACATCTGAGGAGAGCTTATGATGTGTTCTTGCCCTCTCTCATTTTCTAATTTTTTTTTTAACCATATCAGATCTCTCACCACCACATCACAAATCTGTTTTGTGTGAGTGTGGTTGGCTTACGGGGGTCCAGATAGCGGTTATCTGCTTTAATCGCCCTTAAGCGCTTGTTTCCAATATGTGCGAATCACTTTTATTGAATTTAGTCCTGTATGATCATACACTCACACATTGTAGTGCGGGAGTAGGCCCAGCTGTGATAATGTAAGGAGGAAAGTTGCTGTTTGTTTGGGTGTTTATTGATAATGGGAAAGATAAGCGCAAGAACCAGAGTAGTTTATGGGTGGCAGAGCAGGAGATAAGAAGCATTCTTTGGCCTCTACCTGAGTGTACGCTTTCACTCTTATCAGGCTCTCTGGAGCTCTGTGTTTTCAGATCACAGCCACATTAAAGCTTTCCAAAGTGTTTTCAAATATGATGTAGCAATGAACTGGGAGTTTCATCCCACATATCTGCATGATTTGGGATTTATGAGATGGATTATAGTGGTTGGCAGCATTTTACAGGATGTTCCTCATGCTACAAAATGATGGACCGTCAATTTCCCAGTGAGATTGCGTAATTCTTACTGCAGGACACTTCAAGTTATAGCTAGAAGTTATTTTGGAGTTATGTGGAGTTTAGTTTCTTCTGTCTCTAGTTTTCTAAGATTCTCGAGGCATATTAGCTTAGACACATATTACTGAAAGTCTTCAGATCTGCAGAATCAGTAAGAAAAGACTACTTCTCTTGGAGTTCCAAGAGATCTGGATCAGTTTAGGTGATGGAGTGTGGTTTTGTGGTGAAGTACAGCGAAGAATGCTTTGGAAGACCTCGAGTCTGGGGTGCATGCAATGTGGTTATGGTTGGCTTGTTAGCAATACCAGAAATTCTGGAGGTTTTTTGTAAGCATTGAGCACAGTTACATTCTTTACACTAGTTTGTTTCAAAAGCATAACATTTGATCTGATAAACATACTTTGCCCTTAAGTAAGTATTTTTGTTAAGTTTTAGTATGATTAGATATATGTTTAATGCTTTAGCCAGGAGTCTTGAAGGACCATGTTTTAGTCGGCTTCCAGTCCATTTATTATTATGATCTTACAGATAGATAATTATGTGGCTAATGCAACACAGCAGGACAATGGGTTGGCAAAGGAAGAAAAGCTTTGCCACTGAACTTTTCAACAAGAAGCACCTGTCAACTCATGGATATCTACCCATCTACATACTTTCCATGAGTTGACAGGTGCTTCTTGTTGAAAAGTTCAGTTTATCTGTAAAATTCATGCAAACTACACAAAACATTGGCTAAAAACCAAAACTGCTTTCATGTGCCGTAGACATAATTTTGATTCTAATTTTCAAAATTTCCTTTACTTCCAGCGATAATAGAAAGTTTATCTGGAAGTCTGGGAGGTTCAGTTCCTGTGAAAGTTCTGTCCTCACAAACCCCCACCCTCTCAGCTCTCTCCTCAGCCATGGGTTACTGTTGCCAGGCTACAGCAGAGGCCTGTTGGTTCGTTTCAGCATAGGCCTGAAAGCCCGGCTGTTTGGGCCACTGCTCCCCCGTCCTTAAACAATGGGGTTCTGACTACTTTAGCTCTTTTATTTGGCCCACAAAGTGCTCCCCTACCCCCACTTTGGTTCCTCTTTGAGAAGATGGGGAGCTGGGAGGGGGCAGTTGGGGGAGGGGGAACAGGCTCTAGTTGGCAGTTTGGTGTCAGTATGGGCTCTTCATAAAGGAATGGAGCGGCTATATGCCAGACACTGCCATAGAATTTTTTTCTTATGGGACTTTCTGTATTTTGATACCCTGAAAGTTGCTTTAAAACTCAGATTTTCATTGTTTTCAAAGCAAACAAAACAGGGTTTAGTTTCAGTGACATTAATAGCAGGTGACCTACACTCAACTGACTTCCTACTAAGGAAAGAGTTGGCTTTGTGAAATACATGGTTATTGTCTTTCACCTCAGTGTGGGAAGGATGGCTTCAAGTACCCAGGAGATTGGAATCCTGTTGGGAACTCTCTAATGCTTGGTGCCTTCTGGACCATGACTGACCAGATGAAGCTCTTTCAGGGACAAGCAGTGTGTTTTTGCTTCTCGTCCACAGGTGTTGTGACCTTAGATGATTGTATGGTATTGTGGTAAAGAGAATAGTATCTGGTGACATTGCCACAATGACCCTGAATTCAGGAAAAACGGCATTGGGTTTCAAAAGCAAGCAGAGATGCCGAGCTTCACATACATGAATCAGTCTGGCAGCATCCAAAAAGCCCCTGTGTGCATGCATATATAAGTTACAAAAGTCCTTGAGAGTCCAAAAGGCTGTCAGGTCCCATGATGTTCTTTTGATATGGTATGTAGATACACCTATACAATATTTCTGAATGAGGCCCTGTCCATTGTTTTCCCAATCTGACATATCTTGTGGTTTCTCAGCATCCTTGGAGAGGAAAGTGTTTGTAAGTCACACAGTGTGTTTGAGTGTGCATGTGAGGTGTTTGACTGCATCTGCATCTGTGAGTTGTTTGTTTTTCTCTCAGTTAAGAATCATTGCTTAATTGTCACCCTGTCCGACTGCTTCATTAACCTACTTTCAACAGGATCAGGGAAATTGTGCTGTGACTGTGCTGCTATACTTGTGCATGTGATCTAACAGCCTGCATTCATGTGTGTGTGTGTGTGTGTGTGTGGGTGTGTGTGTGTATGCACATCTGTTTGGAGATGTACAGACAGAATAGTGCCATTGTTTTGGGTGTAATCCTTTAAAGAAGCAGCGAGAAGGCAGATAGCCAATGCGGTGCTGACATATGTGAACAGTTGTTTAGTGCTTTTTGCAGCTGGTGTGAACCATCATTGGTGTTGTGACATTGGGAGATTACTGTTTTTGCCCTCTTCCTACCTCAGCCTTGTCTACTCTGATATTACTTAGGGGCCAGGGGTCAAGTCTTGGTATATTTGACTCAATAGTCATGCTGAGTAACATCCCACACCTGTCTAAACGCGAAACAGCTAATTTCCATCTGTATGACACTCAAAATTGTCCAAATTCTTCTCTGTAGAACATCCTCACTCACAGTGGAGTTCCTGCCAGGTTGAAGGTCCTTTACAATGAGTTATTTTTCACTCTGAAAGCTTTGATAGGACTCTTGGCTGTATGTTTTTAGACGACTGATATGCACAGCCAAGGCCCAGACAAAAGAATGTGTGTTTTGGCTGCAGAACACCGAGTGAGGACAAATATCCTAACCTCCCCCTGCTGCTACTTGACCAATATCTACACATTCTCACACACTTTCACCAAGGTTTTGACAATGCAATAAGTATGGAACAGCAGCACGGATACACACACACACACACACACACACACACACACACAGAAGGAATGAGTTCCAAAACTCACACACACACATGCATGTTATCATGTTTTGCATGGCCAAAGGCTCCCTTTCTTTGTGTGTGGAAATAGCACTTGTCAACACATCTACAATTCCTCATAGTCCAGTAACTCTTTGAAATCCCACAAGCAGGTCCTCAGTGATTGTGCCCATTGTTATCTGTCCAAAATTTTTCCCTTTTGTTTAACCACTTGCTGACCACACTTTTAATTTTTTTTAACAAAGGGTATGTACAAATAGCCCAATTAGAAGGTGTACCCCAGAATCTGACCAGTTTGGTCTTCATCGCACATTCCTAACTGCTCATGTATACATGCATTCATTCATTGCTTCTCAAACATGAGAACAACAGGTTGTAAAGTAGGCTGTGTCTTGGCATTTTTCGGCATTTAAAGGCCCATTGCCTCAGAATGGATATTTTTTTTAGGGCTTGAGTATCAGACTGCATGCTAGTTGAACCTTGATGCGGGTCTCCTCCCCTTCTCCTCAAAACTCTTTTTGTGCCGCAACTCCTAGTTCCAATTTTTTTCATGACCCCCGAGATTCCAGACATAGTTAATTTGCCTCTAAATAAACCCAGCCAAGCCATGACAAATAGCCAAGGGGATGAAGGGTAGGGGGTGATTGGTGGGGTGTCAGGCTTGCTCGGTCGTCTGTGAGGTTGCCACAGCAACAGGGATCTGGGATTCAGAAAGAGTGTGAGTGTTTTCAGAGTAGGAGACGAGGGATTACAGGAAATATGACATGACATGACTCTCCGTACCGGACTCTTCCCCCATTTCACTCTCCGAAAGACATTCTCTCCCTAACAGACGCCCCCGACCCACCCCCCCACTACACTGCCTGACATTATCATCACAATCAGACTGCTGACCTATGACATTTGACCTCCCAGCATGTGAAGGGTTCATAGGGAAAAGCAGTGTGCCGCATTGGTGGCTTCAGGAGATGGTATTCATGAAGAATTCTCTTATTGCTGCTCTGTTTCTTACTTGTTTTCAGGGAAAAAACCCAGAGAAAAAAACTCCCCATGGACATGTAGTCTTAACTTATGAAATTTCATGTAGCTGGATGTATTGAAAAAGACATGATTTTTCAATACATAATAATAGACATGATTAATTATGTTTTTGATATATCATCCTTCGGTTTGATCCAGTAGGCCTCTTTCGCTTCAAATTCTCAGACTGATATAAAAAAACATGGCCGGCAAATAAACTCATGTGTTGTGAAGTCAACAGTATTAATATTAAACAGACATCGCTAATGAACGTGATTGAAACAAGTTAACTTTTTTCTTTTTTTCACCCTCAAGCACTGAATTTGATCCTTAACAAACATAACAGTTTCTGTTCAGTATCAGACATAAATCTCTTTAATCATAAGACTTGGGATTCTTGACGCCAGCAACTTGAGATTGCAAGTTTAAGCTTGGCTCTCTTATATCTGTTTTTTGGTTCCAGTTCCAGAATAGTATAATACTCCCATGTGAAACATTTCTGTAGGTGTGTCCTCCAAACAGCAGAACACTGTGGCGTCATCCTCTATTGTCATGCTGGGTAGAAAAACAGTTGTTAAAAGTATCCACACTTAAAAGTATCTCTGGTTTTGATAAAACGCTTGAATGAACCTTACAGTTCCTAAAAGGCTAGCAGGCTCTCACTGTGGTGCAGCAGAGGTCTAAAATGGCACCCCCTATAGGCCAAGCCCTTATTTGAATCCCTCTCTGAGGTCAGAGAGAAGCTGCTTCAAATAAGTGTGGGGGAGGAGACGCCAGCCACAAAAGAGGCTAAACAACAAAGGGGCAGATAGCTCAGTATAAAAATGTGGTCATCCTGTAACAGAAAGAGGAGGAAAAGCCATTGTTGTCTCTCTCCAGGGGTTGTTTTACAGTGAAGAAAGAGAGAGGGCCTGAGGGGGGGGACACAGGGAGAACAGACCATCCCAATGCTTGTCATCAGCTTCAAACGGTGTTTTTGATGTGGGAGTTCATCCTGTGGCGGGGCTCCCTGTGTGGGTGTAGGGTTACCCAACACACACTGGCTTCTAAAGCCTAGCTTACCAAAGGCCCCAGAACCCATGAGAGAGACTGCATTTATTAAGAATTTTTATTTTATTCTATCATACCTGTTCACTTTCAGGTCGCACTCAAATGTCCATCAAGATAACGTCCTGCACTGAAAAGCATAGAATTAGAGCAGAAAGAACTGTATTCAACTGCCACAAAGTGGCTTGACCACCATCTCTTACCTATGGTTTGTTGTCTGCTGTCTTTTGAGTGGTCTCCATTGTGAAGTTAACACATTTTTTTTTTTTTTTTTTTGTCACATACACAATTATACAGAGTATAACCAGCAGTGAAATGTGTGCTCTGCATTTAACCCATCCAAGTGTACACTCAGTAGTGAACACACACCCGGAGCAGTGGGCAGCCAACGCTGCGGCGCCCGGGGAGCAGTTGGGGGTTCGGTGCCTTGCTCAAGGGTCTCACCTCAGTCGTGGTATTGAGGTGGAGAGAGTGTTAGTTATTCACTCCCCCACCTACAATCCCTGCCGGACCTGAGACTCGAACCCACAACCTTCGGGTTACAAGTCCAACTCTCTATCCACTAGGCCACGACTGCCGACATTGTATACAGTTTGCAAGGTCTCACGGGTAAACACTGGTAATTCACAACCGTGCTTCACTATTGAATGCAGCGGAGAGATTGGAAAATCAGTAATAATCCTGGAATGCAAACTGGCATGGAGAGAAGCATGCTTTCCGGATTAGAATTCCAGTAGTCTGTGGAAAGTGTGCTCTGCTGTTATATTCAAGGCAAGCATATATGCAACATCTGGTTGATAGCATGAAATTGAGTATTTTTCTATGTTTGTGCCTGTGTGTGTGTGTGTGTGTAGTTTGTGTGTGTTATCACCCGCTCACTAACCTTGTATTATAATAAGATATTTAATATTTAGTGGTTAGATGTTCTGCGCATGAGTTGGTGAGATACTTGACCTGGGCTGTTGATAAAAGTTTCTGATATCTCACTAAAATGCTTCTATATTCAGAAATTCATGTTTTAAATTTGTGCCCCTCGACAGATGCCGGCCTGGTTATATTGGTTCGCTCTGTCAGCATCTGGACCCCTGTCATTGCTCGCCTTGTCTAAATGGAGCAGCTTGTAAGAGCCAGGTGGCCAATGGAATCCCACAGTTCACCTGTGTGTGTCAGCGGGGGTTCAGAGGTAAGGTCGAAGGTGTCTTCATGCTGTCATGATACAGTTTGTGGAAAATCACAGTTTGTGAATGATGCTTCTTGTGTTTGCAGGTCAGGATTGTTCCCTGATTGATGCATGTGCCACAAATCCCTGCGCCAACGGTGCCCGTTGCTCCAATTGGAATAATCACTACAACTGCTCATGCCCACCTGGGTATCAGGGCAAGAACTGTCGCAATGATATTGATGAATGCCGCAAACCCGGAAAGTGCCTTAACGATGGCATCTGCATGAACACACATGGCTCATTCCGCTGTGAGTGCCTTGCTGGGTACAGCGGGCGCACATGCGAGGTGCCTACCCAGCCCTGTGCCCCCTCACAGTGTCTCAATGGGGGCACCTGCCATCAGACCGGTGACCACACCTACGAGTGTGCTTGCTTGCCAGGTACAAACAGACAAAAAACATGCAGGCATTCATGTAGACACACACCCTTTGTATCATATTCCCATGCTCATTCTCATCTAGTATTGTTTTTGGCGGCCTGTTTTAATTTTAGTTTTAGTCTAGTCTTTGTGTGAAGCTGTCATTTTAGTTTTTATTAGTTTTAGTCACGTTCATACTCTTTTTAGTCTAGTCAAGTGTCAGTCAACTAAAAGTCTGAGCATTTTAGTCTTATTTTAGTCAGAATTATCCATGACTATTTTCATCTAGTTTTAGTCGACGAAAACTAATGACATTTAGTCTAGTTTTCGTCAATGAAACTTGTATTTTAGTCTCTTTTTAGTAATAAAATTCTATTTAACCCAGTCAATATAGTATAAGTACCTAGTAGTATAGACGAAACCAAAATTTTCTTTTAGCCAAACCCATTTCAAACAAGGTTATCTTATTATATTATTGTTACCTTATAGACTCAAGAATACATCCATTCCAGACACTGAAGACGCTCTGATTTGAATTTAAAACATTTATTTTACCAACCAAACATGTTAGAAATACACACACACACATCTCCTAAAGATGTGGCCATCGGTCCCTTTCTCTGTGTCAGAATTAACTTTGTTGTCGTCTTCTAAATAATGCCGCGAGTGGGACTTGAGGAAGTGACATCACCTGCGTCTGCGCAGTGCGACCTGATGCAGCCCCTGAAGTGAGACACAGGAAACAGAAATACTGCAAAATAATAATAATAATGCGACTACACAAGACGAAATAACGTTATAACATTTTATTATGTTATAACATTATAACGAAAATGAAGAGACATTTTAGCATAGTTTTTATTTTGTAAACCACATTTAGTCTCGTTTTTATTCATCAACAATATTGCATTATACATTTAATTATAGTCATCGTCACATGACCAGCATTTACGTTACGTCTCGTCTCGTTTTCGTCACGTGATAAAGGTTCGTTGACGACGATATTTAGTCATAATTTTCGTTGACGAAAGCAACACTATTCTCATTCCTCGGATTCGGGGTTTCCCAAAGCTTCTGGACTTTCCAGGCAGTGATACCTCATGCTTTGATATAAATAGCTCAGACTGAGTGAGAGAAGGATACACAGGAGAATGAGTGAGCAAGACAGTCAAAGCGTGGAAGAAAGAAAGCGAGTGGGCTGCTGTGGCAGGAATTTACTTTATGGCCTTTCTGCTCCCCTCTGGGGAGCAAGCAGGAAATGTCTCTTGCGAAAGAGGAAGTGATTGAAACCATGAGAGATTATAAAACAAGCAAACATGGCAGGGAGTATGGCCCTCTGGAACAGAGCTCTGTCAGGTCCTGGCTTTGCCACTGTGGGAACCGCCGTGAGAATATGTAAACACTCAACACCCACTGAACCTTTTTACTGCTCACTTTACTGTGTACGTCAATTTATCAATAGTTGTGTAGCAGGATTGAGTGGAAGTTATTAGGTGTGTTGGGAAAGTAAGGAATAGAACAGATATCATTACTACCACAGTTACCTCCCTGTTTCCTGTGTCATATCATTTAATTTCTCTGCCTAGGCTTCAGGGGACACAACTGCGAGGAGAACGTGGATGACTGCCCTGGACACAAGTGCATGAATGGTGGGATCTGTGTAGATGGTGTCAACACATACAATTGTCAGTGTCTGCCTGAGTGGACAGGTAAATACGCACCGTTTTTTTTACATGTTTACTTTTAATTTTCTAATTAAAATAACTTGACATTGGTCTTTCTGTCCTTAGGCCAGTATTGTGCTGAGGATGTCAACGAGTGTCTCATGCAGCCCAATGCTTGTCACAATGGTGGTACATGCTTTAACACTATCGGAGGACACACCTGTGTATGTGTCAATGGCTGGACTGGGGACGACTGCAGTGAGAACATTGACGACTGTGCTACTGCTGTCTGCTTCAACGGGGCCACGTGTCATGACCGTGTGGCCTCCTTTTTCTGCGAGTGCCCGGTGGGAAAAACTGGTATGACTGTCTTCAGCATCACTCCTTTTTTTTAGGTTTTGTCCATTGTGCTCAGAATCACATTCTGCTGTCCCTGCAGGTCTGCTCTGTCATCTGGATGATGCTTGTGTCAGTAACCCCTGCAATGAAGGGGCAGTGTGTGACACTAACCCTCTGAATGGCCGCGCCATCTGCACCTGCCCTGCTGGCTTTGTTGGTGGAGCCTGCAACCAAGACATGGATGAATGTTCCATTGGTAAATTTATTGCATTGTGAATGCCTCCCTCTCTCATTGATTCTTTCTGTCTCTTCCTATTTCTGTCTTTGTCAGTAGAGAGTAAGTATTAACTGACTCCTCTTTCTCTTTTGTTTGCCAGGTGCCAACCCTTGTGAGCATTTTGGGAAGTGTGTAAACACAGAGGGCTCATTTCAGTGCCAGTGTGGACGGGGCTACACCGGCCCTCGCTGTGAGATTGATATCAACGAGTGTCTTTCCATGCCCTGCCAAAACGACGCCACCTGCCTGGACCGCATCGGCGAGTTCACATGCATCTGTATGCCTGGTATGTCAGTGAACTTGACCTTGACTTACTCAGAACCGTTAAATCAGCTTCTAATCAATGTGGACTTCCAGACTTTGTGTCTGTGTAGACCTACTTAAGAAAGCATGCAATGGCCAGAGGAGGTTTTGTTATGTAATAACGTACCACATAGTGGTCATTTGAGAAGTAATGAATTAAAATTTAAAAGCTCAGTCCACATGGGTAAGTCACAGAAACCACAGACCAATATTGGCTTTGTGTCTTCAGCACACGTTCGATAAAAACTTGTACCTTGCATGACATGCATCTTTGGGTTTTTTGGAGAACTATACAAATTGGCGCTGGGAGCGGGGTGTATTGGGCAATCTGGGAGAGAGAGGGAGGAGTGTGCAGTGAATTATAATGAGATCTTGAGTGGTGGGAATGGAGTGGAACAATGGGGCCCCTCTGTGCTCCGTTCCTCGCCCTTCGCACATAGAGAGAGAGCAAACTTTTTCCCAGCCCTCTCATCCCCTCCCCCCACTTCTGCTCGTACCCCTTTCAATTCCACAGACACCTCTTCTTCTCCACCCTCCTCATCATCGCCGACTTGGCCCTGGCTCACATGGAGGGGCTAATTCTTTCTGATTCCATGCCACCGTCAGTGCTCTGGCCCCGGCCCACACTCTGTTTCACCTGAATGGGTTGACACACAAGAGCAGCACTCTGCTGATTACAGAACATGCATGTTCTCAATGGAGAGATGACCACAGGGCATCCTGCAGACAGTAGGGTGTGGTGCTTCTAGTCAAAGCAGGGGCCCCAGTTTGCATAGATGAAGCAATTCTCCATTTCCTCAGAAACATGAACTTGCTGTAGGGTGCAGAGTGGCAGAACATCTCAGTGTGTGTCTGTAGGCCCCTGTGTTGTGAGAAACCGCAGTCTTCAATGCATCAAGGTTTAGAACTATGTTTCACTCTGGCTGTCTCTCTACCAGGCTATCAGGGGAAGTTCTGTGAGGTGGATGTCGACGAATGTGAGAGCAACCCCTGTGTAAATGATGGCATCTGCCGAGACATGGTCAATGGCTTCACCTGCACCTGTCAGCCAGGTAAGAAACATCTGATTTTCTCAGCATCACCAGATCAACAGTATGTGTCAAAAGAATCCAAAAAGTTCACTTGTGTGGTCGTTTAATATACAGTCTTGATTCATGTAATATCAAGCTAAACCCAACTTTGCCCCCTAGCCTGACAGAGTTTTTGCGTAATTACTCATTAGAGCGAGGTCTTGAGCACTATGCAACTGCGTGCCCAAACAAAGACACCATTGTGGCCCGTCTACACAAGCACCCCTCCTCTTTCCAACTTGTCCATAGAGAAGGGACAGCAGTCTCACCCGTCTCCCTCTGCATAGAGGTGGTGGGGGGGAACAGCAGCCCTGCTAATGAGATTCTTTTCCATGTCCGCAATTTACATCTGGGGCAGACAACCCTGCACCCCCCATTTAGCTATTGAGCCGGTAGCGTTTGTGCAAGGAAAGAGGGAGGGCCGCTGGCCTCGAAGAAAACAATTCTAGCATCTCCCCCTCTAACCTTCTGCCCTAGGCATCAACATAGATCCCATCATAACACTGTTAATCAACACAGCACCCTCTAAAGATGCAGAAATTAACATTTCTGTGGGGCCCCAGCCTTTTTTATGTACTTACTGGCACGCTTTCCCAGACAAGGGATATCAGTCAGTGTTTAAGGCCCAATGCCCACTCTATGCCTACACAACTGCTCATTTTCCAGATAATGTCATTTTAATCACTGCAAAAATGTGAAGAAACTTGATTAATGTCTGCCAATATACATATAATAGGCCAGTTAATATTTAGACATAGTTCTCAAAAATTATCCACACGCACAGATCAGATCTAGAATATTATTGATAAAAACATTTTCAAATCTAGTACAGGCTAGAGAATGAAAAACTTGGGCATATTCTGAAACTCCAGTATTTGCTTCAAATCAGATGTTTTAAATTTTGTTTATCAACAGTCTGGAAGAGAATCAAGCCATAGTGTATGATAATAATGATATACACCACTAATATCATAAATTCAAACGGAGATTCAACAAACCTTCTTTGAAATCTCAATTCCGCTTTAGCTTCAAACAAGCCAAGGTGCAGACATCTCCAACTAGACCGAGCTCTACTGCCCCCAAAGCTGAACCTAATGACCCGACCAGTGTGTGGAGCTCACCTCTGCTGCCTCAGACTGACCTCTAACCCCTATGTTTGCCTGTCCCAGGGTTTACTGGCACCATGTGTCAGATCGACATTGATGAGTGCGCCAGCACTCCCTGCCAAAATGGAGCCAAGTGCATTGACCGTCCCAATGGGTACGAATGCCGCTGCGCTGAAGGTAAGCTGCTAAATGAAGATGTGTATCTGATTTTGTGTGCCTGCTGTGCAAGAGCTTTGTGGAGCCCTTCAGAGTTCAAAGTCAAAATCATCATCGCTGACTAGATCCATACACCTGAATGTAGTGATCTCAGGGTCAAATGCTTCTTGTTTCTATGATCATACTGCTGGGCAGGCTGACGAGAAACCCCAAATCTCCCTCCTTTGCCCTGCAGTCCCCAATGTCACAGGGTCACCAAGGCCGGCAGCTGCTGACGAGGGGGGTTATGCTCGGTCATCACCCCGACATCTGTTCATCTGTAACCCACAATGCATACCCACACAGTACCGTATGGCACAACCAAAGCTCCCAGCATTCACTTTCACATAGTTTTGCTTGTAGGAATGGAATGTTTCTGTTTTTTTGGTTTTCATTTATCCAACAAATTAGCATGAACTTGAATGTGAATGTTTTGGGCTGAAGATACAGTACATACTGCATGTGTCGCTAGGCTTTTAGAAAGCACAGACATGGAGTTTGTGTATTGTCTGTAGCAGCCTGCTGTTTGGTATTCTCCGTGCTCCAGTTCCCCTCTGCTGAGCTGTCCCGTTAGCTGGGACGTAGGGTATTGTCCTGCTGCTCGAGGGGACAAAAGCAGGTCTGTGAGGCCTGTGAAGGGCTCTCTCTCTCTCTTTCTCTCTCACCACCACAGCCCTGCCCTGCTCCTCACAAGGCCACTGCCTTGACAGCCTGTCGGCATGGAAACCACGGGAACAGAAACTCCAAACTGTAGAACCTTTCACAAGAGAGAGAAAGAAGGAAACGGAGGTAGCAGACAGAAAAGAGAAAAAAAACGGATTGCGACTAGGGAAAGAGGAGAGACATTTTCAGACCAAAAAAGCAAGGAGGGGGGACAGTCAAGGGGGTGCTGGTAAAGAAGGATAAAGGGTACACGCGAAACCGAGGAAGTATTTACACCCCAGACAAAAACACAAATAAAGGGCATTGAATCACTCATGCGGACTTTGTGAGCGATGGTGGTCATGAGCAGACAGTAAGAATATGGAAATAGTAGGAATGAGGACAATGCAGTTTCGTCTCACCTAGCTTGTGCGGTAATGGTTCACAGAGGGGAAATTGTTCCTGACAGGCAAGAACCACAAACATAGGAACCTGTAGAGCAGAAGAGACTTTATGCAAATCTGATACCTTTCCATTCTCACCACCTCGCTCAGCCCTTGAGATGTCAGGCTAAAAGAAAAGTACCATTCTCTGCTCATTCACCACTACACTTCTCTTCTTTGTCTTCAGGTTTTGAGGGAAGGCTGTGCAAGAGCAACATCGATAACTGCAAGCCTGACCCATGCCACCATGGCACTTGCATAGACGGCATTGCCAGTTACACTTGTAACTGTGAGCCTGGCTACACTGGCTACCGCTGCGAGAACCAGCTCAACGAGTGCCACAGCAACCCCTGCCAGAATGGTGGCAAATGTGTGGACCGAGTCAACAAGTATATCTGCCAGTGTCAACATGGCACCTCAGGTGAGGAATGATGTATCAATAATTCAGCTGTATTTGTTACATTAGGTTTTGTGTGTTTCATATTAAAGAAGGTTTTTGCTTCTCACACAGGTACCAACTGTGAAATCAACTTTGACGACTGTGCTAGCAACCCGTGTGACTACGGAATCTGCAAAGATGGCATAAACCGCTATGAATGTGTCTGCAAACCTGGCTTTACCGGTGAGACAGGGATAGATCTCCACCCCCTTTTTCTTATACAAATTAGAGTAAGTTCTCAAATTCAGGGATAAACCTCACTATAAATTTCTCTTCCTTTCAGGGCCTCAATGTAAAGACGAGATTGACGAGTGCCAGTCTAATCCCTGTCGCAATGGAGGAACCTGCGTAGATGATGAGAATGGCTTCCATTGCCAGTGCCCTGAAGGCTTCCATGACCCATACTGTTATTCACAAGTGGACGAGTGTGCCAGCAGCCCATGTTTGCATGGGACCTGCAGGGACGATCCTAACGGGTACAGCTTCATAACAAACTTTAAAATCAGCAGGAAGGTAATAAATGGAGACTTGCTTTGAGTGTGACTCTTGTTTGCATTGCTCCTGCAGCTATCGATGCGATTGTGAGCCTGGATGGGTGGGTAAGAACTGTGACCTAGACCGAAACGATTGTTTGCCCAGCCCCTGCCAGAATGCAGGCACCTGTTTCGACCAGCTCAATGGTTTCACTTGCAAGTGTCGGCAAGGTTTTAGAGGTGAGATATACGTTATGTTAGCACAGTGTGCATTTTACAATAATAACAACAAAAAGAGATTTTATTCCACATTGTTCTACCGAAAAGAACAGACCGTCCTCTCATATTTAATTCGACCTCTACCACTGAAAAGGGTGTAATGTTTCCCTAATAAAGCATTAAAACTCCCCCTACTGCAAGTTCTTAAAAATTGTACCCTCCTTGCCAATAGCTACATTCTGACAGCTGTCTCCCATTCTCAGGTAACTTATGTCAGGTGAACATCAACGAGTGTGCCTCTAGCCCATGTCTAAATCGGGGTACCTGTGTGGACGGAGTCGCCAGTTTCACATGTCTCTGTGAGCCACCTTATAGCGGACCCACCTGTGCAGAACTGCTCACACCTTGCACTCCCAACCCCTGTGCCAACCATGGTTCCTGTGTGCACACACCTGACTACCTGGGCTACCAGTGTAACTGCCAACCCGGATGGCAGGGTAAGTCATTAAACACATTCTGATTCAAGTCTATTAGAATTGAGTTATATCTAACTAAACTAAAGAATGTCTAACTTCAAGTGTCCTTCCCACTACAGGTCAGTTGTGTACCATTGACATAAATGAATGCGCATCTAACCCCTGTAAGAACCGTGGGACCTGTACCAATACTTCGGGTGGCTATGTGTGCTCCTGCCGTGCTGGCTATACTGGACCCAACTGTGAAACAGATATTAACGACTGCTCACCAAGTGAGTTAAACTGAATAGAAACCAGGTTTTTATTGCTGGTCTCACAAATGAAATGGTCCAACTTCAGCACAGTTGGCGTGGTATAATAGTGTTTTTGGTTTTGTCAGACCCCTGTCTGAACGGAGGATCCTGTACAGATGGAGTAAACTCATTCCGCTGCAGCTGTCTGCCAGGCTTCACAGGGGCACACTGTGCTACTGAGATAAATGAGTGTCAGAGTGCCCCCTGCAAGAACGGAGGCACTTGCACCGACTACGTCAACAGCTACACTTGTACTTGCAAACCAGGCTTCACAGGTCTACTCTGTGAGACCAACATACCAGACTGCAGTGAAAGGTAAGACTGTGAAGTCGCTCATACCTTATAAAAGAATATGTAGCCAGTAGTAGCTCATAAACAAATATATATAGCCAGTTGTAGCTCATAAACAAATAATCTCTTTGTTTTAGCTCCTGTTTTAATGGAGGCACCTGCACTGATGGGATCAACGGCTTCAAATGTGCCTGTCGGTCAGGATTCACTGGAGATTACTGCCAGTACGAGGTGAATGAGTGTGACTCTCAGCCATGCCTTAACGGAGGAGTTTGTCAAGATGCCCTCGAGTCATATCGCTGCTCGTGTCCAAAAGGCTACACTGGCCCCCGTTGCCAGGTATGAATTCCAGATCATAACCTAAACATTAGGGCTGGGATGATAAATCGATGCAGGATCGATTCATGGATCGAATCTGAGATTTTCCAAATGCATCGCGATTCCTCTGGAATTGATTCTGAGTTTAGATTTTAACAGGAGATAGCACTCTACTCTAGTTTTTATGCGGATACTCAAATGCTCATGAAGAAGAGTGCTGAAGAGCACTTGTGCGTTCGGCCGAGTCATGTAATTTCACCTCACCTCAGAATGCTTTTAATTGTAATTCACTTCAACCTTTTCGAATTTTATGAATGATTATTTTAGGTTCAAGTGTGTGTAAGGATTTGGAAACAAGTAGAGTACGACTGTTTCTAAAGCATGCAGTGCCATCTGCGGTTAAAATCTAAGCTCAGAATCAATTCCAGAGGAATCGCGATGCATTCTGAAAATCTCAGAATCTGCATCGATTTATCGTCCCAGCCCTACTAAACATGCTTGCAATTTTTTCTAAACTTACATTCAAGAAAAAATTAATTTGAATAGCAGAATAAAATGAAAAAAAACACAACAATTAAAATCAGTGATAGAATAGAATCATTCAAATAAATTATAGAATAAAATGCATCTTTTTATCTCTCTTTTAGTATCCAGTTGATTGGTGCAGGCCTTCTAACCCATGCAAGAATGGTGGTCGCTGCAGACAGAAAGATGCTTCCTTCACATGTGACTGTTTGGGAGGCTGGTCAGGTCGTTATTGTGACATGCCAGGAGTGTCTTGTGAAGTTGCAGCCAGACAGAGAGGTATATAAAATTGCATGACTTTATTTTACAAATACAGTTTAAACTTGATCTTCTCCTTGATAACGGTCAACACTCTCTCACACAGGACTCCAAACTGATGAGCTTTGCCACCATGGTGGACACTGTGTCAATACTGGCAACACACACTACTGCAAATGTCCCGCAGATTACACAGGCAGTTACTGTGAGTCCCAGTTTGACCACTGTGAGGACAAACCTTGCCTCAATGGTGCCACCTGTAGGAGCTACATGGGAGGGTTCACCTGCGATGTGAGTCATCTTACCACTGCTACAATAGTATATATTATCATTCACATTAGTATAAATTACCTTAAGATATTTCAGAACTGATATTGAACTGACATGCTTTTTCCCCAGTGCATGCCTGGTTATGAGGGGAACAACTGCGAGAGAGAGGTCAATGAGTGTCAGTCTCATCCGTGTCAGAATGGAGGAACCTGCATTGACCTGGTGGGACATTACATCTGCTCCTGCCCTCCAGGCACACTGGGTAAGATCGATTTCTAAAATCACGGTATAAAAAAAACTTGACCTGGAGTAAAATCAAAGTCTTTTAGCCTCAAGTGCAAAAATCTAAATATACAAAACCGTTCAAATATTTGGGGTCAGTAAAGTTATTTGTTTTATAAAAAAAAACTGTAATGTTGTTGCAACTTAAAATAAGTATTTTCTGTTTTAAAATAATTTTAAAATGTAAATTATTCCTGGGATGCAAAGCAGCCATTAGTTCAGTCTTCAGTGTCTCATGGTCTTTCAGAAATGGTTCTAATATGCTGATTTGAAGTTCAGTGAACATTTCTTATCATTATCAATGTTTAAAACAGTCGTGCTGCCTATTATTTTGTAATACTATATTTATTTAGGATTCTATGAAGAATAGAACAAAAAGAACCTCATTTAAAATATGCTTTTTTACAACATTATACATTACTGTCATTTTTGGTCAATTTAATGCATCCTTGCTGAAAGTATTAATTTCTTTCAAGACAAAAATCTTACTGACCTCTAACCTTTGAATGGTAGTGTGCATAGTTACATAAAGGTTGGAATAAGGTCACTGTTATATTTTTATTATGACCTTTTTAGGGGTCCTCTGTGAGATAAACGAGGATGACTGCGCAACTCCCTCATGGCCTCGTGGGATGCCAAAGTGTCAAAATAATGGCACCTGTGTGGACTGGGTTGGAGGGTACAGGTGTAACTGCCCTCCCGGCTTCACTGGAGAACGCTGTGAGGGAGACATCAATGAGTGCCTTTCCAACCCCTGCAACCCCTCCAACAGCTTGGATTGCATACAGTTACCCAATGATTACCAGTGCGTGTGCAAACCCGGCTTCACAGGTGAGGGTTGTCTGAAAACTGAAAAATGTGTCTGAGATTTACATATACAACATTGTAATGTGTCTCTAAATTCTCACTTCATTGTGTCTTCAGGACGAGGGTGTCAGAATAGATTCAGTGTGTGCGAGTCTCAGCCCTGTAAGAACGGAGGAGTATGCTCTGTGTCTGACAGCTCACCACTGGGATACACTTGCACCTGTCAGCTTGTGAGTATCCAGGCCTTATATCATTATGATCTTGTTATTTCCTGTTAAACTTCAAAAGCAACTACTTAACTTCTTGTCTCTTTCTCAGGGGTATGCTGGTGCTAACTGCGAGAGGAACATGAACTGCAAAGAGCTACCTTGCTACAATGGTGGCAGCTGTACTCTGACCTCACGAGGTGCACGTTGCGCCTGTATTCAGGGCTTTGGCGGGCCACTGTGTCAGCACCGCAGCAATGAGGGCTGCACCTCCAAACCTTGCCGCAATGGAGGCTTGTGTAAAGAGGAAACCAGCTTCCCTTTTTTCCACTGCCAGTGCATCAATGGCTGGAAAGGCATACGATGCGAACAGGAATCCAGGGTGCTGTCACTTCCTCCTTGCCCTATTGCTGAATGTCATGGCAAGGCCAATGACGGTGTGTGTGATAAAGAGTGCAATTCGTTCGCCTGCCGCTGGGATGGAGGTGACTGCTCTCTGGCTGCGAACCCCTGGGCACGCTGCTCAGACCCTCGCTGCTGGCGGCTGTTCAACAATAGTCAGTGTGATGAGTTCTGCAACAATGCAGAGTGCCTTTATGATAACTTTGACTGCAAGAACAAAGAGAAAGTCTGCAAGTAAGTCTTGTTCTAAGCTTTAATCATGCTTCATAGGACTGTATATGATGGTCTTTCTCTAACACACTCTCTCTTCCCTCAGCCCAATCTATGAGACATACTGTACAGACCATTACGCAGATGGGCTCTGCGATCAAGGCTGCAATACTGAAGAGTGTGGCTGGGATGGACTGGATTGTGCAGAGAAGATTCCAGAAGACCTTGCGGAAGACGTGCTGGTTATTGTAGTTCTGCTGCCTCCCGAGGAGCTGCTAAGGACACAAACTCCTTTCCTTCAAAAACTAAGTGCAATACTGCGCACCACATTGCGTTTCCGTCTTGATCAGAATGGGGAATACATGATCCGACCCTATAAAGGACGTGAGACACGCATTAAACGGGAGCTTCAACCTCAGCAAGAGGTCATTGGGTAAGTTGGGGTTACTGAAGTAATCGCCTTTGTACAGCAAAATTTTGCATTCCTCGTGCGCATTTCGCCTCAGATTCTAGTTTTTTAAACTTGGAGCATTGACCAAAATAAAGCAAAATACTTCTTAGTTTGGAAGTAACCTCTCAGTGAATGGTGCTTCATGCATTGCTACAATATTGACAAAACCAAACCTTTGCCCACAAAATTTCACTAATGTGAATGTGCCTTAAATACTTTTTGGTTCTTCTGCAGGTCTATTGTATACTTGGAAATAGACAACAGGCTCTGCTCCCAGGGTTCAGATGACTGTTTCCGCAATGCTAACAATGCTGCTGAATACCTGGGTGCTTTGTCTGCTAGGGAGATGTTGAATTTCCCATACCCCCTGAAAGAAGTGGGCAGTAAGTATCCACACTTACACAAACTTAATTGCTTTCTTACATAGGTCCAGCTGTATTTCATAATCATACTAATCATTTCCAATTCTCTTTCAGGTGAAAAGATGAAAGATCCTAATTATATTCCTGAATGGGGTAAGCTACTGCTAGTAGGGGTAGCTTCTCTCTTCTTGCTGGTTATCTTGATGGTGGGCATGTTGATTGCCCGCCGCAAACGTGAACACAGCACACTCTGGTTCCCTGAGGGCTTCTTCCTCAAGAAGGAAACAAACAGTAACAAGAACCGCAGAGAACCTGTGGGCCAAGATTCCCTAGGCATGAAGTGAGTCTTTCATGTATTATTAGTGCTTTTAATATAACTATTGTCAGTAGAGTTAATTGAAATATCCCTTTCAAAGGGACTAATTAGCATTCATGACTCTTTGCAGACACATGCCAAAGACGGTGGAAGAGTCTCTATTGGCAGATCACAGTGACCAGTGGATAGACACAGACTGCCCAGAGGCAAAACGACTTAAGGTGACTGACCATTTGTCATTTCTCTTATGATGTATATGTGTATGCATCAATGAAACAGTTGTATATCTTAATAATGTTGACTTTTTTATGTATAGGTGGAAGAGCCCAGTATTCTGTCAGATGGTGAGGATGCAGTTGACAGCAGACAGTGGACACAGCACCACTTGGCAGCGGCAGATATCCGTATGCCACCTTCCATGGCTCTCACACCTCCACAGGGAGAGTTTGACAGCGATTGCATGGACGTCAATGTCCGAGGCCCTGGTACGATATGTTTTGCTGTCTACTCTTACTCCTTGGTTCGGTCCAGTTGTCCCACCTGATCAGTGGCCTTGCATGGATAAAGTTCAGGGACAATAATAGCAAATGTATTCAAAACATTTACAATCTGTCATTTCTTATAGATGGCTTCACACCCCTGATGCTGGCATCCTTCTGTGGAGGTGGGCTGGAGCCAGAAGTGACCGAAGATGATGACTCAGAGGAATGCTCTGCCAACATCATATCCGAACTCATTTACCAGGGAGCATCGCTTGCAGCTCAGACCGACCGCACTGGAGAGACCGCTCTGCACCTGGCTGCACGCTATGCCCGAGCTGATGCAGCTAAACGACTCCTGGATGCTGGGGCTGATGCAAACGCACAGGATAACACAGGCCGCACACCTCTGCATGCAGCTGTAGCAGCTGATGCCCAGGGGGTTTTCCAGGTAAAGTCACCTACAACCAAATATATCCGTTTATAAGAAGATATGGACTATTCAAACAATGTCATTGCTGATGTATCCCATATTCTCGCTTCTGCAGATTCTGATCAGGAACCGTGCCACAGACCTGGATGCACGCATGTATGATGGCTCCACTGCTCTGATCCTTGCAGCCCGTCTGGCAGTAGAAGGCATGGTGGAAGAGTTGATCACCTGCCATGCTGATGTCAACGCTGTTGATGAAATCGGTAAATACAACAGAAAAGAAAAAGGATAGAGTTTCTGCTCTTGATGTGAGGTTGCATTGTTTCTGATGGTTCAATTCTCTCTTCACAGGAAAGTCAGCTTTGCACTGGGCAGCAGCAGTCAACAATGTTGAAGCTACAGTTGCCTTGTTGAAGAACGGTGCCAATAAAGATATGCAGGACCTTAAGGTTTGCAATCATATTCTTTTGAGGATTTTGAAGGATTCATCTACTTCAGCCATGCTGTTAATTTTTACATCTATCTACTATCTTTAGGAGGAAACTCCACTATTCTTGGCTGCCAGGGAAGGTAGCTGTGAGGCTGTGAAGGTGTTGTTGGCTCATTTTGCCAACAGGGAGATAACGGATCACATGGACAGGCTCCCTCGAGATATCGCCCAGGAGCGCATGCACCATGACATTGTACAGCTACTGGATGAATATAACACTGTGAGAAGTCCACAGGGCCATCCAGGTGCAGGTCACCACCTGTCTGGTAGCCACACCCTCTCACCACTTATGTGCCCTCCCAGCAACTTCCTCCAAGGGCTGAAAAGCACCCCGCAGGGTAAGAAGAACCGTCGGCCAGGGGCTAAAGGCATAGGTGGGCAGCACGCTGCCAACCTGAAAGATTCAGCCAAAGGACGCAACAAGCGGCTGACGCTAGACATGCAGAGTGCTTTGCTGGAGAGCTCTGTCACGCTCTCCCCCGTCGACTCGCTGGATTCGCCACGCGGAGGTGCCAGCAATGCCGGTTACGTCACCAATCCAACCTCACCAGCTGCCATGCCCTCTCCTGGCCTTTTCCACTCCTCTATGTCTGTCCCTACCACTCCAATGGTGCGCAGCAGTATCTTGGATGGCACCAGTCCTTTTGCAGTCTCCCTAGCTCAGCTGAGTGACCTGAGTGATGGTGGGCTCTCCATGCAGGGGCGTGTGGCCATGCAAGGAGGCGGCATCAACCAAGGCCCCCACAACTGTGTGCTGAATGCCGGCCAGATGAGCCTCAACATGGGCATGGTAAGTCCAGTAAGTGTGCCATTTGACTGGCACAACCGCATGCCTCCGTCTTCTCAATGCAGTCAGCCCATGGTCAGCATTATGCATTCAGCAAGTAGCCAAGCAGGCATGATCCCTCAGACACCAACGCTGCAGCAAAGCAGCATGCTCATGCACCCACAGCAGGTGTTCCGTAATGCCCAGCAGGCCATCCTGCAGCCGACACCCATCTCCAACACACCTTCTATTAGCCCGGTCAAACTGCCGCCCATTGCAGAGCAGCAGCCGCAGCAACTTCACAGCCATGCCCTTACCAACCCCAACCTCACCCGCATGGGCTCCTCCACTCCCCCGACCCCACAACAGACACAGCCTCCTCCAGCTTTCTACCAGCCACAGCAGCCACAGACTCAGCCACCGCAGGCCTCGGCAACCCCTCAGGCTTCGCAAGCACAGGCTATCCCGGCACAGGCGAGCGTTAGCACCGCAGGCCCGGAAGATTACCCCACACCGCCCTCGCAACACAGCTACAGCTCTGCCATGGATGCGACACCCAAGCATTACCTGCATGTTCCCAGTGAACATCCTTACCTGACCCCTTCTCCAGAGTCTCCAGAGCCCTGGTCCAGTCCCTCCCCTCACTGTGTGTCTGATTGGTCTGACTCCACCCCCAGCCCAGCCATCACGGCTCCTGCTCAAACCCAGATTTCGCATGTCCAGGAGTCCAATGGGAAGATGCAGGTGTTTGCTTGAGCAGCTCAACCTACCTTAAATGTTTGTGACTTTGAGGGAGTAGAGTCGACAAGCGTCACTCTAGGGCTTGTTTTTTACTTACCTGTCAGCCCATTTCCAAGATTTTAATTGGATTAGGATTGACTGTTTTGCATCGAGAAGACCGTCTGCTGGTGTCCGCAGAAAGAAAGTTAAAGGGAAATTTGTGTTGTCTTAAAAAGAAAAGACAATTTAATGAAGTAAGACGTTCTGTCACAGATGGACTTGTTTTTTAATTATAAAAAAGTATATGAAGAATACCACGTCTTTCATTTCAAAGACTTGGGGACACTCCTGAAACTAACAAACTTTAAAAAAAAAAAAATAGATTTGAGAGAAAAGTGAAATGTTGAAGGAAATTGCTTTCTTTTTATTTATTGTCTTATGTTTTTTCCAAACTGCCTTGGGGGTGTTTTACCCTCTTTCTGTCTCTGTTGTTTTTAGTGACCCCCATACCAACTGCCTTACTACTCCCAATATATTACGTGGGACTCGTGAGGTCTCCTCAGGTTCCATGTTACTACTGTTACAAGAGGAGCAACTCACGATTGCTTAGTTTGCCCGTTCCGCCCCAGTTTCATCAGCAGCAATTGATACAGTCAGAATTTATACTCTGGGCTTTTAAGTGACACGCACACACACATAATGAGATTAGAATTTTTCCAAAGTTTAGTGATATTTATTTAGTCTAGCTTTCAGAAACAGATTGGCACATGAAAACAGAGGTATACAGAGACCAATACAAGTGAAATATTCTGATTTAAAATGATTTTATATGTTTTGTAAAAGTATTTGTATGAATGTAGAGGCGCATCTATGAAGCACTTCAAGGGGAAAAGCTTGCGAGAGAGAGAAAGTCGGTATGAAAACCCTGAAATCATAGTTCAGCATTTATAACAACAGTGTATAAAAGCGCCTCTCTAAAACAGGCCAGTGTTTAGAATGTTTTCAGCGTTGGCATTGTATCAGTGGAAATGATTTTACTGAACATAGTTTCTTTAGTGACCTCACCGACTTGCATAGGCTTGAGCTGGCCAACGCTCTACCCGTTCCCTCTCAAAATCCCAGCCAGTCACTGCCTTATAGTCTTGCCTTGTGTAAATTTGTTTTCTGTTTGTCTTTTTATAACCACATTTTTGGAACCACAGTTACCTGTGGAACATTGATGTATTAAGCTGTGTTATTAGGCTGCTGCTCCGCGTCACTTCTTCAGTGACAGCCAACTTCCTTTCCGCTAACATTCCTGATCAGAACCCACCAACCAGCGCTCATGGAGCCGCTGACCGCTGTGGAACTGATCTCACCGTGTTCCTGAGCCCTTACAAGCACATAATTTCAATACTGAACAGCTGCAGCTGACACTTGACCACTAAAAAGTCTTCCTCTGTGGCCTTATGAAGCCAAGGCAGTGTGGTTGATTTAGTTTAATGTAATTTGATCCCTCAGGTCCAGCATTTCCATGTGGTCTAATCATATTCCAGCTCCTTTTGGTTTGGATAGCAAGCATATGTGTTGTGTGTTGGGTACGTGGCTAACGGGGTTCTAATGGTCTGCTATTGCTCTGTTACTCCTCAGGGAGGTGTTATATAGCATGCAGTGTTGTCTGCATCTTTAGCAGTTCCCACCCCATCAGCCTAGACGATGACATCTGTCGTGTCTGGTCAGAAGGCATGAGATGGGAAACGCTACCATGTAGTGATGCCCCGGCTTTCTGTAACATGTCCGTATGTTCATCCCTTTTCAATTTTCCCAACTGTAAGACCTGCATTTGATGACACTGACAGTTGTTTTCTTGCTATCACCAAGAGGAACACACCCATTTCACTAAGTTATGGCACATAAACATTGCTTTCAGCCATACATTATTATTTTAAATAGTATTTGTGCTTACTCTATACTGAGTGTACAGCTATGAAACTGTTAAATCTTCGTGTACCACGTTTCAAGGTTTTGGAGCACATTCTGGACCTCTTTGTTTTCCTACATAAGTACTACTAAGCATCGCTAACCCAGCTTAAGTCTTCCTTTCATTCAGAAATTTTCACTTCTCATGACACAGTTCTCCAGATATTTTTGAAATTCCAGTACCTTTCTGTAAATATGTTTCACCTTGTTTAGGTCTACTTGTTTATGAGAAGTCTTATGTTTCTAAAAATGAATATGTACTAAAAAGAACAACAAGTAAATGTACTTTTTATTAGCATTATTAAGGTGAGGATGTGACTGTGTATTGGTCTTGCATTACTAGAACGGCCTTAGATATTTTCTATTGTCATTATTAATTTCCTATACTTGTTTAAAAGTAGTTTAAAATCATTGTATATAAACAGTTTTTCACAGTTTCTTTCTACAGACAAAGTTGTAAAATGTTACTTCTAATAAAGCAGTAGAAACTAAATTTCACTAAAGTCTTATTCTTTGGCTCACCTCTTTTATATTTCCATACATTCTGAATCCATCCAGAATTTTGTTTTAGATCAGACAAACTGGGAAACTCCAGCACTTTTTGCCAAATATCAACCCAAAGCATCTAAAGATGCTCATAATGAAAATAAACTCACTGGATACTCAATGTTAATGATTAAACACCAACAGCCATTCGTGGCAAGTAGGGATAACTACAGGCTGGAGGGATGGGTGTGGAGAAAGGTTTTCGTGACTGGACGATAAAAGCTGTCTGTCAG